>NC_071613.1:32088170-32701027 GCF_014839835.1 Dryobates pubescens
TCACTGAGACTTTGGGGAGAATAAAAGCAGTGATGAGTCTCTTTTCTGGGACACGTTCATTCCAGATCTTGCTGAGAATATTTGCTAGCATGTCATATCAAAGAACTGCAGCCTTTGTTGAGGGGCATAATGCAGTGCTTGAAAACTTGAGTATCATGCTGGTAACTCATTTTTCTTTTCCAGCCAAAGTCACGAGGTGACCATTATGGAAATTGACAGCACAACCTATTGATGCTGTTGAAAAGCTACAGCTCATCAAAGTATTTTGCATAATTTTAAAAGCAATAAAAAAAGTGCAAGACCCTTAGTACAGTGAATGAATAGATGGTCCAGTGGATGCAGTGGTGGTGAGGCAACAGCAAATGCATGGTGAAAATATAGGAAGTCTAAGTGGTTTGTGGGAATGCTTTCTTGCAAAAACTACTTTGGAAATGCACAGTCCCTATTGCACAGTATGCAAGATGATGATGTTCCAAATGAGGCTGTGCTGGGGTTGCAGTGCAAGCCCTAGCCTTGCCAGGGGCCAGGAATGACAGGTGCATGGGTAGGTAGAGACCTGCTGAAATCAATTGGTCTCCTTGCAGGTGCAGATCGTATTGCAAGACTAGGGCACTCGATGTCAGATTTATAGGCCTATTACTTTTAACCTCATTTTTGTCTCCTTTCTCTGGTAGCCTTTAACAGAGCTATTTTAGCTGTTTCCCAAACTCCCTAGTCCTGCACAATACCAAAAGACTTGGTAAAAAATAACTCTGAGCAGTTCAACTATTCTTAACCTTAATCTCACCTAACACAAGCAATTTTAATTCTTTGCTGTCTGGTGCTGTTTTCAGAGTGCCACAACCCAAATCTAGAAGCAAGAAGAGAAATGCATGTGCTTGCACATCACATGAGGTACTCCTAGAGCTCTGCCAGCAGTAAAAATACATTGGGGAAGAATGAATCTCTGCCTAGAATGGATTTCTTAAGGCCAAATCTCAATCTAAATTAGTTTGTTATCTTACAAGATGCACTGCTTACACTGCTTCTGACAGACTTAGCTGAGGAAGGTAAGTGGTGCAGTGACTGCCTGTGCCCAAGATCTAGGAGAAATATTTATCCTCTCTGCCCCATTCTTACTGTGATCCTGTGCTGTGTGATTTGCTTAAGAATTAAATTGTTGCTCTGTACCTATGGTTTTAATTCTTTGGTTAGAATTGCTCTTAGTAGTTTTCTTTAGAGTAGCTGACAAGCAGCTCTGTGTGTGTGGTGTTTGTGCAACATGGGGGTTCCCAGGAACACTGATTTGCACCAGTTAGTACCTCAGGCTAACAAAAGGTTAGTGGGTTAACCTTGTTGGTGAACGAGTCTAATGCTGCATTTTGTTTGGCAAAACAAGTGTCTGTGTTATCTGACAGACCTTTAAATAATCCATATTTGTCATTCTGTTGAAATGTTCTTCTGTGCTAAGCCCAAAATCCAAACAGGGCTGTTAGGGATTTCATATTTGTTGCTTTTGTGTCCTGTTTATATAAAGTCTGATTTAATAGATGTTGATTGTCTTCAGCATATGGTGTGTAATTTAGTTCCTGTGGTAGGTTGAGAGAGGGCCTAACTCTCTCTCCTCCGCAGAGTAAGAAAAACCACAGCTAAACCCAGTCGGAGGAGCAAAGCTATATATTTACAAGCATATATGGAAAGCAGGTTATATATAACACAATATACACAGGTATTTACAACATATACACAGAAATATACAGCAAAGAGAAATAACACAACAAAAATCCCTTCCCGAGGAGGGATCCCCTCCCTATAACCCCCTCTCTCCCCCCCACCTCCCTTTTTTCCCAAAAAGGGGTTAGAGAGAAAGAAAGGCAAGTTTTTAAGGAAAAGAATTGTTAGTAAGCTTCAAAAGCCCATGCAGGATTAGTTTTTGCTTATCTCAAGGCCAACTCCAGCAGTTCGCGAAGAAGCAGGCAGGGAGAACAGGCTGAAACCCACACTCCCCCAACTCCCAAACCAAACTGAACTGAGAGAAAAAAAACTTCCAACTGCTCAACAATTTAAAGTTGCATTTTGTCTATCCACCAATGAAATTCGTTTAGAATATCAGAATGCTTTTGTTCTAGTACCGAAAACATTCAGCCAGAGTGTCCCAGCACTGTTTTGTCTTAAAGGCACAGCCTCGAACGATCACAGTTCCCTACTACTTCTATACACAGTATATGAGCTTGGAGGAAAATTAAGAAAAAAAAGCATTAATTAATTCTAATGCCTGGAATACCACTGAGTCACCCTGATAACGGCATCTTGTTTCAGAAGATATTTCATATTCTCATGGCTGTGCAAAAGAACATGTATATTAAAAGAAAAGCTAAGTGAAAACATCAGAAAAACAAGACCATTCAAAAAGCAAGATACCTAAACTGGAGAAGCAGAACACTCTTTAAGAAAAAAAAAATAATTTTCTGGTGGTCTTATGTTTCCTTTTTCAGTATTTAGGCCTTATATGAGATTATTTAAAAACTGATGTTATAATACTAATTCTGCAATATGTTTTAGCCCATCTGAGTCTGCCTAATAGAATGCGTGGCAGAATGCCTGGCACTGTCTTCCTCCCCTTATCTTTTGGTCCAGAGTAGGTTGTGGGATTTTTAATATTTTTTTCCCCTTTCCCCTTTATTATTAGTTTTGCAAATCCGTCATGTGAAAGGCTGTATCATGAAGATAGTTTGCTATCCACTGTCTGACAACTCACTCAAATTCCTGAAGAAAAATAAATATTTTATTTTCTAGCCTAGTTCTGGAAGTGTTCATGAATACAAATAACAAATGCAAATGGTACAGAAACGGGTATTAGAAATTGAAATGCCCATTGTGTATTTGATACAAATATATTCATTATGCTAGAAATGCATGATGACTGAGAGATAGTCCCTGTTGGTCAGTGGTGGCTACAGTTGATGGATACAGATTATTAAATTTTATCTTAATAACAAGTAGTGACAAAGTGGCGCAGTGCTTAGCAATGCATGCAGGTGTCTGCTATATGAACACATGCAAATATATTTTTGTAACAGTCAGTAAAATCCCATCACTTCTCTTAGCTTGCAGGAAGAAGCTGATTTGAGTCCATATGCACCTAAAAGTATATAAAATTAGGAAGTCGTTCAAAATGTGCTTCCTCACAGCTTCAAGGCAGTACTGGTACAGGTCTCTAGGCCAGGCAAGTTGAGTGGACAAACACAGTGACTCATTGAGGGGTTGCATTCAGGGTTTTGGTATGGGCTGGGAAGGCAATTTTAATTGTATCAAATCCTAGCACCTCAGTGGGACATTCCTGTGGCCATTGGTACTGGCTTCTGATGCCCTGCATCTTCAGTGCTCTCATGACGATGGGTGGGCTGCTGAGGCTGTTCCTGGGGTCAATCCTGGCAGTATGACCTGTTCTCCTTAAGATATCAGGCCTGACCAAATGTAGTTACCAGAAATGCTTGCTAGGGGCAGCCCAGATTCTTGAGTGTAATAAGCCATGTGCTGCTTGTAATGAATGGCAAACCTGTGACTGATTTTAGGGTAGTGGGGACCAGAACATAGCACCTGTGAAGGGCACTAGAGCAAGCAATGAGGCTCCTGGAGAGCCACCCCAGGCTGCATTACTGTCAGCATGTGGGGCTGGAGCCACGCTGCTCACCAGCTTAGCCAAGGGATTGTCTTGGGGGAGCTTTGGCTGTCTCTAATGCTTTCTACACCCTCATTCTCAAACCCAGCAGGACAGACGTGAAGGACTTTTGTGGGGAGGCTCTGCAAGGTATGGAAACAGCGTGCTGGTGATTTGACCATTAAATGTTCTGCATTTATGGATTCTCCCATTTCTCTGACCTTCTGGCCTCACAGTTTGCCTTACAAACAAGGTCTGAGCTGCTCTGAGTTTGAAGGAGTGTGTTTGACTTAGTCTTTGTGCTCTGGCAAACTCCCACTGCCTTCAGGACAAGTTTGATTTAATATAAGAGTAAAAATCCTTGGGGCTTGGCCTTAGGAGAGTAGTAAATACAATCAGCTTCTTTGGTCTGACAGAATGAATAAACAGAGGCTCTTGGGCATTCAGCATCAGCAGAGATTACGAGGGAAGATCTGGATCGCATTACTGATTCCCAGTTCGTGGTAACCACTTGTGATGTGGGCATCAGCCTGGACATCCCAGTGAGGGGCTCCCCTCCATGCTTTGTAGTAGTTAAAAAATAGTAAAGGTATCAGCTGGGAGAGTGAAATAACAAGAATATTAGAATAATATTATTATAAAAAAGCTTTCTTTGTGCTCAGTTCTTATTACTCTGACACTAAAAGGAAATAGCAGGAATGAGAGAGCTTTTACTGGGATGATGGAAATTTGTGGAGATGCCAAAAAACTTCTGAATGAGAAGAGAGTGAAGAGTTTGGTGCTATTTAATTTAGATGAAGATAAACAAGAAGGGACATGACAGAGTTACAGCAGGTAACTGAGGCAGTTGAGAAGGTAAATCCAGAACCAATTTGCCTCTTTTTAGGACACCTGAATAAAGGACAATTGATTAAATGGATAAAATGCACATTTAAGCCTAAAAAAGGAGATGTTTCAACTCATCTTAAAGAAGCTTATTGCAATGAGGTGCAGTCCAAGCCAAGCAGCTAGTGAATCTGTAAAAAGAATGAGACATTTACATAGTTTTTTATTTTTTCCTTTTCCCTTGAGTTAGCTTTGTTAAAAAGTACATGGCTTTAGGGGGAATTAAACTTTCAGGTTTCATGGTTAAAGAAAACCAAGATACTCCAGGTAACAATTTCTCTTATGTGCACAGCATTGTCAGGTTTGGAAGAGACCCCAAGGATCATCTAGTTCCAACCTTCTGCTACGGGCAGCAACACCTCACACTAGATCAGGGTGCCTAGAGCCACATCCAACCTGGCCTTAAAAACATCCAGGGATAGGGCTTCCACCATCTCCCTGGGCAACCTGTTCCAGTGTCTCAGCACCCTTATGGTGAAGAACTTTCTGACACCTAATCTGAATCTGCTCTCTTCTAGCCTGGATCTATTCCCCCTACTCCTATTAGTACCCAACACTCTAAAAAGGCCTTCACCGTCTTTCTTGTAGGCCCCCCTCAGATATTGGAAGGCCACAATAAGGGATTCTCTTTGCCTCCCATGGACTTCTTGCATTTTCTCTAAAACACCTGAAGCTGTGGCAGGACTCCTGCTCTGCTGCCTTATGCAGACCACTGCTTTTAACTGGCATGGCACTTCTGGAAATTTGACCTATGAAGTAAATAGTTTTACTCTTCCATATACAACCCAAACCAACTATATGTACAATATCTAGGTTGGACCCCAGTAGAGTATTGCATTAGTTCTGGCTAGCTGAGATCTGAGGTGCTGTACCACCTCTACACCAGTCTTGACCATGCTTAACTGCAGGTTAGTTTTAGTCCTTAACATTTTTCAGAGCAGCCATTCTCTGATATTTGTTATTGGCCTGGAATTTGCACAAATGAGTGCAAGTGCCAGGTAGGCCAGAGAAAAGGGCACACACCAAGTCCTTTTGTTTTCAGTACCTTGAGTCTCAGTAGTTTATGTGGCCTGACACTGTCCCCTGTGTGAACCGAAATGGACGGTTTAAGCTTGCATGCTCAATTTTGTAATTACTCTAGCTTAGGAGCAGGTAGAAGCTAATGAGCAATAACAAGTTTAGACATGGAAATCCACTCCCTATGACTGTCTCTGTACACCCATACTCTGTCTTATTAGGGTAAACAAACCAAATTAAATAAAGGTGTGAAAGGAAAATTTTCTTCACAATGTCTTCTACTAAGCTGGTGCTAATACACTTTGCCTCTTTCATTCAGTATGAAGTAAGGCTAGTCTGTAGATTTGATTTTGATAGCATGGGTATTACTGAAGTGAATACCAAATGCAGCTGCAGAGATTTTAGTTAAGATGATCAGGTTCTGAGGGATAAGTCTTTGAGAAAAAAAACCTAAATATGAATAAACAGATGAATATATGTAGCTCTGAAAATTGCATGAAGGAACTGTGGCTCTGTTCTCACTTCCTCCTTTTCCTTTTGCAGGGAGGATTCAGGATTACCTACTGACTCATTTCAGATGCAACTACTCAGGTCTGGGCTCATTCAAAGATAAGGAGCTTAAACCTCTTTTTTTTTTTTTTTTTTAAAGTTTATTTTATTTCAAAGAGTTACTAAACATAGCATCTCTGCTTGAAGTTGCTGTCTTACAACTCACATAAATACCTGGTGAGGAGAGGGTTAGCACTTTACTGCCTGAGGTGTGGTCAACACTGAAGTTCTCTTTTCACTTCTCTTTAAGTGAATTATATGTGCACTACCACTCCGGAGACACACTGCATGTTGCTTGGCCACATGGTAAATATGGTGTTTTAAGCTGCACATGGGGAAAAAACAAAACAGGCAATGAATTCCTGAAAGAAATTATCAACATAGAGAAAAAAATTATCAGAACTTACTGAAAATGTAATTTATTGTGTCCTAGTTTATAAAATGAGGTAATTTTATTGAAGTCATATTAATGGGAATGTAATTCTTTGTATCATAAGGAACAGGATTAGAAGTCTTCCTGTGCTTGTACATGTGCTAGGACTCTGGGTTAGCTGATCGCAGTCTGGCAGAGCTCTGTGGAGCAGGTGGCTTTTGGCCTCACTGTGATTCAGAGGCTTGACTTTCCTGAAGTGTTTTGTTTAACAGATGACAGGTTTGCCCTTTATGTACTCCAGCTCTGACCTCTTGGGTGAAAACCCAAATCCACAGCAACCCCTGAAGTTTTTCAAGTGGACCTTTCTTTGGCTTTATACAAGGTTCCCTATGTGAGAACATCACTGCTTTGTATGCTGTGGCTGAAGGGCCTTTGGGGCTGCACTGGGTTGCTCAGGACTGTCCAGTTGAAATCAACTGGAGTGATGCTCCAGTCAGTTTTATGAAGAAGCTCAAAATCAGTTTACTTCTTTTTCTTAAGCATTAATTGCTTTCTTTTGGAATCATACTCTCAGAAGTCTTGCAGATGAAGGCCAGATTTGGAAATAGCTTGGTGAAAGCTGATGTGGTTGAAGTAGGAGCCTCCTGAAAACTAGGTTCTGCAACCCACAGTATTTATTGCTGGTGCTTTGTATCTTTAGTGAATTGGGAAAGTGAGGACAGAAAGAAAAATAATTGATACAGTTTGGGCTTTTATGCATAAGGATGCTACATTAAAGTGGTAAAAGATTTGGTAGGTGTTAGGCTACACCTACAATATTGCATGAAATCCTGACAAAAAACACCATTACAAAATATTGACAAACCGTTGAGAAGCTGAGAGCAACAGCAAAGTGCTCAGAGGAGAAGGGCCCAAATGATGAGAAAAGATTAAAAAAAAGCTATGTGCCATCTCTATGACTTTGCTAGAAGATGATTGATGGAAAACACAGAGAACTTTGAAAGGAGCCTGAACTCAAAAAAAAAAAAAAAAAGAAAAAAAAAGAAAAAAAAAAAAGAGTAGTTAGGACAGTACAGGAAGGTATAACTAAGAGTGATGGGGTGAAATTAAGCAAGAGAAAATTTAAGCTGAATCTTAGGAAAAAATCATTACTGAAATATATTAAGCTGCTGAGTGATTGTCTGTGGGGACCAGTGCAGAATGCTGCCTGTAGATTGTGTAGCCTGGGCAAAATGTTTTCAGGCATGCAGCTGAGGAAGCTCCAGAAGCAGGAGACTGAAGTATACACCTTTATGAGTGGTATTGCTGTTTTATATGCATAGTTTACAGGCATAATTTGCTTAAACCTAGAAAACCAAAGTGTCTTTGATCACTCAGCCTTGTTGAAATTGGTGGGAGTAGGATATGTAAACATCTAACAGAGGTTTTGGTCTGACGGGCTTGATCTCATTAAGAGTAAGGAACACAACAGCAATGTGTTTTATTCCTAAATGTTAGTATGTCATCACAACCAGACCTAAGTGGGCTGTAGGAGTCCTGTGTAGGACATGGGGCATACTGTGCTATCTTGCACTGCACCAAGGCAGTGGCATCCATCAAGGTATCTCCACAGCTCCGTTGACTGGGCAGCCTGTGCCAGTGGGCCTGACTTACTTCCCACCCTCTCCAGCCCACAGGTGCTGTGTCCTGGCAATGTGTATCTTTTACTGCAGACACGGTAAAGCTTTTCAGGAAACAGCCACATTGTTCTTGAATCAGGAAGAAGGAAAACTTTCCTTCTCAGGTGTGCCTGAGCAAGATGGTGTCCCTTTCTGTGAAAGCTCATTGTTCTTAGCCAGGATGTGGGACCTTGTATTCCTAAAGATCTTCCTAGAAGTGGGGGTCAGGGTGGCATCTTGGTCTCCAGGAGAGTTTCTAGCTGAAATGTGGGTTTGAATGTGGGAACTTTGCAATTCCTGGCAGAAATTCCAGAATTTTTTAGAGAAGAACTTAAATTTCTTGGGCTGGGGGTTGACAAGAACAAGCCCAAATAGTCCACAAGCCAGGCACCCATTGGAAGCAACAAACCCAGTTTTCATTCTCTACTCTGGTGTCTTCCTTGAGAAGTGATGCTACTGCCTTCTCCATTTGCATTTCATGTATGATTTATGTTTTCTGGGTCTCAGGGTGTGAAAAGTGAAAACTTGTTTGTAGATTCCAATATGCAATACAGAGTCAGGCTGTAGGCTTCCCAGCTTGTCATGATTGTTAGAACCTTCCTGTAAACAAACTTTTAAGGAACATCTCAAAAATTGGTGTTGAAAAATGGAAGGCACCTATGGATTTTTGGGTGCCTTTGGAGACATCTGGCAGCTTAATGGGGGTCTGAGGACTTCAGTTTTCAATAAAGGTGGAATAAGCAAGTACTTGAGTGAGAGCAAAAAGTCACCAAGGTCTGGGTGGTCAGAGGTCCTGCTGGTTATGAGATGGTGTGTTTGTTTGTCATATGAAACTTCTGCAGCACTCAGTCTGCATTTGTGAGGGAGAAAACTAGAAAATGAGCCTTGATGAAGGAAACAAGCCCATTCTTTTACCTCTCTTTCTTCTTTTTAAGAAGTTTTGCTCCATAAAGCTTCATACTGTTTTTAGAGGTCTGGTTCTCCTATACAACCATTTGAAATAGTTTTGAGGTATTTTTTTCCTCTATTGCTGCCCTTTGGCTTTTATTCTATATATTCACTACTCTCTATCTAAAGAAACTCTGCCTAAATTCCTTGAGGGTCTGACCCTTCCCTTAGCTTTAGTTTATGCTCCTTTGTTCTTGTGTTTGACATAAGCTCAAACAGCCTTGTAAAATCTCATTTCTGTTCCCTTCAGGATTGTGTATTCCTCTATGAAACATTTTCCCCACCCTACTCTGCCCTGCCTCTTCCTAGAAAAGTGCTTCTATTTTAGTAACTGGTTTGTACAATTAGTTGTTATAGTTCTGGATTCTTTTGTCACTTTCTCCATTACTGTCTCCATTACACACTACTGTTCTACACTGAGTTTTAGTTATAAAAAAAGCTTTACTAGTGTTTTGGTTATTCAGGACTCCGTCTTCCTTTATATTCTCCTAATTTTTCTCTTCAGCAGTTCAGTAAAAGGCTCAACAAACTGTAGGTTGCTTTTATCACATTCTATTTTCAGAAAGGTGTATTTTGATCTAGGTTTGCTGCTGTTCACAATGGAAGATGGACTCTCTCTTCCCTGAAAGTTTTAAGTTATGTGCTTAATTAATCAAAATGATCCTATACAAAATTCTAAGTTACAAACCCCACAAGTGGCAATGGAAAATTCACTTTTGTAAAGTCTATTTGACTTTATGTTCCTTTTTAGCAAGAATTCCAACACCGAGTCCATACATTGGAATAGTCTTGCAAACTGCCCTCCTGTCTATAGCATAATGCAAATTATTTTTAAGCCAGGTGGTAAGTAGAATCCAGATAAACACATTGCTGCATGTGGCTTAAAATTAAAAGGAATTTGGCAAGAAGAAAGTTGGTTGAAGAAAGGAATGAAAAGTCACAGTGAAACTTGTTTGCTAATCATACAAAGGAGAGGAAAGCTTCTGCAACACATCTCTTAAACAGCTCATGCTGCTTTTTAGAACGTAATTTTCCAGTTTCTTTTCCCTGGAGTATGCCATTAGCTTCAATCCTCCATTAACTTCCTTGGTAACTTCTTAAAAGAACTCTCTAGAGATAAGCACGTCTCTGGAGGGCCAAATATCAGTTTGATGAAATTGAACAAATGAGTGACTTTACTGGGAGGCAATTTTGCTGCCTTTTTTTTAAGTTTGGCTTCAGTCAGGAAGTAGAAATTCTGCTGTCTTATGTTTTATGAAATATGGAATTAGTATTAATCTGGGCACCTCATAATTAGTTTATATGCTGCACTGGCTAGGAATTGAAAGGAAAAAAAATATAAACTCTCTCATCTCGAACATTTGTAATAGGTATTATTCACAAAATAGGATCCTTTATTCTGCAATTCTTACTGTGACCTTTACACACTTCCTGGGGTCTGCACTGTCTACAGAAGTTTCTCAAAATGAAATGCAAAATTTAACATAGGCTTTTTCTCCAGTTATGGATATTTTTCAGGATTAAGCTTTAAAAATAATATAGCTCACGTTTTAAATGATTCCTTCCCTCTACCCAAAGGAAGTACAACCGAAGACAGAGCAAAACCACTTCATCTTTTCAAGCAATATTATCCCAGAGTATTGTACAACATTTTCTAGCAGACTTTGTCAACCTACAGATTCCTACAATATTTAGTAATGAGTAAAACCCCAATTTTTTTATTATTGGCTAAAGTATATCACAGCTTTTTGTAATGTGGGTGAGTTTATGGTTTGCAGGGTTTCTGTTGTTACCACTCAGATATAGCAGGTGTCTCTGAGGTAGTGGTCTTATTCTAGAGCATAGGGCACTGTCCTCCCTTTACCTTGCAAAATTCAATGTAAGAAAAATGGATTCAAACACACGTTACAATTACTAGGATAAAAGGAAAACTGATAGCATTTACAGGCAACCAGCACCAGAACAAGGGGACACAGTCTCAAGCTGTGCCAGGGGAGGTTTAGACTCGAGGTGAGGAAAAAGTTCTTCACTGAGCGAGTCATTCGTCATTGGAATGGGCTGCCCAGGGAGGTGGTGGAGTCGCCGTCCCTGGAGGTGTTCAAGGGGAGATTGGACGTGGCACTTGGTGCCATGGTCTAGTTGTGAGGTCTGTTGGAACAGGTTGGACTTGATGATCCTTGGGGTCTCTTCCAACCTTAGTTACTGTGATACTGTAATATGTTATGTTCTGTATGAAGGCAGTTTTCATGGGCAAGAAACTTCTTCTCCCCAGAAGTATATATGTTCATATGTACATACATACAAATATGTATATATATGCATATTAAGATAATCATTAGGCAAAGGATTTTTTTTTTAATTAGCTATCCAATATAGAGGCCAAAGGTGTTTTGGCATGTAGTAGAATGACATGTTTAGAAAGAAAAGTCAAAGAAGTCTCCTGTCTACAAATAAAATTATCTATGTGTAAGCCATCCATGGGAGATAGGGAGATTTCTCTTTACAAAGATCAGGGAGATAATTTCTGTCACTGTGTAGTTTTTCAGGAAAAGGATTTCCCTCTTCCTTGTCCATCCCCCCCCTTCATATACACAAATCAGAAATGTACTGTCTTGGCTCAAGCTGTGGAAAAGTTTTCATAAGGGTACTTGCAGTAATGAACAAGACCAAGTTAGCAGACTTTTGCTTTGCTTTTTGAGAGCCATCTAGTATATTAAGATTCCCATCAAAGCTGATTACCTAGCCATTATGAGTGTACATTACCAGCTTCATGCTGGATAACTGCAGCAAATATTCTCCTCTTGGTGGAATGCAAGACACCTCTTTGCTGCATGGTATAAAAACAGCTGTTGGTTTTTATTCTTTGATCAAGTCAAAATTTAGCCTTGGGATGAGGAGTTAAAATGACAGTAGGGACTGGCAACCAGCCTGCTATCACAGCAGTACAGAAAAGATAGACTTAGCACGTTTCCAACATCCTCTGGCCTGTTTCAGCACTTTAAAGAAAACAGATGCAATTATGATGGCTTTCATATAGGGCTTTGCTTTTGTGCTGCAGCTAGAAATGGTGTTTTTATAGTGCACGCAGCACATTAGAGTCTTCTGTGTTCCACAATAATAATTTTGGTCTTTATCACTGTGCAGGTATCACATGGTCTAGGAGCTTAGCTGAGCTCTTGCAATAGCTTAACTTTTTTATCGACAATGAGAAAACAAATCTTGGCATTGTGGCAGGATCTGACTTTAGTCTTGAAGTTTATTGGACAACACACGATGTGTTTGCACAGCTCTGGAGATATTCTGGATACTTTACAGACAAATGTAAGCCCAGCCTTTGCTGCAAGGAACTTGCACCAAAAATGCAAGGTGGCACAGGAGTGGAAGAGAAAGCAGAAGATGACTGGCAGGAGGACTGGGAGTAAATCATTAATTTCTAGAGCAATGTTGACATCAATATGGTGAATACCTAAGTCACCCAAAAAGCTGCTATTTTTTGTTTTGTTTTGTTTTGTTTGAACTGTGTTTCTCTTTTCTCATTAAATACCCTATTTTACAATCACATTAATGTATAACCACTATGAGACCATGTGTGTGGCAGTTGCTATAGGTCTGAAGTCACAGGTCACTGTGCTGATGGCAGCATGACACACCACCAAACTAGCCATGGGCTACCAAGCACAAGGCAGCAGTGTTACTCTGAGCATGGTGCTACGGCACTGCTTCTACCCAGGAGCGCTCATCTCAAGACATGATGCCAAATCTGCCAGTTCACACACTGTACAAAATAACCGGGACAAGAGGACACAGTCTCAAGCTGTGCCAGGGGAGCTTTAAGCTGGAGGTTAGGAAGAAATTCTGCACAGAGAGAGTGATTGCCCATTGGAATGGGCTGCCTGGGGAGGTGGTAGAGTCACCATCATTGGAGGTGTTTAGGAGGAGACTTGATAGGGTGCTTGGTTGCATGGTTTAGTTGATTAGGTGGTGTTGGATGATAGGTTGGATGTGATGATCTCTAAGGTCTCTTCCAATCTGGTCTGGTCTGGTCTGGTCTGGTCTATTCTAGTCTATTCTAGTCTATTCTAGTCTATTCTATTCTATTTCTCTCTTGGTCACAGAACAATTTTAAGGACATAGCCCAGCGCAGTAGGGCTGTAATCTTGTTTATTCTTTGCAGACACTACATGGCTCTCTAAAAGCCTTAGAGATCATCACCCCCTTGTTATCATAGCAGGTATGCACCTTGTAATCTTTTCGTACTAATTGTTGAGAAAATGTGCTTGGTAGTCTACACCAGCAGAATCCCAATTGCCAAGGTAATTAATAGTGTTACAGACTTCAAGGCCATAATGCTCATCAGTTATTAATTAGCAATTCATTTTGCTGAATAAATAATACTTATGATTGATGATGGAACTTGTAATTGGGCACTAGTAGTGTTCCTCAAGGGAACAGCCTCTCTGCAAGTATTAACTATGACAGTAACAGCTCAGAAACCCAAGATCGTCTGAGAAAATCTACTCTGAACTACAGTGACACAATCTAGCATTTACATTCAGTGGTGGAAAAGTAGAGCCTCAACACTGGGGACTTGCCTATGGCAACTAAATGCTATTATTTTTGTTTATTTTGCTCCTATTTTGCTTCATTTCAAGCATTGCCTTCCTATAAGGAAATGTCCTATATAATTTTATGGCATGCATTACATTGTCTTTATGAACTTTCATACACATTCTTCATAAATTCAGAAGATTGTATAATAAAGGAAATACTTTCCCAAGCATAATAACCAGTTTAAAAGGAATTTGCTCTGATTAAATCTATTTCAGATTAATAGATGGTGGAAAATAAATTTTATTTTATATTAGTTGGCAATACCTTTTGGCATAAATAAAATTGAACTCAGCCCTCCATCCCCAGAACGGAAAGAGAAGCTGGTAAATAAAGCAAATAAGCTGTTAGGTTTAAATGGGTAGTCAACAAAGACAAGTATAGGAGGTCAGCTGCTGACCAGATGCTGCCTTCAATTAATATTCCAACTCTAAAAGACATTTATCGTTTAGTTTTAAAGGCGGAGCAGCTGAGTCATAAAAACAGCCCACAAAAGAAATTTTAAAGCATTTATAATGGCTAAATGGCTTGAAATAAATTAGCCCTGAAAATAAACATATTTTGTACAGTCTCTGTGAAACAAATTTCTTCTCTGTGTAAATTGCTTGGACTAAGTGGGAGTTTCTGTCTGACAAGAGCATACATTTGCTTCATTACTACATGTGGGTTATTTTTTTTCCTTTGAAAAAGGGTTAATAAACGATAAGATATCATTGCCAACTAAATGAGTCCTGAACCCTTTTAAGGGAGGAAGATGCTGCAGAAGAACAAGTTAAAATGAAATGCAGAGACTGTGTTGTAATGCTAACAGGCAATTAACAAACTCATGGGTGTTAATTATCTTCATACTGTATCATGTTCAATTAGCTCAGCCCCTGCAACAAAGGCAACCATGAGCAATTGCTTTGATAGGCGTACAGTACTTCATTTGTAGTTAATCGGTTTAAGCCTTGCAGTTGCTAGGCTACACCAGTCTCCAGAGGTAAAAAGCTGCACAGATGCACTATGTTTAAATGACGACAGAGAACTGTTTAAACTCAAACCATGTATAACTCTTTATCGATTTTTCACAGAAGATCTCAGCTCTGATGATAAGGTTTTGATATATTTTCCTGCTACAGCCAGTTCCTTGGAGTATTGCAGAAAAAAACCCCTGTCAATATGCTTCTATTATGATCTCTTGATCTGTGGCTATAAAAACCTTTAGCTGCAGCCCTTATTATAAAATAATGGGGGAAGCAATATTTGATTTTTTTTCTTTTCTTTTTCTTTCATTTTTTTTGTCCTTCTGCTCTATAATACATGGAGATTTTTTCCCCAGTACCTCCAGAACTAATTTACAGCATGTTACTTCTGTATTTCAGTGTTACAATAATACAGAAGAATTTCTAGTACTAATTAATTTGATTGACTCTCAGCACTAAAGGATCAGCTGTAGCATCATGAACTTTAACAATAACTACCGACTGATGGGCAGTTCACATCAATAAGACCATCACTAGCCTCCCTCACCTGTCACCAGGCAGGGAATGAGCAATAACCACCCCCTGCAGATGCACTGCTTAGCACTTTCTGCCCGATTAGCAATTTATAATGGTGATCAAGAAACAGTCAGCGGCAAATCAAGACAACTGTCTGCCTGCCTGTTTAATTGGCCTTGTTTGCTTTTTGATAAATGGCTCGTGACTGCTACAGGCCTCCGTATTTTGACTTTTAATAGGCCACTGTGATTAGACTACCAGCAGATACTAGGTCAAAACTGAGGGAAGGAGCAAAAAATGTTAATTAATATCAATAATAGGCAATTATTAGTTAGACAGAAGGACCTACTAGCTGCGTGCTCTAATGACTAAGAGATAACTTGAAGGGAAACAGTGCCAAATTAGCATAACTGTGTATGCAGGCTGCATGATGGATCCTAGCAAACATCTGTTATGCGAGTAATTCAAACAGGATTCTTTCTTTTTGCATGATAGTCACAAAATCATTGATTCTTTTTGGTAATTTCAAGACAGTAATGATACCCTAGTGGCTACTGATCTCTTGGCTGGGCTTTGTGACAGTCCTTCATACCAAGAGCTAAATAGTAAAAGTAGATTTGGGTGTGGCTTTCAAGATTTTAAAGTTAGTAATTCATATATAAAGGTCACTAATATTGTACTTGGAGGAACACATGCTGAGCAATCATGTAACTTAAGTATTGCTCCCACTACAAATAACTTCCCCCCAACTGTGTCTCTTTTAGGAAAACAAACAAGCAAACAACTGTGATCACTGAAATATTTTGTCATTGCTGACTTTCTGAAAATACATGAGGAGATATGATGTGGTGTGGTATGAGAGGTAAACCCACTAGGCATAGAAGCAAAGGAGCTCCTCAGACTCTCTAATGAATCTAGTAGTCTGTGATGGGTTTTAGGATGTCAAAAAGTCACCTTCATTGCAAGCATGACCAGGGAAAGAACACAGAAGCAAAGTGGAAGCATTTGACTTACAAGAAGTATTTTAAATAGACTTTAAAAATTAGGGTTATGGCCCTAGATTTTAGGGGATACTATATTCTTGCAAGCTTAAAACTCTATGTGAGCTGAACTCTTCTGATGGTAGAGGTTAGAGAGGGCTTGTTCAGGCTACGTTATCTTGTAAATGCTTTTATCACACTCTTGGTGTGATTGTCTCTTTTTCACTGAAATGGTCAGAAACAATTTTTAGTAGGGATGGTGGTAGTGTATACTATATGATACTGTTCTGCCTGTGTGTCTCCCACCCTGCCTGCACAAGCATCTGCATGTGTGTAAGGAATTAGTGAGAGTCAAACCCTGACAGAGCTTTGCTCTGGGTATTTATAAGGGAAAACTGCAGTCTCCTTTAATATCGATGTGACATTGATGGAAATTCTGTCATGACTGAAGAAGACATGTTGATTCAGAGTCAAGGCTTGATTATCAAGCCTAGAAGAAACATCTGTGTCTGCTGGCTCAGGGAAGTGCAGCAAGCGTCTGTAGAGGCTTATGCTGATGGAGATGGAAAAACGACCTCCAGTTAAGGGCCACATCTCCCTCCCTCCCTCTCTCTCTCTCTCTCTCTCCATCCATCCATCCCTCCTTTCCCAGGTGTAAAATCAACAGGTGCCACCAATCTCTGATTTTCCCAGTCAGTAACATATGCCAACCAAGATCAGGTTGATGGACTGTCTAATTTGGACATGGTCTGGCTCTTGGAACCCTTACTGCCTCAAGTGAGCCGACATATGCTACAATTGTTTGGAGAAGAAAATATTTGTGCAGAGCTTTCTTTGGTATTTCAAAGTCATTACATGACCTATATTCTAAAGTTAGGGGAAAATGCAGTATATGAGAGCTCAGTTCTGGTGACAAGATGAGAAGTATGCTGTTTCAGATGTCTTAAAAACAGTATTTGGAAAAGAGAATATGCTCCTGGCACATCTTCTTTTGTAGGATTCAGGTGTCTGACTGCTGAGAACCTGCAGTGCTGAATGACAGAAGAGGGAACAAAGTGTTTCATGCTTAGAAATGCTTTACTTGTCAAGGGAAATTTGCTGGAAGCTGAACCCCTCTATTCACTGAAAGGAAATTGCAAGGAGCCTGCAAGATTTGGGACACCGCTTGTAGGGTTGGACTAACATCTATGCACTGTGTTGTGTGGATGCCTTGTGCCTTGGATGAGGGCAGATGGTACATGGAAAAATAGAAACAACAGTCTAGGAGGGAAGAGAAAGTTGGGTAGTGGGTGCTGTTTGGGGACACCTTCTTCCTTGTCTGCTTGTCTGTCCCTTCCCAGGCAACTTGCATATGCCTTGTAGAAGCCACTCTTTCATTCCAACAAATACAGGTGGCAGGAAGCCTAAGTACTTACTTTCCTCATTTTTCTCTTCTGAGTGGCTTCTGTTGTTTAGTAACCTCCTTTCTAAGGTGTCACAGACCTTCCTGTTCTTGCAATTTGGCAGGCAGTGCCATGCAGCGGTGCCTTGACTTCTGCTTGGTAGCCTAATTCTTTGCAGCCACAGGTCTGTGAGAGCTCCCTTGGGCTAAAAGGAATTGTAGGCACAAGCACAAATTACCTCCACCTGTTATGACTGCTTTTCAATGTTGTTTCTTTGCAATAGAACAATATATACGAGCCCCAGAGGAGATGATGATATAATACTATGTGAAAACACCTGTCCCAAAGAGTTTAAGAGCTAAAAAAAGTGGAAAGAGATGTTTCCACTTCATTGCTGGAAGCAGAAGCAAAGACCAGCAGTGACTGAGGCAGGCTTGGTTCACTTTCCCAGGCTCCAGCCCCAAGTCTTAACTACAGAGCTATTCTCCTAAATACATCAAAAGCTTCCCAACTGCATTAGAAACAGTAATATACATTTAAACAATGCTTAATGGACACACATATCACCTGTGATTGTATTGTTTTTCTACTATAACTAATACACATAGACATTTTATTTTACATTTACAGGAAATTAAGAATTATCTCCCCACTTAGAATCAGTTTTGTTTTTTATCTTACACTGAGGAGTAAGAAAATATGTCATCTAAGCATTCCAGGCAGCAATTGCCACCTTTTACCTCATAAGAAAGATATTTTACTGCTCATCTTGTGCAAAGACAGAGGTACTTTGTACTTGTGGCTTTGTATCCAAAATGTATTAGGAGATGCTTAACAGATTCAAGAGCTGCTACTTAAATTTTGAAATTCTAGTTAATACAAGATGGAACCATCATGGAGGTACCCTGAAAATGATAGTTTTCACACTTTAGAAGAACTTACTTTCCAAGCGGATGTCTCTCTGCTAAGTTTCATAAAGTAGTGGTAAATAATCTAAGATTATTAACTACAGATCATTTACATGCTTCATGTAATTTGTGATTCCTTTCAGCTGTGACTGTCACTATTATAGATATTGCTGTTTAAATACAAAATTATCTGAATTTACTATTTTGGGCTAGGTGCTTCCATCTTAGTCAGAATTTCTTAATATTTTAAAAAGAAAAAAAACCAAAACCTGTTTTCTACAGCTGAATTTTAAATCCTCTTGTTTCTATACATGGAATATTTGAAGGCATCTGATGACACAGTAAAAGATTTTTTTTTTTTAAACTCTAAGCTTTTCTTTCAACAAGATCTGTCTTGGAAGTAATTTGTTTAAAATACAGGAGTTCTGAAATCTTAAGGGCATCTAACTTCAGCTCATTTGTTGTCTGTTATCCATCTCTCTTAAGCATTCTTGCTGTCTAGAGATTTAAACAGTAGTCTGGAGGAAGAAAACAAAACAAAACCAGCAACCCCCTCCTGCAGTTGATGTACCCTGATTGACCTTTCTGTTTTCTCATTTATTTCGCATAAATTAGTTTACTAGCCTCATCAGGGAAATAATTGTGGAAATAGAATGTTTATACAGCATGGAAATATTGCACTGAAAATCACACACGCTACAAGATGTTTTGATACATAAGGACTGTTGTTTGAAGAGCTTCAGGAGGTTTTAATTTCGGTAGATAAATTTGGCCCTACTAGTAGGTGTGCTGTTTTTGTTTTTTTTTCCAGTTCCCTTGAAATATGTGAATTGTTCCAATCAACAGAAGTGAGTTATGCTAGCACAGAGAAGTCTTCAGTCCAGTTCTGGGCCCCTCAGTTTAGGAAGGATGTTGACTTGCTGGAATGAGTCCAGAGAAGAGCAACGAAGTTGGTGAGGGGTTTGGAACACAAGCCTTATGAGGAGAGGCTGAGGGACCTGGGGTTGCTTAGCCTGGAGAAGAGGAGACTTAGGGGTGACCTTATCACTCTCTACAACTACCTGTAGGGAGGTTGTAGACAGATGGATGATGGTCTGTTCTCCCAGGCAGCCAGTACCAGAACAAGAGGACACAGTCTCAGGTTTAGGTTGGATGTTAGGAAGAAGTTCTATACAGAGAGAGTGATTGCCCATTGGAATGGGCTGCCTGGGGAGGTGGTGGAGTCGCCATCATTGAAGGTGTTCAGGAGGAGACTTGATGGGGTGCTTGGTGCCATGGGTTAGTTGTTTAGGTGGTGTTGGATTGGTTGATGGGTTGGATGTGATGATCTTGAAGGTCTCTTCCAACCTGGTTTATTCTATGTATTCTATTCTGTGTATGTATTCTGCTAAAAGCTGAAGCCCAGAGCCTTTTGCAGGAAGATCAGACCTGTGTTTTGAGGTCTTCTTGTTCTTCCAGATCAAATCTGACCTAGCCTCTTCTAAGAAGCTCTGAAGGACACATTGTCTTCATCACAGATAGCCCCAAGAAGTTACTTTTAGGTAATGAGTACTCTAGAATATGTATATTGTTTTTCTTTCTTTCTTTTATTTTTTTTTTTAAGATTTTTGTCCTCACATAATTTTCAGTTGTCTTCTACCCCATCTCATAAGAATTTCCTCATAACAAGATATTTGAAAAGACTAGGAAATGATAGCCTCCTTTGAAAAATGGAATTAAAAATGTTTTCTATAGTGTGAAACAGAAATAATTCTGGAAGTTGGAAAAGCTTTGAAGAAAAAGTATTTACATCAGCTTTAATTGTGTTTAAAATGGATGAGTGTATTACATAGGTCAGATCTCCATATTCCAATGAACCCTACATTACTGGCCATTTTGATACCTGTGACAGTCAGTTTCTATGCTAGATGAACACTATTTGAAATTATTTAATCCCAGACCAGAAATTTTACCCTAACTGACCAATACAGCAGACAGACAAGCTAGAACAAACACTGAAAGAAAGCTCTTGTCTGAAGGTAGCCAATGAGGAAATGAGGATGCTTTTCCTCCTCAACTTCATAGTATCACAGTATAGCTAAGGTTGGAAGAGACCTCGAGGATCGTCGTGTCCAACCTGTCTCCACAGACCTCATGACTAGAACTTTTTTCCATATGAAATGTTTTTTCTATGTGACATAGTTCAATAGGGAAAAAAATAGTGCCGTGTGGTCTTTCTTTTTAAGATTTTATATTCTTCTATTGTGTAGCAGAAATGTATGAAAAGCTCATCCAGTCTCAGAGTAGAAGTTTTGTGTGACATTAGAAGAGAAGACCCTTTGTGTCATATGAAAAGTTGATTTGAAAGTTCTTTGCTTTAGCTTTTATAAAACCCACAATGCTTGCCTTCCTTCTTAAACGTTACTGTCCTCACTGTAACTGTTGGAAATTTGCAAATGAAAGTGGCACTGTGTTGGTATAGACTCTAGTGTATTAGGAGTACAGTATTGAAATTAAAACCTGAACCCAACTACAGTATTTGAAGATAAAATTAGGACACAGTCTTACTTGTAAAGGTTAGAGATGAGTTGAATTAAAGTTCTCCAAATTCAGAAAAAAAAAAAAAACTTCTCTGCCTTTCTCACCTTTCTTATACTTGAAGGCATGTGGAAACTTTATCTTAAAATTCAATTCAAATATCTGCTAACGCATAATGGGTTTCATCAGAAGTATCTTCATGTCAAATAGCGTTGGAAACCACTCATATTTGAAGTGCATTGCTCTCTTTCATGTGTTTTAGCTTATCTGTACTAACCAAATAAACTACTGAATAGAAAAGTAACAGAAGCAGAATGTTGTCTTTAAGCAATGCTCTCAGGGTTTTGTACTGCAATAGATGGTTACATGTTGTGAGGAATGTGTGGACTTTCAGGTGCTATTAGTGTGAGAAAGAGTCCAGCAAATATTACAAATAAATAAAGCAGGTGGAAAGAAGAAAACAAATGATCTACAAAATGTATCTGGAGCACAGCAGCCAACTGTGTGTTTTTCTTTTCTCCCCTGAAAATGTGTTGCCTTTATATGATGATTATATTGTCTTTATGTATCTTAATCATTACTAATGAAAACAAACCTATAGGGAAAAAAGTTAGTATTCCTGTTACTTGAGGATTTGTTTTGACTGGATTAACATAGAAACCATAGACTTTAGGAAGAAGGAGACTGATGGGAATGCAAGGTCACTCTCAGACCTATCCATGTGCTGTGGACTCAGATGCACAGAATGCATTTGGGAGGAAAGGAAAAATTCTGCTCTTATCTAAGCCCAAATCCTGCAAGATTTATTCAAAATGAAATCTTTCAAGTGTATCCATCTAATCTGTGAGACCAGATACAAGATTAATTTGAATGTACTGCTAATCTATAGATCTCTAGACACTGGAGTTTCCCATAGGGGCTGCCTGAGATGCTGCCTGACATGTTGATGCTCACACAGCTTGTTGTCTGAAGAGACCTGAGCATCCATGCTCTGCAGATCTGCCTTGCCCAGAGGTTCAAAACAACTTTAAATTTATTTTAGACTCAGAGTGCACAGCATGAGCACTTGGACGTACTTTCAACTTTTATCTTTGGACTGCCTGTGAGCAGATAGAGCAGGAAAACCACCATGGTGTCCTGGTACAGCTACTCATCTGTTAGGTAGAAATCAAAATCATCGCTGTCAGAGGGAAAGATCTGTTATTCAACTTTCTAAAAATGTTTACCTTATCAAAGCAAACCTCAAACTTCCCTAAATAAATCTGTAGCTAATTAGGAAGTAAGACTTCAAGTGAAGCAGAACCACCTCTCCCTGAATATACAGTTTGATGGGATCAAGCTTAGAAGAGGGGATGCATATTCGGATTGCCTGACGCTACTTCTATTGATACAACCCCCCCCAAACCACTAAGAAAATTAAATTATACTACTTTATAGTTTTCTGGGTGAAAAATATTTTGCTCTTGGCTGGCCCAGAACAGACTTCTTGCCCCATCATTTTCATATAATATATTTGTGTTTTTACATTCTTGTAAAAAATCAACTACATTTTGTTTTAGCTTTATTTTCCCCACCCCCTTAGTGAAGTTTATATGATGGATGCAAGCAAACACATCACATTCACCCAGCAGCTAGGTGAAAACTGCAAATCTCCAAGCCAAAATGAAATAAACCAGCCAATAGCAATTCCATTACCTTAGGAAAACCAAACCAAACCAAACAACCCCGACAAAACAATAGAGCCAGTGGCACTTTGGTTTTATCCTTTAGTATTTTACTTATAAAATCTGTGTTCAAAATAAGCCAAGTAATTTCTCCCAGAATACAGAGGACCCCAGGCTTACAGTTGAGGGGCAGCAAGGGCACTTCATAGCTCAACCATTGTGCGGCTGATCTCCAGGCCCTGCATGTCATGAGAACAGATATAAAACTGACTTTGCTCATAGGCAAGTCATCCTTTGAGACTGCTTTGAGAAAAAGGCTTGTCATTAAGGACAAGCACCTTCCAAATATTATATGGACCTGGTGGTCTGCTTATCCATTTGTATACATATTCTTTCCCTTGCACTTGGGTAGGTATCTTTGGCTTCGAGGGTGGTGAGACTCTGGAACAGGTTGCCCAGGGAGGTGGTAGAAGTACCATCCCTGGAGGTTTTTAAGACCAGGCTGGATGTGGCTCTGAGCAGCCTGATCTAATATGGGGTGTCCCTGCCTATGGCAGAGGGGTTGGAATTAGATGATCCTTGAGGTCCCTTCCAACCCTAACAATTCTATGATTGGAATAAGGCTGTAACTGAGGGTTTGGTACCCTCTTCATTTATACCTTAATATCCTTTTTCTCTGTAAGCCATATTTGTACTGAATTCAAATAAATACAAACTGTGTATTAAATGTATCTTTAAACCTGCTGGTACAACCACGATTTGTGCATCCAACCATACACTGAGTTATAAATTACTGTTCTTTTCTAGACTCTATTTTCAGCAGTCAACCTGTAGCTATGTCTTTCCTCAGGAATTGTTCACGGTGTTAAAATATACCGCAGTTAACTAATGTTCTGTTTAGCATTTTTGCAAGGAATAATTGACATAGATGCACAATCAATGCTGTGTATACTAACTTAAATTTAGCTGCTTCAGCTCTCATTAATGCAAAAAATTGCATGAAATGCTATATTCTGATGGTGAAAAGTTTAATAAATGAAGCACAGTTCTGCTTTTCTGTCTTTTATGTTATGCAAAATAAGCAAGGATTTGTTCTTTAGGGTAGTGAGGTGTTTTTTGAGGGGGGAGGCTCTGGGTGAGAGCTTTGGGTGGGCCAAATACCTGACCAAATTTTCAGGGAATCTCCCAGGTTTTATTTTTGTTTAGTATCACTTAGTGAAATTTGAATTCTTTTCCTTGGTTTTAATATTTAGTATATTTTTAAACTATAGAAGTTTAACTGTGACATAAGGAAGTTCTTACTTAGGGTGGATTTTTAATTTCACTGCTGTCCACACTGCTGTGTACTCTCTTGGGTATGGATTTTTAAGAGTGTATTTTCTTCTTTATATTTCACTGTGTAACAATTTCTCTTTACCCATCCTCTCCATCCTCTAAGCAAGTCAAGAACAGACAATAGATACATACTAATGGAGCTGTGTACTTGCCATCTGTAAGAGCAGCTGCTCTCCTGCATCTGTACAATATGTTGGAACTGAGAGCTTCACTAATCTGCATAATAAGAAGGCTTATCCCACTCTAGCTAATAATCGCAAGCAATCGATGCACTTCATTCCCCCACTGTAGAGCACAACAAAGTTTCAGTATGTTTACATATTCTCCAGATATACAGAGGTCAAGCAAAAGAATGGTCTGTTCATTCTGCCCTGAGCAAAGAAAAAAAAAGTTTCTGTTCTCTGTTGTTTGTGAAACTGTTACAAACAACCTCCCATTATTGTATTCTTGTTTTGCAATTCAAATAGGAGATCAGAAACATTAAGAACTGAATTAAAGTATCAGTACATCCTATCAAGCATAGTTTTTAAAGTGCCTGTAGAATTGAGAATTTTGGTTTTGTAGTATCACCCCTCTTTCTAACCCTGACCCCTATGAAAGCATGACATTAGCTATCATCCTCACCCTATATCTCCTAGTGAATGTAATCCAGATAGAAGACAGATAATAATGATTTTCTTTTGGTACTAATTCACTACAGAGAAACACTTGTGGATGATTGTACATATGTCCTCCTCCTAACTGTTGTGTGTATATAGGATGAATTTGAAATTCACAGCCATTTTAGAATGTAAATTTGATCCATGACTCCCATGCAGGCAGAAATGGCTGTAATGTTATATTATGCTGAGGAGCAACAGAATGAGAAAGAAAATAGGCAGAGAGCAAATGATAAGCAGTATTTATTTTCATTTTTTTGATGATATCAGGCTGAGATATATCTCTTATCTCTATCAGCATCCTGCAGACAGCAAGGCTGAGAGATGAAAAATGATGAGAGAAATTCCACAAAGAAAATAATAAAGTAAAATCTGAAGGTAAGGGAATATCTGCAATCCTGTTACAAAACCATAAAAAAATAAAAGCTATTCTTTAATTTCTTTGGAACTTTTTTCAATTGTGTGTTTTCTAATGTTGACAATTTACCCTAGAAGAAATGCAAGAGACAATTCTGAAAGAATACTGAGTATGGGAGTATTTGCAGTGTTGACTTAACAGGGAATCACTCCATACCTAGTTTGTGCTACTGACAGGAGCTGTAGGCTGTAGTATCAGCCCATAAATGGTGGGCAAACAGGTCTTCCTTCCATCCCTCCCCAAGGAAGATGACAACAGTGCCCACAGTGACTCCTTGAAACCTTCCTGGTTATGCTAACCTATTTATAGAGCGTCTGGATAGCAACGGGATTAAGAGCAATGCCTACAATAATCGATGAACTTGCTACAGCTCAGCCACAAACTAATTCTGAAATTCTTCTGGTGTACGGTTGTAAACCTAAAACCAAAACAAACAAAATTTTCTGTGTTTTGGTACAGGGCATGCTAGGCTAAACCATTCCACTGTCTGCTGGGTGTGACCTTGAGCAGTACCTGGTACAATAGACACTGAACTGCAGCGCTATCGGTGTGATGTTACATTTTAGATACCATATAGAAGAATGCTCAGCAAGCATCATGGTAAAGAAACGTGCCTTTTCCCTATGTATCTTGTGAATTATGAGTTGTAGGAAATAAAAGATTAAAAAAAAACATAGCAGCAGACTCTCCAAGCAGGGTGCCATCTGGAATATACAAAAATTGGTACACCAGTGCTGTATAAACCCACCAACATCCAAGTAGCTTTTTAGCTCCCATGGACCTGATGTTTTATGATCAGGCATGGCCATAGCAACATTTAGAAGACGCAATCAGTTTACTCTAGCCCTGTGAAACTGTGGTTTTGATGGGTGAAGGCCAAATGCCTTCAGAAGCAGAGGGGCTGAGAACCACAGAGAGCTACCTCCTTGGCTGGAGGCCCCCACGCATCGGAGGAGCTTGAGCAGCTTTTCTTATTTCTGCCAGCACAGGGAAGTTCTTGTGGCAGCACTTGCCATTTCTGTTGATCAGGATACATAAAGCTGCTTTGAAGCAGAAAATGCTGAGAGTTGGCAATGATGATTTTACTTCTCATGGTATCAGTGTGATGGTGTTTTGTTTTTTTTTTTAATCTCCTTGCACACCAGTAGCTGGACCCATTTTTCAGACCAAGCCTCTTGTCTTGGTAACATAAACCAAATATACTAGACATTTTTATGTTTAAATCAATCTATTATTATTTTTAGTTGTCCCAAAAGTCAGGGCTTAAACCTGAATATTTGATAATATGGTGCTGGTGATTCCAGAGACCATACTTGTGAGAAGTTGTCTATTTGTGAGCATGCAGATAGTAGATTCACAGGAAAAGGGGGAGTTAAGGCCAAAGCACTTGTGACAAAATGGGGATTTTCTGATGAGTGTTAATCAATATTCTGGCTCTCGTTCTGGAGCCCAGACAGGCAGCCTTGGTGTTACCCATCTGCATTTGTAGGTGTGTAATAGTTGCCAAAACAGAATTTAGGAAAACACGGTTATGTGATTTTCTCCAAATCTGGAGTTTTGTGATGTCCTGTATGCAAGAGGTTTTTGTCATATTGCCAGTTAATATTGTCATTCATACTGCAAAGGAGCACTATGGTTGATCTTTTTATGTTTCATGCTATTTTCATACTCTGAGCTGTATAATGTGGGAGGAAGCTTGGGGGGGAAACTCAGACCAGGAGGATTTGGAGGTAGTATCACATCCACCAATCTGCCTTTTCACTGCAGTCAGCCAGACTCTTTGCTCACATCATGTTTGAAAAAAGAAGAAAGAAACAGTAGCCCTAGTGGGGAAAAAATCAACAAAACCCAGTGACATCCCCAGATGTCCACTCTCCCTTCAGTGACTGACAAATGTGTAGCAGATGGTGCAAGTGCTCCCAGATGTATTTACAGATCAATGTAAAAGTACCTAAATAAATAACCAACAGCAAATGCAAGCCACCTACCTTACTGCTGGTGCCTTGGTGGCACTAATCAAACTGACCTGACTGGAAACATGGAGGAAGAAAAATTTGCTTCAAGATACCTGTGCTAGTGCATGGAAAGGAAATGACAGATTCCCAGTTGTGCTTCTCATACTTTACAATCTCAAGCTTTGTTTACTCCTAAGGAGAAATTCGGAGACAGTTACATGCTTTAGTTAGTAATATTCCCACTTCAGTCAGTAATATTGCCTTCTTCTATGTAGGTGCAGTGATCTTATCTCAAAGGTAGAATCTGACTTTGTCTACCCTCCATATGTATGAAAATGTTGAGTGATGTGCACTCGCCATATCCTGTAAGATTCACTTGTGGAAATCACTGTTTTCCCTGAAACAAGTTGTTCTTGTTTTTCTAAATCTGGAAGAAGAAGGGGAAGGTATGTTTACCTTTTTAAATTTCCTTATGTAGCAACAGCAGCAGTTTCACTGAAGTTCTGGTGGCAGGGACTCTATGAAAGGCTAACTATCTGGGTAAGGGACCTAGCCCTTCTCATTGCATCTCAGTAGGCTCTGCACTGGGTGACAGGGCTTTGCTAAAGCAATGAAGGAACATGGAGTTGCCAAAGCAAAGATTTTTACAGGTTTCATGGTTTAGAGAAGATTTGTTATTCCCTAAAGCTAATCAAACAGGAAAAAAAAACCTCAGAAAACCAATAAAACACTTCCCTGTGGCATTAACATCCACAATTATGACATGCTCTGTAAACAAATGTGGGCACTGCACATCTGCCACCAAAAGACCTCATAGTCTAAATAAAAGTGTTCTCCTTGAAGCTTCTAGGAGGGCAGATATAACCTGTATTCCCTGTCTTGTCTTAAAAGCAAAGAAGCCTTACACACTTGCCCCTCTGTTTCCTGCTTGGGCTTTGGCACTGAAGTTACTAATGTCTGTTCCAAAAACAATTGCATATAAACACATAGACTTGTGAGTAATAAACTTATTACTTGTGAGACAGTTCTCATCTGGGAAATACTTCAATAAGGGCTATTAGAAACATTGTTCTCTGGAAAATCTGGGGTAAAATTTTTGTCCAGTGAGGTCAAGGACAACAGTCTGCTCAGGGAAAAAAAAATAAATAATAATAATAAAAAAAAAGATATCTGTATTTGAAAATTATTTCAAGCCCCACAGTTACCATCTAACTACCAGGAGGATTAAAATAGTCATCTTCAATAAGCAATGTAGAGATATTTCTGTATCTAGGTAAAACTGGAACATTGTAACTTCCTCAGTTTCTCTGAATTTTAAATAGTTCCTGTGATTCCTCAGTGTTAATACAGGAAGAGATTACTGAACTACCTAGCTTTAGTGTGTATAGTTTAGTATCAGTGTACCAATAGATTTAGCCTACTATAGCAGCACTGAGCTGAATATTTGTTCAAGCTGAGAACCTTCTAGGGCTGCTTTCAGACTTCACCTATGAAGTTTCCCAAGCTGGAGAATCTATTACTCCATGTAGTAGTTTGATTCATTATCTTCACTGTTAAAAATAAATGCCCTTTGTCTGTTTTAAAATTGTTTGCCTCTAAGTTCCAACTTTTGTCTAGTTCTTAATAACACTAACACAATAAATTCTGTATAGTTACACAAATATTGATTTTCAAGATGTTTTGAAGTAATGGATGCTCTTAAGAATACAGCCACACAGAAATGAGCAGCTCTCACAGCATATTGACTCAGTCGAGGTTTTGCACTCAGCTACAATGGGTCCAGGATTATCCTCTTCTGCTCACAGGCATTAGGAAAATAAACCTTTGCTGGATAGTTATGATTCTTGCTCTGATGAATATAGTGGTTGTAAAACTCACTTGTTTGTTTTTTTTTTTTAAATGAGTTTGCACAGTTTCTATTTTGTATTGCATGGAATACAGATTTAGATCCAGGCTGTATATCCAGACTCCTGAAATCTAATGAGAATCCAAGTGACAGTCAGGTACTGCTAAATCTGTGAGTCTGACATGGGGGCAAAAATATTCAAAGTTAAAAAGAGAGGGCAGTGACCAAACACTAAACCTGATTGTAGGATTAGTGGACTTCCTTAAGCTGTATGTACAAAAACTTGCATCAACAACTGGACAGTGTTTACTAAATGAAACCTTCTCTTGCTGCAGTACTTTGCTTTCAGGTTGAAAGCACAATGTACCCTTTATCACAGAATATTTCTATTTGCCTTCCTGTTAGCTCTAGTCTGCAGTGCACTCCAGCATGTGTGCACAGGGGGCTTTATTGTGTGTCTGTGTTGGCAGTTGTGATCTCCTGCATGTGTTATAGCTGGGAAGACCAAAATGGACATGTACAGCAAAATTGGAGAAATAACACTGCTGCTTTGGGAAGGGGGAAATCTTAATTTTTTAATTTGACTTTGGTTCTAATTCTCCATGTCCAAAGGCATAATTGCAGCTCAAGAAATTATAATGAAAATACTTAGGTAGGACAGCAAAGACAGCAATGTCTACCTAGGGTCCTGGATGGAATTTGCAGTTTCCGTGGCACAGTGCCCTGTTCCTGGGAGCAACCCTTGCTGTTGCAAGCAGAAGCCATATGTTTAACTGTGTTTTAGCTATAGCCTTTGTGATCTCGGGTAGCCAGATTTGTTGCTCTGTTTAAATTCCTCCATTTGACACATGAGAAAATTGACACTTTCATCACTAAAGTAAAATGGAGTCAAAGATTCAAGTGATAACCATGCTCTAAATTTATAAAGTGCCAAACCATGCCAAACATTGTTAGTAGAAGTCTGCATTTGTCAAAAAAATCCTGATTTTTATGAAGAATAAATTAATTGCCTGAAAATGATTAATTTTTCATAACACCAAAGGACTCCTGTGAAAATGTGATTAATGTTAAAATCCCAGTCCCAGTTCAGTATGAATTATTTTCAAAAAGAGAAATTGATATGAACCATAAGATATCTCTACCTATCTAGCAACCTGGATGTATATTTTCATTCTCTAATTCCTGTTTTATTTTCCTTTCTACTTCCAATAAACATTAGAAGCTATTACGATGTCTCCTATCAACAGTATTGATGTTGTATCTCCTACAGCTTACATGACAGTACAAGAAGTTTCTCTGTGTCCAGACATGGAGATACTCCTGACTGAACATCCTTATCACATGCAGAACAGCGAACGGTACTGAGTGAAGAGCAAAAGCAGAGTTTTAGAGAAAGACTGATGGACATAGCAGGCAGGCTGAGCTATTTTGCTCTGGGCAAGCCAGTCTAGATAGCAAGAGGTAGCACAAAGTCCACTCAAGTATCTTTACACAGTAATGGAGTAAGTACATAACCCGTTACTGATGCTGTGCTGAAAAAATAACTCCAGGTGTACTGCAGATACCCAGACACCTTTTGCAAATATAAGAAAATAGGATTTGGTTTCCAATACTGTTCTTAAAATGTAAGTAAGCAAACAAACAAAACTGCATATCCAAATAAGTCTGCCATTGCCAACAGTAAATACCTAGTGAGAAGGAAACTTTTTCAGTGCAATTTGAAAGTAGCAGCTTTGAAAGACAGCTGCTTCTGTGCACCTTTAAAGTTACTTAGCTTTTCCTTAGCTGTGTACTATAATGATTTGTTCTGTCTGAAAAGACATGCAGCAAGGGAGTGTATTTTCAGTTCTGTGATGAGCGCTATGTGCTTACCCACAGGAATATGGGCAAATCATTGCACTGGTGGTGCTGGAGGAGATTTGCACTGAAAAGACCAGCGAAAATTCATGCTTTAAAATATACTAACAGTGCTACCAACAGCAACAAATATCAGACCTTCTTGCTGTTAACTTGGAGCAAGGAAAAAAAAAAGTAAGATGAGAAAGATTTAAAGATATTGAATAATTGGTAAAGTCAAATGATATTTTAAATATATTAGATCTTATGCCTACAAATGCAATGGACCGTTTTCCCCCCTCTCATTTGCATCATTACCATGCCAGCTGAAATAAATGATGTTCCCCTTTTTAGTCTATGACATTGTAGTGATGCCATTTCACACATCTAAGTGGGAGCACATTTTGCTTGAATAAGCCTATTAAAAAAATTCCTTGTTTTTGTTGTACCAATGTATGCTGTGTGTGACAGCACAGCAGGTGGCTATATCGAGGTGGACTCTAATTAATTCAAATCAAAAAGTGAGAGACCCAGATAACAAGCTCTACAATTAGCAAATTACATCAAGTGTATGTAAGTAACTATCAGCATGTTACTGCCTGGCCACTGGTGTCCTAGTGGTAAATCCAGCCAATTCATGACTGTAGTGAGTACCTCTCCAAGCGGAAAACCAAGGGGAGCTGCCTGGGTGGTTTCCCATTGCTATCACCACCATCTAGCTGGACTCCACGAGCCTTTCTGTCACACTGGGACTAAGTGCCAACTGGGATGAAAAGTCTGGGCTTCAACCTGGGTTGCACTGAGCAATGGTCAGTGGAGTTGTTGTGGCCACTCATTTTACTAGGAAATAAAGCAGTAAATAATAATAGGAAATGAAATGGGTGGTCTTCATACCTCCTTGTTATTACAGTGTCCTGAGCTGTACAATGTATTTATGAATAGTGCAGCCTTACGCCTACTTTTAAAAGCTGTGCTGTGAGTATTTCACTGTGCTTTTCAAAGTAGCTATAAAACATAGGAAGGGCTTAAGGGGAAAAGATTCTGCTCCCACCCTAAATCAAAAGCGAGCAGACAAAGGTCAAAATACCAAAAGTCACAAGAACATTAACACTTAGGATATAAAGATTTCCTAAGAAACTAATGCTTGCTCTTTCCCCAGATAAAGCAGACACCTTATCTTTGGGAGTTTACAAAATGGAGCCAAGCTATACAAGTAACCACTTAACTAAAGCAAGACCTGGATCTTTTAGCAGTCTGCAGTCATTAAAGCTCTCGGAAAGTCTCCCAGGAGCCAATATGCTTGCTTAAGTATATGCTGTAAAAGGTCCCTGAGATTTACAAGGAACTGCTCCATGCTAAGCTAGGCACCATCTGATAAACAAGCAATTTTAGCTTCAGGCTAAACGATGCTCTTTGAGGCTTTGATTTACAATGCTGCAGATGATATATTTGTAGTTCTAGGATAGGTTCTGCTGTGGACCTGCTGTGATTACTCATCCATGAACCAAGTTAGGGCTCAGATCTTCAACTAGGAAGTCAGAAAATTGTCAGTGGAGTAAAAAATGTTTGTCAAAGTTTATTTAAATGCTAACCACATTAAAAAAAAAATAAATAAGCAAACGGGGGTGAACAATTCTTAAGATTCCTAGGGAACAAGCCTTTTTTTATTTTTTCAGTAGTTTAAGCTTAAATACATTTTGAGTGAAAAAGATGTGAAAGTAAGTCCCAAATTGACTTTCTGGACTAATTTTAATTTCATCAGACTGTATTTTGAAAAGACGAATGCAGTTAGCTTAACATCTTAAAACAGAAAATCCTAACTTAGAGTTTATGAAATTTCTCAATCCTGTTATAATTCTCCCTGATACCTTAAAAACAGCTGGGAAGGAACAATACAAGGGAAATCACATAAACTTCAGAGATTTAGATTTAAAAACTCAGAAAGCCTTAAGGGAAAGCAAGCAAGCAAGAATGGAAGCAGAACCTAGCATTTCAGGAATGTGCTGCTTTTGTAATTTTTTTCACAGACCTAAGACCTGTGGGGCAAATCCTGCACACTGCTGAATGCCTCCTAAAATGTGGTGAGTAGTCTCAACTGCTATTAAAAGCAGAGATTTTCTAGATGTTCACTAACTGTGCTGTCAGGAGTATATAATTAATGTTTTGAAAAAATAAAAGTGATTTTAATCTTGTCACTACAAGCATTTTGATATGTTTCTTTTTTCCTTCCAGGAAAGAACAGAGATCAAGCATCGCTAACAGCAGGTCAAACACTAAAGTTTTAATTCAGGAAAAAAATAATGTTAATTTATTGCTTTTTAATAGAAGCAATGTGGTTTGAAATTCTGGAATTGTTTTCTCTAACACTAACTGTTGATCTTACCAAAACTGACATGTCACTAAAGAAACCTGGAAGATGGTAATGATGGTTTTCATTATTACAAAATCTGTAGACAAATTTTAAATGTATACTTAAAGTTTTGCTTGTTTTTCTAGGTGTTTTTGAAATGTAAAACTTAGGCTTCTGAAGACTGGATCTGAAGATTTTCAAGAGAGCTTTGATTTTAAAGTCTTGTTTACAAACTCACATTTAAGTACAAAATTTTGTTTCACTTTTAGACCTACCTGTCCCTGGCTTCTTTAAATACTTAGTCCATGAAGCTCTCTGCTTTGGAAGTGTACCATGCCCTGAATTCCTGCCACCTTGGCTTCTTGCAAAGTTTAACTGCATTTATATTGAAGTTTATGAAATCATTATGATTTCATAGTGCAGAGAAGGCATTTATCAAAGGAGCATATGATGGAACACAAACAAAGCATGCTGTTTCAGAAAGCCTCTGGGACTCGGCAACTGCAGACAGGGATGTTGGCAGCTGTGCTGGTGATTTCCTGTTGGGTTGCAAGTACATCACAAGATAGCTTTTAGCAAATACCTTGCAAAGAGTGCATGTTTTGGATGAGATACTCAGTTATACATAGCCCTGTGTTGTGTTTCAGGACTTCAGTTAAGTTCAGAGATGTGGCACTTAATTAAATATCAGTGAAGGATTATATGCAGTGTCTGGAAGTTTTTAAGTGTGGCAAGTGCAGTCACCTTAGTAGCAATATCTGGAGTTAAGGCTCCAAAACTGTATAATAAACCACTATCTTTACAAACTTTCTGCAACTCACTTTTTTTTCCCCCTTCCTGATTCAGATTTAGAGTATAATGTTTCTGTTGGAACTTCTTAGTATAGTTAAATCTGGCCTGTGAACTGAAGAACCAATGTGTTTTTTTGAATGCCAGATGGTAGATGCTGACCCTTATGTAAAAAGGCAGTATTCTGACTTCTATCCTCTTCACAGTCTAGGTAAAAGTAATTAAGACCTGCATTTTCTGTAGCTATTTCATGTGATATAAAACAAATTCTACCAGAAGCCTGATAATCATAATAAGCAGGTATTTCACAGGAAGATTCTGTTTTACAAAGTCCCCCTGTTCAAATTTTGACAACTTCAAGGAAGTTACTTTTAATTGAAACAACTCAGATACTGTGCATTGGCCACCTTCCAGAGGGTGAACTTGTGTTATTCCCAGCGACATGACTGGAATTTGCAGATTTGTAAATGAGTGGTCTATACATATACATGTGTGTACATTTGATATGTAATGTATATGAAATACAATATCAAGATTCAATTAGCAATATAGAAGGCCACTTAAAAGGAGCTTGATTTTTGAAGTTGTATGTAAGAGCAGCATGGGTGTTCTTTTTTCGATTTCAAGGCTTTACCTAAAATTAAATACGGTATCTTTAGTGACAGAATTGCTTGTAGAAAAATAAACAATGTATAAAACAGAGCTTTTACTAGCATAATTTTTTATCTATTCCTTCAGCGAGAGAGACTCTGTGGAAGGAGATTTTCTACAAGTATAGTAAGTTAGATTTCAGTTTCTGTGTTAAAAAAGGTAAAACCAGTGAATACTTGCAAAGTCATGCTGTGCTGCAGGCCAGGTACAAACGATTTAACAGAGGTGGAGGGAGGCTTTGCTTGCAGCCTTACTACTCAGCTGATATTTTTTTCAGCTGTTTTAAAACCAGGTGTGACCCAGTCCTTTAAGTCAGAGGACCAATGATGCAAGCAGGGAGGAGTCAAATCAGGCTGAGAGCAGTCACGACTGAGTGGATGCAGAAGTGAGACGACACTGCTAATTGTTTCCTAGCTATGAACATTCTCTACCTCAGCAGCCAAATGTAGGTGAGAGCAAGACTCACAGGTAAAGATAAACATTTTCTCTGCTGATCAGAAGGGGTCATAATAGCTCACCCAAGTTACAAAGAGAGGTGGAAGCTCTTTGCTCCTTGCCTGTCTGCCTCTTATCAGGAGCCCTGTGCTTTAAGGGTGGGTGGATGTGTGGAAAGCATTTTGGGTTCTGTTATCCAGTGATTGCAGAGCACACATGCTGTCTTCTTTTGAGACGCCTGCTCTCTTTGCAGACTGCTTGGACAAGCAACCAGCAGAAATGATTATCCCTCCTCTTATTCTAGACTAATTAAAATAATTATTGCTCTTGGCAGGCTGCTTTCTACTATTTTTCATCACTTAAAGCCTTTCTATCCAATGCCAGAGTATTTGGACTGACAAACCCAGAGTATGTGGTTTGCCTTGTGCTCTGTTCCTGGGGTTTTCTGACCTTTGGGCCTTTGTCTCTGAGGTTCCCCTAGCCTAGTTTCAGCTGTCAAGGTCACATGAATGTGGAATCTGAATCCTCATGAATATCATTATGCCCCAGAATTTTCCCAAGTTCTGCATGCTGGGACCTTTTCAGATCCTTTGCAAGGCTACTTATCTTGAAAAATAAAATAAATTGGTAAATCTCCATTCCAATTGCAGAAGATAGAATCTAGGCAGCTCACAAAAATGTGGAAATATGCAAAGTAAACAGATTGTTTCTGACAGTAACAACCCTGCGATTGTATAAAGCATCATCAAATTGCAACATGCACGTATTAAGCTTTGAGAACAACTGAATTCACAGTGACACATTCTCAGCTCTTGAATTCATTATCACACCTGCTCAGCTTGGAGATCTGCAGTATCCTACCTTGTTCTCAAAGGTGGCCTCCAAAGCTGCACTGTATTATTGAGGTATTCTCATTTGGATTCAATTTTCTGAATTTCTTTGTGAGCTGCATGGAGAATTGTAGCAAAGGGAAGACAGAAGTGTGCCAAATAATGGTAAATACGTACAAACTTTTCTTTGTGTGCTACCACCTGCAAAGATGTCCACAGCAGCTCCTTAAGTGCTGCTGAAAGAGAGTGTGAAAGGGGTAACGTGCTGCAATACAGCTGAATCATGTTATAATTCTGGTTGTAGAGAGCCCAGCTGAGCTGATCTCCATTTCCTTCTGTGATTTATAACAATTAACTGTATTATGTAGAAATTCCTAGGGAAAAAACCAAAATGAATCCCAAACCTAAAAATCTAATTCATTGGGCAGATGGGAATAACTAGTCACCAGAATACAAGTTTTTTTTAAACAGAAGAAATAAATATTTCTGGGTGTAGCTGCTGGGCTGCCAGCCTCCTAATAAACTTTCATTGCAGTGTGCAGAAATATGCACTTCATGACAGTGCTACAATCTGGAACCTGGAGAGTATATTAGGGATTCTTTAAATCAGCATATTAATGGATGCTCTTAGGGATATTTTTTTATAGTCTAATATATTAACATGCTGTAGAATTTAAAAGTATTTTTAATTGCTGTGAATTCCTTCAGTTCTACCAGAGAGTCTACTGAAGTAACCTATTGCAACAAAACATGCATGCACAGATTTGTATTTGACACTTGTTGGTAGGTGTTATTAATGAGGGTATAAATGTATTTCTTTTTATGGTTGTCTTTTCCAGAAGTAGTTAAAGCTGGTATGGCTAGAGTATGAGAGTTCTCTCATAATAGTATTTATTTACAGTCAAAGTTAAGGTTATGTTATGATGCAATATATTCTGTATAAAGCAAAGGAAGAAATGTGCCCTGACTGTCCTATTTCCTGTTTCCATGCCTCCCCTCTCAGTGGTCTTGTCCTGCTTCTGCCAAACTCTCTAGCTATTAGCTGTGGCTAGGCTCAGTTGCCATTGAAGTGGACTAATGGTGGATTTTGAAGGCTTTCTGAACCCACTCTGCCCTACCTGTCTGATGGCAATAGGCTCTGCTTGTAGTTTTTTGGATTGTGTAATTTATTTTTTTTAAAAAAATTGAAGTGGCAGAGAGTTGTGTGTGCAATGAGTGCATAGGGCAAAAAATTAATATGCATCAATCATCAAGATTGATGTTTCCACTCAATAAAGAGCAGAGATAGGGAAACAAAAGGCAATATTTGTAGAATACCAGGAGAAAAGAGATGGATTTCTACTGGAAATAATGGACATTGTGCAGGGCTGAGTGAAGCCTTTGTTTTTATCTTACAACTTTGTTGTGACTTTCAGAAATGTAAAATTATTTGCTTCTGGAAAAGGTCTTTCAAAACAAAAAAAATCTTTAGAAGCCAAATAAATATACAATTTCACATTTTGAAATGAGAAAATGTCTACTACTGTCTTGGAATACTTTTGTTTTGAGGGGAAAGGGGATTTAATTGTTGGTTTTATGACATCTTTTGAAAGCTTTTTCAAGGGTTTGACTATCCTGGCAGTACTCATTTCACTTCACAGTAGGAAGGTAAATTGTGCTCTTTAGAAAAGTGAGAAAAGTACATGCATTTTACTAGAAAATACCTTATATTGATTGTCCAATATGAATTCAGTAGAGGATGTGATGCTATATTAATATTAGAAGCTCTGCTAATGTTGCTCTTTGGATCTCTTATATTTGATCTGATTAATCTCAGAAGAGGCTTAAATAATGGGAAAAATGGGTTTGTGTCTTGGATTCTATACTAGGGGAGGGACCGTCAAAAACAGGATCAAGTCCTCAGAGTGAACCTGAGTGATGCACAGCTTTTAAATAGAAGAGGTTTTGCTTTCCCATTCTTTGTTTTTTTTTTTTTTTTAAAGGGTTATTTTTGAAAAGAGATGCTTCAAACTGCTCTCCCAATAATTCTACCCCTGGAAAAGTAAGGTGAAGTTTTGATATCAATTACAAAACATCAAAATTAACCTGTTGGTCCTCATTTTCAGATGACCTTTCCGTTGTATTTCCTTACATTTCCAGTGTATTTAGGGTAATGTTGCCTGAAACCATTTAGATATTTATGCATACACATTTTTTTTTGCATCCAATATGTTTTGTTGTTTTAAAGAATGAGGTAAGGAAGCTACAGAAGAAATGTAGGGAGTGACATGCATATGTCAGGGGAAGGTGTAGTGGAGCGGCTGGAGCTTTGCAGAGAAAGGGCTCAAACTGGACACTTGTCTCTTGAGTCTCGCAGCTGGATACCAGGTTGTACAGTCAGGATGTAAAAGAAGTTCTTATGTCCTCAGCTTGAATCCTGCTGGAAACTGGGAGTCAGTTCTGTAGTTAATTTCCATGTGATTGATGTTAATGATAGTATTTGTTAACACTGAGCTGAGGTCAATGCTCCGAAACACTTGCAATTTCAACTACCTGGGACTGCAGATAGCCCTTTGGAGGGTATTGATTAAGTAGAAGAGGCAGTCCTTTTGAGTTTTAGGTTTTACCAGGTTCTGAAACACAGTGACTAGTAGACACATTGATTTCTGCTTTGTAGGTGAACATCCAGTGAAATACTGAGGATGCATAATGGAGATCAGCATGTTTAGCTTTTAGGTTGTGGCTGAAACAGTTTTGTCACAGAACAGAAGTATCTTGGAGATTAAAAATGCATGACTTGGGTAAAGATTTAATCAGACAATTTTCGTTGGAGTGTTGTGTAGAGCTATTTTAAAGATTTAGACGGATGTGTTTTAAGCAGCCGCAGGCCAATGGTGTTACGATTCCACATAATTTAGTGAGTTGTAATGTAATGTATAGCCAGTCACATTGCAGATTAATGGCTTGATTAAATTAGGAAAAATGTGTACAGATCACACTTTAAACTTTTTAAAAATAGCAGTGTACACTAATGAACCAAGCTAGTCTCTTATATTACCTGCCTCATTAGAGTAATAATCTGCAGATCTTGCTTTTCAGTATGGTTATAAACACTTTTTGACGTGTCAGTTCACTCTTGTTTTGCATGCTTCTATGATTTTTACAAAAAAAGAATTGGTTTATTTGACCTGCCTTACCTTGACATTTTTTTCCCCCCAAGAAAATCAATATAGTAAAGTAATTCTTTCCTGCTATCCTCTTCTTCACTAAGGTTTTTTTTTTTTTTTCTTTTGAGAACAGTCAGAAAATGTCTTCTTTTCAATTATTTCAGCTTGTTTGCATTAAATCCTTTCAAAGGGATCCACGTAGATGTGTTACTTTAATAAGGATGTCTTCCTGAGATATAAGCTAAATAAAATTTTACATTTAAGGTGAGTAAGAACCAGTTATGGAGAAAATTGTTCAATATATGTTCCATCCTAATTTCTTTTTTCATGCAAAACCTGCTCCAGCTCTGAAGCAGGATATGAGTTTGACAATACAGTATGCATAATTTATGCTTTTGGCATTCTGTCTGCCCTTTTTCTGGAATCCTACATATTTAGATAGGTAAAATCACTCTTGCCGCCTATCAATACAGTTTGTTTTCTTGCAACATGTAACAGAGCTTACTTAAAATTACTAGTCTTGGCTTTGCATGGCAGATCCTGACTGAAACATTATCTTTGGGTACTGTACATTTATGAAGATTACAGTAACAGGGCCTGGTGGATAGAATTTCTCTGACACCATAGTAATTAGTCTTATTTTTAATGGTTTAGATGACTTTCAACATGGCTGTTTCAGAAGTTTTGCCAACTTACAGTTTTGGTTAAAGTCAAGTGTAGTTGTTGCTCATTACTGTTCAAAAATATTCTGATGGATTTACGGCTCAGGTATCATTTACTTGGCCAAAAGATGTTTTCTGCTGCTGAACAGGAGCCTTGCCCTTGCTGATACATGTGTGCTTCATTCAGTATAATTTTGTGATACCACAAAGAATTAGTTGAATGCTTTGATTAGCCTGGGGTGTTGTGGTTTTTTTGTTGTGGTTTTGTTTTTAAACCTTTTTTTTTTTTTTTTTTTTTAATTGGAAAGAACTTTGCAGAACCCTGAAACAGATGTCATTAATAGCTTTGGAACAGCAGAACTGAATAGAGTTTCTATGTAATATACCTAAACTGGAATTTAAACTCAAAAAATAAAGACCTCCCAGGGAAGAAATGAAAAATTAATTTCTTTCCACTGAAGTTGGGCTTCTGAGTCTTTCAGGTACTTCTTCAGATTATTTTCACAATTCACTGAAATTATAAAGCTTGAAGTCTATAATAACAGCAATAATGATGTCAGCGTTTGGAGGGCATAGCTCAGATTCTTCCAGTTGTTTACAGTGGGGTGAGGGGCTGCTGGCTGTGCTGCCTGATTGCAATGTCTGCTTAAGGCCCTGGGGATGAGGGGATGATCTTCACAGCTGGAAATGAGTTTGTGTGTAGCTCCACCTGCAAGGTGGAAGAGGATGTTCATACAAATGCTTTTCTAGATATTTCATAGTTCAGATTTATCTGGTTCAGCTTTATGGCTGTAGAAAGAAAAAAACCAAGGCATATCCATGCATTTAGAAAACAAAACTTTTTCCCCATGCCTAGATACCATAGCTGCTATGAGTTTCAGCTACTACAGTCAGGGGCTGGAAAATGGTTGTGGAGAGACTTTCTACTCTTAAATGTGGAATTTCCTTCATCCCTCCGAAAATACTTACTAAAAGACAGGAATTGGTCCCTGATGGTTAATTCACTGTCACAGACCATACAAGTCCATCCTTCCCAAACATTTTTTATTTACCCATACTATTACTTGGAGGGAATAATATTGTGAATGCCACATCCCCCAAAAGTGTATTGCATGGTACAGAGCCCAGATCTATGAATTTGTATCAGAAATCCCTGTGTCTGAGTGCTGTTGGTGGATTTGTCTACAGTTACTTACTTTTCCCAGAAAGTGTAATAATTGTTTAGCACTGGAACTTCATCAGCTGCTTTGACATGTTGCAGTTATTTTTCAGCTGTGAGGTCTGAGTTCGTGGTGTTGCCCCCTGCTGTGTATCCCTTCCCTAATGAGGTCAGGACTGCTTTTTTAGCAACTCCTTTTCTACCTCAAACCCATGTTTGCCTTTGACAACACAACCGCTTCTTGACTCTGTGCCATCTTGCAGCTGTCTTACAGTAACAATGACCTCTATGCAGGCCTTGGAGGTGCTGTGCTCGATGTCTCTGTATAAGGCTTAGTTCCTGGCTGTATCACTGCTTCCACAAGTGGCCTTGTGGCTGTGGACTTGTCACAGACTCTGAATTCCATGAACCAGGTGATAGGTCTCCCATCCATGTCCCCAGTAACTCAAGTCCTGTTTCCTTGCACCTAGTGTATTTTTTTTGAGTGAATGTTTTCCCCCTCCGTGATAGAAATCCAATAGGCAGGGAGAAGCTTAAGTTTAAAAATCATACTGTTTATACAGCTCTTCTTAAAGATACTGCCTTCATCATAGGTGTCTGTAGTAAACATAGCCAGTGAAACTTAGATGCAAAATATATTAGCTGATTAAATTATAGCAAGTATGCACTGCAGAGTTTCTAGAAAGAATAATTTCTGGCTACCATTGTAGTTTAAATATTAAATTCTAGATTTTCCCATTAATTTGTATTTTCAACACTATCTTCATGACTATTTCAGTCTTTCACCTCCAGAATTATACGTTGAATCAGAATACAAAATAGGCACATCAGGTGAGGTTTAAAACAGGGGAAGAGAAATGCTTGGGTTTGTGTGGGAGCTGTGTGGCGTAAAAGTTTGCACTCTTAAACGAAGATTAGCATGTAGGAGAAGCTTGTTTGCAGCAGGAGGGCAACACAGGGACAGAGCTTGGCCAGCATATATGTGTGCAGGTGGACCTTTGCAATGCGAGTTAACATTTATATCTGTTATTGCCAGTACTTTGGAAACCCCTTTGTTTAATAATCGCAAACTGAGCACTTGAATGGCGCAGTTACCTGCCTTGGATGTGTGCTAGGCAGCAGCAGTTGGACACTTTCTAACCACACATCTTGTATTAAAGGGTGGGGTGCCCCTGAGAGAGCAGTTTTTCGGGTTCCAGTTAGGTTTTACACGGGGTCTCCTACTCTCTCACCCTGATATAGGACTAAGTGTTGTGTCATAACTTGAATGGAGGGAGAAGCGTTACATCCAATTACTGGAGTTGCCATGGGTGGAGTGAGGGGGAACTGTGCTGCTTATGGAGTTAGTCTGGCATCCAAACTGTGCCTGACTGTTGGACTTTGATTCTGTATTGACTCTGTGAAGCTTGCAAGGAATTCTGTTTCTCTTCAAGCATTTTATTCTGCACTTCCTGAGCTCAGCAGCATCTCTCTTTACATAGAGATCACTGTCATAATTTATGACATGTGCTTGCTGAATTTAGTACTTTGTAAAGGCAATAATCTTAAGTATGAAAAAAAAATTCAGCACTCCAGGCAGTAATAGAAACAATTCTTATATTCCTGATATACTGTAGCATTTGTAAAGGTTAAAAAACACTTGATTTTCAGTTTGCTTCTGAAAGACAGTCTTCAGCTGATTGCTTTTTTGACATCAAAATGACATCCTCTCTTGCACATTCATAATTTAAGATATGAAATATGTTCCAAAGAAAAGAATGGAAACGGGGTTTGGAGTTAAATGCATAGCTCTTAAGACAAAATTAGCAAGGAAGAACACATTCCTAGTCCTTATATTTACTTAATACATACACAGGTTGGGAATGAATACGTTGTATCATGATGTATATGTTCTCATACATAAAATGGAAAGCATAAATATTTGTAAGTAATCTCCTCCATAAAGTGCCTATTTGAAGTCAGTGGGAATGTTATATGAAAAAAAAAAAGAAGATATTCAATTTAATCTCCAAGACCAAGACTCTGATGTAACTGAAAGTGGTGGAGGTGGTCCTTGAAAAATTTGAAGAATTAATTCCTCAGTTATGCTCTTAATCTTTACTTTTGTAAAATACTGTTTGTGGACTCCGTATTACAAATTATTACTGGCTTAGCAGTGTTGGCTAGTGATAACTGTTAAATACAAACTATTTATGCTAGATCTTCTGTTGGTATAGATGGAATTAAAGAAGTATATTTCTGGTTGAAATCACTTTTGCAGAACAAACTCCCCCAAATTCTTTTGGGGAAAAAAGGCACTGGGAAATAACATAAGGTCTTGCAGAAACACTGTGTTTGCCAACATCATGCTGCTTAGATGTACACCAGGCTTTTGAAATCCTCGCCATTTGGTGAAGGTTTATTGGATTATAACTCCCTAGGAGAAGCTCAGCTGGTGCAGTGGTGGGTGGTGACTTCAGTAGTTGCATAAGGGTGAGTAGGTGTGCCTCACTGCTGCTGACCAGGATGTTTCAGTCCCATTCCCTCTCCATTCTCAGAACTGTGTGCTGGCACAGGTGTTGCTTACCTGTCAGCAGCCCTAGCAGCACTGAGCTGCCGTGTGAACCAGTGGGTACTGAAGCTTGCAGAGGTGGTTAAAGTTTGAATGGCAGTTAGAAGGTGGTGGTGAGGTTGGAGCAGGACCACCTAGGCAGGAGCTGAAGGGGAAAAGCTGTTTCCCTCCCTGCATTTTGTGCCAGGGAGCTTTTGGCTCAATTTTCTTGGAGACAGCAGAGCAGCTGGGGCAATTGATGGCGTCTGAAGAACTGGTTCAAATGTTTGTTCCCTCTTTCCTTCCCCTTCCCACCCTTGTAGAGCTGTGAATTACTTGCTTAAGAAAAGTGATTAGAAAATACATACATTCACAGAAATTTTGGCTTTCAGATTTGCACATCTTTATATAGTTACAATACTTGGTGTATTTTAATGTTGCTGTGTGAAGGATGAAAGTATTTGGGTTTGTATTCTTGATATGCTTTTTTCTTTCCAAAGAATTACTGTTCAGTACTTGTCTGATCAGTTGTTGCTCTCTATTCCTGCATGCAAGGGTTAAAAAGTGACTGTGCTTTAACAACCCATTATCTTTTTCTCCATCTTTTTACTTTTAGCAGTTCAACAAGTTCTGTTAGTGTTCTGTGAGCTTCAGGAACGATAAAGAGAGTAAAAATATTCTTGGAGATGTGTTTGCTTTTTTCAAGATCTACCTTGTCTTTTTGCCTATAGTTTTTTGTCTGTAGTTATTAACTATAGTCATGGCAACATTTTCAATGATTAATTGATTATTGCTTAAAACAATAAAGCTGCTTATTAAGCAAAACACAGTGAGAACTTTTTTTTGTAAGAAAGCTCTTATGCACGCTACCAATTTTGGTGCTGTTTAAACTAATGAACCGCTTGCTTTAATGAGGTCTTGACTGCAGTCTTGACATCTTTCTTTAACTCTTGATTAAATCCTATTTTTTTCTGGTATTCTTTAAACAGAAGCAGGGGGATGTGGGGGTGTGGGTGGGGATGACACACAACATTAAAAGCATTGAACTTTCTAGTGCTGGCAGGAGGAGGCATGTCTTTTTGAGATCTTGTAAAGCCAGGTGTCACAAAGGAATGTAAATTATAAAGTTCAGATGAAAGCAGGATGCAATCAAGCCAATTCCTTTCTTAATTTCACTGTTATTTACTGAATTTCACTGTTAATTACCAAATTAACACATAAACCTCAGTGTCCATCCATCTACAAGTTGTGGTGTGCTCCAGCCACTTTCTGGATACTGACAACTTCCACTGCCTGTGTGAGAGATTAGCCAGGTTTTTACAATTTATACAAATATTTGACTTCTCAAGTATCTACATATAGCATCAACCTTTTCAAGATACTGAGAAGACTTTGCAAATCCACTCAATGATGGGTAAAGTTAAATGGCCTGCAAGTAGCACTGGCTTAGGCAGAAGCTTGACCAGGTGAACTGAATCACTGCATCAGTGTTTCCATGCCACAGCCTTGCCACCTCCTTTCTGCCTGTATGCTTTCTACATGTGATGGATCAACAGCATAAATGTCTTTTTCTAGCTGAAGGCCTCTGCTTGCCTGAGACATTAGGACCTACCCCACTCGACAAAATTAATTACCTTAAACAGCTGTCATATAGATAGTTTAATTTTCACTGGTGTAGTCTTTTATTTTTGATAGTTTGAAATTCTTTCAGATCTTTCATCTCCCTCTGTTTTAACCTGTATAATTTATTTCACTGTCTTTCTGCTACTTCCACATCTCTCATCTGGGATGCAGATATAATAGTTCTTCAATATGACATCATAAATATTTGAAATCAGGCAAAATGTTCAAATGCTGTAACTCGTTGTGATGATGCAGCTTCCAGTAAAGAAGATTTGATGACAATGAGCATGTCCCTGTCTCAGTCACTTGGCGTATCTTGCATTGTTCCCTTTCTTCAGATTTTGGAAGGGTGCAAGCTAAAAGAGTTAGTAGCCACAGGAAAGAATGAGGTTCTCTAACACAGTTAATAGTTATGCCACTTGTTGTGAGATTTGCTTGTAAGCCTGTATGTCATCTATAATGGCTCTCTCTATAATATGGGAAATGGAGGCACTCAGCATCTTGCATACTGTCTGACCTACATCTTTCTTTACTAATGGGGCTGACAGCTTTCTCCCAGGAATATGATAGGGACATTATTTGTTTTCTCAAGAGTTTTTTGTAGCTTCTCAGGATTTCATCTCACTGATCTACAAATGCAAAACAAGACAACAGCCCAACTGCATGCTTTAGAAGTCTAATCAGATAGTAAACTAATCAAACTTGATATAATTTCATGGCCTCTAATAGGGTACAACCTGTTTAGAAAGCCTAGGAGTCAAATTCCCACCACAATAAAAGCAGACCTGTACTGCTGGCTTGCCAGGAACAAGTGCTTCCATGGGTCTCTAATCATAACTTGTACAACTGTTAAATACAGTAGGGGAAAAAACCAATTCATAATTGTGCTGTTTCCATCAGCAGTCACTTGGTTTGAATGTAAGACAGCTGAAAAACCTACATTCAGTTGATTTGGTTTAGTGATCCTTTACTGAACTACCCTAATTCTACTAACTTTACTGGGAAGCTGTGTGAATACACCAGCAAATATTTATGCCTTCTTCTACTGGCAGGAGAAAGCTTTTTGTAGAGAATTAAAAAAAAATGATAAATTGTATCACCAAGCAATAATTCCACTGCCAGGATTGTCCTTTGCATCCTTTGTCTGGTTCCTGAAAGTAATCAAGGTGTAGGCAAAAAACCAAAAATTAGTCTTACAGCTGTATTTTTACCTGTCTGTAAACTTTCAGGTCATCTATTACGTATTATAGATGACAATGTTTATCAATAAAATTGATTTAAGCATCTTAAACCCACAATTAGACTAAAATTGGCATTACTAATATATGTTAATAATAGGATAGAAACCTCATTTTGTGAAACGATAATGATTTGTACTAGTTTGCAAATTAAACTTTTAGTGTTATAATTGGACTACTAATGTACTGTTGTTAATGCCTGAAACAAGCTAATTTGATCTATTGTTAGGCAATAAAGCTCTTGGAAACAAATGGTGACAATAAATCAGAGCTTTGCAAGCTGTTTTTTAATTATTTCTTTTTTTTTTTAGTTAAAGCCAGAGGATGGATCCTTAGAAAGGGATCTGAAAATCACATGAAGTGCTTTGTAGATATGATTTAGAGGATGGCAGTGTTGAGCCTCTGCTAGGCACAGCAAAAAGAGGTGACCTGTCTGGAATATTTAAAAAATCTATATATTGTGAGAAACTGATGTTTAGTGAAAGCAGTGCTCAGGTTGTAAACACCATAAATACTTCAACGCTTTAACTTAGGCTGTACACTAATTACCACTATTTTGGGGGAAATGGGATTAAATGCAGTAAATGAACGACATGTTTAAACACAGAATATGTACAAGGAAACCCTTTTTGTTAGGTATTCAGCAAAAAACTGTCACCAGTCACAGCTCTTAATATTGTTACACTCCAAAGGGCCCATCAAGAAGTTCTTTCATCCAAGAGTGATTGTGGAGTTGTTGATGAAAATCCATGTGAAAGGCTTGTTCAAGTTCACATGAAAACAACCCCAATGTATTTTGCTCTAGCAAGGCAATTGGGAAGAGTTGCTGCTGGGGATTGGGCAGTGAGATGGGTGGGCAGACGTGGTGAGAGAAAAGCTGTGGGCAGAAACTTATAGTCTCATAGAATTGTTTCAGTTGGAAAAGACCTCTAACATTGAGTCCAGCTTTCAACCTAACACCCCCATGGCCATAAAATGATGTCCTGAAGTGCCACATTTAACACTTTTTTGGAGCGCCTCCAGGGTTGCTGCCTTCACCGTCTCCCTAGGCAGTCCATTCCAATGCCTGACCATTCGTTCTGTAAAGAAATTTTTCCTAGCATCCAGCCTAGAGAGCCTCCCCTGGTGCATCTTAAGCCCATTTCCTCTTCATCTTTCACTACTTACTAGGGAGGAGAGACAGACTCCACACCTCACTCCAACCTCCTTGCAGGCAGTTGCAGAGAGCCATGAGGTCTCTCCTCAGCCTTCTCTAAAATACACAGCTCCAGTCCCCTCAGCCACTGTTCACAAGACTTGTTCTCCAGACCCTTCACCAGCTTCTTTGTCCTTCTCTGGGTATGCTCCAACAACTCAATGCCTTTCTTATGTTGAGGGACCCAAAACTGAACACAGTATTTAAGATGTGGCCTCACAGCGCTGAGTGCAGGGGCACACTCACTTCTCTACTCCTGCTGGCTATACTATTTCTGATACTGGCCAGCATGCTGTTGGCTGCCTTGGCCACCTAGGCACACTGCGGGCTCATGTTGAGCCAGCTGCCAACCAGTACCCTTGGGTCCTTTTCTGCCATGTAGTTTTCCAGCCACTCTGCCCCAAGCCTGTGGTGTTGCATGGGGTCATTGTGACCGAAGTGCAGGACCCAGCACTTGGCCTTGCTAAACCTCATACATTGGCATTGGTCCACTGATCCAGCCTGCTCAGATCCCTCTGCAGAGCCTTCCTCCCTTTGAACAGATCAAAAGTCCCACCCAATTAGAGCCCAAAATGGTAAATTGAAAAAAAGGAATGACTTTTTCTTGTGTAAAATAACCTATGTGAATTTAATGATTTTTTGAAAGGGAGAATGCTGTTGCTTTTTATCTTTCATTCTTTTCAAAGGAAAAGTGGTTTGGTTTTGGTGTCTGTGAATAAGCAGGCTGTTACTGAGATCCCTTTCCCTCTGTTACTCCTCTACATATAAGCTAATATGCAAAGATTGTTTTCCAAAAATGAATCATTGAAGTAAAAAAAGGCTCAACTACTGAGTTTCAAGGTGTAGAAAAATCCTGCAGTCATGGAGATCTGGCCACATTTAAAGTGTATGAACTCTACAGCTATGTTTGTATCAGTTGGAAGCATTTTGGTATCTCAGGTTTTTCAACCAAAAAAATCCATGTTTCTTTTCCAACAAAAATTGTTGTTGTCTTTGTACTATTACTTTATTTTCTTCATAGTAATCAAATGTGAAGCCGTAAAGTCCCTGTTCAGACCAGTACTCTGGATGTTACACTTACATTCTTCACTGGATATTTTTTGGATTTCAACAATCTTTGAAGTATTTACAAGTGGCAGCATTCTACTGTAGTATATTCAGTGACACTTCTAACATCACCAAAACAATCCTCAGCAAGATGAGAAGTCCTGACACAAATAACTTTAATTTTTTAAAAGCTGTTTATATAGCTTCGAAAAGAAGAAATAGCTATTGAAAAAGACAAACAATTCTTCTGGTTAGATATATTGTCTGTGGGCTGATCCAACATTGCCATACAAGAGGAATAAACTTTTAATGCAGCACCTTGACATAATGAATTTTACTAATAACTTTCTCCTACTATGCAGTTACACCTACTTCTATTGTAGTAACTTTGGTGTTCTATATTCATGTTATATGTTCCAGTGAAGGATGTCTGTAGTGAATCAGTTCCTGCTTTTTGGATTTCTGTATGCTATCATAACAAATCAGATGATATACCTGTGCATCAAAAATTCCCTGTGAGTTGAGTTATGGTTTTATTGAAACAAAGAGGATTTCTTTTTGCAATTGAAATTGTAGTCATGGAGTCATAGAATGGTTTGGGTTGGAAGGGACCTCCAAAGGTCATCTAGTCCAAGCCCCCTGCAGTGAGCAGGGATGTGCTCCATTAGATCAAAGTCTCCCAAACTTTTTCCCTAACCCTGAAGGAAAATTATGATGGAGGGGAAAATTTGATAAATACTACTCATTTCTAGTGAAGAAGCTGCAAACCCTGAAATGGATACAGAAGAATAGAAATGCCTAGGAAATGGAAAAGTGAGTGCGAAATACTTGGTGTTGGAAGTTGTGAGATGGAGTAGAAAGACACAACAGTTTGGAGTGCTTGAGGAACTATTTTATTTTTATTTTATTCTATTTTATTTTTAATTTATTTTTAAAATTTAAACAGCAACAGGCTTCTGGCTGAAAGTGGCTGTGACTGCCAGTCACAGTATTCTGATGTCAGTTGCACTGGGGAGATACAATGGTCGTGAATTTATATTGGTGCAGAAACACATAAACTATCATTATGGATCTGACCAATGGTCCATTATATCCCCCATTCTTTCAGCAGCCTTTACCACTACTGTTAGAGCTCTATAAAAAAAGCCTCTAAGCAGAAATGGATAAAAGACTGTAATCCTGCAATTACTATTTTGTTGTTCTCAGAAATTCTTTAATATGTTTATTGTGAGGTTTGCTAAAGCACATCTAATGCATGCTTAAATAGGAAAAAAAAAAAAAAAGTTATCTTCTGCCCTGATCAGAGCTGGACCTGTGCAAGGCAGCAGTGAAACTATTCTGCAAGGATTTTAGTTTTAAAATATATTTCTAGCCCAAATCCAGAAAATACCAGTGCTTTCCATTAGTATATTGACATCATTCTGAATCTACAGCTTTAGAGGGTTCCCTTCCCTATTGTGTTGTCTTCATAGCCTTTTTTTTTCCAGTCATATTCAGCTGCCTGGAAGAACCATGACTGGAGCTGCCTAACCATCTCTGTTTCTTCTTTGACTGAAATTTGGACAGAAAGTTCCTGAGCATTATGTGAACTGTGTGACCTTATAGGATTGGTCTAATTCCACTTTGAAATAAAGGGTAGGAAAGAGATGTGTATATTTGGCATCCAGTAGCAATTTCAGTTAGACAAAATCAGCTTTGGCAAAGATCAATCAAAAGGAGCTAACTTCAACGGAACTTGCTAAGAATTCACTGGTGCACCTCTGAGCTAAAATGCTAACACATACAGAGTGTTTATCAGCTTTGCGGTAGATAAATGACAGGAGAAATGTGATGCAAGTACATGGAGAGGGAGCTGGTATATGCTAATTTCATTGTGGCTTTTTAAAAATCCCCTTATTAAAATTCAATGGAACTAAAAAATGAGAGAAGATCTGCACATTTAAAAATATAATTTGTTCCATAAGTGAATGACACATCAAACTTCTTGAAGGAAGAAAGGGGTTGAGAATGGAGGGAGGAGAAGGAGCAATCACAGGTTGCAGCTGTTCGAAGTGACAACTCAAACAATTTACAAATGTAGCTGCAGTGACTATGTTGCCTGGAACAATAAAAAGCAATAGAAGTGGAGGTATTGAGAGATGATGACTAAAGTTGCTGGAATAGTAGTAATGCAGTTAAACATACAAAGGATTTTGGAAATGGAAGATCCACAAGAAAAGAAAATGAAGGAAAATAAATGAGAGAAACCCAGAAAATGGATATAAGGGTGTCCCAAGCAGCTCAATATGTCAGATGTGCATTCTTGTGGAGACTGTTTACTAAAATACCAGGATTGTTCGTGTGGCTTTGTATTATGAAGCATAACAGGAAACAGCTGGCAGTAGTTTTACTGGTATGAAGGACTGCTACTTGTATCTAAATCTAATGAAGCTATGTGGAGAGGTTGTTTGCAAAGACTGGAGAAGTTACAGTGCCAGGTTGCCTAAGTCAAACCAAGTCCAGTGAAGGACTTGTGCTTGAGACTTAAGCAGCTCATCTTGTGGTCTTTCAGCAGCATGAGTTCCTGTACACAACTGCAGGCACCCCAGTAATTCACTGTGAGTCATCGTGAGGTTGCAAGTAGTAGTAATGGATGTATTCTGAATGGGTGGCACCATCAACTCCTGGACTGGGTCTGTTTGCTTTTGGGAGTCTTCTGATAGAATTGGTAGAGAGAGTCCACACATGAAGCATGGAATAACTGCTGGTGTCAGTGTCTTGAAGATGTATACTCAGATCAAATGGGGAAATGTATGGAAAATGTACTTGGATGAAGAAAAGCAGAATACAGCCTTTGAAGTAATGTAGTAGAAAGATATGTCAAGTATAGCTGGTTTTAGACCTTTCATTACCCCAACCGGGAAGTTCTCCGAAGGATTTTGTTTGGTTGATGGTTTTTGGTTTGTTTGGTTTTTTTGCCATTGGTATGGAAAACATCAGCTGAGGGAGAATGCACAAAATCTGTAATTACCTTAAGCTCACTGTAGGGAACTAATACCAAAAACTCCATAAAACTAATAATTCTGTGCAGTGGTAGATGAAGACTAGAAAAATGACAGTTTTAGATAACAAATTAAGATGACCATGTCAGTACAGCTGTTCTTCAAAAGCTGAGAATGATAGTTGTCACACTTCCCATGTAAGATGAAGTGAAACCACTATAGTAAAGGCAAAGGAAGGGAAAATAGTATGAATTATTATCAGGGCCTTTATTCTGAGATGTAGAAACCAGTATTATTTATAGAAGACATATAATCAGGAGAATTGCTAAAATAATTCTATGCTTGGAGAGTCTGAATTTCTTATATTTAACTTCTATCAGACTTCGCTTTTTTCTCAATTTGAGTGAAAATACAAAATTAAGGATCTGAGAAAATGCCGCAGTTAAAATTTGGACCTGTTGTTCAGTACTTCTATCTTTCATCCATAAGAATGCAAAGTCTGTAGCTAGTGAGTAGTCTGTGAAATGGAGAAATCTTTTAAGCCTTTCTGCAGAGCACATCTTTTCAGTTGACTGTTAGCTGCTTCACCTTTTTATTGCCACCATTATCTTTCTCTTTTTACATATGTATAATATAACAGTATGTATTGCAGAGCAGTCTGAAGAAAACCAAAGAGATGAATTCTACCTTCTGATGCACTACTAGCACCCACTCAATAAGAGCCTTAAGTGTTTGTTTTAAAATAAGTCATTGACCTATAAATCAACATGCTACAGTTGGAATTTTTAACAAGTCCTGCAGAAATTCATCATAAAACCTGGTCTGTTCTGGACTCATCCATTGGGATAAACCCAGGGTTTAACAAAAGCAGGGCTGATGTGAAAGTGCTAGTGACAGGTTCAGCATCTTGATCCATTCTATTTTCCTGTGTGTCACTGCATAACTGCTTCTGACTAAAGCAAAAGTCTTCCAAAGATGTATGTGTAAATCAGAGCCAGTTTATAGGTAGGCTTAAGTATCCAAAGCACGGTTAATTACAGCTGTGTGTGCTGCAGTTCTGTGCTAGGAGTTTGATAACACTCCTGCATTGCTGTGGAGTTAGATTTGACCGGAGAGGGACATGAGGGAGGTATTGTGCAGCTTGTGAAAGTGTTAATTAGCCTTGAAATTTCAAGCCACTCGAGTGTATTAGCCTACAGGCAGCAACTGGCTACTTAATACACTCAAGCTGTTTAATATTTCAACAATGTTAACACAACAATAATGAAGTACTTACTAAGCTACTATGCATCTACGAGTCTTACATGACAGTTCCAACCTCTTAGAAAATGCAAGCTGGAGGAAATGCTGTACAGATCGCGGAGGAACTGAAGGAGAGGAGCCTGCAAGATCTGAACAAACACTAATTATGTTTGCAAGTATTCACCTTCTGAAATGAACTATCTGGTAATTTTTACTTATGGAAAATAGGAAGCCTTTTTCATATAGAGATTGTCAGTCTTAGCCTGCACTAGGACAACACATTTTGTTGCAGAAATATAAACAGTTTTACTGTCCTAACTTAACTCCCTGGCATATAAATGCTTTTGTATTAGTCTGACTTAAACTTTCCTATAGATAGATACACTGTAAACCAGGAAGGCTATAAATCTTCTAAATTTATTTTTAGAAGTCAAAGGGACAAAATATAGAAAATTAGAGTTGCTCTCTGCCCTCTACTTACATGCAGCTTTTAATATCTAGAATCTAAAGTTGGGTTTAAGCTAATATTTTCTTTGGAGAGAAGCTCTTGCTTTGACATGTTTCAATGGATTTCTCTCTGCAGTATTTTGCTTGCAGAGTTTTTTTCCCCCTAGGTTTGTTGTAAGCAGTCTATCCCATTTATTCCATGTATTGTAGGTTTTCTTACCATTCTTCCTCTTTGCTTATGGTCCTAGCAAATGCTGCATCCTGTAATTCTATTGCTGCTCTGCTGTGTGTTTCTCTAGATACCTTATATTGCCCTCTCTTTTGTAGCCTTTTTTTTCTTTCACCTCCCAGAAGCCAGAGAGTATGTATGCACAGAAGTATCTCAGACCAGATTTATTTATGAATTTGCCAGAAGCAGGTATTTATGGGTATACTCTGTTTATCTTTCACACAGCTGCTTTGGTTTAGAGCTACAGGAGTAAATGAGTCCTTGAGTGAATAACTACATGTCACCCTGAATAGAGAAACCCCCATGTACTTCATCTGGGAAAAAAAAAAAAAATCAGAAAACTGGAAACTGCATAATAGCAACCAGCCAGGATAGCTGAGCCACTTCAAGACTTTGGCACCACAAGGCTTATGTAGCCATCTTTGCTGTTTTCAAGTCTGTCTTTTCAGTTTCATTCCCAAATGTATTTGCCTCATAAAAAATGCAGCGATACAACAGCATAAATGTGTGTAGAAAATATCACCTGGCAAAATCAACAGAGGGGAAAACCAGCATGTTGAAGAGAAAATTCTACCACAGCCAAACAAGACTCTAAAAAAATCAAAAGATGCAGTACTAATAGCACTAGAGTTTGTTCATGTGTTAAATTTAGAGTCTTTGTGGTGCGGTGCTGAGCAAAGTTCCGGAGCTACCTATGTAGGAGGCAAAACGCACAGTCATACCATGGCACACTGCATATTGATAACAGGTTCTTCTTTTTCTGATGCCAGTTTTAAGTAATTTAAAATTGTCTCTTCAAAAATGCAAATGTTAAAGCACAAATCCAAATAAATTTCAAAACGTGCAGTTCACAGATGAGTTAGTTTCTATCACAAATGATAAAACCAGTATGAGGTAGCTCTTAAAATATTTGCCTTAATTTTCTTCCTCTGCCACTTTTGCTGCAGTAGAAAAGAGGTTGCTTGCATGGTGGCTGACACTGCCTGAATATCTACTTACCTATTCCTCTAATCCCTTGGTGTTCACAGGAGTTTTCTTTCTTTAAATATTTTCTTTTTCCCCCTAAAGTAACTTGATGTATTTTGTTATGATATTCCTGTCAACTTCAAAATAAAGCATTTGGGTGAGGAATGCCAGCAACTCCTTTTAAATAATTCTCTAATAACTGAATTTTATTATTATTGATCCTAAATGTAAAGTGACAAAAAAGAAAATCAGATATCAGGCAGAGCTGTATGACAGTGGCAGCTTAAAAAGGTAATCGTACAAAGTGAAACATGGGAGGTCTTACTACTATGCACACTCTGCTGTTATTTTTTTCTTTGCCCCCTTCAAGTGCTTAGGTAAATTCTACAAACAAGTCTCCAGCAACAGACTCTTTACTTTAAATATCTGGTCTGATATCACTATGTAGCTCAAATAGTGAACTTTATATAGGCTTTTATTTTCTTGCCCTCCTGTAACAATTACTCCGCTGCTGAACTCACCTTTAAATAGAGCTTCACAGGTATGATGTAAGCCCAGAGCAGGGAGAAGAGCAGCGGAACTTTATGCCTTTCTGCCCAGAGCTACATGGAGGATTGGAGGTCCATGGATAAGTGGGAACAGATGCATCTTAGCCTGAAAGCAGACTTAATGGGGGAAACAGAAAAGGAGGGAATTGTCTTGCTACATCAGTATGTCCTCACAGCTGGAAGAGTATGGCTTGGTCAGGATGGTTGCCTGCTGTGCTAGTAAGGGTTGGAGATCTTTCTTCAGAATGAATAATTTCTTGTTTCTCTCCTCCCATAAATGTTGTTTAAAGGTAATAATTTAGTCTGTCACTTTGAAGTATTGAAATTAGAAGTTTTTTTCTTTTCTTTTTTTAAAGTAGCTCTGGTTATGGAAAAATGCAGCATGACATTTCATTTAGGATAGCTACCATTGTTGCCAATTTCATATGGACAACAAAGTTTTGCTTTAGTTGCTAGCATAAGCCAAATTTTTTAGCATCAGGTGGGCTAATGCAAGGGAGAACTCTTGCCACAGGGAACTTCTTCAGGGCTGAGGGCTCATATTGAACCTGTGAAGGATGTGGGAAAGATTTTTTTTTTTTTCAATTGCCTGGGGAGATGAGGACTTCAAACCAGTTTTACTGTCATCAAGTGCCTCTTACACAAACTTTAGGGAAAAGCTTATGTGAAAGACTGTACTAGGAGAAGTGATGGATTTGGGGAGGCTACTCCATAAGAATTACTGGATGTGAGTAAGCAAAAGGGATTTGGATGCCTTCCTGAGATGGGAAATGAAAAAGTACAGCAGAAGTGAGCTATGCCTATGGAATCTGTATCTGAAGATTCTGTTTTGCCAAACTGAAATCTGACTGAAAGTGGAATAGATGAGTCTGAAGATGACAAGGTTTTGAACAGAGCTTGGAGGCAAAACCAAACATAAAATGCAACAATTTAGCTGGTGGCCTAAAGCCACAAATTTTTCTTCAGTGACTTCCATGTGATTAATTTTAGTCTGTTTAATTTTTGAGGACTTTAGGAGATAGCAGGTAAGAGCTTTCTGAGCTGAGATAAGGAGAAGTGTCATCCATTTCAACATCCTCTCCTGATTGTGACTATAGTCATTAAAAAACAAACAAAACTCTGCTGAAGTCTGTTAGAACTGCATCTATTGGTTCTACATAAATTTTTGTGTGTTACAAGCCTTTACTTTTATAATGTTTACCATGTAGAAGGTGCAGTTGCCATTTGCTATATATCAATTCAAACCAGTTCTCTTTGGAGAAGTAACTTGGACAGCTGCTGGAGTGCTGAATCTAGACATAACTCTGATACTTATTCTAGTTGCAGGTATTTCAGAACATAGCATCTCAAATCTGGAAAGGAAATGTAAAACTTTCAATAGTTTAAACAGGCTTCAAATACATAAGATCCTCCACCTCTATGCTTATGCCTTTTTTTCTTCTTTTTTTTTTCCTTTTTCTTTTTCTTTTGTTGCAATAAATACTGCCAGGAAAAAAACATGGGGGTACATATTTGTCAAAAACATTCACATGTTGTTCTGTTTTCTTAAAATACTTCCAATATAAAAATATATTAAATTTAAGTGACACAGCATTTTAGGATTCTGCAAACTGGACCATAGCCCATGACATTTATCTCTAATTTTCAGAGTCACTGCCATTGTCCACAGTGAGTAATAGCATTCCTATGAATGTTCCTTAGTTCTTACACAGCCCCTGCATCCTTTGATACCCATAAAGATCACAACCTGAAAGAGGTAAAACTTTTCAGTATTAACTACAAAATCTTTCTAAATATAACAAAAAAAGTAATTGGGTACTTTGATTAAATTGGAATGGACATAAGAATGATTCGATCTTTGGGATCACTGTAAGATAAAATTCTATAGCTACTATGAAATTAAACAATGTTTTGTCACCTTCTGGAGTTGACTGTGGATTTTTCTATTACTACCAATTGTCATTGCATTGTGAATTTTTCAGAATTGTGCAGAGCAAGTCAAAACAGTTTTCATTTTCCAAGAAGTCAAGAGTATGACCGTGTACAAGTTAGTGACAATCAGACCTGGCTTCAAGATGCACAGTGTGAGCCAGGTTATATATCCAGGCATACTCATTACATTTGTGAACATTCAGATTCTTGAAATACATTGTACCCACTTAAAAGCAGGGTTTATAAATCTGAAATTGGGGTATTCACTATCAGTGGATGTTATACTGATGCTCTTCTGGCAGGTCCATCACATATGAAAATACTCTCTTTGAAATCTTCCACAAAAATGCATTTGCCTGCAATTTTGTTTGTAATGGATGAGTTCACATTGAGTACTAGACTTGTAGCTGTTGTGTAATCCTACGATTAAATCTGAGTGAAGATGCTTTTAAAATTTTCCTCTTATGTTTTTAGAAGTGATAATTCTTGCTCTTTGGTACTCATTGTGGAGACTGTGCACTGTTCATGATATGCAGCAACTTTGGAAAATTAGAGCAATATGATATAGAAAGGGAAACTCCTGGTTCATTTGCTGGTTTTAGCTCCTGTCTTATTGATCACTGACTCATCTGGGAGAAGATAATAATTTGTTGTCAGATAGGTGAGATGGTTGCCTACATGAACCATATGATTTATTACTGACTGTCACAATAACCAGTAAAACAAAGGGAAAAACCCTTCAAGTTACTTTTAATTTGCTGGATCCTAGCTATTGTACTTGACTAGCATATGCTATTTTAAGTCATGTCCACTTATATGCATCTATCTTTTCCATGAGTTATAAAAATAACTGTGACACCGGGATTCTGACTTGGTGGAAACCAACTTAATCTCTGTTACAGTAGTACTGTTACCAGCTGTGTTAAACTGAATTGACCTAAGCTGATAGATAGTTCCCTAGCCTTCTAGCATTACACCGAATGTATTTAACTTTCCTCCTTTCTCCTTTCTCTCCTTTTCTTTCAAGACTGTAGAGGAACCAGCTTCTTTTCTTTGGGTTTGCACATGCTTGCATGAAAGTGAAATCAGTCAAAATGTATTCTTTTACTGCCAGAGAGTTAAGATGAGCTTTTCATTTGACTCTTGCAGCAGTGAATTCCATAGCTGAAATTTTAGGAAAATTATCTTTTGTACTCCAGAGACTCTTCATTGACTAACTTTTGAGACTTAATGAAAGACACCTGTTTGAAAAACACTGAAGATGTCCAACTCCAAAAGTGAAAGGTGAAGACAAAAACATATTCTCAGCTCATTCTCCTGCCATGTAAAATAAAATAACAAATTAACCACATTGGAAAAGAACTCAGAGATCATCAAGTCCAACTTATAACCTAACACCTCATGACAACTAAACCACAGCTCCAAATGCCACATCCATTCTTTTTTTGAATGCATCCAGGGATGGTGATTCCGCCACCTCCCTGGTCAGCCCATTCCAGTGGCCAATTACTCTTTCTGTGAAGAACTTTCTCCTCACCTTGAGCCTAATTTTCCCCTGGTACATCTTGAGACTGTGTTCTCTTGTTCTGCCACTGGTTGCCTGGGAGAAGAGACCAACCCCCACCTGTCTACAACCTCCTTTCAGGAAGCTGTAGAGAAACAATCAACCCCCCATCATTCTAAGAACATTTTTTTTTCCTTTTGGACTTTCATTTGCAAAGGTTTTATGCCTTCAAAATACATAAACCCCACCCCATTTTAATCCAGAAGGCTATCCCTATATGATTTGGAGTAATTTTTGTCTGCTGCTATTGCTCAGACATGTGGGAGAATGGGCTTAGTTATTATCTGTGATTCAATCTGCCCTTTGAAAAAAATGTCCCAGCAATTACCAAGTCAGTAAGTTCATCTTTCCAGTTTCCTTCAAGTGTTGTAGTTTTAAGTACTTGTTTGAAGGTAAGAACTGTATTCCCTCACTGCATGAACAGTATCATACTGTGAGATTTACAAGCAAGCAGCTTAATACCTTCCACAGTATTGTCTTCAAGGTATTTCACTTCCTTTATTTTCTGTCTTTAGTAAATAAGGCTGCAAGTTTCAAATCTGAGTGCTTAAAAATAGGCTTTTGGATCTGTAATCAGGCTTTTAAATAGCACTGTCCAGATTCTCAGAAGTGAAAATGGGTTGATTTTGGAAGTGTATAGAGGGTATTAGAAGAACAAGTTTAAGCAGCTAACTCTGGCATTTTTTTTAACCTCAATTTTATGGTTTGTACTGAGGTATTTTCTTCTGATAATGCAAAGGTTCACAGTCCTCCTCATGCAGCAGCAAACTCTATACTACTTACATATACAGACAACTGTAGTCATAATGCTCTTCTATGACTATGGATAGAGTTGTCAGACCATAAATGCCCTTAATTTAGTTTGCCTCTTAAAGTTATTCCATGCTTGCATGTCAAAACTGGGTAAAGTGTGTGAAATAGATTCTTTATTCTCTTTAATTCTGAAGTTTGAATGATTCAAACATGAAATATATATTTTTAAAAAAATGTTTTCACTTTATAAAGCTGTTGTTTCACCTCTCTGTTGTTTCACCTCTCTGCCAAGACTGCATTGCTTAGAAACATATGACCAGTTTTTCTGTCCTACCCTCTTTTTGCAGTGCTTGTACAGTTACCCAGGGATGCTCAGCAGAAAGTGACTGTGTAGCGGTAAATCCTAACAGCCAGGTTAGATGTACTCCTGCAGCTGGTTACATGTGTTCCTGCGGCCAACGTGAAGGGATGTGAGTGCAGAGGCAATGCAAGGTGTCCCATGATTAACTTCACTATTTTAGGCTCAGGTTAGACAACTATAAGAGTACTCAAAAAACCACCAGATATGGAATAGGTAATTAGGAGCCAGCCCTGTATATTTCACTGGCCACACTGTGTTCCTGTATTGCTTCTCCCTGCCAATGTTCTCTCCAGAAGTAAATTTGTGGTTGTGTTTTTCCATGCTGTGGCTGGGTCAAAATTACAAGCTTACCTCGTAAGCAAGCAGAACATCCTTCAAGGAAGGCTTCTGAAAAAAATATGTGGAGAAACTGGTGTAGCCACATACAGTTGCAAACAGGTGCCTTTAACTATAGATTTAGTCTGTTATGACAAAGTGTGGTTTAACCTAAGTGAGGCTGTCTCATTGCATGAGGGAGGTTTGCCAATCTGTGTGAGCTCCAAAGCCCAAGTTGTACAAGCCCTTAATGTTTATCTAATGTAAAATACTATTGCTGTTGTTCTATAGCCAAATTTGGATATGTGAGTAAAAATATTTGCACCTTCATATACCATTTCTGGGTCCAGTGCATATTAGAAATGTCTGAATAACCTCTTGTGTCACTAAGCTATTTATTTATCTTCATGTTTAACTCGCTTCTCGTGGTAAAGAAGGCTTATGGAATGACTGCCTCTGTGTCCTGTCACTCCTTCAGCTAGTGGAAAATGGTGCTGTTCAGACAAGTGAATAACTTTTGTGTCTGTTGGGCAGCTTTATCAGGTTCATTGCTGCTGGTTTTGGGGTGGGTCACTGGATATAAAAGACACAAGCCCAACAGAGCTCTGAACACTATCAGGTACCAAAGTAGTTCAGAAACCAGACTGGATTGGCTCCATCATTGACTGAACTGCTTGTTGTAGTTTAGGAAATGGATAATTGCAGTCAGGCTACATGGTCAGACTCCAAGTTTCAGTCCCAGAGCTGAAGAGGAAATGGGGTTTCTGCCTCTACTCTTTCATCTGGTTAGCGTTGCCTCTAATGTCTCAGAATAAGGCTGCTTTGGAAAACAAAGAAACTGTTTAAAAGTACTTTTATTTTTCTGTAGACTGGTATTCAAGGAAGAAAAGGTTGGGAGTTCTGTGTTTGAGGGGGTCAGTAAGCCTAAGGTGATACACTTGATATCTTCTACCTGAAATTCCAAACTTTTTAACAATCTCTTTTACCTAAGCCATTAAGGAAATTAAGAAGCCTTAGGATAAGGAGGAGAGGTCCTTGCACAGATTGTTGTTCAAAATATAGAAGGCAGATAAGGTAAGTGCTTGGTTACTGCAGCAGATGGGGTCTGCCGGTGATGTCCTCTGTGTGTGTATGTGTATATATATCTATATATGTGTGTATATATATATGGGCTTGAGAAGGGGGAGAGCAGTGAGGTGACTAACTTTGCTGTTGATATACAATTATTCAAGGTAGTGAGGGTGAAGGTAGACTGTGAAGAATTACACGAGGACCTGAAGAGACTGTGTGACTGGGCAATAAAATAGTAGATGAAATTCAGTGTAGATAAATGTGAAGTGATGCATGTGGGGAAAAAAACACTAGCTTCACATATAAAATGATTGGCTCTGAGCTGTCTGTTGCCACTCAGGAGTGAGACCTTGGGTTATGATGGATAGTTCCATGAAAACATCAGCCTATGCTCAACAGCAGGCTAAAAATCAAATCAAGTTTTAGAAATTATGAGGAAAGGACCAGAGAACAAAACAGATAACATCATTATACTGCCATATAAATCTGTGGTTCACCTGTACCTCAGATACTGTACATGGGCCTGACTTGCTCGTTTCAATGAGGATGCATTAGGATGGGGAAGATTCAGAAGAGGGAAAGGACAATGCATACAAAGGACTGAGTAGGCTGGGACTCTTTTCTGGGGAAAAAGTCATCTGAGGGTGATAATGATAGGATTGACAAAACTGAAAGGATGGAGAACCATGGATCTCTCATTGCCACTTTCAGCACAAGAGTTAAGGGCCATTGAATGAAACTTGCAAAAAGCTGGTTTGGAACAGGAAGAAATATCTTCCAGAATGAAAAATGCACTTTGCTGAAGGTGTGCAGAGGGTGTTGTGGAGACTGGGCAAATAGTAGAATGGAATGTCTGGACTCTCTCCATCAGCTCCGTGCCCTTCCTATATTGAGGGCTCCAGACCTGGATGCAGTACTCCAGGTGAGGTTTCACCAGAGCAAAGCGAAATGACAGAACCACCTCTCTGGATCTGCTGGCTATGCATCTTTTGATGCAGCCCCGGATGTGATTTGCCTTCTGGGCTGCAAGTGCACACTGTCTGCTCATGTCCAGCTTCACATCCATCAGCACCCCCAAGTCCTTTTCCTCAGGGCTGCTTTCTATTGCCTCATCCCCCAGTCTATATTGATAGTGAGGATTGCTCCAGCTCAGGTGCAGAACCCTGCATTTGCTCTTGAACTTCATGAGGTTCACCTGGGCCCACCTCTCCAGCTTGTCCAGGTCTGTCTGGATGATATCCCATTCCTCTGGTGTATCGACACCACCACTCAACTTGGTGTCATCTGCAAACTTGCTGATGGTGCATTTGATCTCACTGTTTGTCACTGATAAAAATATTGAACAGTACAGGTCCCAGTACAGACCCGTGAGGTGAGGCTGACAGGTTGGTAGTTCCCAAGGTCCTCCTTTCCACCCTTTTTAAAAAGGGATGTCATGTTTCCGCTTGTAGTGGACTCCTATCACAAGGCTCCCCTTGTTGTCCTGATCCCTCATACCTACCCATAAGCTTTCAGCCTGCTCGTGGTTATTTTTTTAGTGACAACTCTTTGGTGGGCAACACCTCCACCACTACTTCCTCTCCTCTCCTTTCTGAACAGCTTGTAGCCATCAATAGCTACACTCCAGTTGCAGGATTCATCCTACCAAGGTTCTGTAATTGCCACTGTGTTGTAGGTTTCTTGTGGCAGGACAGCTTCCAACTCCTTGTTTGTTGCCCATGCTCTGTGCATTGGTGTAGAGACACTTTGGCCGGTCTGCTGGCCATGTCACCTTATTAGAGGGGCGCTCCACTGCTTCCCCAAGATGCTTCATGGGAGCTATGTTCCTGTCTCCTATTACCGCAGAGGCTCTTGGTTCAGCTCTGTAAGACCTTGCCTTTGCTGTAGTGTTCACAGCACGCTTCAGTGCATCAGCTGGGAGGCCCTTACTATCATTCCATCTTTCCAACCCTGATGTGTGTCATCCTACCACTTGCCACAGATAATTTAGATATTGTCATCATCTCCCACCTCAAGTGAAATGGCAGACTGAAGGCTATCTTTAGGCTCCTCTCTAGTGCACCTGTTTTTAACGCCCTCCTGCTCTGAGCCTAGTTTAAAGCTCTTTCAACAAGCCCTGACAACTCATGTGCCAGGATCTTTCTCCTCCTCTGAGACAGATGTACTCCATCTGTTGCTAGCAGACTCAGTGCTGTTTAAAGTTCCCCAAGATCAAAACCCCCAAAAGTCTGTCGGTGGCACCAGCCTCTGAGCCACATGTTAATCATGCTAATTTTAAGAAGCTATAGAGGATGTAAAGGAAATGTGAACAAGAGCTAATTGTATTAAGCCCGTGAAATTAACTGGAGTGACTAAAGAGTTTTCTTGAATTGCTCTACTAGTTTTTGGAATATTATACACACTCACATCTTCTGTTCTCCAAATCAATGTTTCTACTGAATAAAATAGACAAATACTGAATTCAGGATATCTCTTGGGGTGATGGGTTATGAAAGAGAAAACCAGGCTGCTGATCTCATATGTGGAGAATGAATGTTAGGTGTTCGTGGTGAGAAGAAAAGGCTGAGCCTGAGGCAAGTATAGACCAGTTAATTGCTAAAAGCCTTTAAAAATAAACTGCTAGCTGCTACTGTAGTGTGTCTCATCTGTTCTAAAAGACCATAAGTTGGCATTTGAAGGAAAACATGAAATAGTAAAGTAGTCTTTAGAACATAAGTTGGTATAAAATTCCAGAGTTTGGCTGATGGAAAGAGAGAAAAGGACTTTTCTTCTGAAATACTCTGAGGACCCCTTCCTCTACTTTGCTCTTGCAGTGAAGAATTTTTTTTTCCACATATTGAATTGGAGTTTTGCTTGTTAAAAACCTCCTGATAATGTGGACAGATATGTAGCAAAAGTGATTGCAAGAATGAGCAGACATTCCTAATTGGAATGATAAACAAGTTTCTCCTATTATTTTAGCAACAGAAACACACTAGACTTGTAACAGAATGCCTTGCCTAAACTTAATTCATGTCTTTCTCCATGTGTAGTACACCTGTGGCATGTACTCTTTGCAAACTAGTTTGAAACATAATAGCTGATCTGTCCACGTAGCAGGTTATGCTCTCTCTGGGTAATACCGACCACCCCTGTAATATCCCTCTTGCTCTGAACTGTTGGTGCAGACAGCTGCCTCAGTGACAGTCTGACTTGCAGCCTGCAGGTGTGTACCACAAAGAACCAAAGCTGTGACAAATGCAGAAAACCTGTGCTGCACTACGAATGATGATTAGTAAATCCAACAAAAGTGTTTTGTTTTATGAATTAAATTACTTTTTCTTCTAAGACTGAGGAGAAAATAACTTAATGCATGAGTGAAAGGCTGTGGACATAATTTACTTGGACTTTAGTAAAGGATTTGATGCTGTCTCCCACAACACCCTCCTGGCAAAACTGGCTGCTCATGGATTGGATGGGTGGACACTTCGCTGTTTGAAAAAATGGATGGATGGCTTGGCCCAAAGAATGGTGGTGACTGGATCTAAATCCAGTTTGTGGCCAGTCACTAGTGGTGTTCTCCAGGGCTTACTATTTGGACTAGTCCTTTTTAATATCTTTATCAATGAACTGGACAAGGGGATTGTGGATGACACCAAATTGTGGAGAAGTGTTGATCTGCTTGAGGGCAGGAAGGCTTTGCAAAGGGATCTGGACAGGCTGGGTTGATGAGCTGAGGCCAGCTGTATGAGGTTTAACAAGTCCAAGTGCCAAGTCCTGTGCCTGGGTCACCAAAACCCTATGCAATGCTACAGGCTTGGGGCAGACTGGCTGGGAAGCTGCCTGGCAAAAATGGACTTAGGGGTGCTGGTTGACAGCTACTGAACCTGAGCCAGCAATGTGCTCAGGTAGCCTAAAAGGCCAATGGTATCCTGATCTGTATCAGGAATAGTGTGGCAAACAGGAGTAGGGAAACGATTGTTCCCCTGTACTCAGCATTGGTAAGGTCACACCTCGAATACTGTGATCACTTTTGGGCCTCCCACTAAGAAGGACATTGAGTTGCTGGAGCAATCTAATTTGCTGCACAGTCTGTGGCATTTCTGCAAGTCTGCACACCTCTAGTAGTCTGTTTTTCAAAGATGTTTTAATTAATTCACAGTGGTTGCTACTATAAGGATAATACCATCTCTCTGGACATTTTCGTCTAACATTTCTGTTGGGTTTTGGTGATATCATTAGTTTGATTTTGTTGTGTGGCCAAGGAAATGTAATTCTTCTGTTTTTACACATATTAATCTTGAATACTTTGTGCGCTTTGCAAAGCAAAGTTTGAATGCATCCCATCTTGATTTCATGTTTGTTTCTTCTTCTTTGTTTCCCCCCCCCACTCTTTTCTTCCCCTAGAAACAAGGATAAGAAATTGGTTGATGGGTTGGACGCGATGATCTTGAAGGTCTCTTCCAACCTGGTTTATTCTATGTATACTACCAGTAGAGAAAAGTGTGATAAATTGAGTATCTATAGGGGAAAAGATTGGCAACTCTAAAAGGGGTCTGAGTCTGCCCACTTTAGTACTTCCCAGCAGAGATATCTGATTAAGTGTTGAACCATTCTAAATAGCTAATGGAGGATTTTCAACCAGAGCTTTGGAAGGCAGGCAGCTAAGAGTGAAGAGATTTAAACAGAGATGTCTAATCAGGCTAAGCCTGTGTCTAATTTCAGGACCTCAGAGTGTTGCATCCTCAGAGTTATTCAGTCATGCTCATGCTCTGGGGCCCAAGTTAGCACTTTTGTGTGATTCTGGATAACCCTGCCCCATGATCTTTCTGTGTATGCTCCTAGAATTATAGGTTTTCCAGGTTTTCAAATGTAAGCTGATCTCACAAAGGAATTATTACTGAGATACTGAGCAATTGTGAGATGTCTTCTTTGCTACTGAAGGCAATGAAGATAAATTATCAGAAGATTCACTTTCCCTTGCTAGCTTCCCACTTTCTATTAGAATAAGATGCAGGGGTTCACTGCGTTAGAATTTGGATCAACTTAATTGGAAATATGGTAGACTTGCCATAAGATAAGAATTGTCAGCAGAAGACCGAGTATCATTCTGGATATTGATTTTAGTTAAATTCAAAGATAGTTGTTGTTCCCATCTAATGTTCCCTGACTGTCTTTTTGGAGTATTAGAAGGCTGAAACCAGCATTAAGAGAAAGAGAAAGAGCTTCCTCAGCAGTTCATGGCACTGATGGTCATTTGAGTTTGTGACTTAAATTGTTTTCTTACAAAGTTAATCTTACTCAGGTTTCAGAATTTTCATTCTGAGGTTTGGAAATGTCGCTTATCTCTGAATAAAGCAGAAAGAGGAAAGAAAACTACTTAGTTTAAAGAATAAATGTCATTAATATATCTTTATATTTTATAATAAGGATTATTACTCTACAGTAATAGAAGTTTTCCCTTCAAATTTGCCAGAGCAAAAAAAGGTAATCGTTTCCCCAGGCTCTGCCTTGCGCTATCACTGTATTTCACTGTACAACTCATACAACTAACTTACGAATTTTTACTTTATCTGTTGAGCAAGGGCAATATGGATATGTCTACTCTCTTGACTTCTTGATGAAATATTTCTAAAATGTGGAGGGCATCCTCAGTTATCCTTTTAATCAGTTAAACCACTGAAATATTAAGCTTATACCTACCCCTGTAGAAAGGTAACTCTAAACGACAATTTAGATATCACTGTACAGGTCTGACACTTTGTTCTCCATGTTGCTGTGTTACATGGTGTTACAGATCATGTGACAAAAGTCACAGCTCAAAGTCTTAATTACCGTAAAAAGTCAAGTTTTCTTGTGTTCTTTAGATGATTCTAGTGAGTGATATGTGCTTACTAACAGGTATGGAGTTAGGCTGCTTCTGTGCTCGCAAAACTCATAACACTTCTTTCTAACTCCAGCTACTGTCTCAGGAAAATAAGGGGGAAATATTTTGATTTCCCAAAGCTATTTTACATGCCTGCAAGAATAAAATTAAACTCACAACAGTTACCCCAGGGTGAAGGAGCCTGAATGACCCATCTAAAAGTGAAATATTGGTGCCCCACCTCTCCTCTTTACCTTACTCTTCTCTCCTGCAGTTCCTTAAACTTGGAACAAATAACATGAAAGAAATCCTTGTAGAAACAAAATTCTCCAGGAATTGGGACTGGGAGGGCTGTTAGTGGCATAACTTCAGTAATTTATAAAGTAACTAGAGACCCACTGTTTTCTGCCTCTAGGAATTAGAAATTATCTTTTGTTTCTCTTAATTTAGTTCTGGTTTATGCATGGGTTGATGAATAAGGTTAAAAAAAATGTACTTAGAAACTGGATTCATGAAACTGCCAATATTTTATGAAGTATGAATCCAAATTTTGATCAAATCTGTCACTTGAGTATTGCTGTATGTTGATGTAGAAGACACCTGAGAACTTACTGATGCTAACCGATTAGGATATATATTGTGAGGCCCATGAGTGTGTGGAGAGAGCCTTCCTGATTAATAGTCCTGCTGTGAGTGTGACATATCTGTGCTGCTGTGTAACTTTTCCTGGATGCTAGACACTACGTTTAATGATATTTGCCACTTCAATAGCAGGAAAAAGATTGAAGTGATGTTAAATTGCTATTCTCACTGTGTGTGCTGTAGAAAGGGAAATGAAACATTAATTCAATGTTTTTTCTTTTGTATGTGCCTGTGAAGTGAGAGCTCTGGCTTTAACCCATTAATCTGCTGACCCAGCTGTGCCCCATCTAGGAGGAGTCTGCCTCTGTTCTGTGTAGAGATAAATCTCCACACTCAGAACAGTTCTGGACAATTATGGCACCTCTTCACATCCTAAGAGCCTTCCCATAAGTTTAAGAAACACTCCCCCAAAACCTGAGAACTAGACAAATTTAGAATTCAAAATCAACCAGGCAAACAAGTTTACAGGCTCCTCATGCTCTTACTCTGAAATGCATTCCTATCTATTACTGCTTCTGCAGCCTAAGGCCTCGGAAAAAAATAGTTTTGAAAATGATACCTTTAAAACCAAAAAGATACTGTTTTCACATTACTCTTAACAATGATGCAGTGTTGGAGGAGTATGGAAATAGTTCAGTGCCTTGACTGCCACCTACTGCTCGCTGCTCACTCCCGAGGGCTGCTGGCTTCGGCGGCTGGCAGAGTCTCACAGTTTTGTCGAATTTGAAGAGAAAACTACTTATGCATTTTTAAACTGCAGTTGAATTTACAAATATTAAATGCTGCTAGTGGTCTTAATCTATACATTTCCAGTGTAGGAGGTGCTGAAAAAACTTGAGAGATAAACTTAGCATATGGAACTAGTTAAAAAGTTGGAGAACCTCCGCATCTGAATTTCAAAACCTACAAAGCTAAACAAAGGAAACTACTTGATTTAGAAGGCTCTTGGACCTTAACTGTCAAATATAGGTTTTAATAATTTTTATTATCTAGCAGTTTTCTAGTAGAGTATGTCAGCTAACTCTCATTTCAGCCAAGCGTGAATTCCAGGGTAAGGGGAAAACATAGGAGCGGTGCACCCAATGCTCTCTTTGCTGCTTCACAAAAGGGCCCGTCCTGTATCACAGAATGATTCTTTCTAGTGATGTCTCTCGTGGCGACCTGGCATCATTCACCATCAGTGTCTTGTGCAGTCTTGAAATTCTGAGAATCAAACAGCACAGTTCACACCCTTTTAATGGCAGAATTTCTACCCCCCCCCCCCCCCCCAACTTTTTAACAGCTATAATGTGCAGCCTTATACCATTACTTTAGGGAATGTCCAGGGCTGTCACTTGGTGCCCTTTTGTCTTGTGTCCTGCAGTAATTGTAACAGATATGCCCCGAAAACACTGGAAGCATGCACACTGAGTGCCATATGACAAATATGAGGAGCAAACTGTCTTGCTGCATTAGTCTTATTCTGATCTCAGTAGTAAAGAGGTGAAATATTCTTAATAAGAAATGTAAAGATAGTCATCATAAACTACATATAGGGGAGCTTTTTGTGCAATAGGCTTGCTGATAGTAAGCACAGTTTGTTACCTTCAGGGTTTCATTTACAACATCCCTTTTCACAGTTTAAGTGCCAGTGTTGGGAGACAGATTTAAATCCTATGAAAACCTTTCACTCTGTCCATAAAAACCCCAGAGCTCATCTTCCCTGTGTTTACAATTCTGGGGAGCAGCAAAGGGATGCTAAGCTACTTCTCACACAGCTCAATCGGAGCCCTATAGGCTATTCGAGAAAACAAACAAACACAAATCCCCAACAAACAAAACCTTAGACAAACCCAAAGCAAAGAAAGAACTGAACCCTCCCAACAACCTACTTAGTACTTCCCAAAGAATTAACTGTTAGGGTCCCATATCTCAGTTGGGTTAATATCACCCAACTGAGTAACAGAAATAATTCTTATAATTTAGGTGACAAATAAAATGATACAAACAATGAATAATGAACAACCACGCAGAGTGAGGCACTTACCTATTTTTCTGGGCTTAAAATTCCTTTTGATAATTTTTTTTTTTACAGAGGTTGTCAAAGATCCAGCGACTTTCTAATAATTGTGCTCTCTGTGTAGGCTTTTCAGAAGTAAGAAAAATGCAAATAATATATATGTTGAACTTGGCTCAATGAGTAACTCAGCTGTACCACTAACTTTGAGAAAGCATTAACTTCTGTTTGTCTGTAGCCCATCTCCAGGTAAATGTTATTTTAGAGATTAAGAGGCAGTGCTTTTTCTTCTGGTAACATCAATTTGCCTATTAAATAAAAGAAAAGAAAAAGAAAACTAACATTTCCCTCTGATAAGATGAGTAAGAAAACTTGGTGACTTTTAAATTTTATTTGGATAAATAATGCTTACAGAAGCTTAGCTGCTGTACTAAATCTTATAGATTATGGTGTAAGACACCTATGAAACAGTATTTTACCCTTCCAGCTGTACTTCTAGGAAAACAATATGCATCCAGAAGAAAGCTTCGTAGTGTACACAATGCAAATGTACCATTAACTGGTTAAAGGTATTTTCTAACTGATACAATTCAAACATAAGTGAAACAAAATCCAGCTGATCAAATATTATAGAATAATTGTTGGCAATATTGATCAATTAATTGTTTTACCTTACCCAAAGCTGTGCTAGACCCCTCAAAGCCCAGATAAATGAAGGCATGAAAAGAACTCATCACTTAATTTCAAATATGACAAAATTAGAAGACAAACCAGTGAGACTGGTGAGCTAAAGGATTAGAAAAGGTTGTATTAATAAGTTTAGGTAATTGTTCAGCAAAGTCAGTCCACAGTGTGCTTGAACTGCTATTTTTGGGCACAAATAATAATAATAAAATAATCTTTAAAATAGTGGCTGAGTTAGTCCTTGGGACATGGCAGAAGAATGGTTTTAAAGGGCATTTTATGACCCACCAAGCCCATTCAGGGGAGTAATGCCTTATATGCAGTATATCTCTGAACAAGAGCTTTGTCTGCAGGAAAGCTTGAAGGATTGGGTCCTTTTCCATCATGTGAGCCCCCACCATTGTACATAGGTAAGAAAAGCAAATTCAGGGCTGGCTGTGTTACTCAGGAGTGAATTACACATTTCATCCCAAACCAGTGCCAATGAATCCTTCGAATCTGAATTGCCAAGCGGTAGTATAATGGCAAACCTGACACATATTTGATAGCTGTAACCTTATTTACATTGACTCTGACAGAACTCATCACATTATAAAGCAGTATTAATAACATGTTAATTGAACTACTAAATGCCATCAACCATTAAAATTATCAGTTGCTGCTGCAATCTTCTAATGCAGCTAACGGCACTATTTACTGAATGCTAAAGGAAAAAATAGTTTTGCTTAAAATATTGATAAAGAAGCTGAAAGAATAAAATTAAGTTGACCTTTTGATAGATGTCTGCTTATTGATTTAAATTCACCCATTTTGTGAATGATGTCAAAGAGGTCTGTTAGAATAGAAGCATGTATAATAACATGAGCTAAACAATTTTTATTTCTTTGTGTGTCATTATGGAGAGATTGAAGCAAGCTTCACCTAAGTGTAGTGATGCAAAAAAAATAATAGTACCCAGTCTGGATGTGAGAAAACAGAGGAAAACAAGAGCTTCATATTAAAGTGCCTTCTAGGTAGCTGACATGACGCATCTAGTCAGACGTAAATAATGACAGACGGAAACTATCATGAGGTCTGTGAAGCATCAACATGCTGCCATCATTTTCTTTCTAACCTTGCCTTGCTAGCAGCTCTCAGACTTACAGGCTGAGAGATCATTTAAAAAGCAAATCCTAATGATGCTGCCCACTGTAACAACAGCCAGTGAGATTGGCATCAATTTACCTCAGTTTGGGAACTCAGGCTAGCAACCATGGCTGGCTCCTTGACACCCCAAAGAGGCACTGTCCCTCCCTCCCTTCCTGGCTCCCTGCAGCTCCCTGCTCATCTTGCTGAAAATGATCCACCTGTATGGGCAAGGGGGAGAGCAGCCACTGCTCTTCCATCTGCCTATTGGCAAATAAGCCCTTCCATTTAAAAATAATTTTATTTTTCTTTTAAATTAGATTTGGTGTATTTGGCTGCAGGACGCATGGAATTTTTGTTGTTGTTGTTGTGTATGTTTTATTTGTGGTATGCTTGCATAGGAAAAGGGAGGGAGTAATGTGCTGGTGTCCCTGTAGCTTCAGCCAAGCAGTGTTATGGTTTAGATAAACACATCTGTACATGGCTGCCATAATCAACATGGAATGGCAGGGCAATTTTGCAGATGCAACTCAGGAAAAAGCACAAAACAAAACAAAAAGCCTCACAACAGTTGTCTGTCTTGTCTAGCTCAGTAGACTCTATAGACTCTATTCAACAAAACAATGTACAATAGAACAGTTGCACATTTTATTTAAGACAGTGACTTCATTGCAAACCTCTGGGAAACAAAGCTGATGTGCAGTACCGTAATGGTATTATCACTTTGCAAATCAGCATGTGGCTTTGCTTGGGTGCTAGCAGGGCATGAGGGCTCAGAGAGAGACAGATGACAACATAAAAAACCCAAGTAGATCAGACTGCTTGTTTTTGATTGTAAACATTATTTTCGTATACACAGTGAATTCCATCCTGTTTGATAAGCCTGACCTCAGGCTGTATAACTGTATTTCCATTGTTTGTATGTAAATTAAAACGTGACACACACAAAAAAATTCCTTCCCAACCCTCCCAATCAAAAGGCTATTTACGCTTCACAGATCTTTCCACTACTTTAAGCACAACTAAGCAGCTACCTCAGGTAAAGAAGATGCTATTTTTTCCAAGGAGGCATTTTAAAAGATTTCCCCACATGCACTTCTGAATGTTCTAAATACTAATGTGGAAATCGTGACTCTCAAAGTAAATAGACGGCACTTAATTATGCTGGTGATGTCAGGTACTGTATAGGTTGATTTCCCAAGGCGTGAGTGAAAAATGTACTATTTGGTCTTAAATTTAGACTTAATAAATAGCTAATTTAGGATCTTGTTCTATATGCAAGGATATAATCACAAGGCATTCATTTTTAAAAGGTTTCATTTATTCTTGTGAGCTTAATTATTGCAAGGAAACTGTGAGCAATTTGTTTTTTTACCAGTGTCTGATTTCTGAGAATGGTTATTAAATATTAAATGGATGCATAATTCAGGCAATTAAGAAAGTAATCACACAAAGTAATGTAATGGAAGTTAATTATTACTGCATAAGCAAATAGTTCATTAATGCTAGTAGTTGCTATGGCTGCATTCTTAATACATGCAGAACTGAAGCATGAATCCTCTGTGTATTCAGAGGTACCAGAAGTATGGTACTGCAAAAAGAGTGCTTCTAATGAAAGACACAGGCAAATAAGGTCATATTGACCCTTGACTTGTCTGAATACTGTAGGATCATCATTACTTAAGAGAGTTTTATCAGAACCATGCCTGATTATAATCTCTTCTGTTTGTAATACAGACCATGGCTTAAATCAAGGAGGAACTTGGGGAATTCAGCTGGTTTAAAATAAATAAATAAATCACCAATCCTGTTTCCCCTGTTAAAATACTACCCAGTGGTGCACCTCTTGTTAAAAGGCTGTAAAATCATTATATGTAACTTAAAAGGATTGTACAATTTTTCAGTACAAAAGCATAATAGCTGACAACCACCCTTATTAGATTTTTCTCTTCAACGAGGGCAAAATCTGACATTTCTTTGCTAACATTAAAGCACAGCACTTCATAAAGACTAGTTTAATCCAAGAGAGACTCACACAGCCATGTTTTACATAGTAGGTTGTGATGCAGGAATATAAACCTTAGCTCTATATGGTTCAGCCAGGGATGGGAAAGCCTGTGAGTGAGGGATGGACAGGGCAAAATGGTAACAAGGTCCTGACTGGAACCTTGGAAGGTGTGAAAATTAGACAGATGGTTCCTTCATTTTGTGGGTTGGAGATAAGCAGAATTACGTTTCTCCATTTTAGGCTATACATTTCTCTTAAAAAAAATGATAAAGTTTGAGACCAGAATTACCATGCTGGACAGACCTTGCAGGTCATCACATGCCTATTTCTGTCAATTGCTGGTTCTTGTTTGCTCCTCTCTTGAAACAGAGCCATGCTGGGTAAAAGTAGGTGGGTTTTGTCACTAGCTGTGCTAGGAGAAAAGTGCGTGCCCACACAATGACATTTTTTCTTAATTTTTTCTTTTTAGGACCACTCATTCCATGAAAGCATTCATTATTTTGAAAATTTTAATGCTGTTTCAGAATGAAAACAAATGTCAAAGTATAGGAAATTCCTGTGGGACAGAAATTGTGTTTTTTACCAGCTCTAATAATGACCAATGCAACAGCATGAGCAGTCAATCAAACAGGAATTGAGCCAGCACAACCCCAGGAAAGTTCCTTTCATCCCTTCTTTATTTGAGAAGCAAACCCTTAGTCTTTTTGCAAGCCCTATTAAATATACAGCATTTGCAGAATGTCTGGGAAGGCATGAGATTCGGCTGCTCGGGTCTGAGTGTGAGGGAACAAGTACCAGACTCTCTCAGGCCCCACAAACAACACCTTGCAAACCGCCATCTGAAGCTTTCCATGTTGAGTGCCTCTCTTGGCAGAGTCACATAGGAGGGTGGAGAGCCTCTTGGCTCAGGCAGCTACAGGACTTCTGTGGTGCTTGTAGCTGGGTCATCTTAAGTCTGTCTCAGTGTCACCCACACCAGTTTTGGAACCTTCCTGTCATATGCTCTTGACAAAAGCCTTAGTGCATAAACTGCTGAGTCCAGTGTAGTTTTGCACCCAGACTGGTTTCAAGGTGCTGCCCTGTGCAGAGGACAGTGTAACCATACAGAGAAAAAAGATAGCAAAAATGTTTTCTTGTGGATAACTGATCAAGTTGTCATGCAAAAGGATTCCTAGTTCAATTCAGGCAGTAATAAAGGAAACTTGAATAATAAACACAATTCTTCAACTCCACGCCTGATGAAATGTAACTAAATTTATTTCTTAAACAGGATAGAACATGGACAGAAATATGTTATGAGGTTATATAAAGGGCAATTCCACCTCATGCAGTACCTCATAGGCCAATGAATAGCGAGGGACCTTTAGTATCTTAGCCTATAAACTGTTTAAGCAGAAATGAGCAACCATTATTGCCTGTCATGCTGCCCTTTCCACTCCTGCAAAGGAGCAAAAGTGAGGAATGAGTGCTTAATGATCAGGGTTATAGTGAGATTGGCCAACTGTGATATGACTTGCATGAATAGCTGAGTATCTGTTACCTAGAAAACTATTAACCTGTACAACCTGTTGTGCTAGAAATGTCCTTTGCAGATCTACAGCCAGACATTGCCACATATCCATCCTTGATACCATCTGGCAACTAGGAATGAGATGGGCAACGCATGGGCAATCATGGGTGTCTCCCAGCTAGTTCTGCCTATCGGCACTGGGACTCCATCTGGGTACCGTGTTGTTTTGCCTTTTTGGTGGGATTCTTAATCTAGTGCATGTGTTTTTTGGCAGATGCATTAGAAGCTTGATAACTGTATTGACAACAGTTTTAGTTCTTATTTGAACTGCTTCTCTGCATTTTTGGCAAATGAATGTGTGCTAAATGTACTTAAAGGCTTTTTCCTTGAATGAAAACTTGCTTACACAGAGCGATATGTGCAAACCATTCCTAATGATTTTTATTTTTTTTAATGACAGTACTAAGTAAAGACTTCTAGAAATGGCAAAGGTCTATGATCCTCTGAAATGAAAGGTTTCCATATAACTTCAAACTAATTAGTTCTGAATACAAAATTTGTTCATCTTCTCAAACACTGTGCTCTCAGTATACTGTAGTTTTCTAATTAAATAGTCATAATTTATTTCAGATATTGTCTCACCATGTCATGTACTGCAGAAACCATCCTCAAAACTTTCAACAATATTGACAATTTTTTTTCTTTTATTAAAACAAGTGTTGCTTGTTCTTTTTGGTGGTTTTTTTTTTTTGTGAGACAAAATAATGAAGCAAAAATAATGTAGATGTTGATTTTTATTTTAAAGGACATTGTAGTTTTGAGTTCTGCTCTGATAAGAATAACTGGTGAATGTTATGTTTTCACTTTAACATGGCAAGAATGACCTGTGTGAGAATAGCCCAGTAGGCTGGGACAGCTACCTGCATTCATAATCCTACCTCTCTAGTTGCAGATACTTTCTAATAGTGTACTGGCAATAAATGAATATAGGAATTAAAAATTCAAAGGAAAAAAATCTATAGCTTTAAAATTGTACTTTTCTCTCAACTTTGTCTATAAGTTTACCAGTCTCAGGGCTCAAATAAAGCAAGACAAATCTGAATACTTTGGCAGCTGTCTACTGTGTGAACAACTCCTAGTTTACTTTGCCCCCATACAGAAAATGAGTGTCCCTTATTCTGTTTCCAGCCATGACTTCATGTGACAGAAAGACTTAACGCCCTTGCTGTGTCCAGGAGGCAGAATCTTCACAGGAAATATTTTTGGTGTGTTTCTTAATAGCTCCAACAAGTTATGTTGGGGTGGCTTATTCTGAGTGATTTCTCCTTGTTTCCCCAATAGTCCTGTTGATTTAACTCAATATAGTCATACAATAAACATTTCGGTAACCAAGTTAGCATGAAGTATTCATAAATTCCTGCAGAGCTGCTCTACATCCATCATGCAACAGAGTAAAGTTTGAACACCACAGTTTTATCCTAGGTTCTTAAACATGCATATACTTTTTCAAATACTACCCTGCTGTTATTCATAGATTCTGGGAGGCTGTCATGAAATGTAACAAAAAACCCAACCAAGCAACCAAACAAAAAGGTGTATCTATAATTTTATGGACACTAACAGAGAAAACAAGGAAAAACTGTAGGTTGAAGTACTTAAAAATAAGTTTTGGTTAAGTGAAATTGTTTCCTTTTTTTGTTTTGTCCTTGGTATGCAAGCATCTAAATAACAAATGCATAGTTGCAGACTTTCTGTATAAGCTTTGTGATGTGTTCTGTTATTGGTGTCTGTTCACATTTACGATTGTTCTCGACATGATAGTATTCCCTGCAGGTATTTAGAATATTTAAAGAGCCACCATCTCAATCTTAATGGGTCTGGGGTGAAAAATTTGCATAAAAGTTTTAACAAGTATATACTTGTGCTGGTTCACAATAATTCACTCTTTCTGGTTTTAAAATACAGCAATTCTTCACCGAAGTGTAGCTTGGTGAAGTTATACTTTGGTGAAAGAGTGTTTTTCTTAACTATCTGGGTTTTTTTGTTTGTTTGTTTCCTTTGATGTAATTATTATTTGAAACCATTTTCATTTGCTTGTCTGAGAAAAATGAAACTGTACAAAAGTACAAAGTTGCTAAACAGAGAAAATTGCCAGAGAAGTGAAGTTGAATGAGGCATACTTTCCTACACCTACTGTACTTGTACGTGGAGTTGCAGTGGTATGTTTGCATTTGTGTAGTGGGAAGAAATTAATGGCTTTAGAAATTTGGGAGAAGTTAATCTCACATCTGAGATAGCTTTATAGGCATTACTTTAAGCTCATACTTCAAAATTGGTTAATGGGATGATAGGAATAGATGCATTTCAGATAATTATCATCTCACTTTATAGTATCTCTGTTCCAGATATAACCTGAAATGTCTTCATAGTATCTTATGGAGAGATAAAGAATGTTCAAAATTATTAAATTGAAATGTTTTTCTTCATTTATTACTTACTACCAAAAATGTACCTTATGCTGTGTAACAACTGCAGAAAATGATGGCAGCTCTGACATGGAAACAAACTTAGTCTGTAAAATAGAAATGAAGAAGATAGAGTCCCAGCTGAAAATTGGAGAATAGCCTATTATTATTTTTTTTAAAATAGTAATTTTTCATTCCCAGTTTCTCCCATGAAAAACTCACAGCAAGAGCCAAGCGCTTTCCTATGCCTTGGGAACTGCTGTGCTTCTCGGAGCAACTTGGCTCCTTGTGGGACTAGATGTCTTCAAAGTTGCCTTGATCTGTTAATTTCAATTAATTTCAGGTGGAGAGACAAAAAGATTATGCTGACCTTCAAAAAGGAAAAAGCTTCACCTTACAGTTACTCAACTATACACCCCTTCAGTGAAGGGATCTTGGCATTTTGATGTGGCCCTTGGCGGAGTATGGTTTGCTTTGAACTTACATAGACCCATGCTGATTCCAAACTTGTAACTTAAAGCTCTCTTGATGGGGAATACTCTAATGTTATGGGAAGTTCTGTGTCATACTAGTACATAATGTTCAAGCACAGATTGCCTGGACTAATCTTAGAGGTGCAACATCTTGACAATCACTTTAGGACTTTTGCTTCAATATGCAAGTCAGGTAACAGGTCTGGAGGTGGTTTATCTGTTGTGTGACACTGTAGCTTTCCACAGAAATTGTTTGCTAGATCCAGAAGTCATTAGTGAACTCTTGATAGTTCATCTTGGTGTTTGCTGCTGAACTAAGATGCCAATGATAAGACTTGTCTTGCAAAACGCTCCCAGAGAAATTCTCAGAAGTATGACATCTCCCTTTGTCATAGTAAAAATAAAAAAGCTATTTCAAGTCATCTAATGTTAGAATCTGTTACTAAAATAAAGCAATATAGCTTGTTCTTTTTTTCCCCCAACTGTACTGTTTCAGCCCTCCTTTCTGCAATTGCTTCCTTTCCCAGAACAGTTTAGCTTTATAGCTATGACACCTAGCTGTTGTGAAATTACTCTAGGATTATTTCATACAAAGGAAATGCATTAATATTTTTAATAATATAAGTCTTCTAAATTAAAAGCTGAAGTTCAGTTAAGCTTCCTATTTTAAGTAGTGAATGTTTGGCAACTGCCTTTTATATAAACTCAAAAAATGTTGGGTTTTTTTGTGTGTGTATGAGGGAAGACAAGAATTTTTCATTTTAGGCACTTTGCCATCACTCTGGGTAAGTTTTGAGCTGGCTAAAATACATTAAGAACGTATATAAGCAGTTAAGACAGCTTAATTTCTTTATGGCAGGCTATTTTCTTTCAGTCAGTCTTGTTAGTATACTACGGAGCACCACACACTTTGGTATTTGCCAATTATAACACATGGATAATAAAAAGAAGTGTCATTTTTATATAGAAGTCTTTATGCTTGCTGTATCACATACAACTAACCTGGTATTACTACAACTCATACAATATCATGGCATATTTCGTTTCTTGGTGTAATACAGTAGAACTTTATTACTTTAATTAGGAAAGCAGATTAAGGGGGGGGGGGGCAGGGACAGGAGTGCTTTGATTTTTACAATGCATATTTTAAGATATACTGGAGGAAAAAAAAAGATTCCATGAAAATTTTAAGATATACTGGAGGGAAAAAAAAAGATTCCATGAATATTTTAAGATAGACTTGTGAATGGGATATGTTTATCCCTGATTAATAGTGTTCAAAGACTGAGCTGATAGGGTCATCCAGATTTCTCCAGTACAAGGAGTCAAAGGAGAAACAGTAAAGTTACTGAGGAAAAAAAATGTGGCAAAATTTACGATTTTGTTTTATTCGGCTACTTCACACTTCTGTTTCAAGGAGTCACACTTGCGTATACCAGGGCTAAATTTTTCTCCTGGCTTCAGCTTAACAAAATCAGATCATAAATGAGATCATACTTGGTATATCAATGTAGGCATTCTAGTTGACGTAAAATATACCATGAGAAAATGGCTCATTGGTATACAGAGCTATGTTTGTTTAGAGTATTTATGTCCAGTCCCAAAACTTAAAAAAATGCTGCTACTTTCTCCTTGAAAGAGCATCCCACATGACTTAATTATTTTTTGTATTTCAATAATCTCACTGAACAGTGGAAAAGAGTGAATGGATGTTTTCCTCTCTGGACAGCAAGCCTCAAGTCAAGCAGGACACAGAGAATTTTTTAGCCTTTCAACATATTTTTCCGACAAGCGCTCCCTAAAATATTCAGGAGTCAATGAATCCACATGTTCTTGGTTAGTCTTTTGGCTATTTTGTAGATATAGGATAAGGAACTGAAGAAATGAAGTGGCAGAAAAGCAAGGCTTAAAAATATCCTGACGTAAGCTGGCAGAAGATCTTGGATAAACCTTGCAGATGAGAAGCACAGACGTCACTTAGCAGTCTCACCAGCTAATAATGTTGGTGAGGGGAGGAAACAAAGCACAGCATTAAAAGTACTGGAGGATTGAGGTGGTCTACACAGCCATGAACAAGCAGAGGTAGTTTTTGCAATGTACTGTGTGCCAGGGAAGAGGTTACCTTTCAGCAGTACTGACTCTTTTGAAGGGGTGAAAATAATTTTTGCCTTGATAGCAAACTCATCTCCTGACCGAAGAGTTGATGATGTCCTTGCCTGTCTTGACCCTGGTCCTGAGCTAAGTGAAAGGAAGATGATTCCTATTGACTTCTGAGCATTCTGGTGCAGGTCTGCAGCTTCTTTGGTAAGAAGCAGGTACCATTGCTACAGTCTTTCCTACAGCCATCACCAGTATGCAAATTAATCTGAAAATTCTGTAATCATTTTGAGATTAGTTGTATGTTACCACTGCTACTTAGATAATTACCAATCCCTGCAAAGACAATAAGTGCCAAAGTCTCTGCAAATGCTGTCTGGGGCATTCCTAGGCAGGAGAGAGAGCTTGGCGCCATTTTTATAGTTATGCCTGTTAAGATTTAATAGATGGAAAGTTTCATTAGTGAACTGTGTTGCAATTAACTTGAAGGAGGTTCCAGCCTACTATATGCAGTCCTTCCTCAGAGAAAGTTGTTTATATTTCCTTTTGGTAATAATTTATTGGCTTTTCAGCACTTGAATGTTAATGAATAGCAAGGGCCATGATTTAACAAAAAACTCCACCAATAACGCATAACATGATTTTCTCATTACTCTAGCAGAGGACTGGGTCAGTGGTATAATTTTTTTTATTCCTCAGTGAACACACCAGTTGCTGGAAGTCAAGACTGAGTTGACCCAAGGGCAAAGGATAACACAGAAATGCAAATTTAAGGGAATGTTTTTCTCCTTGGGAACATCTGCAATAAGGATTAATGGGGTAGTAACTTGGGTTTTGTTTGTCTTTTTGCTGGTCCACCCTGAGGCCAGATCCTGTGTGCTTCACACAATATTTTCATTGTGAAATAGATTAGGATTTAGGCCTTCTTCGTCTTGTGGGTGACCTGCCATGAGAGAAAACGCACGAGATTCCCCCTGTCTTTAGACCTGCTGCAGACTGATTTTAGTGCATTTATTGGGGAATTGCTCTGTGCTGCTGCTTTTGAAAGAGAAATACATGGTCACATGAAGCTGATTCATGTTCATGGTAGCTGAAGATCATGTTCCGTGAACTTTCTGGGTCTACCTCAAAACAACTTTATCAAAGCAAGCAGCAGTTGAAAGCTTCCCTGATAAGCCCAGGTCCTGTCAGCTCCTAGCCCTTGCCACCTGCATAAGCCGTGAGCTAGTGTTGGTAACATGTTTGGAAGATGCTTTTTCCCTTTGAGAGGATTGCCGCATGTGTTTGCTGATACTTGTAACCATGAAGTGAAAGCAAACTGCTCTGAAAAATTGTTAGCCTTGATTCAGAATCAACCTCCTCACGAATTGGTTAATAAAATTTGGCTACCCCCCAAACTAATAGACCCACTTGAACATCCCTAGAAGTCAGGTTTCTGTGGACACTGTTGAAGACAGTGATTTCTGTGCAGTGTAAATATTCCTGCAATGCCAGTGAAATAGAGAAATGGAGATCATGTACTTAAACATGAGGTAGTGGTGACTGGAATGAATTCCTGTTGATGGCAGTTCAGAGCATTGTAACTGGTAGTTCTGGCTTTCACTGCCAAGATAGTTCTTCTCTGAGCAAGACGATGCACAGCTGAGCAACAGATATTAACAAGAGCTGGAATGCTTTTGTATATCTTAGCTAATTGGGAAATCTGTACATGATGACCACTGTATGATGTATGATTTGTTCTTGGCCTGGCATGATGATTTCAAAATGAAGGAACAGTAAAAAAGGAAAGCATTATGCTATTTTACGTTAAATTAACCTATTTGTAGACTACTAAATATTTGTCTCTGGACAGACATCATAAGACCTAAATATTTCCACCTCAACAGTGGTAATATAAATATTTAGTGTTTTATTGCTAGGATGCAAAATTACTAACCAAGAATTTAAAAAATAACTAGAAGGAAACAGGAAAGTGGGAACCATTCAAACAAATTTCATTCTGTTAGTTAACTGAAATTTCAGTTATTGTTTAATTTAGTGCTATTTCTCCCCCCCTTTTACATATTCTTGTGAAAGGACAAAAGCAGATTCATCAAAGCTTACATACTCTGTAGGAGCACAGTGACCTGTCTGAACTCTCCTGTGAGCAAGGTTTGCAGAGCTGAGGGTAGAAGTTATTGTCAGTGGACGTAGGCAGACTTGCCAAATGGTCCATGTGTGCACACTCAGCTGGACCATGTGGACTAAGGTCAGGGCTGTAATGTGAAAATTGCTGTTTCTGCTACTGAAATTCCAGCCAAGTGCCTTTTCCTGAATGAGTCTCTCTCCCTGAAATGCTGCAAATATTTAATACAACATGGATCATTTAGAGAGACCAGAGAATGGAAGGGATGCTCCAGGGACTGATTTACGAGAAGTGGAAGAGTTAGGGATGAGTGCAAGTATTCCTCACATATCAGCTTATTGCTTTGTGAATCCCATTAATCTAGTGGGACATTCTTTCTTTTCTCTTTTCCTTCTCTCACAGTGCTGTGAAGTACCCCAGAATGTTTTAGGTGTGAGATTTGTTTGTTTGTTTGTTTGGGGTTTTTTTTGAAGAGACTAGGAGAAAATATGAAAGCTCAAAAAACCCAAAACAACTTCCTGCCCTGCCTCATGTATACTTTCAGTTGTGATGGTGAAGGGGGAAGTTTTGGACATAAATGGCTAATATTTTACTACTTTTGATGTATTTAGAGTGGAAAATAAAGAAATATTATGTAGAGGAAGGAGGTGTATACTTCAGAGACAGGGAAAGGTGTATCTTTTCAGAAAAACAAAGCGAGTTAGCTGCATTGTGATAATACTAAGAGCAGGTCGTCTGCAACAGTGTGTGCATGCCAACACCATGCTGCAACCATGGCTTAATGAGGAAAGTGTGGTGTGGTTTTTTTTTTTTTTTTAAATTTTGGATCTCCCTATTTAATTCAATAAATGTGATATTATTAGTTAAGATGAAAAAAATTCTAGAGTCAGACTGAGTTGAAATCCACTGTGACGAAAGCAGCAGACTCTGGTCATTTTGAACAGGATGAAGAGAAGAATCTTTTCTGGAGTGTTCACAAACACAAGTGACGGATCTGGAGCCACCCTGAGGCAAGGGTTAAGCTGGGGATCTCACTGTGGTGGGTTTTCTCACTGAACATGTTTGGAACTGAGTCAATCGGGTTTTTTTAGGCCTGTAGTGCTGTTGTGGCTGCAGTTTGATGAGATAGCAGTGCATTAACCCACAGCATAGGGGATAAACTTCCAGCCTTCTCTCTCTCCCACCTCTCCAGCAAATGTTTCATTGTATTTACAGTACTCAAAGGGTTTAAAAGGAATGTCATGCAACCTTTATTAGTTTGTCGCTACAGCAGAGATACCTCCAGCTCACTTTGATTTAGTGACATAATTTCTGGTTAAAAGCTCTAGGCAAGGCCACACACATGCAAACAGTGACTGGTGATTTGGATAATTAGTAGTAATGGCAGAGCCCTGTCTCTTTACATGAAAGGTAGCAATGATGTGCAATTAAAAATGAGTTGCAAAAGGTAAAATACTGTAACTATATGGAAAGCAATTGGCCAAGTTGAGTAAAGCAACTCAAAAAGAGAAAAGAATGAAAGAGGAATGCCCTGGGTTTGAGTGTTTTTTACTTATTTTATTGCTTGTTTATTTTTATTTCAATGAAATAGTTTCTAAAGGTGGAATGAGAAATAATGCTTGGCTTCTCTGGAGATAGGAATAGCTCCACTGCAAGTAAAACAGGTGCCCTGAAGCTTGTAGGATTGGTTTCTTAGACTATTTATAAGACATTAAAGATATCTCCAGAGAAGTATAAGGTGTAATTAATGTTTTCTCTTACCTTTTTTTCAGTTCTTGCTGACTTGTGAACTGTACTTAGCCCTGCCACCTGTATTGAAGGCATTCATGAAACGTGTAGATGTGGCACTTTGCTGCAGGCCATGGTGTTGTTAGCTTATAATTGGACTCAATGATCTGAGGTCTTTTCCAACCAAAACATTCCTATGATGCTATGATTTCAATCCCTGGTGAAAGACTCAAAAATTGATATAGAGGTCCTGTATTTCCAAACACAGTAGGTAATTATTTAAAAATACAGACTGTCTTTTTTAGTATGTAAGGCATACTCATGTTCATACTCATGTTTTTAACCACTTTTAAGTATAGAACATTAGCATTATAAAATATACTTTCTAGATTGATCAGTTTTGTGTCACTTTAAGCACTAATTAGTCAAATACTGTTATATAGATGGAATTTCCATTCAAAAAAAAAACAACAACCAAATAAATTAGCCAACAAATGTCAGCATGACACTTCCCTTTACAGAAAAGTAAAGCAGATGTAGTGAGGTGGTGTCATCCATTTCCAAGGTTTGCCTTTTACTTCTGGACAGAAATGTGTAGCTGTTAACTTTCAAAGCTCTTATTTGTGTGAGAGGTTCCTCTCTAAGCACTGATACACACAGCTCAAAATTGAAGAGTAAGACTTATACAGTGTTAGGATGAAATCTATGTGGTGACTCTGAGCTAATACTTCCTTAATGGCCATGCATTTCTTATTTAAAAAAAAAAAAAAATCATCCTAACTCCCCAAAACATTTCTCTTCCCCAATACAACCCTGAGATGCATCTACAGATATGCAAAAATGTGCAGCTATGCACTGAGAATGGTCCTCTTTCTGTCCAACCCAGCTGGTCAAGAAATATTTGTACCAAGTTGAATGTTAAAAGATTAAAAACAGAGGAGGAGTAACAATGTCTAACAAAATTACTGGAAGCAAGCAAACTTGATAATCTAGCAAATCTTACAAGATGCATGATGAGGGAACCTTCTTAAGTGATGCTTTAGTTCCCAATAAAGGCATAAAATGGGTAATAATTACTTTGAAACCTTGAGGAATACTACCCTTTTCTAAATCATCCTCCTACAATCTCTTATGTATTGCATGTGTACAATATACAATGAAGCTAGGGTGAAAAGTGTTGAGATTACAGACTGGCCTACATTTGTGCTGGAGCAAATGTTCAGCTTGAGGAAAAGATTTCCACAGAAACAAGGATTGATGTGTGTCTATGATTTATATAGCCTTATTTGGAAAAGAGAAGAGATTCTACTTAACTGCGTACTGAGAAACAAGAAATCCAAATAGTTCAGAAAATTTAGAAAGATTTGCCACGGAGTTGGTCAGAAATAGTTTTGACTTCTAGTTTTATTCTTCTCCATTCACTAGAACATTGAATCTTGCTGAATGTTGTCTAGCAGAATAAAATTGCAGACTGCAGCAGGACTGTTAAAGAGTGGAGTTGGAAAAAATCAAAATGTGCTTGGATATCTAAAATTTTTTATCTTGAGTGAAAAACTTGTCCAACAGTTCACATATTGTGCAAGCTCCACATATTGGAAATACTGGAACTTTTTGATTGTAATGTTGCTAATGAAATAGTTTAGTGCTGCAACAGGGCTGTGTTTTGAGGAATTACCTTCTTGTTTTTAAGATGGCTGTTGAGGTTGGTGGCACAGACCACCATGAAAGAACTTTCTGTAGGTCTTTGTCCATTTGATGAAATATATTGCAATATTTGTATTTGAGAGCATTGCATGGCACTTAGGATAAAAGGGTCTTGTTCTGTGACTTAAACATTTGGGTATCACTGCTATGAAAATAGTAAATGAAGACACTTGACTTATGAGACTGGAATAATTTGATGAATCGGCAATTTGCTTTTCTGGAGCTAAACTAGTCCCTGAAACCCAAGAATGATTTTTTCTTTCCCCTTATTTTTTCCCCCTCCAGATTCTCTAATAAATGAACAAATAATATTTTTCATGAGAGATTATGTGAATCTAAGCCTGTAGCCAGAAAGACCTGTGGTATTTTTCCATGTTTCTGTGGGTGCATCTAGACACTTTTCCCTCAAAGAGCACAGCTGTGATCTGTGTCAAGGAATAAGCAATGTTCTGAGATTGCAGTGATTAGTTGATTTGCATCTTCAGTTGAAAGGATATCCTAGCTAAGCAGTGGACTCAGCTACACTTGTTTTGATTTAAATAAGAAAATCTAAAAGCCTTCCCTGCACCTCTGTTTGTTTAACTTGGCTTTGTCTCTTTGATCTCATGTTAACATACCTTAATGACAGGTAATGATTGATAATGGTGTATTGTAAAGTTCAGGTAATAAACAGCGTTTTACTTGTAATAACGCTGAATAATGTACTTTTTATGACCCAGTTTGATGGAAAATTTCCTTGTCAACTCTGCCTAATTGTCCAAACAAATCCACCCATTACTTAAAAAAGTACATACCTAAACTAGACACATTAATTAGGGTCATGACTGAGCTGCACAAAGGAATATAGTAACACTTCAGTTATCATTAACTATGATCTTTTGGACAGCAGTCCTAATTTTAAAGTGAAGTTTAATGGGAAGCCCATGTTTACACTATCCTTTTGTATCTCTCAGACATATGTTGGAGCCTAACTGTAGTGACTGGGTGATGGGAAAAGCAGCATCTTCCTGAAGGTCTTTAAAGGTCATATGCAATTTTAGTTTGAACATGAGAATACAAAAAATAGAGTAAGTCTGGATGGAAAAAAAAAAAGGGAGGAAAAGAGCTTTCTGGGGGTTTATCTACTCGGAAGATGAAGTCAGTAAAAATCACATTCTATTGAGTTGAGGTTTAAGAAGGGTCTTAGATTTTAGCTGTCAGCATCCTGTATATCTGAAAGCTGTGCCAAACCCTCCATGAGTGCTGGCACTTATTGTGTCTCATCTGCATTGGAGCTTCAGGGATTTTTACTGATAATGCAGGGAGGCTCTAGAAGTATCAGTGTATACTTTAGAAGTCCAGACTCCAGAAAGCTTTATGAATAGTGAATCACTCAAAAAGATAAAGAAGAATAAAAACCTAACTCTATGAAAACATGAACTTCCAAGGGCAAACTGTCCTGTAGGACCATGTAGTTTTCTAACAACATGCTTCCTTGTCACCAACTTTTGGTCCCTTCAAGTAAACAATGCTCACATTTATAAGTATCATAGAAGCAAGAGTGAGATACAAGTTCTCTTACATCAGCAGTATTTTCTCTCACAACCCTTGTGCAGCAGAGCATTCCTTGGACCTCAGAAACATAGCAGTTTTGATGCAAGACTGAGTGCACCAGCATGCTTGAAATGAAATGGAAAAGAACCTACCTGTTCCTTTCCTACCATTGTTGTTTCCACTCAGTATTGAGTATGTAACATGTTATGACAAAAGGGATTTGTCCTTTTTATCTAGGAAGGGGAATGCTTTTTCTATTTGCATTTCTGAATTGCTTAGCTGCCCAAGCATGCTTTATGTATGCTGCTTGAAATGTGTCATCAGATCACGTGGCCACCTTTCTCTGTCTGATGTTGGACTTTCTCCAACAAATATGGATTATGTTAAAGTAGGTTCTGAATTGACGAGGATATGTTAATAACTCCCAGATGGGCATCTTTGTGCAGGGAAATACAAGCAGTCTATGGCAGGAGCTAGTGTTTGGCAGGTCCATCATTCCGTCATTAAAGGCCACATTATTACTTACAACTCTGCTTGCATGACAATTGCTTGCATAAACTCAGTCTCCCGGTAACAAATACACCCAATTTGGTTTTAGATGTATTTTCCTCTTGCAAGGAATTTTTTTCATGCCAGTTGGTATTTCCTCCAGTTTAAAATACAGACCTTTTTTGGTTGTTGTTTTTAATGATTACATAATGGGATGAAATAAGCACTTAGGTTGCACAAATGTATATCTACAATATTTTATTTTTTTTTCAGATGAGTGATAAAAGTGCAGGCACAGAATACTTAGACCTTCACAGTGCAGTCTGTATTATTCAGTTGTGTGTTTATCTAAATGCTGCTTATAGCTACAATTGGGTATGCTTTTGAAAAACAACAACAAAAAAGAAAAGTCGATTTCATGCTATAAAGGAGTTTGTAGTCTTCCTGTGAGCTGTTAAAAATAATGTTACTTTCCACTTACTTGCATGGATGAAAAAAGTTGTTATAACTAGATAAACAAATACATAAGCACCATGCGTAAGTCTGAATTGTATGATAAATGTATTTGCTATGCGTCTTGATCACTGCACTTGTCCTTCATCTATGAACCCATTTCACCAAAACATTCTAAAGCTCTGTCCATCTATCAAACACTTAGAGTTGTTCTCTCCTTCCTCCAACTTCTTCAGTCCTTCTTCAGTGTTATCCCTAATAAGTATTCAGTCATGAGCTTGGAGGGAAAAAAAATAAAAGGCAAAAGCCATACCAGGGTTTTTGAGGTACTAAAAATAAATAAAATCATTAACAGAGTACATCCTTCACTGCTAGCTAGAAGTGGAACAAAGATTTTTGGATTCTGGGAAAGGGAAGCTTTGAAATTCCCAGGTCTTGCTTTTATCTTTAGTCCTAGAGCTGTACTTTCCAGGAAATGAATCCTACATGCATGTTGTCTGTCTAGTCACCAGATAAGATAATATAAATAACACAGGTAATAAAGATTTAAAAAAAGCCAAAACCAGCAACCTTAATAAAATAATAAATTTTTTATTTTTCCCAAAAAGCAGTTTCTACATCATGAGTAGTTTTATCAGTTGTCTATAGATTATTCCCCTGAGGGTCGGTCATCTCTACACTCTAATTTAAAACCACATATGCATATTTTTCTCATGCATCTATACTTACATGTAGATTTTGTCCGGCATATCAGTGATAATTATAATTTTATTGTTCTTAGGAAGGGTAAAGTATACATATAGAAATGACACTGAGTCAGCTGATGAGAATTTGCATTTTGCAGCTCATTGTGGGGATACTGCTGTGTCTGAGCAGTATTTTCTGGTGATAACTAAAACCATCAATACCATCAAGTGTTTGCATCTGACTCAAGTGACAAATATGATAAGGAATCCGTGTATTTTTGTATTTTTCTAGTCTCTTTCTGCATGCTATGATATTATTACTCTCAAACTAGCACTTAATTTTCTTGGCTCTTAAAATGAGTGTTGTAAGAGTAGTTGAATGTAATATGTGGTATTTTAATATTGTGGCTCTTAATGCTACATAAAACCTTTGTTTCCTACAGGTTTATTGAGCTGGTGTATTAGATTTCCTGCTGCATGAGCAAGAAGATTATGGTGGCTTACATCTAAGTATACTTTTGGGAGGCATTTTGTATTTTCTCTATAAATAGTCTTTCTAAAACACAATTGTGAAACTATTAATGTTTATATCACATTATACATCTCTCTAAGTTTACTGTGCTGAGTATACAGTGTGGTAGCAAGAGGAAATCTTTTCATCTAAGAAACGTGTTCAGAATTGTTATTGATAAAAGGCTACTAACAGGCAAGTCCTTTAATATTTTTCTTATCTGTACAGTAATTTTAGCTTGTTAAAATTGAGTCACCCTCGTTTTCAGCAATAGTAAAATGACATCTCTTATAGAGTTAAACACTTCAACAGGGCTTGTAAATACAGAGCTTTCATCAGAAATGTATTGTTTCTGGCTTTTACTTTAGTGTTGGAAAAATGTAAAATAAGTCAAGTGCAATTACAAGTTCTTCACAGATAAATCTTAGACTTGAGGATGAGAGTATGAGCACAGCAAAACTTGTATTTTATGCTGGATAAATGTTTCTGCCTTCAGGGGAAAAAAGAAAAAAAGGCAGCATTTACTATGGACTTTCAAGATACAAACCCTGGAAAGATCTTTCATCTTAAGACAAATGGAGAACATGTGTGGGGGGAGGGATGTAAAGGTAGTTCATACCTGTATTGTATTACTGACTTGTATTCTGCTTTGAGAACAATTTAATGAGCAATTTCTCCACGATTTATATGAAATTGCACATGCCTAACTCTGTGAGGTCCCCTGGAGCCATTTATTCATCTGTATGTGAAGAGTCAGTTTCATTATTTTTGAAAATGTAACATGAGTGAAACAAATGGTTACTGTCGCCCCATCCAGTGAAATGAAAGATCATCGTCTCCAAGCAGCAACCATTAGATGAAATAGCACCAGCTCCGAGTCCTCCTCAGGTTCAGATGTAGCATGACGTATTGGTAATCTGCAATTTGCTGGGGGCATCGTTAGCTTGCTCTGCCTGCAGGGCAGAATTGGAGCCAGGCTGGGAGCAGCTGCCTGCCGGGCTGGCTGGGCACGTAGGGACTCGCAGCACCACTGACATTGCCCAATTCAGGCTGGTGCCCAAGCCCCCAGTGACATGGAGGAGCTATTAGGTCAGATGAGTTACATTAAGTGGCAAGTGATAAATTCAAGATGACAACTCAAAACAGCAGTGTTTCTTCTGGTAATTAATTCCAGTGGTGCCTGAGGCAGTGCTTAGCTGCTACAACCAGTGTGGCCAATGCTGAGCAGCTAATGAGAAAACATTAGAGCAAGGATTAGGGGCTGGTACGTTCTGGCAGGATGAGGTCACCATGATTAGAAAATATTAATGCAGGCTAATGTGATAAACTGACTATGACAAAGAAACTTTATTTTATCCATGAGTGGTTAAAATGCAAAACAACTGTTAAAAAATATTTAAATATTTATTTATCCCCCTCGAACAGCTTTTATACTCTGCCTACAGTCCAGTAGCATGAAGTGCTGCTTTGGTGCTGTCATGCATAAACCATATCAAGGCTAGTTAACTGTTACAGCTGGACACAAATTCTTTCTTGTCTTTCATTTGTTTTAATTACTAATAGAATAGAATAGAATGGAATAGAATAAACCAGGTTGGAAGAGACCTTCTAGATCATCGAGTCCAACCTATCATCCAACACTGTCTAATCAAATAAACCATGGCACCAAGCACCCTCCTAAACACCTCCAGTGATGGTGCTCTACCACCTCCCTGTGCAGCCCATTACAATGGGCAAACACTCCCTCTAGGAAGAAATTCTTCATAACATCCAGCCTAAACCTCCCCTGGCACAGCTTGAGACTGTGTCCTCTAAATGTAGCTCAAAGCTCTCTGCCACAGAGCTGCAAGTGCAGCTCACTATGATCTCCCTTGGCCAGGGTCCTGTCTATGCCCATACCTCTACTTGAGTCACTTTTTGCTGATAACAATGAATATTTGTCTTAGAGGAAGGAGCTTTATGGTTGTTACCTATAACCAGAAAGAATGACAAGAACATTTCAACACTCCAGCATCTTACTGCCTTCAGTCAGCAGTGATGATGGTATTGTACGGTATTGTCTGGCACAAGACGAGCACATGGGGAAAGGTGATGCAAGAACAGGGTTTTATACTCATAGGCCTGCTCTGCTGCTGCAGTGCAGGTTTGAGGAGCTAGTTGTGAAGAAAAAACCTGTCCCAAATGGCACTTTCAAAGAAATGTTTCTGCAAGCTTTTTTCAGGCTGTTACGTTGTACTTGAGAGCCACAGGATTGGTGTTATTAATAAACTACAGGTGGTGTGTACTATCCTAACGGAAAGCTGTGGCTTATGAAGTGCTTGCTAAGCACTCCTACTGATGGAATTATTGAAAGTGTTTTGCTAATTATAGAATGAAAATCATCTCCTGATTCCTGTTAATTGCAAGGATTTGGATGAGATGGACTGCATATTGTGGTGCTTGCATTTTGTTGCCTAGAGGCTTACAGTTATTAAAATATTTTTACTTTTTTTTCTTGTTACTACACTTATCTAACAATCACTTTTCAACTGAAAACATTATAGAATCATAGAATCAATGAGATTGAAAAGACCTCAGATATCAAGTCCAACCTATCGGAATGGGCTGCCTGGGGAGGTGGTGGAGTCGCCATCATTGGAGGTTTTCAGGAGAAGACTTGATGGGGTGCTTGGTGCCGTGGGTTAGATGTTTGTGTGGTGTTGAATTGGTTGACGGGTTGGACGCGATGGTCTTGAAGGTCTCTTCCAACCTGGTTTATTCTATGTATTCTATGTATTCTATCACCCAATACCTCATGACTAGCTAAATCATGGTGTCAAGTGCCACGTCCAATCCCCTCTTGAACACCTCCAGGGATGGTGACTCAACCACCTCCCCAAGCAACCCATTCCAATGGCCACCAACTCTTTCTGTGAAGAACTTTCTTCTCCCCTCAAGCCTAAACTTCCCCTGGTGCAGCTTGAGACTGTGTCCTCTTGTTCTGGTGCTGATTGCCTGGGAGAAGAGACCAACCCTGACCTGGCTACAACCTCCCTTCAGGTAGTTGTAGACAGCAATAAGGTCTCCCCTGAGCCTCCTCTTCTCCAGGCTAAACAAGCCCAGCTCCCTCAGCCTCTCCCCATAAGGATTCTGCTCGAGGCGTCTCACCAGCCTCGTTGCCCTTCCCTGGACACATTCAAGTGTCTCAATATCCGTCTTAAATTGAATGGCCCAGAACTGAACACAGTACTCAAGGTGTGGCCTAGCCAGTGCTGAGTACAGGGGCAGAATGACCTCCCTGCCCTGCTGGCCACACTGTTCCTAATGCAGGCTAGGATGCCATAAATGCTTCCACAGAGCAGATAAAAATAGTGTTTTATCACATCACCAAGACTTCAACTAGCCCCAAATTCAAATAATGTAATTAATTTGCAAGCTTGTAACCAAATCCTTACATTATATCAGAATATATTGAGGTTTCAGAGATGTTCTTACCCTGTATCTTATTACCTTATTATTACCTTATTATCCTTCAAAGAAAAAAACACTAATGTTTTTTCTTATTTCAGCATGATGTTATGATGCACCTTCTTAATTTCATCCATCTAACTCTTATCTTATAGAGTAACTCCAGAATAATCATAGAAGGAAGCATAAATTCCATGGATCTTTTAAATCTCATTTAGTTATTTTTATAGGGTATTGAGCTAGTATAGTGAAAAATGTAGCCTCCAATACTAAACTTCCAACTTATGTTTGAGGCCTACAGTTACAGAAGTAGTTAAACATAATTGGATTAAATACACTGACCCTTTCAGTAGCTGTATAGACTTGCAATGACACCTATTATTTTTTTTATTCTGAATAATGAAAGCATCATCAAGGGCAATGTGCTGCAATCTGATAAGTGACATTTGTTTCTATAGTACTAAAATGGTTTTGGATACACTCCTTTTTCTATGACTCTAATAAGTTTGACCCTTTACTACTGCCTGCAGTTACACAATGGACAGTTACTTTGTCTCTCGTGCTAAAAAAGGGATATCCCATAGCTTAACCATGTAACACACAGCCTTAGAATCTCCCTTAAAAAACTATAGCTAAAATATACCACATGCAGGCCTTACTGTGATTTATTTTTAATGTTTGAACTCCATTTCGGTGAAACGTTTTAAGTGTGAATTAAAATAATGGAAGGCTAGGTTTAGAACTGTTAGACTCTACACAGACTTTGGAATTTCTGTAGATTCCTATAACAACATCAGAGTGGTGAAAGAAGGAGTTACCTGTTAATTTGTATGTCGGGGGGAATATGTATTTTCATGGGAGGCACAGGAAAATCCTCTGGACTGTATCATTCTGAACTCATTGTGGAGCTTGCTGTAGTAAGAGATAGTAACACGTGCAGAACTGTGTTTGGGTGAATATATGCATGTTCATCAGGTCAGTAAGAAAGATCTATGTAGTACTAATTACTAATCATTTATAACCCACACTAGACCAATTTATTCGCTCATCAAAATTTAGTGGGCATACTAAAAAATGAACAGGCATAAGAAGACTTTGTATAGGTTTTTGTATTTGCAAAATCAACTGTTGCAACAGCCTTTATTTTCATGGAAAGTGCAGTCGGTTGCCTCATCCTGTGTGAGAGAAGATTAGTGTCTCCTATAAGGACAGACTGAAGGAGTTGGGGCTGTTCAGTCTGGAGAGGAGAAGGCTCAGAGGTGACCTAACTGTGGCCTTCCAGTATCTGAAGGGGGCCTACAAGAAGGCTGGGGAGGGACTTCTCAGGATGTCAGGTAGTGATAGGACTAGGGGGAATGGAATGAAGCTGGAGGTGGGGAGATTCAGGCTGGACGTGAGGAGGAAGTTCTTCACCACGAGAGTGGTGAAGCCCTGGAATGGGTTATCCAGGGAGGTGGTTGAGGGCCCCATCCCTGTAGGTGTTTAAGACCAGGCTGGACGAGGCTCTGGCCAGCCTGATCTAATGTGGGGTGTCCCTGCCCATAGCAGGGGGGTTGGAACTAGATGACCCTTGTGGTCCCTTCCAACCCTGACTGGTACTATGATACTACGAATTACGAAGAATGGTTCAGTCAGTTTGAAGAGGTAGAGTTCTCAGCTCTAAATAGGATAATAGGTTCCATGTGATATATTTTATGAAGACTATTTTGTGTTAAATTGGAGTGGCTACAAAACAAACTCTAATATTTTAATCATTTTTTAAATTCTAAAAGGTTTCATTAATATAAGTATCAAAGAGCATCTCAGTATAATTTCCAGTTTTAAGTATGAGCTTTTAGGCAGGCATTAAATGTAATACACAGTAAAACTTAAATGGATTTTCAGGATGGCTATAGGATACAACTTTGCACCTAAGGATGATGAATGAATCAGGATTTAAATTTTTTATATAATAAGCCACAATATGGTTTAAATACAGGCTTTCCATTTAATCCCGACTGCTGAATTTTACAGCATCAGAAGAAATATTTTCTTTCACCAGTTTAGGCAGGGTTTTGAACAGTCTGTGGGGTTTTGTTTTCAAAACAAACCCACAGAGATTTTATAAATAGATTCTTCTTCAGATCCTGATGCCAAACCTGTGTGGCTGGTAGAAGAGAGGGATGCTTGGATTTTTTTCTTCTCTTTCTTTTTCTTTGTTCTCTCTATCGTTTATACACATTAATACCTGCATTTGTATACTCTTTTCTTCCTGAGTATCTGAAGCTATTTAGTACAGTGAATGCGAGGTTGGCTTACCACAAATATTGAGAGATGAAAAGGTTTTGCTGCAGCTGGAAACTAGGGAATATATAATTGCATCATTGTCTCTCATCTTTCTCCCACATGTAACTTGCTTAAATGTCATTTCATGCTGCAGGCTCTCACTCTTCCCTTCCCGGTAAGCCTTATTCAGCCTGTGCTCAGCCATCATGATAGCAGTGCCCAGGCTCCGAGCACACCAGCCCCCCGCGGGATTCGCATTCAGGCATCACCGATCGTTGACCTGGCTATTGTTGTTTGTGATACTTACTGGTAAACTTTCGCAATCAATACAACATCACCCCGCCTAGCTCCTGGGAATGGAAACCTGAAACAGTGCACTTAATCTTGAAGCCAGCTCCTGCTCCCTGCTCTGCTGCTAAACTGGGTAGTTGGCCTACTTGATGCCGCATTATTGCTGCAGAGGTCAGATGTGAGCCGGCTTGGCAAGTGCTGATGAATGGCTGTTTGTGATGAAGCACCTCTTCCGTCCAACAAGAGACATTTAATAATGATGGACCATAACTGCAGACACAAAAAACCCCTTGTAGCTTGTTTGTGAGCTTATATAGTGAAAGCTGGAGAAGGTAATGTGTTAGTTTGGATCAAGTCTTTGGGAAAAAAGAAATAATGAGGGAAGTGAGATCTTATAAAGAGTTGAAGAAACCTTCCTGTTTGTTGTGAAATAGTAGCAGTTGCTGCAAATATGTACCTTTTCCACCATTCTACTTGCATTGACTCCTCCTTTCCTTGCACCTGAAAAAAAAAAATCGCTTTGCAGTTGACAATGCAAATAGGCTTAAAGGACAATAAATTGAAATTAACACAAATCATATGAATTTATTTCATTTGAACCGTATGCTCTGCTGCCAAATACTATGTTTTGGTTGAAATTGGTGATGAGTGGGTACTTCACTACATCTTGCAAAAGTAATTTCTTCTCTTTAGAAAAAAAGAAATCTTTGTGAATGAAATGCACTGGAAAAAAAAAAAAAAGGCTAACCTTAATGCTGGAGAGAGCTTTCTGCAAGGTTTGTGCCTTGAAAAGAAAAAGCTGAAGTAACCAAATAATTGCTTCTGAATCAATCTAGGGTATTACACAAGGCCTTTGGTCCATAGGTTTTCCATGTCGCTTCTCTCTCTTACTGATATTGACTGAAATATCCAAACACAAAATTAAACAGCTCACCCCCCAAAAATTTGGTACCAATTAACCACTGAAGCTGCAGGCTGGTAAGACCTCAGTAACAGTCTCTACTGTACTGTTCCACAGGAGATTCAGTGAAGGCAGACAGTGGTGTTTATGAACCCAGACATTCATAATGATGGAATCGCTTCTTACAGATGTAAAGTGTTCCTGGAAATCCTGAGAAGAACTCCTGTGTATTGTGTTCTAAGAGCCATTAACCAGCTCTGGGTAAATGGCTATAGTGTAGTCTATAGTGGGGAGGGCACAAGAACTAGCGGAGTACCTTCAACACCCTTGGTTTTCAAAACCTCCTCTTAGTGTATGGACAAACATCAGTCTTGAGAAAAACATTTGTTCTGTCTTAAATCCAGTCCTACAATCTACAATGCCAAGAATTCATCTATAGGAGGCAGTGTTCATTTGAATCTTGACTTATGTTTTGTTTCTATTTAAAGCTGAGACGCAGCTTTATATTTGAGTCCTTACCACCATGTTGTGAACCTAGTGCCCATCAGCAATGACTCCTGATTTTAGATATGCTGTTGCTACTGAAGAGCTCTAAATTGCATTCAAAGAGCTAAAGCACCAGCCCACACAGGAGAGGGCAGAGCATGTATTTGCAGCTTGTAAAAGAAGTGGAAGGGTGTAACAATTAAGGATGCAGGATATGCAGGGTTGCACACCTGGACTGGAACAATCTTCACTATCAATATGGACTGGGGGATGAGGTGATACGACCCAGACCATTCTATGATTCTGTGTGGATAGGCCCTTAAGGTGAATGAAAGAGACCCAGCTGCAGTGAAACTACTACAAAAATTTACTTAAGTGGAAGGTCTATTAGATCAGGGAACAATTTTAGAAGAGAAATAATGAAAGCCTCATTTCTTGAGACTTTAAAAACTGAACAAGTCAAAAGTCTGGAAAATATACTGTAGATAGCATAATATAACATTGAGAGGATAGACTGACTCTGATAGGACTATTTAATTTCTAATTCCTATGAATCACTTAAGCTGTTTATGCTTAATTTTATATAGTTATGACTAGAGAGTATAATCATCCAAGTCATAATAAAATTCTTTTAACAGCTTAAAAAGGGAAAGATATCTCATTTTGCTTCAAATGGTCTAACCTGCCTCAGAAATGAATACCAATCCGTGCTGCTGGGGCAGCAGTGTGGTCTGGTTGCCAATGATGCGTTTAAGTAATATCAAGTCCTATACTCAATTATATTCCTCTATTTTGTTTGTCCAGGAGTGAAAACCATAAGGCAGATTGTTCCAAGTGCTGTAGAACTGTGAACTGCAATAGGTACTCTACAACTCTACACCACTCAGGTCTTAACTGGTGAGGGGGTGATTCCCTGGCTTTGGCTTGTTTTCTGACTGGTACCCTTAGCCACAGGGCCTCGAGTTGTGCTGTGCTTTTCCTGCCTAGTGGAGGAGGGAGATGAGGCAGAGGGGATGGTGGGCCCACCTCCCCGAGCATGATGGGGGCTGCTGTAGGCAGCACCCATTGCAGATTAGCGTTAGGAACAGTTTATTTATCTACGCTTAGTTTTTCATTCAACTCCTAGCATACTTGACTTGTTCTGTGACTGCTTTCCTTTAATTGCACTACTGTTTTAGTTTCAGTATGGGCAAAACTAATTTGGACATCAGTATATAACTTCTAACACAGCCACTACAAACACTTCTTTGGACTTCTATTTACAGCTATTTGTAGAAGACTGTTCTTATGTTTTTGTGATTGCTAGTGCCCATCTTGGGATTTTTGTTGTGCTTTTGTGTTTGGCTTTTTTGTAGGTTGTTTTTGTTATTTTTCATTTTTGTTGTTGGGGTTTTTTGGTTGGTTGAAAATATTTATTTTTTTTTTTTGGTGGGGGGAGGGTGTTCATGGAGTCTTTTTGCATTTTGTTTTGTTTTGCCCTTTTTTGTTTTGGTTGTATTGTTTTTTTTTGTTGTTTTTAAACACTGTTTTGAATTTCCTATGAGCAAACATGTACTGTTAACATGACAAAAACTGCTCTGGCTTTGTACAAAGAACTATTTTGGTGCTTGTAACTGTCATGTACCATATTTTTGATTTCCATCTGGCCAATCATACCGATGCACAGGATGTATCATCCTGCAAATGGCCATTAAATTCAGCACTAAACCACCTGATTGTGGTAGGAAGAGAGAAATTTGAGCACTATAAACTTTAGTGAATTAAGAAACCTATTGATTTTTCACATTTATTTTACTCAAAATGGAAAATTATGTGAATTTTGTAAAATTCTGCATTAAAAAAAACCCAACAAAACAAACAAAACACAACACTTCCTAACCCATTAACTACTAATGGGTTAAAAATAAACAGAAACCTTCAGACCAAAAAAAATAAGGCAAAAGAGAGAGAAACGGTAATGACAGTTTTGAAGTATCCAGTACCTGTTGTGACAGGAATAACAAATTAATTGGGACTATAACGGATTCTTTGTAAAGGTGAAGTAAACACACTTGACTGTATATTTTTCACCATCAGTTAAGTCTCAATTGGTTCTAAAAATAAACAGAAGACATTGAACAGTTTTAATGGATTTTGACACCTAGGTATTATGCTGTCACTCCAGTATAAATGAATCATAACTTTAGACTGCGCCAAGGAATTACTACACATTTGGAGAAAATTTACGGTGCACCAGGCTTTGAATCATGATGTGATATCAAAACTAAAGTCACAAGAGGAAAAAAGTCTGGCATAAATTATTTTCTACCTAAGTCATGCATACCCAAGTGAATGCAACAGGTATGGATTGCAGGGTTAGTTAGAGATGCCACTGTAATTTCTAGGTGTTAACATCTCTCAGAGTGGCTGTTTTGGCAGAGCTCTCAGGGAGATGCATCCAGGGGGAAGCTGAGCACAAATACTAGACAAACCACTGTGACTGCCAGATGTTTGTTGCTTCTCAGTATTTGACTTAATTAAGAGTTTTACTAATGAAGAGGCTAAAAGAAAATTTAAGTATTTGACTTCACAGTTATATTAGGCTTAAATTTATTTTTTATGTATATATCTAGCACAGGATTTGTAGAGGATGAAGTTCTTACTCTGGGCTCGGAGACCTTAAACTCTCTGTGAAATAGGAACTAGTGGCTGGTCTCGCAGCTGGCTGACTATTTGCTCTCAGCTGTCATATACATAAATAAGCCTTAAAATACAATGTATGGACATGCATATAGTATTCGTCGAGGTTTTCTCTTGGAATGTATTTGAAAACATAACCATTTTTGCAGTTGCTTAATCTATGATAGCATGGTTTTTGAAGTCTAAGGAACACTGATATAAGAAGTATTTTTCATTCATTCTATACAACATTCTTTAGTAGGCTGAGTTGTGCTTTTAAAAAATGGCTTCATTCAAATCACTGCCAGGTGGTTTAAACATTCAATTTATAGTACTTTTGCAGATTCCTCTTGTTTTAGTGGATCTTCTGAACTCTCCTTTTTTAACATCTTGTGGTAGTTTCAGGCTATGCCTTTAAAATTTAGCTGAAGATTTTGAGCAGAAAAGTAGAAAAATAGAAATAAACCTCTAAAAAAATTCATTGGATGAATGTCTGGGATAAGAGAAGTTGTGTCATAACAATTCTTCACATTTCACTTCCATTGCCATTCCTTTTCTCTTCTGATCTTGGCTGTTTTGCTTTGCTGGGGAGAAGATAACATGCTGCTTCTGGCTGGCCTTGAGATAAGACTGACACTGCTTTCTCTCAACTCCTCTCTGTCGGGGGTTTGGGAAGTTGGGGTGGGGGTGGACAGCAATGGAGCAGCTTCCCTGGTCTTTTTGACATGGGGGGTTTCCATGTTGTTTGCTAATTGTAAATACCTGTATAATATTGTAAATACTGTATATTTAGTACATATCCATTGCATTCCATTGTAGAGTGTAGTTTTTGCTTGTAAATACAACTTCATTGGCTTCTAACTGAGCTGGTCTGGCTGAAAGTTAATGCTGGGGGAAATTTCAACCCACCACACATCTTGCCTTAAAACTTATCTGCATCATTAGAGACTGATAAAATATTACAAAGAGGAGATCTAATTGTTAAGTCTCTATTAAGAGTAAAGGAACAAATCCAAAGAAGATTATAAGCAGACAGAGTGAAAAGGTTTTATCTGGGAATCCACAGTGTATTGGTTTATAAAGCTTTTTCACATTCTGGCTATAATGCTTCATAAATGTGGATTGGTTCATTATTTTTGACCTGCTGGAAGGCTAATCATCCTTTTAATGACTTTGGTACTCTTCCCCTGTTGATGGCCTTAAGGCTCAAGGCCAAATCCTCAAGTGATGTAAATGTTCTGTTCTTCATTGAACCAAGCCTGCTGGTACTGCCTGCCTCCATCTTGCATACAGGGGTTTGTTTTCCCTTGTGCCACAGACAGTGTGGACATCCATTGCCTTACTCCACAGTGTTTTTCCTATGGAGCCACAAAACTTTCCAGATCCATCATATGCCTGTAGCTATAAAAGGTGTCCTCTCTCTTCTGCAGATATCACTGCTTCTTGCTGCAACTATTAATCTTGTAGAAGAGACCAATGTGATGTTTGAAAGCAACTTTATATCATCTTTTATTAACCAGGTTAGTGCTGACTGTCTGTCAACAGGAGAAGGGCTATGCAAAAGATGTGGGATTTTTGCCCTACTGCTAAACTTAGGGAGAGAAAATGAGAGAAGAGATTGGTTTTGCTCTCTGGAACACAGAACTGGGCAGAAACATACTTTTGTTTTAAAATGGTTTTCTCTTTTTCCCTTCATCTTAAAACAATTTGATACATTTTTTTCCCTCCTTACTTTGCATAAAATATTTTTCAAAGTAATTTTTAAAATGAGAATAGCCACTTCCTTCACCCCACAGGCAGTGTGAGGAGGCAGCTAGGTATGTGCTATGGGGGATCCTAGGTTTCATTGCAGTGACAATAATGGCACCATTGATGTTTTTGTGTCCAAAGCTCCCTTCAGTGCCCTGCTTAACTCAGTGATCCTGCCCCTGCTCTCTTAAATTGAGTCCTGACAGTTGATCACTGTCACCTGTTTTCTGGTAATCACTAACCCCTGGTTATGCTTTTTGGGAGGTGTAAGGAATTTTTGATGCATTCCCCTGTGCAGGGTCAGCGTTTTCTGTGGCTGATGCCGGCCAGGGTACGTTCCTTTCCCACTCCCACCTGTCAAGGGGAGTCAAAATAAAAAGGTTAAAATGCTCAATCTTCCACAGGTATGTTTTCAACATGCCTGTCATAGTCCAGTGGATAATTTTCAAATCTGTATCAGGAATAATAAATTAGCGAATATACGCTATTAACAACATACAGCACTCTTCTCTCAGACTGCTCCAAAGCTTTGCCAAGCAGCAGTGGTTGTATGCAGCTTTCCCTGTGGACTTTCAAAGGTGGGAAGTCTCAGCTAATCGGAAATATGCACACCTATCTAAAATATCCAATATCCCATACTGGGTCATATATGGTATAGAATAGACTAGACTAGACTAGACTAGATCCTGCCAGGAGCACTGAGTCTCTTTGGTAGCTGATTGAAGAAATCACATGGAGAAAAACATGGGAAGGACATTTATTGTGTGTGTAATTGTTTTAATGCTTTCTCAGTCTGCTAAAGAGAATCTTTCTGGACAGGCAAAGTAGTGGGAGTCGTATTCTGAGCATTCTGAAATGTGACTTTGGCAAGAATGCTGTAAGACTCTCCATGTGATTTGGTGTCATCAGTATCCATCTTGAACAGGACACTGTATAGTGGGCATTGATAATCGAAATTTTTCACTTGGTTTGTGATAAAAAGTACTGGCACCTGAGAAACTTCATGCAGATTAATTTATACAGTTTGTCCAAGCTGTGTGAGAAGAAGAGGTGAAAGATATACCATGTATCATAGTGTAGTTCCCTATTTGCTTGTTTCTAATATGGGCAAATGGGATTCTTAATATTGAAAAATACTCACTTTCAGATTACATTATTCTCAGATTATTACTCAGATTATTATTCTCAGCCAATATCTCATTCCTCTGAAATGATGCTAATTAGATTAGCATTACATTAATAATACTAGCTTTACAAATATTTTAAAGATATTTCCATATAAAGAATCCTGAAACATTCCCACAGTATGATTACTTTGAAGATATTAATTTTAGGTCTTTCTAACTTCATGTTTGTTTGTGCTGTTGCAGCACTTCTTTTTGCATTGAGCACATTACTGACGGATTACCAATTAAATCTGTATGGATATTGTCAGTTTTACAGGCAAATTGTTGTGGTGACAGAGACTTACGATTAAGATATATATTTGATGGACTTCTTTAAGAAGACTATTCTAAAATTTTTATTATCACGTTCTACAAACTAAAAAGTATTTTGTTTTCATAAATTAGGAAAGGAAAATGTCACAAGCTATCACTATTTCTGTGCTCTGCCTTTGCTGACAGCTGTATGATGCTCATTCAGTGCAGCAGATTGGGAGCTGAAAGTTTCATCAATAAATATGACTCTGATGGCTTCATGTCAATGGTCAAGGTAATGGCCTTTTATTATCCTGGAAACACACTTCATGTATGTTTTTCTTTAACTCTTCTGAGGAAACAATTTTTTACTTTTGCTCATAATTTTAGTCATTGTCCTTTGTGAGTGACGTATAAAGCATTTTAAATTAAAAAAAGAATGGTATAATTATTGTTGTTCTTTTATTACTGCATGCTGAACAACAAAGAAATTAACTATGATAGAATATTGAATTGTCTTACTGCAAACTTTTTGTAATGATTGTAGAAGTACTGTACAATATTCTGAAAGCTATAAAAATAAAGAGAAACATCCAAGTGACCTATTTGAAAAAGTACAAAGTACAGCACTGAAAGGTCTGCAACATTAACGATCACAGAACAACATTATTCTGCATTAATTGGATCAGAAAGAGTTTTGTGTTTTGTTGAAATTTTTATTATGATTTAAAATACTATTTTAATGGAATTTTCCAGGTCATTGTACTTCTAAAGAATTATTATAACCCATATAGGTACAGGCAGGATTAATATGTATCCATTTGGCAAAGAAATTAACATTATAATATTTCCAGCTTTCACTGTTTGAGTTTTATTTTTTCTGTTTTACATATTAAATACTTTCCAATACTTTAAGTATTTTTGCAAGTTTCAACTTTCCTTAGAGCTTTTAAAATTGGTCTATTAAATATATTTATTGTTAGTTAAATTAGACTTTATTAACTCCATAGATAGGCTTTTCTATGTGACTAGTTAGGCAATGCTTAATACTTGGCCCTTAAATACTCCTTTGTATATAGTAATCAAGGCGGGAAAAAAATACTGACCCCTACAAAATTATTTCTCATTCAATATCTGTACTACAGTTTTGTATTTTATCCAAAAGCTTTAACATATATTTGAAAGATTTTGTTTTTTTAATGGCTGTCTTATTTTACTGTGTGTCATCTCAAAATAATATGAGTTGCACAAACTGACCCTTAAGATATGTGTTCTATAAGATACAGAAAATCAACACATTTCAGTGTATTCCAGTTTATCTGGAAGAACTAATATCTGCCAGTAGATTACAGCTTTGTCCCTAGCAATGTGAAGAATGTGGCCCTCTTTCACATTAAAGCTATGTTCCAGTTTGGGTTTCCTTTTTTTCTTTTCTTTAAGCTTCCATATATGTTCAAGCTATTTGTAGACTTGCTTTAACAGAAACAATATTAAAATTGAACTGTAATTGTTTCCAAGCATTTAAAAAAAAAAAGAAGAATTTTATCTGTCTTAGCCTCATCTGGTAGAACAGTAGTTTCTTTGATCTATCTGGTGTGTTTTGCCTTTTTCAAAAATAGTAATTTAAATCATGGTGCCCAAATGGTGCTGTGAAAATATGAAATCCCAAATGCTCTAGGTGTTAGGCACGGTCCCACCTCTCCCGTCCAAGATTTGATGACCAAGCCCTCCTTGCAGAAGGGATGCTTTGCTTGCAAAGATCCTGGGGGCTCCAGTAAATCTGAAGGAGCAGCTTGTATCTGCCCAAATAACAGAATGGGGATGTAGGTCTCTGTTGGTAACACTATGCACTAACTGCTGTCCTCCATGAATGATTTGAAAATACTGAGTCATGTTATGGGCCAAATCCTTTCCCTAGTCACTTAAGAGAATTGATGGGGACCACTGAGGTGGGGGAAGAGAACCAGATTTGGGTATTGTGGCCCTGACTTTGCAGCAGAGGCTTGTCCTTGTTTCTGCAGTATAGGATCAGGCTTTCTTCTCTGCTGGCAGCAGAGCCGAGAACTAAAAATTCCAAACCTTACATGCTAGTTGGCTTCAAAAAAGTAGAGATATGAAGCATATAAAGCAACATTTTACCGAAAGTTCATTCATCAAAAAGCTGCATATTTTGAAAAGGGTAAAAGTACTACTAGACACATCAGGGATAAGTAAAGGCTATATATTATAGATTATTTTAATCCCCTTGCTAGATATAAAAGGGATAATTACATATTTGTGGTTGAAGCCATGTGGTGGAAAAATCAATACAACTTTTTTGTATGACACTTCATTAGTGTGAAAAATTTTAAAAGCTGAAAAGAACTGCCTTGCAATTAAATGCCTCTGCTACTTCAGATTCAGTAATGGGTTTGTATTATTATCTAGTTTATTTGAAATAGTGGTTGCACTATAGCAGTAATTGGAAAACATTGATTATGCTCTTGTATATAGAAAACCTGGCAAATCATTACAGGGCATAGCAACAGTTAGTTAGCCTTACTAATGAAGCACTAATTGCTGTAAGTAGGTTAACATGTTAGTGAAACTACAGGGAGATAGAGCTTTGAAATTTTTTATCTGTTCAGTGTTATGTGTTTTTTGGTTTTGTTTTTGTTTTTTTTTAATTGTGTTTTAAGAAACCTTATTGTGCAAGCACAGCCACAAGACTCTCTTGATGCTATATTTGGAATCATTTGCGGGTTGGTTGTTTTTGTGGTGATTTTTGTTTTTCATTTCCATATAATGTCTAGTACATTTAAGTCATGCTACTCCTATCAACATGGTGACTTTAATGTATGTAAATGGCTAACTGGAGTGAAAGGCTGGTTGGCTTGATTGATTTCCTTATTCTAATGCAATTATGTCATCCATGCTATATGCTTCTTGAACATTCCTTTTTTTTTTTTTTTTTTTAATTAGACTGTTCTCTGTTTGAAGAGGTAGTAGCTAAACTGTTGTAATATGACCATTTGGGATAACATTATATATATAAAAAAAATCTTCACTTCATGACAATCTGAGAGCCCCAGATGTCTTTAGTAAAATGTTTAGAATTAGAAGTAGTTCTAAGCAGATTATTATTATATTTATTGACCAAGGAAAGTGTGTTACAATTTCTTTGATTGTGCCATGTTATCATATTTCAAAAGCTTTTGAATCAGAAGTAGCATAAACTTCCATGCTGCAACCAATGTCTGATTAAAAATATTTCTAAACATTTGTATGTTTAGCCAACAAATTAATGCAAATTTGAACTTTAAACCAGAAGAGGTTCTGCTAACAATTCCCGTTACTGGAAGTGATAGCCTTTCTAAAAACTCTCCCTAAAATATCTCAACCCAGGAATGCTTGGCAAGGAAGTATTTATATACTTGATTGTAGGAGATCTACTTGAGCTGCCAGTATTTTGCTGACAGTCTTGTGCACACTGGAAGCAGAGTATATAGGATCTGTTTATATAAGAAGGTATCTTTGTAGGCAAGCTGGGTGGCTGTGTCTGTTTGAAACAGTTGTCTGCTTGAATGAGAGCAGTTGATGAGGCTGATGCAACTTCCCAAGGGGTTAACCTGTCACAAGGGAAGAGGTTGCAAATCTTTGGCATATTTTTGCACTCTTTAGAAGAGGAACTTCCTCAGTGCTAACAACTGCAGTTAAACCTAGGAGCACTACTGTGAAACTACAGACCGAAGCAATGACTTGGAGTGAAGTTGGATAAAATCAAAGTGTGAAGATGTTGCCTGATGGACAGCAGGAAGGATGAAATCTTGACCCACACCGAAGCCCAAGGCATTTACTAGAGTTCCTTGTAGTGCTGCTTTCCAGGAAACAGTTGCATGGCAGCTCTCCTACACGGTATAGTGCTCTCTGACCATGAAGCAGGTGACCCAGTGACAGCCCCATTGCCCTCCCCTTGGTCTGCCCTAGACATTTCCTTGAGAAGGCAAATGCAGACTTTGGCTGCATATGGCAGTTTGCAGAAGTCTCTGCAACATTTCCTCTGCCTGCCTCCCTCCCACCATATGGCACAGCAGCTCCGTTGCATTTCGATACTGCTTGGCTGCAGAAGTGCAGGGCCAGGATTTCCTCATTTAAATAGGTGTCAAATTCTCTCTCAGAATCATGGGAATAAAGCATGACCCCCTAAGAAGCTGAATAATGACCTTGACTTATAGAACATCTTGGAACAATTCTTACATTGAAATAACAACACATAAAGTTTACCAACCAAGTGTTAGAAAACGCCAGTTGTGATTCTTACCACATTCCAATTTTTAAAAAATAAGCGTATGTGTTTTTTCAAAAGGTTTTAAAGGGGAGGAGGGATGTTTTAAAAGGAAAACTGCTTCCAGTTGAAAGCTAGCCTCAACTCATTTTGCTTTGACTTGGCTTACTTAACAATATTATACCCCTCTGTTCATAATAATGAGCTGTTTTGTGCAAAGTAGCTCATTATTATGAATGCAAGGGCATGTATGGACTAGTAAAGTAAATCATAAAAATTGCTGCCCGTGTCATGTTTTTCCTTTGTCAATAGAAGATTTTCCTCAGGGTCAGAAACAATTATTGACAAGAGAAAAATCTCAAGTTCTATTTGAAAATTGCACCCGATGATTCTGGAAGTAGGGGAGTGAAGTTATGAAACTAAAAGTATGTGTGGTGAACATTATCTGGAAGGTCTTTTATGTTAAGGAAATCATGACATCTGCCAATCTTTCAAATTCCAAAGGGTAAAGAATGAGGTCTGTTAGGCTGTCATTGAACATGACAGGCTTAATGTCAAGTTTATAACAGAAAAAGGGCAATCTTATTGTGGTTTATTCAGTTTTATGTTGCTTGTTCAGTAGAAAAGCTCATTTTTTATCTAATTTATAGCATTCGAAATACCAAACAGATTTTTTTACATATCTCCTGAGCTCACAGCTCCTCTTGACTACCCCTTAGTCGTTCCTTTAGGGAGCAGTCTTAAATCCTTCCAATTTAGCATCTATGTAAGACCAGACAGTTGTTTTACTTGAGCATATCCTTCAGTTGTTATAGAGCTGTTTCTAACTCCAAACATTTTAGTTTAATTACTGCTTAGAATATTTGCTATATTTTTATCTAGGTTGCCTCTCACTTGAGCCCATTGGGCTGAAGAAAGAATTACTCCCCATGCTGTTCTACAGCCCTTCTTGTTCAGATCTGTAATTGGCCCTGTGTTTTTGACTTCTTGCTAATAAGCACCTTACTTGCTCTCCCACTAGACTCAACCCACCACTTTTGTTTCATGAATTTTACAAAGGATTTTAATAGATGCTTTAGGCTATGCAAAATGTTATATGAAGGAAAGCATTAATGCTCTAGCCTTGACACAAAGGACGTGTGAATGGCTGCTTATCATTACCGTCAGGTATCAAAATTTTCATTAGGAGTTCTGGAGGACAAAAGGGGAAAAAGTGTAGCTATATGAAGGAATATTAACCTATACTGTGTAACCAACCACAATTGTTTAGCATTTTACATTAACTCTCCTCAGACACTGGCTCTCATTATTTTTACACATACATAATAACCGCTTATTATAGCGCTACAGTTCACACTGATATATTGTAGATAAGGTTGTGTCAGCACTTCCATTATAAACCCTATTTTCAGAGGTTTAAAAGGCAGCTGTAAAAATTTATTCCAGACAGAAGATTGGTTTTCTAGGTTTCTGCCTGAAGCAATTTTTTTTTCAACCAATTAAAAACAATTGGCTGTTTTTTAAGCCACAGAAGTAAACAAAACAAATTAAGAGATTTAGAGCACTTTTTTTTTGCACTTCTGCAACTCACAAACCTTTATTTAAAAAAAAAAAAAAAAGAGGGAGAAAAAAAGATTTAGAAAGCATTCTCTTAATGTTATACTTGCTGGTAGTGTTCTGCAAAAGAAATACATATTGGGCATTGCAACAGAGAGTTATAAACCAGGATACCACAGTTTAAAATTAGTCACTACTGAGTGCAGTAGATGCTTGTTAAGAAAAGTGTTGGCTTTTTTGTTTATTTTAATTTTTTTTATATGTTTTTTTGCTTGGGTTTTTATGGTTGGTTGTGTTTGGTTTTTGGGTGGTGTTGGGGGTGTTGCGTGGTGGGGTTTTTTGTTTTCTTTTTGGTTTTAGCTCCAGAATATAGGTCTGGACTTTACTGTCACCAGACACATGGCTGGTTTTTCTCATGCGCTCACTCCTTCAGAGACTCAAGAGAATTATTCCATGTTAAAGTTCTCCTTGGACTTGCTGAAAAACCAAGGAGCGATTTTGCAGTCACAAATGTAACAGCAGTAAACTCAAGTACTGTGGTTTTAGGGATCAGTCCTCAAAGCTTTCCAGCTCCTACAGTGAAGTATGGTCAGGAAGTGGTAATGGTTAAGAGGACTTGTGGAAACAGGATGAGAAACTTCCCCTTTCTGCTTGCCACCAAGCCTGGCACTGACACTTTCACAGAGACTTACGGGGCAGTTAATCCTCTTCCGTGCTTTGTGTTATGTGTTATTTATAGAGGCAGCCCGACCTGTGAAGGGCTCAATGGGGAGAGGAATGGGGACAGGCTTACAGTCACTTTCCAGGTCAGTCATGGCTCCAGTCATTTTGAGACACTATAGCACTTTTCATCAAGTCTTATGAGTGCATGAAGCCCCTCATGCTGGACACTGGCCAGGCTTTCCCTGAAACTTCCTGACCAGAGCAGTGATGTGTTTCAGTTTGAAGATTCCTCATACATAAGAGATTTGATAACTCCACCTCCTCACATTTGGGAGGAGAAGGTATGGCTGTCATTTGCAGAGCCCTTCCCTTGAGTTAGGTAATTCTGTGAATGAGTCCAGGTGTTGTGCACGGTGGATGGAAGAGTGCTTGCTGGATTTTGCACTGTAACTATACCTGGCAGTGAGAGAGAAGAATAACAGCACACCCATGGTTATGGAGGTTACTTGGGAGGTACCCAAATTAGTCAGCTTGATGTCCCAACATTTCAGCCCATCTGTTCAAACAGGGATTTGCCCACTACTGTGAATTGTTCCTTGTTATCTATGGGGTAATATTATGCATTAATTTCTGCAAATGGATTTAGGTATGACATTTTTGACAGTTGTTCAGCTGAATTAGATTAATAATGCATTTTTATAATCCTCTGTTCAATTAAAAATATTCCAGTGCAATGTTTTGAGAGAGCCTCTAGACTTAAAAGAAATATTTTAAATATTTTAAAATTAAGTTGTCTTATTGTAGTCGATATTGGCAAAACGAAAAATCCCCATGTGTATTCTTGAAGCCTTGTCACTAATTTGGAGCTACCTAATATGTTTCCCTCTAAATGATTTTGCAAGAGCATGCTGCATTCCAGAAATGTGGCTGGGAACTGCCAGCGCTGTATATTTTACAGTGAAGACAAAAGGGCCAAGTCCTGAAGTTTTCCCTAGGTATTGTCTCAGTTTGCAGTGTGGCAAAGTCCTCACTGTAGAACTGAGGAAAGCACCTTGAACCTGGGGAGACCTATAAAGGCACGTGGAACGATTGCAAGCTTTGTCATCTGAAGTGTTTCAATGATACGTTTTGAGGTGGCAGTTCATATGAATCAGAAATATGTGTGTGGCAAATACAACAAAACCCTGTGTTTGCTTACTTAATTATTTTTGTTATAACATTAGTGAGAACAGCCCAGAAATCAGGCTGTTAATGGAAATAGCTTAGTAAGATATTGAACTTCTGACAATATTGGCTTTCGTTAGTTCCTCTCCTCACAAATAGGCTGCCATCAAGTTCCATGTCGATAATTATCTGTAGCCTGGTAGTTACTGCTGTACCTATGTACAGAGCAATGCTAGTCCAGACGATGGCTGCCACAGGGTATACCTGCACAATCTGCTTCAGTACTGCTGCTGTTTCTTGAGGCTGTCTTGCACCAAGGCTGCTGCTGCACAGGTGCACTCCTGGAGGTGCTGGTCTCTGGATGACTCAGTTTCTGGTTCCAGGCAGAAAACCATCAGTGCCTGCCTTTCTGAGCAGCAAGGCTAGATGAAGTGTGGAGTATCCATAATCACATCTGTCTGCCTTGCAAGGCAATAGCTGCACAAGCATGAAATGTAATACGAAGGAAAACACCGAAAATGTGACAAGGTAGCAAAATTCATGCATTGTAATGTAGTATCAATATAAAGAAAATTTAACTTTAGTTCTAAATTTGAGGCAGTCTTGTTTATGGAGAAGATAATAGTATCTCTGTTAAGCTCATTCAGATATAAGACATCTTAAGGTTTACATTAGTGGGGTTTTGTGGTTGTTGTTTTGGTGTGTGTTTGTTTGTTTAAAGTGCCATTTTTGTTTGCAGACTTCTAGAAGAACTGTAAATTAAAAACTGGGACAGGGTCAGGCAGGTTTCACCTGGACCAAAGTATTCATTCTATTTCAGTTTTCTGATCTTTTGTGAAAAACCTGCTTGGTATGTGGTTATTCAGAAGCTTATGAAGATATGATATATCATATGAATGTTGTGGGGTGATACACCCAAATGTACTGAGTTTTTGAGAAGCCAAAGAGTGTGTGCTCAGGAAGTAGCGGAAAGACCATGAATTTGAACACACACGTGGGTGGCTACTGAATGCAGTTAGGCAGAGCTATCTGGCAGGTCTGGGACTGCTGCACAAATGGCATTGAGCAAAGAGACTTGGAGCTGGCAAGAAAAAATGACATCCATCTCCCCAATTTCACAAGCCAGTCCTTCAGGTTTCTATAAGTGAGGGGTGCATTATACCCTTACATGTTTCTTTGAATACCTAAAGTATTGCAAATTACTTGCCATGTGTTGGATTTTAACACAACTACCACACTTGCTACTAAATGGAAAGAGCAGTATTTATTGCAAACCAGATACTCTCCCTTTATATGCTGAGTCACAGGTTACCTCACAATATTTAGTGTGACTGAAGGATTGCTACATTTTCTCTCCTACGTGGAAGTCTTTCCAAGAACAACAATTTTGTATTATATGAGAAAAATATCATGGCCAGGCTTATATGACAGCTTGCAATTACCTTAAAACAACTGACTTAAATATTGTTGAAAAGTTAGATTTTCTTTTCTTCTGTAGAGAAATTTAGATTTTAAATATAGACAAAGGAAACATGAGTACAAATTTTTGCTAACTTTCCATGTGTGCTGTCTTCTATCACAGGCATATGGCTCTTAGTATTCTTCCCTTTACTTCTCTGAAAGCTTGCAAAGGCATTATTCAAAATAGGTATTTCTCTTTGTAATCCAAGCAGAGAGAGCAAACCCAGCCTTTGGCTCAGTCTATCTTGATGAGATCAACTACTGGCAGAATACAGATGATTTACCCCAATTAGCCATGGTTAAAATAGAGCTACGGGATCTGCCTCTTGGGAGGTTTAACAGCAAGGGAGCAAACTCTAGCAGTTTGGTTTCGAGTACATCCCCCAAAATGAAGAAACAGCCAAAGAGTGTATGATTCTGTTCAGAAATAATATATCAAAGTTACTTTTTTTTTCCCATTTAGTCCTGGTTAATGTTCTAAAACCAGAAGAAATGTTCACATTAATTGCTGAACGTGAAATGCAAGGATAGTTCTATATTTCCCCCTTATAAATTTGCAAAGACTTCTACAAAACTTATTTGATGGTGTCTGTCTGTAAAAGGCAAACCACGCTGAAGGAAGAATTGGAGACAAGAACAAAACTTTCCCAGGTGGCTACAACATGTATTATTTAACTTCAGCAGATGGATCCACCTTAAGAAAGGTCCAAGGAGTGAGATGGAAACCAAATACAGTCAAAGGAAGTTGGGGATGTGGGTGTCAGGTTGTCAGTAATCTGACAGCTATGGTAACTACCCTCTAATCCAGCGGCTCCAGCCATGCTCTCGCCTGACACTGCAAGGACTGACTGACAGCTGAAGAACGGGCACTTTTTACAGGCAAAAGTGACATCCAGTCTATTAAGGCTGACAAGCACAAAGCAGAGATTTGCCCTGAATGGTTTGGTACTGAAGCCTAGTAAAGGGGTTATTTGAAAGGTCTTAGAGAAAGTGTCAGACTCAAGCTCAGATGATAACAATATTGTAATGATAGCAGTGGACAATGAAGTGCTATGATTGCTCAAACAGGTCAGGAAGATTGCTTCTGGATATTGAGCTCCAGAAGCCATCTTATAGCAGCAGATTCTCAAAAGCAAACATGCAACACTCTGTCAGAGACTTCAGTTTTGTGGGTTTTTTTAGGATGTCATAATCCATTCATAGTGTTGTTATTTTTGCTCTGGTGTCTATGGAAAAAAAATAAGGAGTAGAAGCAATTACTACTGCCTCCCCCCCCCCCCAAATATACAAATGAAGAAACAGTGTTACACCCAATCTGTGGCTTATAGGTTAAAACAAGATGCGCAAGCTGACCTTCTTAGTATTGAGAATGCAAACTAATAATGGAAATAGCTGTATCCTAGTCAAATGTTAAGTTTAAATTCAGAAGTGATGGGAGAAATCTAGGTCTGGTACTGCAATATGGAGTCATACGTAAATATGCTGAATGAAATGGGGCTAATTAAATACGAAAAGATTGGTATTGTGAAGCTCCAGAAGGGATTACAAACATGATATTTTTCATTATGGCAGGATCTGTATCTGCTGTTGAGCAGCATTAAAAAGAAACCTGTTCATATTTCAGCAAAGCTCTTGAATTTATCTTCTGCTTTTTTCTTGGTTTTCATATTCACATACAGAATTCTGTAGGCAGTCACCTTCTAATTCCCACTCTCCCTAGTACTATTCTTCAGTTCCCTCATCTACTGCTGACAGCCCATGTTTTAAGCTGGTATTCCAAGCAGGAGTGGCACCACTCAACAGTAAAGCCATCCTGCACCATCGCAAGCTGACTCTTAGAAAAGATCATTAAAGATCTGTATAATTGTTTTCCCAAAATCAAAGTGATCCTGCCTTTAGAATTTGTTTTTTCTCCAGACACTTTCAGGAAGTTGCATCTCTTTTTTTTTTTTTGCATTTGATTACTCTAATTGTTGATGTCCTTTATGCTACCATGAAATTTCCAAAATTGTTCCAATCTGAGTGGTATAAATGATTGTTTTCACTCCTTAATGCATTCTGGAATTCTTGAATGTTTAGGTGACATAGGTTCTTGTTGTTTGAACAGGTAAGACCAATGAGTAGAATTGAGTCTGAGTGAATGTTTTCTGTGTGAATCTTGAAACCCAGTTTTCAAAGACAGCTTTGCCAGTTAATAGGAGGTAAGTGAAAATTACATTAATACATTAAATGTAGTTACTTGTCTTACAAAATACACAGAATACTTCCTCACATTCGTTTAACTCTGCTAATGCTTATGCCTTGTTTTGTGGTTTGGATTTGGAGTGAGGTTTTCTTTTTGTATGCTTTTTTTTTTTCCCCTTTCTTTTTTGTTGTTTGTTTGGGGTTTTGGTATTTTGTTTCCTTTCCTTAAACTAGAATTTGCATGTATCTTCTTGCTGAAATAATATTTTTCTTTTCTCTTTTTAAGTCCATAATTCCATGTATTGAGAAAAAATATTTTGTACTATTGGGAAAAATATTTCTTTGATCTGTTTAGTGTTTTATCTGAACAACAATTTAACACTGGTTGTTTTGTTTTCCAGTACATTGGATTTTATTAAGGGCAACCAAACCCACTTGCAGATTTTACATTTCTAGAAGTGGGATACGAATGTATCATTTTTGGCAAGAGTTCAGTAAAAAGAATTACCTGAAACTTGATGCCAATGTATTAGTGTATTTGCTGTCCTAAACTAAAAACTCTCTCACTTATTGTACAGTAGCCATCTGTCATTTACAAAATGACACATCCAATTTAAAACCAGTAGGAAACAAAATGTTTAATCAGAATTTTAGGAATACATGCTAACCATGAATCTTGAAGACCTTACTGCTTCACTATTACAGCATAATTTGTCTGACAAGTGGTGTGGCCCACTGTAGGAGAAGTACAAGTGCAAGTCAGCATCACCTTGGGCAGATTACTTTATTTGTTTTTGTCTCAATCTTCCGGTCTGTAGAATGGTAAATAAAGATATTTTCCCACTTATAGGAAAGATATTGACAGGAGAGAAGGGGAGAGAAGGGTTACTTATATCTCACACTTCCACTAAGCTTTTATCATGAGTAGTTGCCAAAGGTATTAAAAAATACTGCAGATTTTTTTATATTAATGTGAAACATTATTTTACAGTGGAATTCTGTTGCTTGATTTGTGTTAATTACTAATATTACTAATATTATCACTAGAATTTCCTAAGTTACAAAGTTACCCTCTACAGGTATACAAAGCAAAAGGAAACCCCTGCCCTGAGTATCTCAGCTTAAGCAGAGGAGACAGATGGAGATGTGAAATGATTCACCCAGGACCACTGCAGAAACAGGAGGTCAGTCACAGATAAAGGTCTTTGAACTCCAGGCAGACCCAGGGAATTAGGCTGCCTTGGCTCCTCTGGGATCCTCCTTGCAGTGATGCTCTCCTTCGGGCATTGCCCTGTTTATGCTGTCTCACTTAGCCAAATGGAAAAATCCGATATAAGAGCTATAAAGTTTTAAATATGAGTTTATATTGGGAAAATAGAAATTCCTGATGGTAAAAATAGGATGTTGCTTTCAGTATATCCTGAGTGTGTTTCAGAAGATGGAGCTCTGACAATGTTGTAAGCTGTTTAAATCATGCGCAGAGCCAAGACAAATGTAAATTTTATTAGCATCTTTGCTTTTTTATACTTTAGTATTTATTGCTAACATTTGATTTTTAAATGTAGTAGATTAATCTGTTTTCCATACAGTAGTTGTGGAAAGCCTTGCCCATTTAAAAGAGAAAACATAAAAGATAAAGACAGAGTGGCCTCTGAAGACCTGAAAAGAGAAAAATTGGAATAAACTTTCAATCAGTCTGAGGTATTTTGTAAATCAGGCCACTTTTATTTGAATATACTATTGTTTAACAACCAGTTTAAATTGGGACTAACATCCTGATTCTGGACAGCATGGCTTTTATTGGAAGTCCTTGCCACTTTTAAACATCTTTAATACGTTTTAAAAATAGAACTGTAAAAAGCAGTACCAAACTTCAAAGTGAAGACATGTTGTGCCAGAATTACAAAGCTGGTGCTGGTTTTCACTGGTTGTAAAGCCTTGGGAGTGCCCTGCAGTCCGTTCCATGGTGACAAACTCCAGAAGCACAGGCTGCTGGTGTGGGAGCACCCACCAAGAGAGGATACGTTTGGCACGTTGGCAGTGTGGGACCTTGGACCCTTGTCCTCCAACCTCAGTTGTCCACTCATGCCACCAGGGGCCCAGCAACAGGGCCTGGCCTTCAGCAGGGGATCGGGCTCTTGAGGCAACGTAAAGCATCATGTTAATGGCAAATCTGAGCAACACGGGTCTTTCAGTTGGTTTTGGTGTTCCTCAGTAGCATACTGTGTAGGGGAAACTGAGGGCCACCTGTACCTGCTGCCTTTCATAAGAGCTTTTCTGTCAGAGGATGTTTGGTCTACACTGATTGTTTAAAAAAAAAAGTAGGCCCAAAAATGTTTTCTAACATCTCTGTGCATTGATGCAGGAGTGGATGAGTAGAGGAGTCTATAGAAGTAGTATAAATTATATGCATGATGGTGCTAAGAGAAATAGCCAAGGGGGGAGGGAAAGAAGACACCTTTTATTTTTATTTTTTTTTTCCTGTCTATGTGTAATATGTGACACTTTCCATGTGGTAAGAACAATGAGTAAACTCTGCTGGGTTAAACTGGCAGTGCTCATCTGGACCTCCATGAGCCTAAGCAAGACTGCTCTGGATTTGGCAGAGGGTTAGACCCAGTTGTTTCTCAAGTAAGCACTGCCATTGTGGTTATGGCATTTCAGCAGCATAATTCTCCACTTGACTTACAGGACTTACAGATCCTCTAAGAGTACTTTAATTTATCAGCGGCTTAGCTCACAAGCTACTGTTGCTACACCCCTACAGCAGAGTGTGTCCATATATAGGGACCTTCCTTAGTAACTTTCTGCAGTGTGTACTTCAGAACCACTTGCGCTACCATGTGGGAAGGTATTGTTGCGACATAGCCTGAGAAATCAGTTTGATGTGAGTAGGCTACGACAACCGATTTGTTACCACCTTCAAATAGGCAAAGATGTGGAAGAGATCTCTCCAGTGACATATCTGCAGAGAATGTTCACCTGGGAATAAGCTAATTGCACACTTGGTGCCACTGAAAACCCACCTATGCATAACTAAAATGAGCACATATCTGACAACTGCACTGAATTTTAAAAGAAATTTTAAAATACAGTGACTATAGAGCTTCAGGGCCTGACATATATCTGCTCAACACTGAAGATTTTATTTACTAGAGAGAAACTCTCTACCAAAGTTTTGAAAAATTAAACCCAAAAGACGTGCTTCACTAAATGTTTAGTGGAACAGTTTCTGACAGAATGTGAATTCTTGACCATGTGAGGATTATGTCTGACTAGAGTTTTGCCACAAACCCTTTCTGATTTTACCATTGAATTACAAGAATTGCCACTTCAGTTATGTATTGGAATCTTATTTTTTTAATCCAAAGGTGTCTGTTGGCATCATTTGCATAAAAAACCCTCCTGTGGGAAAGTGGTTCCTCACATAACTGGGGTATTTGATATTTACATGTGATCATCATTAATGTTTCAGATCCTCTTACAAAATTTAAATAAGGAGTCTGAGTAGCCTACAGAGTTCTTAGAGATCTTTTTTTTTTCTTTAGCTGCCTTTTCTAAAGGAACTCAGGATTAGTTACAATGGTGTTTTTTTGTTGTTGTTGTTTTTGTTTTGTTTTTAATTTCCCAGCAGTGCTGTATTAATCTAAGATTTCTCCACCTTAACAGATTTAGAGTTTAGTTAACTCTAGTGATGCTACCGCAATTCTGGAGAGCAGGTTACCAGCAATGTCTAAGGGACCTGGTCCCCCCCAGATATGCTCTGTAAAGTAATCTGAGTGGAAAGAGGACCCAGCTTTCCCCACACCAGAGGGGATTCACTACTGATGGCACTGACCACACATGCAGCCCCTGTCCCTTCCAGGCTCCCTAGCTTGCAAGCTGTTACAGCTGAGTAGCGCTGCCACACACAGTGTATCTAAATCTTGGCAGGGGTTGTGTAGTGTTGGGAGAGACTGCTGACTACACACTTGGCAAAGAGCTCTTTTGGGAAGGAGAGTGAACCTCACCAGGTTCTTTGCTGGTGTTTTTTCACTCTCACTTTGAATTACTGCAGTGTTCTCCATATGGGACTACTCCGGAAAGTGCTGTTGAACTTCTAGCTGATAACTGCTGTGTCTGCTAAGCTGCTTTTCATACTTGGGTCATGATGAAGTCCATGATGTTCTCAAACAGAACATCTAGTGTGTAACAATGCACCCATTGCTGTGCCCATATACAACAGCAAGGGACATGCTGTACAGGACTCAAGGCTCATGGCCGTGTACTGGTGAGGAACTCCTCAAAGCAGGTTGCTGAGATAGTGCTGCAGCCCTTGCTGTTGATGGCTGTGCCAGTATGGGTAGGAGTGAAACCAGGTGGGCAGAGATCCTAGTTGAACGGTGAGGCAAGGCAATTGAACTGCTTTCTGGGGATTTGGCTGCAATTCTGGGCATAAAGAGCTTGGGGTTTAGTTAGGATGTGTTTAAAGTAACGAAAATAATGAGAAAGGGCAGATGGGGGATTGTATTTGATAGTGTTCCTGTGTTTATTGGTAAGAAACAGTGTTATTTTTTTCTTTCCAAGTTTCTTGCAACCCCATTTTACGCAGCTATTGGATTTCTTGCAGGTGTCACAGCATGAGCACAGAATCAGAAAAGTAGTGAGGACCTCAAGAGAGTCCCTAATCCGACCTTTTGCATGGAGGCTATATCAAGATGCTTGATTGCCTGGCTTGCCCTTCACAGTGGTATTAGCGTGTAGGTACTAGTTGCTGGGCTGCCTTACACGCCTGTGGGTATACACATTAAGACTCTCTATTGGTTACAAACAAAGTGTAAAGGGCAGCAGGCCGAGCAAGGTGATGTGGGAAGGTCTCTGGAGTTGGTGTTTTTCATTCCCATCTACTAATAAGTTGGGGCTAAACCCTCTAGTTTGAGGAACAAGTCAACAGAGAATTTTACAGCTGTAGACAAATATCTAAAAGGATTTGGCTCATTAGGCATCAGCAATAAATTGCACAAGAATGCCTGAATATATTCTAAAAACAAATATAGTGTGAGGTAAATACACAGAGGGCTTTTCTTTCACTCAGAGGGTAAGTAATTTTCTTATCTTTTGCTAAAGGTCTGCAGACAGGAGCTTTAATGGAGTTTAGGAAAGGTGTACAAATAGATGTATGTAAACATTACTTAGGCAACCATTTCATCTCAGGAAGGATTCATTGGCTTACCAAGTTAAGGAGAGAAATTAATGATTTCCTGGGATCTATGGGTGATCTTTACTTACAGATGATCATAGTACCCCCATGACTCTGCTACATGTATTATGTGAAGAAAATGGTTAAGAAAAAAGTAATAGGCTTAAGATCATTCTGGCTAGTAAGTATTCAGACTTAAAGTGGAACTAGGAATGATGGGTCTTGGTCTATTCAGGTTGTCTCTATGTTTTCTTCTTATGTTACTCTGTATTATAAACTTAAATTATTACTGCATGGCAGGAATCTTACTCATATTCATTGAACTGAGGGAGGTATTAAAATTATGCTCTGATCAGTATCAGAGAAAACCTGTTTGAGGAAGAAATAAATTATCTGTATATGAATCGTGATGATGCTATTAGTACTTCGAAGTGACTTACTGTCTTGCATGTAGTATCTCATATCAAGATGCTTCTTGTTTAGCAGCCTTGGAGACCACCTTTCTGAGATAAAGTTATAGAATGGTTCAACATCATGCAAAATTATAAACCAGTAAGTTTATACAGGCTATTGAAGCTTTAACACTTTTACTGCTATTTGTTTGACAAGTTTGGGGAAAAGAGCAAATAATTCTTAGCACTCCTATTCACAGTGCTAAAAAAATTATGAATTATGCAGTTTAAATTACAGTACAGTGAAATGAAATTTTGTGTATATGATCACTCCTTTATGGACTATTGATAGCAGTGCACAAGCTTAACTAATCCTAAATAAATCCAAACAATCAAGCCTCACACTTTCCCCCAATCTTGCTGTTGTTAATAGACTTCTGCAGCTGCATTATAATGTTTACTTTATAAAGAAGGCATTCTCTAAATTCATTTTACTTTGTTCAGCTGATTTTTTTGTTATTCTCAGAATGAGAAGGCACTAGAGTTTGCATCAGTAAGCACTAGTTACATATACATTGGATTTAATAATATATGAAGATAATCCTTCTGGCTTTAACATATAATCTTAGAGATTGATTTGATTTTAACTCTAGAAAAGAATATTGCTAGTATAAACTTAGTCAAAAGTCTGAGTCATGGAATTAATGTCAAAGTTATGCTCCCTCTACAGGCAAATATATGAATAAAGATGAATGATTTATCTCAGCACCTTGGTTTGTTTTTATATGAAGAGTTACAGCCCTCTGTATAGTACTTTGTTTCAGCACCAGTTTCTGGAATGTTGCCCAGCACTGTTTGTTCTTACAGCAGTTCAAAATTAAAAGAATATGAAAGTGCCAAAACTGAATAGCTCTGATTATTCTCTTTCTACCTACATGATGGTTGCAAACCCAGACTTTAAATTCCTGGAATCCTTATCCTGTTAGGCTAAGTATTCTAAATTAAGCAACTCATTTATTTCTTTAAAATTATCTGAATGTTACTATTTTCTCTTATTTAGCTATTACACTTTGAGAAATCTCCAGCTTAGAGAAACTCTGTAGTTCCATAGTGTGAGATCCTTACTTGGAGAAAGTATTTTTATTGCATTTGAGAGAATCAGGTATGACAAAGTTTCTTACACAGTATGTGAATTTAGACATTATCCTGGCTCCAGTTTTTAGATACCAGCACTCCCCTGTGAAAAGTCAGTTGCCTAAATACTGGTAAAAATCAATAATGATGATGAACTGTTAAAAACTGCAGCCTCCTGTGCAAGGGGCCCACATAAAAGCCTTCATGAAAATGCTTAAGCAAACTGTGGACAACAAGAAAGGCAGAGTAAGTCATATCTGATAGGAGGGTTCAAGTCCTGCCTGTGCGGACACAAGGTAGCTCCATGCTGCTATTAAGTTGCCATTCATACACTGTTCAATATTGTACTTAAGCACTGTGTACAGCAGCTATGAACTCAGAAATTGTGAACCACTTTTTTAAATTGTCAAAAAAATAAATAAACAATCAAAGCAGAGGTAAAAACCATAGCATCATTATTTCTTTGTTGTAGTGTTTATCCCCACAGTTAAGCTGCCATTTTACTATCTGATGTTCACACTAGTGAGAAGAGTTAGCCCTTATGTAGGACAGGTTACAGTCCAAAACAATGAAGGCTGATTAAGGAAAGGCTCTTATGTCCTTCATTGTCTCAGTTTCTCCTTTTTCTTCTTATGATAGAAACTTGCTAGCGTTGACGGCCACAGCTTGCCAGCTGGGCAAAGCATGACACCACTGATGATCAAAAATACTCCAAACTGAGTAATGACAGGATGTAGTCATTATTGGGATATACCAAATGGTGGGAAAACAAGGAAATAAATCATGGGAAGATGTTTTAATAGAGTATCATATCCACACAGAGTGGCACCTTGTGCTTTGGTCTGCTTTTTCTGTGATTTCAGAGGAGAGAACAGTACTTCATGGTAACTGTTGTTGATGTGAACAAATAATCGGATTTTTGCATTTGTTTTGGAGGCTGCTTGGTGAATATCAAAATCAGTGAGGTTTGTGCAGGTCACTAATCTCAGATAATTAGTTCTGGAGTTAAGCCAGCGAAAGGGAAACTCTATCATAGAGTAAGAGAACAGTGCTGCATGACAAGGGCGGGAGAGGTTTGGTGATTTGTGCTCTAATATTAGTTTCTGAGAATTTTGGATGTGCCATGTGAAAAAAATAATAATCCAAGTCAGAGTTTGGCACACAAAAAAAGAGCATAGTGGACTTTTTCACTACAATGGGATGCTGGCACTCTTTAAATTTGGGACTGGAAGGAATAAATTGATAAGAGAATACTAGGGCACAAATTTAAGAAAAACAGGGGAAGTCTTCTTGCAGTTTAACTGCATCCAAAATACTTAACCATATTATAAGCAGAACTAAGATACAATTTTATTTTTTTTAAAGTGACAATGATTTATTTCCGAAGATCTGGGGTGGCAGCAATAGCTTATATGGGATAGCTCCCATGCTCCTTCCACTTCTGCTTTTGTCTGCAAGTGCTTCTTGCAGAGGCAGGTAAAGTCAAATATTCCTCCAGACTTTTCCCAGCAGAAAAATTTCAAGTACATTCAAAGGGCTGAAGAACAGAGTGATTCTGCTTGTCTTTAGTATTGTCTTTCATTATGAAACAGGATGTTCTTTTAATCCTGTAGCAAAAGCAGCATTGTTGCAGATCAAAGGGCATCATCTGCTCAGCGCAGAAGGGAAAAAGAGGCAGTGGCAGAGCGGTTGTCAAAGGGTAAAAATTTGAACTCTTGGATCTAAATAAAAAAAAAGAGATTTGCCTGAGCGAGGTCTTCAGGGCTGGGCCCCTTGGGAAATGCCCACTGATGACTGCTGTCTCTTACACTTGATTGTTGAGCAACACCAATGCTTGTGCTATAGCTTTAAGTTGACTTATGATGGGGCTACATCATAAGTCTTTTATTTTTTTCCCAAAAGCATCTGTGATTCTAAACATCCGAGCTTGTTTTGACTCTGTTTTCATAATTACTCTACACTGATAATTGCCATTGACTTTGTATTGATTTGTATGTATTAAGGATCCAAGGACCTCTTAGGAGTCTCCAGGTAGATAGCCAGAAAGTGATTTTCCAAAACAAGAGGGATTTGTCTGAAAACATTGACCACAGTGTTCAACAGCTACTAAGAAGATCATCTCTGTGAGGTTTCTGCTCCATAGAAAACTGATTCATAAATAAAATTGTCATTAGATACTTGTACAGAAGTAAATCAAAACGTCTAGAATGTCTATCAGATACAGTGGATCAAGAAAATGTACATAAAGCCTTCTCTTGCTGAATTAGGAAAGTCTGTTAATGACAAACTTTGGTGATAGACCCTTATCACAGGTCTTTCTCAAATTTGTTTAGTTTTTGTATGATGGATGCATTTCAACTTTAAGTTTTTGTTAGTACCCATCACAACATGCTGTAACAATAACATTTTTTCTATTATGGATCATTTAATTATGTTAATGAATATATTGGCAAAAAAAATAACCCCAGTGTGACAGAGGCTCTGTTACCCACGCACCCTTACGGGGTTCTGTTGCTTCCCATGAAAACCTAAAAAAGACCTCACAGGGGAAAATGGATTTTAGTAGAAAATAATAAATGAATACTTACTGGAGTAAGCAGATGAAGCTGCATTTAAGACATCTTTGCTGCTTACTTCAGCGCTTCTGTTCCATTGAAACACAGCTGTCATATGCTAGACTTTCTTCAAACTGCTGTTTTCTTACTGCAGAATATTGGCTCATGACTATGTACTTGATCAGACCATTGTGGATTTCTTGCTTCTAGTATTTCTGTTTTGTGACAACAATCATTTCTTGGTAGCCTGATGGTGACCTTGGGATAATCACCTTTGTTAGTTAATTACTTCAGGGAGTAAAAGTGGGATCAGATCATTTGTGAGTGATTAGTGGGTCTGGAAATGCAAGGAGGTGGCTTGCTTTGTTCACTTGTGTAGTACAGAGATGTGAAAGTAGACTGTTTGCTCTTTTACTCCTCTATGACCTATTAAAATATTTGATGTTGCTGTAGTAAAGAAGCTGACTTTGAGATCAGAGTGATGGGTGCTTTGCTTGCTGTTGTGAATACATAGTCATATGTGTGAGTAGTTGTGCTTGCAAATTTGCAGTGGCAAGTCATTGTGATGATTATTTCAAAAGATGGAATCGATGCATCAGAAATCTATGTCTGCAACTTAGATCGCCATATGGTTATCAGTAGAGCCTGTTCAGTAGGTTACAACATATACTTGACCCTGCCTGAGCTTTATTGAATTAGAGCTTCTTTTAATTGTTTGTAAGTACTAATGGATCTCAATCTGACAAATTTTGCCTCACATGTGTGTGCATATGGGATGCTCTTCCAGAGTGTTTGCCAATGCAGTGCCATATGCTATTTTTGACATTCTAGATTATAGTGTGGTTAATGTATCAGCAGTACTCTTGCTGCATTAATAAACAGCCTTGATTTCTGTATGATCTCTATAAGTTTGGGTCTGAATACACAAGTATGCAAGCTTAAAATCCAATTTCTACCCTATTTCCAAGTAAAATATTCATTAGAAAGTCAAGCATTAGGCACGGCAGTAGGCATATTAAGTTCCAAATGCAGGACAGTTGATGTCATTAAGAGTTACAAATGTTCTTTGCATATAATCAGCCTTGTGCTCGGGCCCTAATATTTCATAGATTTGGATGTGTATTAAATCAATGGAAATATCCATATATGAGAAGTTAAGCAAATGCATAAATGTCTTTTTAGGATTGGGAAGTAATTAAGCGTGACATTAAAAAATACCATTATGATCTTATCTAATCTAAAAGGATGTAGTATTGATGCTAGCTATTTCAGTTGGTTGTACAAATACTGCTTTCACGAACACTCACTTCTGTATATGAACACATGAATATTTTCAAGAAAAAGACCCAGAGACTGGTTGAATAGAACTTATATTTTTGGCATTCAGTATTAAAACTGTTACTGTATTAACTTCCATCTGAGCGAACAGTGGCAATATGCTGCCATTTCAGAGTGTATAAGCTTGATGGTGGATTCTTTCTTCAGATGTCAGTTACTACACTGAACTAAACATTTATTTGGAAAATTAACCAAATAAGAGGCAGCTTTGCTTGCTGTAGAGAGGCACTTCTTAATGTTACCAGTGTTAAGATACTGGTATTTATTCTGAAGAGCAGAGAGTTCAATGAGCTGTAAAGGAGAGCTGGGGAAGATGGCCAAGGTTGCCCTGTAGTTGGGACAGCTGTGCTGCTCTACTAGTTGGAAGTGCAACATTATTTTATCCCTTTTGTCAGCTGCTCATGTGATTTTTTTTTTTTTTTTCACCTCTTTGAAAGTTATGAATAACATTTATTCCCATTTTGAATAGTGTGTGATCTTTGAGTAAATCTATAAATACTATACAAATGTAGTCTTGTTATCATCTATATAAGTGGATTGTAATAAGATTTCTTTTAAATACTTACAAGCTGGCTTCTTGAACAGATACTTTGAGTATGCAACTACTTATGTCTGGTAAGTGTAACAGATCAGCCACTGAAAAAGCCTTTTCCTGAAAAGGATAGCTTTTGAGTTCAATCAGTTCCAAGCAATCTCTTTATATCTTATGTTTTGTTTTTCACAAAAAAAGGTGGTGCTGTGTTCTGCTAATTCTGATCCAAAGGGATGTAGCTGAAGGCATATCCTGGTAATCAAAATACTTCTTTAACAGTACAAGCACAGCTGTATTTCTGCTACTAACTGGGTATGTTAGAAATATGATCTTGCATTTATATAGTTTAAAATGGGATGAAATTTTTGTAAGTATTCTCTATTCAAATTCAGTTGATGATAACAGATATTACTACCCAATAACTGGCTGCATGACACATTTACACTTGTTAAATGAATCATATCTTTTTAGCTTAAGAACTATTCCATTCGTATCTGCGTCCCTGATACTGACATCATTATGTTTTGTGATTTTTGCAAATCGTGTAATAAGCTGTAGTTGATAAAACGCAGCGTTCAAGATGCATCTAAGATACTGTGTGCACTATCCTTCTGAAAAAAACCCAACATTATTCCAGATAGAGCAGTGTAACTCTTCTGACAAAGCCACTCCCCAAAGTAAACACTTCTCTCCATTTCTCATTCCACTTGTACTATTTCATGAAAATTGGTGATGAGCCCAGGCTTATTGGATGCTGAACACAACTAGGCTTTTTCTGAGAGATTGCCCATTAGAAAAACAACATTTTCCCTGAGAGATGCCAGGGTTATGGAAGTGGTTACAATCCATTCTCTTGATCAACATTAAATTTTGTTTTCAATACCAACATAGATGGTTTCAATAATGTATCTAAAATATTTTTTTTCAGTTCTTTCTGACCTATTTCAAGTAACCATTTTTATGTCAACTAAATTTCAAATAAAAAGTTAAAGCCTAAATTCAAAGGATCAGTACCTGAATAAAATAACTGGAAAGTTTTTCAGAAGTGTCAGTGAAATAGCTAGAGTGAAAATTTCCAGCTAATTTTTCAGAATCCAAAAGACATAAATCCAATGCAATAGAAACACTCTCCAGCTGCCACTCAGTTAACTGTATTTAACATCACTGTAAATACTGATTTGTCAATAATCAGCATACTTAAAAAGCTAGAACTCAAGAACAAATCATTCAAGGTGATGAGAACATATATTTAGTATTTTTTTCTCTTTAAGTATTATTTGCACAAATGGGAATATATCCTGAGTAGATTGGGGTTTGTGTTGTTGACAAAACCTATATGACAGGTCCTCAAAACACATTTTTGTTTTCTTTTTAATAGCAATTTTCCACTTGGAGTAAATGTTGTCAAAAAGATTTTTCATGTGTCAGATGGGATTTTCTTCAGAGCAAGAGGAATTAACAACATTATGAATAAAAGGACCATTTAGAGGGCTAGAAGGGTATCAATGTCTTGCATCACTTGGTTCTGCTTTGGGTTTTGTTGTAATATTGAATAGAGATTAGTTTCAATATCTCAACATTTTTCACAAAACACAATTGTTTTCCAGCCCTCTCTAGTTTTGAGGGCTCCAAGGAAGTGGAAAAGGTATTCTCAAGCTTATAAGACAGGAGTGAGTGTGTTTATTGATGCCCTTGAGAATAACATCGTGTAGCAAGGACTGATAAAGTGAATAAGCGAAAAGTAGAAAGATTTGAATGCATATTCTAAACATTGTGTATGTATCCTAAGCGTGAGTCTGGGTTTGACTGTAAGTATTGTCAACTGACTAATTTTAAATGAAATTTAAACTTGATTGAATCTCACCATGAAGATGCCAGCATTCAAATTGATTCATTAGCTGACCTGAATTCTCTGATAAAATTTACTAGCATGCACATGCAGAGGATTTATACTGGATGATGTTCATGTCATTAACAGGAGCTATCACTGGCAACATGCACATAATGTCAGCCCACAGAAAAAGAAAATAATCAACAATTTTAAACACTGCAGTTATTTTAGAAAGCAAATGCTCCATCACATTTATTTTTTAAAATTTTCTTTAACTTATCACCTTACAAGCAGTATAATAGCCAGAAGGCAACACAATAGAAGTTTTTGTTGAGCAGAGCATGCTTGCTTCAGGAAGCTAGTGTGGCAATAGAGGCACACATCAAGTGAAGCCAACATACTGGGTGAATTATGTGTCCCATCACACCAATGACTGCAGAGCCATAAAACCACCCTAAGTGTTCTTGTTACAATCAATTACATCATGCTTTAATCACATTTTAATGATGTATTAACCAAGATTTCAACACCAATTAGTTTAATGGGTGTTTGCTTTTTTTAAACTATTTTAACTGAGACTATGTCCAGTAAGATTAAAAAAAACCCAAAACCAACAACAACCAAAAGCCAAAACAAAACATAAAGCATTGATTGTGACCTCTTTCTTCTCCAGCATTTTTGTGTGATGAGACTGAAGAGGAAAATTTTTCAATTACTAATCATTTATGACTCCTAAATAATAATGTGTTTGACTTTGCAGTGTGATTATATACTGTGATTTTTTTAATTTTTATTTTTTTTTTGACCATCTAGAAAGAGTCTGCAAAATCTACCATACCACACTGAAAATGCTTAATGCATCTCCTATCCTTCAGGGTAGAAAGTATTGCTCTGCCTATTGATATCTAGGCAAAGAAACATAAGGTAAATTTATTAATAATATTATTTTTTAATGGGGGGGCTTTAGAAAAGTTCTGCAGCTGCCCATAATATTGGCACGTATTTTCCATGTAGGAAACTGACAAATGTTCCTGAGAATCCATCTGCCTTTAAAGCACTCCCAAGAATATTAACAGATAAAGAAAAGAGATTTCACAGCAAAACCCACATAAAAACCCATATTAGGAATGATACCAAACTTAAAGAATGTTGTAAAATGAGCATGGAAAAATGTACAAAATGAATTCATGCCCATTTACATGCTTTCAGTCAGGCTACCAGATAACAAAGCCTCTGTCTTTGTGTTAACACTGCAGATTAGGTCAAGTTTTTACCCCTCTGAGCTCTTTTCCTGTAAATGACGGGTTTTGATGTGAAACAAGCAACATGTCAAAGCAAGTTGAAAGATGTAGGCATTTTATGCCATGTCACAATGACAGGCCGGTGAATATTTGGGCCATTAGGGGCTTATTAGTGAATAAATGACCAGATGGTTCAGTGATGCACAGAGATGGACAGAACTGGATGCTACTAATCAGCACTGTCTGTACTTGATGTCAAATCACATGACACAGTAACCCATGGATACCGAATAAAAGTTACCATTAGCAAGTCAATTTGATATCTGTGTGGTGTAAACAGACTTATAACTGCACTTCAGAGCTGTCTGTTGTTAAGAAGAAATAATGGTAGAGTATTTAAATAAACACACTCTACTCTTATCAAGTTATGATAAATATAAATAGAATTTCAATTCTCAAGATCTCGTTCTCATTCTGAGAAGGCTGTGGAAGGACATTTACATATTAGACTATCTCCACAGACAAAAAGGCTGAATGGGAAATGCTGTAAAAGAGAAGCAGGAGACACTTTCTTTGAACGCCACGGTTAGCAACGTCAAGTGACGCTTTGTTTGTGCGTTTGTCACAGGAATGCAAACTTTGACAAGAAGACCTGTTTTCTAGGGGGAAGCTGTTTGCGTTTTGGTATATTCATGCTTTGATTCTTTATTGATGCTGCTATATGGTTACTTGCCACTACCTTAAATTTTTCCTGTGGGTTTTTGAAAATTTATTTGACAAACCCTTCTTAGCAAGCAATTTCCAAAGCGTTGCATCAGAGTTAGAAGCTTTGAGAGTTCAGTAAGGACCTGATCCTGCTCCAGGAGCTGCTCTGAACCCCTACAGCAGAATAGGCAGTGCCAGTCTGAATGGTGGGAGCAAGCCAAGGCTGAGATGAAGGAAGCCTTTGCCGCTGTACTCAATGTCTGTGAGCTTTAACTAAAAGGAACTATGCCTTGAATTTGGTGGAAGTGTATTTGCAGGCTATTGAGGTTTGGGTCATATCCTCATTTCTGAGCCCATGGCAAACACATCAGTAAAGCACTTTCTTCAGGCAGAAATATATGCATATTTGAGGCATGCTTTACCTCTCTATTACAGTTCTTCATAGCAAATGAGAACAAATGCAGTGTTATGATCAATGATTTTTGATGATGTACTAATGCGATTTGCAAACTGTTTTGAAATGCTGAAGAAAACTTGCTTGAATTTTTCAATCTGAAGAATCAGATGTAAATGTATGTTACCCTTTTTCTGCAGAAATGATGACATTAACATGCAAATTATACATAGTGGATGAATAATGTAATAATATTTGTTAGTGGTTCTAGCCATGGTTAACCATGAGTTTCCATCGATCCTGATTTTTTCTCTTCTCCTCATCCTTTGTGGAAAGAATATGGAAAGAATTTTATGGTATGAGTGGTCATGGAAACAGAAATAGTCAGAGTTCCTGTGATTAAACAAGGAATCAGGTAAGAAGTAAGCAAGTCCAATAAAAGAATTGCTGTTTTGCGAGCAGACAAAAATATACTTGTATTTTGAACATGCTACAAGCTTGGATTAGTAAACCATGGAATATTTTGCCGGTTTTAAAATCTCTGTTTTAGCAAGAATATATTTTCACACAGAAGAAACAAAGATAATAAAACAGTATCCTTTGGGAACATAACACCATCATGCTTATACTATTTATATATATATATATATGCGCAATGCTGTATTAACCAAAACACTAATATTTTCAACTGCACCTGACCCACTGATCACCTGAAAATGCTTGGGGGAAAAGTAAAAGGAAACTGGACACAGATAAAGGGATCTTTAAGATGGAATTAATAATCTTGTGATGCTATGTAGGCTGAAAATCTGAATGGGCTAGGGAAGTTTGTGTGAGAGAGCTCACCAGCAGTTACTAACAACGTAGTGGGTTTGTCTTCTAGCTCAGGAAACCCCTGCATAGTCAGTAGCTGGTGGCTAGGAAGAACTTTTTGGCTGATCTTACTCCTGTGGCTTTTACCTAAATATCCTTCTGTGATCATTGTCTTTATACACACACACACACACACACACATATATATATAGAAAGAATTTAATATATATATGAAATTCCCCATTGATGTAATTTTAAAATTCCTTTAAGTTTGGAGGAAAAAGTGCTTTACAGTGTATTTTCAATTCTCTTTGATACTAGACGTGGAAATGAGACATGCAAGCTTTTGCTGAAGTCTGAGAAATGTGGTGGTTTACCCAGAAGATCCAGCTGGTCATCCCTGAAACCTCAGAGTGCGTTTCAGTTTGAGCTAAGTTGTGAATAAAATGGAATAACTTCACTGATCTAAATAGAAGCCACCACAGTCTTGGGATACCATTTCAGTACAGGCTGAATTGGACTTTATGCTCCTCTTTTAATAAAATTCCGTAGTTAAGAGACTACAAAGAGCTAAAGAGAAGTGTCATACAAACTCAGGTGAATACTTCTTTAACAACATTCATTTATTTCCTGAAGGCTTTATTTCAAATGTAGATCTGATGCACAAGGGTTACTGCTCAGCAGATTCTTCTTGTAGCAGCTTTCCCATTCTAGCTGTGATACTGCTTTCTACCAATGTTTTTCTCTGGGTTTGCATGGCACAGCTGGCTATGAATTGGCAGTCCAATGTAATTATTGATATATGTCACAACATACAGAGGGTATGGGTTTTTTCCTCAAAATACAGATGTTATAAAGTTTTCTGTTGATGACAACATTACTCTAAAAGAAATTCAGCTTTCTTAGAGCAGTAATACCTTACAGAAAGACCTCATTTTTAGAAAAAATGGGCTTTGATGGAAATTTTTTTAAAAAATAAAGTCTGTGGGAAAACTTTCTGTATTGTTCTATGCATTATTTGCATGGCCCTAATAAACAGTTTTGAGAAAAGTTGTAAAATAATTGTGGTCGCTTGCAGTGGCTGTCATGCCAGATAATGGTTCATCAGTGGGTGCTCAGTGGAAAAGGTCAAGAGCCCATAGCCAAAATGAAGAGAAATCTGGATGTCTGCAGTCTCACTGCAAAATGAGTTATCTCACAAATGCATTTAAGAAGGATTCATGTGTATGTACATGAATATATGATGGATACTTTCCTCTCACTTTCAGGTCTGAAGGTGTATGCTGGTACCTTGTTGCTGACTGGAGTCATCAGAGTCTCCAAAAGAAACTTCTCCCTCTCCTGCTTTGTGATGTCAGCCTTCCACATGGCCTATAGAGTTCTGATGGAGATCTGTTCTGTGGCTTGCTGGACATTCTCAAGGATGCTGTCGTGACATGGAGGACACAGGGTATGCAAGAGCCTAGACTTTGCCAGGCCTTTGGGTGAAGACTGCATGTTCTCTTTCAGTTTTCTTAATTCAAACCAATCTAAGGTAAAATGCACTAAGTAGCATATAATTCTAAAAATCAAACCCAAAGCAAACCAAACCCCAAAACAAACCAACCAACAAGCCCCCAAAACTAAACAAAATAAAACAAACCCCACAAACAAACATAAAACACTTGAAAACTTAGTTTTACAAATGCTAATGAAAGGTAGAAACCCCCAAACCAAACTACATTTAGATCAGGTTAAACTAAGATTATAGGGCTCATTCTTGTGTCCCTAAGATTAAAATATCTACTGCGTGGACACAGATGGAGTTCATCTCCATATAATTTTCTGTAGAGCTTTTTAGCTCAGTGGCAACTATCTCAAAGAAACAGGTCTGTGAGCAGTTTAGCTGGAGTGAACATTAATTCCAGCATCTGGCTGCTGAGAGAAGGGGGAGAAGGAGGGGAAGAGACTATCTGAAATACACCTCCTGATGTCCCAGCAGTAAGAAGGGAGCCTGTGAATGCCCAGAGAAACAGGGAGGCCCTCACAAAGCAGTCAGTTTTAGTGATTATGTAGTAATCTCTAATTAGTCAATGGCCAAAGATCAGGCAAATATTTTGGAGGACAAATCTCCTTAAGTACTAACAGCTTTAGAGAAAGATTACAAAGAATGTGTTAAGTAATTGTGTTAAATTCTGAGTCTCAGTGGAGAGGCAGGAAAGTCTGCCCTCCCACTTAGTGCCCATTTGTGCTTGGATTAAATTCAGTTGGAATTTTGACACTGCCTTTTTGCATAAAACCCTGACCCTGTATTTAGTGCATTATGTTGAATAATTGCAACACCTGCAGAATGACAATGAAAAAAAAAAATTCTGTCTGTGACCTGCTGCCGCTGGTGGCTTTGTTGTAAGATTTCTGAGCTTCATATAAGCTGCTGCTTATTTACTAATTAATTTACCTTCATTCGTATATACAAATAGCTCTTTTGCAGTGGTTTCCTAGCAATTCAGTTCTGATATGCATCCTTTGTTTTCAGTGACAGGATGTGTGGGTGACTGGGTGTGCATGACCACAGGCTTTCCTGTCATCAAATGTTGAGGTAATTTTCATGATTACCTGTTCTTTTAGCAAATTAATTTGAGAAAGTCTCCTATTTGTGTTGCACCTTTAGAGGTTTGGGATTTGAGTCAAGCCCCTATCAGAAAAACAAAGCAGCTGATTATTACATCTCTATTCCATATTCTAGTTAAGTCTTATGAAGTTTATAAAGCAAGATTTTTAAAGCTTAAAAAAAAAAATAATATGTTGACTTAATTCTGCTTTGACAGAAAGGGTTGGTGTTACTAGTCTAAAAACCTTTTACTTATAACCACTGAGTTTTAGTCATGAAATTATTGCAGTATGAAAATATTTGAGTATATGTGTGTGTGTCTTTATGTAAATGTGTTTATGTGCATTAGTTAAGCTGCATATAGGAAACTGTGTTTGGCTTGTGTGGCAAAGTTTTGGTAGTGGGGTGGCTACAGGGGTGGCTTCTGTGAGAAGCTGCTAGAAGTTTTTCTTATGTCTGATGGTGCCAATGCCATCTGGCTCCAAAATGGGCTTGCCATTGGCCAAGGCTGAGCCCATTAGTGATGGTGGTAGCACCTCTGTGAAAAAAAGCCATATTTAGGAAGGGGGAAAAAACCTCCTATGGCAGCCAGAGAGAAGAGTGAGAACATGTGAAACAACTCCAATTTTACTTCAAATCTAGTCTGGTTTTGCCCATGAATGGTCTCTCCCTGTCTTTAACTTGATCCATGAGCCTTTTAATACAAATTCACCTCCTGTCCCAGTGAGAAGGGAAAGTGATAGAGTGGCTTTGGTGGGCACCTGGTGTTCAGCCAGGGTGAACCCACCACTAAAACACAATGTGTATCCAAAAATCACTCTCAGAAACTGCTCTGATATGGAAGATTTTAAAATAAAATTCTCTCTCCTAGTATTTACTGACAATTGAACCTGCAACAATCTTCTCAGGACTCCATTTTTCCTTTCTGCTTATGCCCTGGCCAAACTCAGAGGGCCAGTACACCCCAGTGCTAGCAATGGTGATGCCCATCTTGTGGTGTTAGTGCTTATAGCTGAGGGAACAGGAAGATACCCTGCTGCTTCCTTGTGCTGGGCCAAATAGAGCAGCATTCATGCTTTTAGCAGCTAAAAATATTCAAAGAAAGGAAGCTCCCCACTTCAGGTGCTAAATCTCTTTACCATCAAGTGATGTAGGTTTGCATGTTCTTGCACAAGACAGCCCACAACTGAGCAGAAGAAAATGCTTTGAGAGCAATGAGCAGACTTCATGTTCTCAGACTTCTCATTCTGTGTGTGGGGTGAGAAGTACTTTAGTTACAGATCACCTTGAAGCTTCATGATACTTCATGCAAGTGCACTTCGGGAGCATTTTTTTGATATTGTGGTGTTTCAGATTTTCCAAACTCATCAGTTCAATATTAATTTTCACCAGGGGGCAAAAGCAGATACCTGAAAATACACATTTTACAGAAAAAGAATTATCAACTGTTTAAAAGAACAAATGACCAAATAGAAAGATCTCTACTTTTTTCTTTCTTCTCAAATGACCATGAATTACCAAGAAGCAAGTCTCACAATGGAAAGGTGTAATGTTCCTTTTCTCATTTTCTTTGAGCAAAAAGGCAAGCTACTAGTGAAACATCTGCCTGAAAAGAGTAAAGAAATCTGGAATTCTCTTTTCACAACCACATGCAGGTGAGAATCCAAAGCACTTGTAAAACAGATGTCACAATTTCCCTAATATTTCTGATTCACTCTGCCTGACAAGTTCTTGGTCATAAGCTGGTGAAGGAGAGGAGTGATGAAGAGACACTGCTTTTGCATGAGAAACAGAGGAGAGGGGTTTTTTTTTAACTCTCTGTTAAGAGCAAAGATGCTGTGGCAGTGCCCTTTCTGAGCTGAGCCCTAACCCTGAAGCAGTGCATTTGGGCATTGGGTAGACAGCTTAGTGCAGGAGGGCATAAAGGCTTACTCAGCTCTTTGTACAAATTTTCCATCCAAACAAAAAGCAACAGACTGTTCTGGAAAGTCTGGAAAATTAGATGCAACATAATTCTTTTCTTCAAGCATCACAGCTCTTGAAGTATAGACAGCAATAAGGCTCCTCCCTGTTCACTCCATCTTTTACTTACCACAGGGGTGTTACAACCTCATGTAAAATTGCTTTTAATAGCATGTTGTTTTCAGAAGGCACATATTAAAGCGCTTCACTTGCCTCAATACTTCCTAAACGTATCACACACTTTATTTTTTTTTTTCAGTTTAAATATTTATTTTAAAGTTTGAATTTCTCTGGATTTGGCTGTATGTTTCCAATGTTCACTACTTATAATTTTTTTTTTTTTAATTGCAATTTGGGGTGGAGGTAGCATTGATTCCTATCTTTAAACAGCTCCTTAGTTTAGAATATATTTAAATATTTTTGACAAGTTAAAAAAAAAAATCAATGTTGGTCTTAATTTGCTATAATATGATTTAAATCCAAATAAATAATACTTTTCATGAAATCTTATACAATTCTAATATTGTTTTCAATGATGATGAGGTTGGCTCAAGGATAATGAGTAGTATTATGTCTAAAAACTAGCTTAAAATTCTGATATATGATGAGTGAGACATTTAGCTGCTAGGATGGATGTCTGATGTAATAAATATCCTTAAGTGATGACTCATCAAGAAATACAATAAATATAAAAAACCCTCCACCATATATCTAGTGGTAACTCAAGTATGTCTAATAACAGGTATTTTCAGATTAAAAAAAAACTAATTTGGTTTTCTTATCCAAAGAGACTGTAAGAGGAGTCCCTTTATTATTTTTCCCAGCTGATGATGTCACACAGCTACTACTCTTAGTAAATAAGTTCCCCCCACAAGCTGACTACACCCCCCCATCTGTAAAAAAACTAGACTGCTTCTAAGTGCAAATAATTGTTTGTGACTGAGACAGAATGAGGAGAGGAAAAACTCCATCCCTTCCAGCAGTGATGATGATTTCCCATTGAGGTGCAAGATGAAGAGTCCATGCATTGTTCCATGTGCATAAAAATGCATACTCGTAATTCAGAAGAATGTGTAGAAGCTATGCTACTGCATCTTGGAAAGATGAATCTACACAAAGCTGTGTATTCACATACTCTGTTTGAAGTATATAACTTCATTCACAACACTCTGGAGACCCCAGTCGTTGAACAGGGAACTGATCTTCATTCACACAGGTATAAACTTCATGTCCAAAATGACCCTACCTCCTATCAGAATACCAAGGGGAAAAAAGGTAAGATGCTTCCAGTGCCAGGGTGCTGTTGCAGAACAGTCATGAGCCCTGGAGAGCTTGCTTTGCTTTACTATCATGATTTAAACAGAAAAATTGTTGGGAATTAAAATGCGCCAAAAAGGAATGCATAGTTTTGCTGTAGAGCTGATAAGACTCTTCTCCTATAGTAACTCCTGTTTTCTCTTGCAGTCAGTTGGACATAAGCAGGTTCTCACAGGAAGTCCTTCATTCCTTACTTTTATTTTCATAAAATTATTAGCTGCTATCAAAGTTATTTTAACATCATGTTTGCCTGTGGTATTTTGGGTAATATACTTTCATCTACAGGTGGGCAGTGGAATCAAATAGCAACAAAGATCTATAAGGTAGAGGGGGAAAAAAAATATCTTGTACTTAAACACCACCACCACCCCCACACTCCCCTTTCACAGACTCCTCTTTCCTAGAGAAAACATAGAATCATTTTTAAATTCAGAGGGATTTTGAGACTGAGCTTTAAAATCCTAAGGTATGTGTGAAATAATCTGCCAACTAAAAGCTATGGGCTGGTCAGATGACCTATAACCCCGGCTACTCTGATACTCTCCTGTGTGTAGTAGTCTTTGATTCATATGCACTTATTTCTGACTGTGTTCATCTTCGAAATAATCACTTCATTCTAGATAAATGTATTCAGTAGTATGACTACTCCATCCATCATATTAGGTAAGGTTGTGCAGCTGAATGCAGCTCTATTCCAAATAATGATGGTCTCTAATATTTTCCTGAAAATGTGGGTAATTTATTATGGTAGGCTAATTATGCCCAATACGGCTGCAGGCTGACATTTATTGCGAGAAGTGGGCTGGAGGGAGCCAGGAGGCACTGCATTGTCACTGGAACAGTTTATGGGAAGGGATTTAGCTGCTTGTCCAGCACTTCTGCCAGAGCTCTGGGAAGTATTTCCCTCCCTGCAGTGTACTGGATGCACTTGCTTCTCCCCTGTTTTGGACAGGATTGATGGTACCCACACCTCTCCTTGGTTAGGGATCACAAAAACTCCTTCTCTCTCCACACCAGCTCCTGGGCAGGAGAAGCACAGTTGCCTTGTTTCAATATCAGATGCCTGTCCACCTAGATCATGCCTCAACATGCTTAATTTCCAGAGGACAGATCCCTACACCCATGGCTTTGGTTTCTTGTCAAACTGGCAACATCCAACAATTTCTCCTCCCCATCTGTGACTGCACAGAGAGGGGATGCAAAGCAGTAAAATCCTCATTTACAACCATCTGTTTCTCATCTGGGACAAATACAGTTCTCTCTGCCTGCCCAAGAAAACTCAGACACAGAAACTTCCTTCAAGATGTGATCTCCAAGGCTTGAAAGAAGAAAGGCTATGCAGACGTTCTATTGTAATTAACCCATTTCTTCTGGATGTTTCTCTCTTCCATTGATGCTTTTTTGTCTCAGAAATTAATAGATGAGGAAAACACAACTTTAACTAGTGCAATATGTTTTTGTTCATGTTGGGAATTACTCCAGGATAGCTTTACTTACAAATGACAGGGTTTTGTTGACCTCAGTGAGGATGAACACTGCCTTTATCTTTTGTTATCTATGTATAAAATAGCTCAGTTTGCCCAGTTCTTCTTTAATTCCAATTTTATGATATGTACACTTCTCTTTTAGTGTCTTGCCACTGTGCCCAGTGTATTGCTAAGAATTTTATCAGAGCCTTCCTATAATTTTGAAAAGTTCTTTTAGGTCACATCTATGGCTGTTATTTTCCAGGGAGAATAACTCAAGCCCCTTAACCTTTTCTTACAACTTAGATTTTAGAGACCTGGTATTATCTTTGTCACCCTACAGTACATCCTTTGCAAGGCAGTATTTTGCTTCCTCTATCTCAGTGCCCAGCCCTGCAAAGAGGTCTCAGCAGGCTGCATACCGGTTGTAGCTATTAAAGATCTTCTTATATAGAAAGTGTATCACCTCTTGTTTACCGCTTATCCCCTTGCTAATACCACTTGATGTTGTTTGCCTCTCTGCCTACTGCTGTGCACTAGGTTGATGGTTTCAGTAATTTTTCTACAATAACTCCCCAAACACTTTAGCTGTGGTAGGGTGCTTCACCTGGGAAGGGACATGGCCGTTTCACCACCAGGGAATTCATACTGGGTATTCCTGCAAAACAGGAAAAACATACCAGTCAAAGCTTTATGAAAATATTGTTGTTATTGAAAGCAATCACTGCAAAATATGTAATGATTCTGGACTATGAAATAATATTTGGGGCCAGGGAATAAAAATACATCAATTTAGTGAGCCATTTTGACAACACCAGAACTGTAGAGATCTTTTTCCGTTATTGTTGGAAGTCATTCACAAGCAACAGCTTAAGCAGAGCACACAGCTACTTTATTAGAAGTGATGTTCAAAGGCGTTTGATTTTGACGTTCACATAAGGTGAATGGTCAAGATAGCAAAGAACATCCAAATTGGAGAGATGTTCTGACAACTAGACAGTCAGTGATTTCCAGGCCAGTGACTACTTTACTGAGAGAACCATTTGTTCTTTGATTGTCTTTGAAGACCAAAATAATTTTGGGGTATAGAGGCAGGTTACCTGTTTGTTTGGGGTTACTTTAGGGATAGTGTTCCTCCTTGATTTCATAATTTGTGCTGGAAAACAAAAGGCAGAATAAATTTTAAGCCCAGTCAAGTGCATTCATCTAATTTTGGGGGTTTAAAGAGTTCTCTGCTGTCATACATTGGTTTTATTAGAGTACCTGTGGTCCAGTTCCATGTCTGCATGGGTCACTCCAAGCAAGGCTGTAGCCCACTGCTGGTGGGTATTCCAGAAGTATTTTTACCTCTCCACCTTTGATGGAAGTTAAAAAACAGACAACTCCCTATGAAAACAGGACAACATGACTTTCAGCACAGTTCCAAAAAGTGTGATTCAGATAAGGTAAACTTTAGAAAGAAGAAGAAATGATGAAGAGCTCCAATATGGTCACAGGGCTAGAAGTGATCCTGTTGGATTGCTTCCTCTTTCTACAGATTGCAGAAGACATCTGCTTAGCATTGGGAAATACTTAAGATCTCGATTCTCTAATCTGTCAGAGGATGAAGGAAAGAACTCATGTTTGCCAGACTGTTAGGTGAGTTTGGTGGTACATGATGTGCTAAATACTGATTTGAATGACTTCTAAATTCTAGCAAGGTAAAGGGAGAAGGAATTATCTAAATGAAGTATCATTTTGCTATTTATATCTTGTAACTGTCATACATGGGAGAAATCTAGCACTCAGCCATTGATTTGAGGTAATGTCCCTTGATGTACCTGTCAGCTGGTGGCAAGTATTGAGGTGGCCTTTGGTTTGCCATATTAGCTGTAGAAAATGTTGCTTCTACTTCTACACATGACAGAGGAATCAAACAATTTATTCTGAAAATAGTTCATCAGCCTACAATTTAAAGTTCTGGGAAGCACCAAATGCAACTCTCTGGAGACAAGTTGAAAGGTGCTGTACAACTACATGAGGAAAAACTTCTTTAGTGTGAGGATGACAGAGCACTGGAACTGGCTGTCCAGAGAAGTTGTAAAGTCTTCTTATCTGCAGACTTTCAAAACCCACCTGGACAGTTCCCATGTGGTCTGCCCTAGGTGAACCTGATTTGGCAGGCAGAATTGGACTCAATCTCTAGAGGTCCCTTCCAACCCCAACGATTCTACGATTCTATGATCAGAGGTGGGCAGCCAAGTCACATGTGGCACTGGCTCCAAAAATATGGGATCAGATGGACTCTAGGAGGTCACATAAGCCTAGTGCTGCAGGAGGAGGTGAACAGGCATTGCCTGGTGAGGGCATGGCAGTCTGTGGGGGAGAAATGGGATATTCTGAAACCTAGTGCAGGCCCAAATTGTGGCTGTTTCACCATATGGTTAATTTTTTGATTCTTGGTCACCATTAAAATGGGTGATTGTAAATCAATTTGAACTAAAATCCCTTCAGAAATGTGATAATCCTTATATAAATTTGCAGTTTCCAAGGGGGTTGAAGAATTGCCCCCAGACAGTTAACAGATCTATATTAAAACATGCTGTGTGTAATTTTTAAACATTTCTGCCTGTTTTGAAATGCAGTCCCTTTTGTTTCCTAGTGTTGGTGTGGCACTTTAAACTGCAAAAGAGAGAGGACTTAGAAATACACAGGAGCTAATGACAAATTTCAAGTACTGTATCAATGAAGATATTAAAGAGGTGATAAAAAAATGAGAGAGGTTGGATCCTTTCTATTGATTCCCAGACCTTGGAATGCTGTAGCAGCTGTGGGCATCTCTAGAGCTTCTGTCCTATGCATCCACTGCATCTGCAGACAGAGATGTGACATGGAGCTGTTACTGCTGATCCTGAACAAAGTAGCAGCTGATGGATTAGAAAATTATTATTCCTTGCTACCAGACTATTGAAGAGTAACTTATTAGATATTACTGTTATTAACTGCTCCTTTATACTGCAGCAGAATTGGTCTTTCAAACCAGGCCCTCCAGCTAGTCCAAGAAAGTTTGCAGTCTGCTTATGCCTTGAAGACCCTAAAGAAAGGAAGGTAAGATAAGAAGAAAGGAAGGAAGGTAAGATAAAGAAAGGAAGGTAAGATAATAAATGCACACCAGCTCCATAGGGTGTGTTTTGGGCTTCCTTGGCAGACATGGAATTTTGGGGTCTCAGCCTCAAACCTTCCATGGGCATTGCAGCCTGTCCAATACCTTGGCAGAACAATGCATTCAGGATGTATCTCTCATGGTTTAGTAAGGCGTAGGTTATTTCCTAATGAAAGCTCATGTGGGCTAAGACACAAGTAGGATTTTGTTTTGTCCTCATCCCTCCCTCTCTCCCCGGCTCCCCTGCCTGTCTTTTTTTAAATCATTGGGAAAACTCCCACTACATTGCTAGGCATAAGTGGGCTGAGAAATATATATAAATATATATATAAATTCCTGTTAGCCCCTGTATTATTTAAAAGCTAAAAGAAATGCATCATAATCACTAGATTTGCTGCTTTTCTGTCAAATTTTGCTTTTTGCATTGCTGCCAAATATCCTCAAATTGCCATGCAAAATCTAATAATCATTTATTTTTTAATATATCTGATGAAATGATTGGAACTAAACCAAGAACAGAGCTTCTCTGAAAAGATTTTGAACAAAAATACTTGTTTATAGCAATTTTTTTGCTTTGAGCCGGCAGGTAGGAAAACCTCTCGGCTACTTTCAAACAACTTTTCCATGCCTACCTCTAAACTCCAGGAATGCAGTGCTGCTTCTCCTTATAAGCTGTTACCTAAAAGACTATTAAGGAGACCATCATTACTGTGGGTAAACTAAAAACCAATTAGACTTATACAAACTGCAAGAGTAATAAAATAGAGTAAATATGGGTTTAGGTGACATTGTCTCCTAAGAATTATACGGAAGAGAAATTCACTTAGTTTTTTATAGTATAATTAATTGAATAGTTAATTAGTGTCTATAGGAAGTTGCCGTGGCAAAACAAAACAAAACAAAAATCAGTTTACTGCAATCCCAATTTTTTAAAATGAATTTCATTGCCCTTAAAGAAAGAACATGTTTGTGTTTGTTTCCTCTGTTTAAATTCTACTTCCTCCTTGTGAAACTGTTAATATGGTAGAGCCCTGCTCTGAAATTGCCTACAAACTCTTAAAAACATAGTTAATTACACATAGCCCAATTTAAACTTTACAGCATTCTTGATACGTTCAGAATGTATGGAAGGTGGTTTATGCTAACCAGCAAGAAACAACACATTGTGCTACTTCTGTGCCCTTGCAGATCAAGCAAGAAGGGCTCCTTCTGCTGACAGTGAAAGTCAGGCTCACTAAATACATCTGGGAAGAATAGAATACAGAAATTTTGGTAATAATATGGATGAAATCATTGGATTAAATGCCTGTCTTCATTATGGATATTCAGCTGCTTACAGAGTGCAGTGCAGGGGGTTGCAGATATTAAAGCTGAAAAAGAGGTCTGTGTAGAGTGATGGAAAGAGCAGCACTGTAAGCACATTTGTATTGTACCCCAGCAGTATCTGCAGTTAACTTGCACCTAAAAGTGGTTTGCTTGCATATTGCTTCAGAAATGTTCTGAAAGGTTTTTTTCTACGAGTTGTGTGGGGTACTGGGCACACAAGCTGCAAGAAAACAGAGCTGGGAAGGCAACAACACTGTGCCACGCTCTGAATCTGTACTATCCTTGGGCAGATCACCCAAGATGGATTTTTATTTTTAATGTTTTTACTTCTACTCTACAAAAGAAATAAAAGATGACCTATCTTGAATCCTCACAGGGAAAAAAAGAAAGCATTTTGTAAGTGTCAGATATTTCTACTGAACTCTTTTGTGGTGCAGAGGTGGTGTGCAGAGTGAAAAACATGCAGGAGCATGGATCTGTGAAAAGGGACAGCCATTTCTGAGCACACTTCCACTACAAGAACTTCAAAATCTGGGAAAACTGTAGTGTCTGAAAATCTACAAGACCTTATTTCTGGTCTGAAATCATACTACTCTAAATTGTTCACCTCAGGAAAAATGACATCATCTCTCTCTACAACCCTTCCCAAGACTTTTAAAACTGTAAAACATGGCCCTGCAAAACTCACTTGCGGCAACATCAATTTGCAAGCTCAACAGTTCTATGATTCTAAGCATTGATAAAGAGGCAGAAGTGCAAGGCTTCTGAAGCTCTACAGTGCTTGTGGGTATGTTGAGTTTTCCAGAATCCTGATGTATTGCCCCTTGAAGAGGGTTGACCCATGATGAAGAAAGACATTTTCAATGAGTTGACTATGTCAAAAAGGCTGTTGGTGGAAGATTGCTCCAGGATGCATAGGTTGCACAAAGCAAAGAAGTACTCTCTTCTCCTTACTGCTCTGGCCCCCACACCATCTCATTTTTTTCTCCCATTATGGAAAGGACAAAGAGACACTTTCCCATCACAAACAGCCACCCCCAGGCACAAGGAGGCCCTGGAACTGCTGAGCTCCTCTGCCCTGTCCCAGCTGCACCATGTTCAGATCACTCTGAGACTCTTGGAGGAGCACTGGGATGCACAAAAGATGCTGCTCAATGAGACCTGGGCAAGGTGCTGCACTCTACAAGAGAGGCTGGAATGTCCTGAGCAAATAAGGATTGAGGCTGTGACTACTTGAAGGGACAGAAACTGGAACACTGAATGGCTGCTGTTTGCTCTTCCAGGTAAAAACAGTTTTGGAGAGAGATATGTCTTGCACAGGAACCATCTGATGTTTTCTCTAGACCTCTCCAAAGCCCTGCTTAGGAAACAAAATGTAAAACACCCCTATCCTCTTGTATGTCATTTCCTAAGTGACAGCTGATTACATTTTAGGGATGTTTTCTCATTTTCTGAATTAAATCAGTTTGGCATTCTGTAGCAGACAGTACTCATTAACCTTTTAAGGATTGGCAAACTGGTTTGAAACACTCAATGGAGAAAAAAAAATGCAAAAGCAAAAACCTGTGTTAAACATCATTGCAATCTGATGTGTCTGAAGCAACAGGCAACAAAGACCAGGTCTTTTTGCAGCAATTTATCAGATGTGATGCTGGTTTGAGCAGGATTGAAGAGAGTACAAAATAGGAACCAAATTCATTACTTACAGTGTAAATGAAATTTATTATCTCATTGATCTTTGATACTTAGAATGATACTAATTTTCACAATTAATTTTCTATATAAATCTTCCAGACCATTAGGAAGGAAGAAAAAAGTCCACTTTCTAAATCTTGGTGAACACACAGAGCAGGAACCAGGATATAAAGAGTTATGTGATCTCAAACCACTACTGCTGATGAGTTCAGGACTACGTAAGTAGAACTAACTAAGAATTTTTGTGCAATTCTGAAGGTTTTTGTTTTCCTTTACCTCCCTCAGCCCTCAAAATACATTGTGTATAGCGACTGGATGATATCTGAGCCAGGACTGTTGCTGAAAAGTACCTATTGAGTTGGTAAGTGAGGCAAGGCTTGAAAATGCTGATACTGTATGTACATTTATGATGTTTGTGCATCTGACCAATGTATATTATATTTACAGTCTCTGATAGTCTGCCTGTAATAACTCTTGGCCCATGATTCTTTAGTACTGTGAAGATTTTATAATATCCTCATTTTGGTGAGGCTCAGTAACAAAGCTACACGAATTAATCTTAAATTGATCTTTAAATTGTATTTTATATGTGTATCTTGTAATCAGGAAAGGTCTGTAGCCACCTCTCCAGGTAATGTTGCTCTTCCATGCAGAGATGCAGGGCAGTTACTCTATCATAAATGGTACCTGTGCATATTCCTGTGTGCTTTTAGGCAAGCAGGTTTTAAAACAAAATGGTAAAACTTCTGACACAGTCATCTTCCCAAGAGGAGACTGGCTCAAGCCTGTTACTTTGGGGACCAATCAATATGGATAATTTCTTGTAGCATGTTTACATAAAAGACTAGAGAGTGTCCACAAATCCAGACTTTTTAGCAGGGACATTCGATTATCTCAAATCCACTGCTGGTACTTTTGCCACCTTGTCACACAAAGAAGACAGCTACTCAGTCATTTGGCTCATGAGAAGAGCAGTCTTTAGCAAGGAGTGTGGTGGAGCTTTGGCATCAGCGAGCTGTTCCTAACAAAACCAGGCAAGATAACTGGAGGCCAGCTGTAAGAAACCACTCTTTCCTGCACAGCTCCTGGCAAGAGTGAGCTTCTTCAGTATTCTTCAGTATGCCCCATTTCAAGATACTCCCCTTGATGTATCTCACACCTAATTTTTCAACTTATTAGGATAAAAGAAAGAAAAAAAATGAAAACAAAACAGTGATGATGTTAACTTGTTCATCACATTCTCACACCCACCCCACAAAAGATGCCTGACTGCTCATCCCATCCCATCCAGAGATGTACAGGGAGAATGCTATTTTGGAATATCCTATTTAGCCAGCAGCCATTACAGCTGATATTTATATCGGGTGTTTGCTGAGATTCTTTTATGTTGCTGAAACAATTGTGCTACATGCTGGAAGCACAGGAACTCAGCAATTTAAGGAGGTTTCATATCTTTTAAAAAAACATGTCTTCATGAAATGGTTGAGTGGAAAAGCCTAAGATCTGGAACTGTGCATTGAATTGCTATAGGACAAAGGTTGAATTTTAACTTGGAGTAGACATAGATATACAGCCACAAACGTACGGACTAAACATTGGCAATGAAAGTATTGGTGAGGTTAGGGTGCTTTTCACCTCTCTTGCAATAACTTGTCTCACACAGTGTGGGCACCACCAGCCTGCGTAATATGTGTTGGTGTTAGGACAAATCTTACTGAAGGGAAACATGGGGCACTCACTTTTCTACCTCCACACTGCATGCTCAGCCTACATGGAGGAAAGGTGAGAAGCAGCTTCTTTGAGACTCAGTTTCCTGCCCTAAGGCACAAATTTCTCTAGGTGACATGAAGATCCTGTCAAGCAATGACTTTTCCTGAGCTTAGGTGGTTTTCAGGCTACCAGAACATCAGCTAATTAGTACTTCAAAGCCTGTGTAGCAAAGTCTGTGCATGTATGTCTTCTAACATATATTCAAATATATTTTTAACTCAGGGTATTTGATATTTCCAGAATTTCTAATCTCTGAAGATCAGTTTTATTTAAAGAATATATACATATGTATATGAATGTGACAGGAATATAAGGGTTTAAATTTCTCTCCCTGTCTTAAGAAGCACAAAGGAATGGAAAAAAAAAATCCTCATTAAGTATATGGTGTCCACTTGGTAAAAACACTTGACAATTTAGATAATTTTGAGGTAGAGAAGCCCAAAATGGATGCTGGAAGCTACCGGTGAGGAAATTAAAATCTGCATCCAGCATGCAGAGGCCTGGCATCATTCTGCCCACATTGAGGGTGCCTGTTTTGTCATAGCAGTTTGCACCCACAGACCCTCTCCAGACAGAGCCAGAGATTGCTTAAATTTCTAGAAGGCATATGCAGTTATTTTATCCAGAATATGGTTAAGAAACCAAACTATATTCTGATTTTGTTCCATAACTTGCTTCATCCTGGAGCTCATTTGTAGTGACTGTGGTTTGTTGGGCTGACCAGAAAGGTCCCTCCTAGCCAGGGGTCAATGGTGTAATAAGGAAAGGGTAGCTGAAGAACCACTGTTATATGATGCTTTTAAAAAGATGGTGTTAACTTCTTAAACATTCTTCATCTTTCCTCATGCACGAGGCTTCGTAACTGGCAGTGTTTGGATCTTGTTGGTACTGGCTGCACACCTGCGCCTGTCCGTGCATTAAACCTTGACTGTAGGACTCTCGTCACAAATGAACTGTCAAATCATTACTACGTTTGATGCAGCATAATCTGTCTTGAAATTAGAATTGGTCCATCCAGGCTCAAATTTCACTTGCTACTGAGGCTAATACGCTGTTTTGAATATGCATTCATGGAGATTCACATCCATTGGGATCCAGAGGGAGTACAAGTTAAGAGCAGATTTTCTGAATTAGCATGTCGAGAGGGAAGGGTCTTTCATTTAGACTGCTGCAGATGCCTCTCCCTCTTGTTCATTACAATTGCATTTCATCAGCTTTATGATGTCCACATGTCAATTGAGTGTGAGGATTTTGCACACAAAAGAGCCTCAGGGAAAACGACTTCACTAGCTAATCAGCTGATTATCATACCTCAAATGGGCTGCAGTATGCTGCTCCAAATACTATATCAGCGAGAGTGGAATTGAAGATTAAGACAGCAAAAAGAAAGCTCTACAGCCCAGTTTAAAGAAATCAAACAGGAATTTGTCAGGGATAGAAAGAAGCAAATATAGTCAGAACAAGTGCCTTTGAAATATCCTGAGGCTGATTAAAAAAAATAACAAATGCCTTCCTTCAAAAGGTGTTGGGGGGGTGAAAGGTTAATTAACTGTATTATCTGCCTGTTTATGCCCAGCTGCGTAAAGCTCAATAACACAAGCTCCCACCCTGCTTTTAACATTGCATCCAAGAAGCAAGACCAGTTGCAAGAGCAGCCTCTCCTAATAATTGAATTAGCCTCTGAACAAGCTGGATGCTCACAGCAAAGCAGATTTGCTCTCACAGCCTCCCTCTATATGGATCTATCCCCTGTTTGGCTCTCCTTTCTGGATGGGGTTCTGTAATGTAAAGTTTTTAGCAACCAATGTCAGTAAATGATCAAAACAGTAATGAAAAGGCTCCTATGGAGAGACTTGCACAATAGCTCCTGGTAGCTCATATGTATGGATTCCTCTAGCCTGTGAATACAGATCTATAAGAAGCACCATTTAATGGTTAGTGTGGGCTTTTTCTTTTTGTCTGAAATTTACCAAAGTTTTATCCCAGCTCCCTGGAGTCCTCCCCAAGTCTATCTAAAATGCAGTTAGAGCAGAGGCTGTCTTTTGCTTCACAGAGCGTCTGCCTTATGCTTTCATCAGAGTAGTCTAACTCACACAGATGCACTATTTAACAATGCCATCCCCTGCTTTCATCAGAAGGGGGAAGGTTGCAGAGCTGAGCCCTGAAGAATAAGGGGGGCAGGTCCCCTGTGATCGGCGAAAGCTGAACATCGGTGCCAGTTTCCATCTGTCATGATAGCCTATCTCCGAACCTTCAATCTGTCAAAAGCTTGCTGCCTAGCTGAAGGCTCCAGGAGATTTGGTGCACTAAACACATTTGACAACAGCATTATCACTGCAAGGAGCCCAGCAAAATGCCATCAATGTGTTAATTGTAGCCAGCTATGTAAAATGTCACTTCCCATATCATTTTACAGCCGCTTTGCCTATTTTGCAGCTCCTAATTTTCTGCCCTTTATAAATAGGTGGATTGTTCATGTGGAAATGTGGTTCTTTTTTGTGTCAGCTATGGTCTAAGGTTGTTTTTTGGGATTTGTGTTTTGTCCTTTTTTTTTTGGTTTGTTTGTTTGGGGTATGTTTTTGTGAATTTTTTGTTTGTTTTGGGGTTTTGATTGTTCATTTGGGGTTTTTCTTCTTCTTCTTCTTAAATGGAGGTTTAATTTGGGTGTAATGCATTGCTTCAGGAAAGCAGTAGTATCTATGGAAAAATAAATAAATAGCACTTGTGGAAATGAATTGTCTGTACGTTGCTGCTGTTCTAATTTTATATCTCACTGGAGATTTATTTCTGGCTTTGTACCTTCTTTTAGTGTATAAATGATTCATTTTGCTGTTGCTGCAGACTCCCTTTATTGAGTATATGGTATTTTTACATTCCTGAGAGTTTTCCTCTGTCATGATGTAAGAACACTTTTGTAATGATAAACATGAGAGTACAGCATAAATAAATGAAAAATTTCCCTTGAAGGAATGAATGTGCTTTTCAGCACCCAAGTAGCTAATATTCAATTTCTGGTACAACCAGTGCCAGGTGTTAAATTTCTCTAGTTACTGTCACTAATGCAAATTAGATTCTTTTTGTGCTCATAAAAAATCAAATCCACATTAGAAATTAGCTATAAAATGTAATGACTTAAATGCTATAGTGTTTTACAAATCTCCCTGCATTTCTGTAGCAGATAACGCTATAAACCTAGGAAAGGATAATAAAATATGGTAGAAAGTTGAGTTATTTAAAGGTCTTTTGTGACTGCTTACTCAGGGATTTGATGTATTATTTTGCTTTCTTTCCTTGTTGGTTGAAATAAGCACGCTTATGATTTCTTTTTTTTTTTTTTTTACCAGATTAGATGTAATCAAAGTCTCCTTTGAATTTCATGTTACCCTAGCTGCAAAGGCTGTTTGCATTACTGGAAAATATAATGTGTTGAAGTTTATAATATATTTGCAACTTTTAATCATTGGAATTGTAAATGTGTCTGACAGATCTTAAGAAAGTTGCAATGATCTTGTTAGTGGCTGTAATACTGAGATATATGAGGATCTGTGACAATTTTCCAAACTGCGGTTTTGGTTGTTTTTTTCTGTTGTTCTTCCCCACCCCAGCTTTCAAAAGCAAACAGGACAAACAAAAAAAAATATAGAATGCTTTGAGCGAACATAATCAGTACAACGTTCACTGAAAGGACCTCTTATATACTGAGGGGGGGACAATCTTAAAAAATGATGAATAGCAATAGATGTGTTTGTCAGTATTTAGATCCTAGGAAATACTTGTGCAAAATGTAGATTTTTGTCATCTCCTGCCAAGTACTTAATTTAAGGTGTTAAACTAAAATTGCAATAAAACTTTAAGTCCTAGGTGAATAGCTATTTCCTGCATACTAGAGGAATTTTTAATTAAAATGAACATTTCTGAATTCTTGTGTTAGTGTAGAGTGAATCTGAGCTCTGCAGTTCGTGCTCTGCTTCTTTTCACAGGAAGCACAGAAGAAATGTCATATAGTTTCCCTGCTGCCATTGCCATGGGATATGACCAGGGCACAGCACTTTCTCAGCAGAGCTTGGGCCCTCTCTCTTCCTTTAGGAAACATTATTTCTATATGCTTTCTGTGTTCCCCAAATTAAAGTCATTGGATATGTTAAGTGCTTTTGTTCCATGTACATCCTGTTACGCATCTCAGTCCTCCTCTCATAGTCATGAATGGAACAGTCCCAATTCAGGTCCCATCTGGATCAGAGCATATATGCATGGACTGTCCCAAATCCAGTCAGGAAGACTTGTATAAACTCTTTTTAGGGGCAAAGGCATTGCGACTGCTGTTCTCAGTCTTCAATGACTGTGCTATAACAATTAGCTCCATTACCTGCAATTGGACATGAGGTAAGAGGGGGAGAAACTTAACTTTGGCAGCTAGTTGAGAAAGTGATGGTTTTTTTAGAAAACAATTGTGTTCAAGATCAAGACTACTGAAAAGTTGCTGGATGGATATTAACAACTGTGAAACTGTGTGACAGTAACAGTCTGTTGTAGCATCTGAAATCTGGACCACACTGCTCTTTCTTGAGGTCTGGGTTTTCAAAAGGGACTTAGAAAGAAGGAAGTGTGAGGGATGAGCTTGGGCATCCCAGATATAACCTTTTTAGAAAGAACTGTCTTTCCAAAAACTCATTTGAAGTGTTTCAGGTGCAAGAAGTTAATATACGTGGTCTCTTGAAAGTCAAGGCACAAAGGTTCGGCAGAGAGAATTTCAGTCAAAGCAGTGAAGATGCACTCCTTGGGTACTTGGCTGGTGAATCTATCAAACACTTTGTCTGTAGTGTAATGAGCATGGAATATTAATATAAAACCTGTCTTTAAAATAAATAATAATTTAGAATAGAAAAAAAAGCTACTGAAACATGTGTAGCAGCACCTGCCATGGAGATATTTCAGCTCCACCACCCAACTGTCACTTGTGTGGCCAAGAGTGGGCTCAAGGGTTAGGGATGGTCACAGTGCTGCTCTGTGCCATCCTTTCCTTCTGATCCATCCATCCTCAGCCGTAGATGATCTTGATGAGTGGCATAAAATACAAAGTACATGACTGGTTTAGATTTTTTTCAGAAGATTTCCAGAAAAAAAACCAAAACACAAAAACCAGAAAAAAACCCAACAAAACAAAAACAACCCAACACCAAAAAAGCACAAAACAAACAAACAAAAACCAAACCCAAACAAAAAAACCCACACCAAAAAAATTCATGTTTTCAAACAGTCTCTACATTTCCACATCAGGACAGCATCAGTCAATGTCTCACTCCTTCCTGTTGAGTTCAGGGACAGCTTGCAAGGCTGAACTCATCTCAGAGTGTTACATGTGGTATGTATGGCCCCCAAATTAAGTAATCAGTAATCATGCAATCTGATAGTTCAAAAGCCATTGGGAGGCTCAAGGCAGAAATCTAAGACACTGCAAAACCTGTCAACAAATGTAATTGGTATTAAACATTTTTTGGGTTTTGTATATTTCCAGCATCACTCAGTTCTGTTTACAGCTGAAAGAGCCAACATCAAAAATTAGCCTGTTCCAGACTGCATGAGAAAGACTGTATTTCTGGCAGAAGAAAGTACTTGAATTCTTGTAATTTCCATTGATAATTTTACTTTATACACTTAGCTCCCTCTATGCCTTCCAGGTGTTGACATGCTGCAAAATTAAAACTAAAATCAACATACGTGATTATTTGGATTAGATTGTTTTATTCTAACCATACCTTTCTAATGGTTGTTATAAGTTTCAAGTATGTGTTTTCAGGGCAGGTCCTTAGATGACACATACCTTGCTACACAGAATCAGTGGGGCTGTGCTATCACACATATGTTCTGCCTTGTAGCAAACTTAGATTTGCAAGATTTTGCAGCAGTCAGGATTTAGTTCACTCTGCAAGAGGTGGAAATTTAATTTGTCTGCAAGCAACTGCATCCAAACTTCCAGAATCCTGAGCATATTTAATATATTGTCTTTCCACTTGCAGTGCTATAGCCGTGCAAAGAGAGAATATTTTCCCATGATTGTCTGTGATTAATTCCTGCAGTACAAATACTGAAATCTTGTTTCTTAATTTTTACAGGTATTGTAGCAGATTGACAAATAGACATACTTCTGCCATTAGCTAAAGGTAAGGAAATGTTGAGTAATAGAAAGAAAAAGTTTTGAACTTTAAGTAACGGTGGCTGAAACATAACTGTAAAAATTATGCCACCACAGCAAGCAATGTAAATAACATGTGATCTTCTGCCCAAATAAGATGAATGGATAAACCAACCTTGTATTTTAAAGAACAAACTTATTATTTATAATTTTTAATATATAGATCTATTTTAATGGCTGACTTCACGTATCAGACATACCTGCATAAAATGATAGCTCTTCAAAGGACCTGCTAAACATGGAAAAGGCATCCTTATGTATTTAATTCACTGGGATTTGACTGTTCAGTTCTGACTTACAAAGAGAGTTATTATCTTTATCTGAAGCGATATGCAAATGTTCTGGTCAATAATTCATCACCTTCTAACACATACATTATGTACACTGAGGTAACAAGAATAATAATAAGCAAGACGAACCAAATCTTTTTCTGTTCTCTGCACTGGTATCACTAAAGCAGTATTATGCAGATGCATTTGGATTACTTAATTCTAATTTGGTGTCTGGACTGAATCAGCTGTTCACTATCACAGAAAGCATTGGGATGGCATCTTCCAGTTCAGTGTATATATGTCACATAAGCCTGAACTGGAAAGCTTGGCTCTGGAACGTAAATCCTTTTTCCACTGAAGCTAATGGAAATGTCATCACTGACTTCATGGGAAGAATCTACTGGTATGGATCTTGGACAATTTCTGAATTGTTTGAAACTCAGGGCAGAAAAGGCTGATGCATACTTTTCCAGTCTGGACCTAGGTTGAATCATAAGGAGAGACACAGCCCCCAAAACCCAAAGATTTGCAATAATTTTTTACCTGAGTGTCATTACGACCTCATGTTCACTAAGATCAGATTTTTATACTCTGTTTTCTTTTGCTCCTTAATATATTTTCACTTTGCAGAAACTGTATTTTTCAAAAGACAGTAATTGATAGCACAGGAAAAGGACATCTCTGCTTTCATACCTCCTTGTAAGCAGTTTTATGAGATAGCCATATGTATATTTAGCATCACTACCCATGCTGCTCTTTGTTATCTGCTAAGCAGAACATGTTATTTTCCTGCAACATATAAAGCAGGCAAATGGCTGCTCGGTACTTTTTTTTTTTCCAAGAGTGTTTTGTACATACAATTCTCTCCTAGCTAATAGCTCCTTCTATTGTCCATGATTTATCATTGTCAGGATTCTTTGCATTTTCTCCTTATCTATTTTGCTGGAAATCTGTCCATTTTGAAAGGATAGTCTAGATTTAATAATATGCAGCATATTCTTATGCAGGCTAAAGCATATATTGTTTTGGAATATATAAGAATATAATTCAACTGGTATGTTTTTCATCCAACTCTTTCCCTTTTTTTTCTTTGACTCTTATAAACCACTATAAAGTAAGTATCAAAGGTATCCTGGGTAATTAGCCATTACAGTACTGTCACAGCGGCTTCTGTAGTCAATACAGAGATAATTTGGGCAATGGTGAATGACAGTGTTGTCCAGACTTTTGGGATAATCAAGGACACATCCAGCTGTACCAGACATCTGTCAGACCTATGAATCATTTCAAGTAGCTTTGCAATAGCCAGGCAACTCGAGCAAAGATAAACATTCCAGCAGCACACAGCCACAGGAAAAATACTGCTCAATGCTGCAGGCCTATTGCTCAAAGCAGAAGAGGTAGCACACAGATCTTTTTAATTCTGGAAGGGGCACACATTTACCTACTGTAGTAAGACAAGGGCTGAAATGGCATACCCTTATTAGAATTACTGGGGCAAAAAGAGAGCAAAGGGGAAAGTTAAATAAAAATCCCAGAGACTGAATTAATCTTGATAAATGTGATGTGCCCTCTTAAGATAAGAATATTTGTACTGTTCAGATCACCCTGAATGTACTAATTGCATATTTTCTAGATTTTGCATACGTATTGGAAAATTGTTACTCATTTAGAGTGAATGATACACATTTAGTGTATCAAGATTAATGAGGAGGCAGAAGACTCCCTTGCACTTCCATGTTGCTCTCACCTCATTAATGTACTTGCACAGGAGAGTTGAAAGAAAACAAACCCAGTGCTGCACTTTAATGTTCCAGGGAAGACTGGTGGGTGAAGTCTGGAGTTGTGGGGGCATTGCTCTGCTACTGTCACCTGTGCGGCTGTGGGTAAGTCTGCTGCAATCTGTGATTTGAATTCCTACTTCAGTTAGGCAGCCCTTCTTTGTAAAGCACACTGACATCTCTGTTGGATTAAGTTATTCTTGCTGCTTTGCAGGTGGGTGGAGATTGCCGCTTTGTCTAGCACATCGGCTCATAAGGATGAGTTAAGATGAAGGGAAAACAACTGGCAGGATGAGGTGAGCCAGTTTTCCTTCCCTACTTGAGATGGCCATGGATTAGGAAGCAAGCAAGGACTAGCCCAACTCACATTCAGACAGTGTGGGTTTTGCTGCACTCTGCAGGCAGTGAAACTATATGGAATTGCTCCTAGTAATTCCTTTTAAATGCTGTAATTATACCATAGAGTAAAGGAGATTTCTGAACAACTGTGAGATATCTGTCATACAAGATCTGATACAGACTTTCCTTGACATGTCATTCTTCACACTGGTGTTGAAATGGTTTGTATTTTTTTCCTTTCTGTCATTTGTACGGTACTGGGTGGGAGAGAGTGCTATTAAAACTGCGGGGTAGCAACTCAAAACCTTTGTTAAGCTTAGTCCAAGAGACTAAGAGCAAAACAACAGTGGAGGAGGGGACTCCTGAAAATTGTTGCTAGTGAGCAGAAGGGTGGCACGGGAGGAAGAGCTAGACTGGGAGGTGCTGAAAGCAGTCTGTGATCTGACAAAATGCAGAGATTGATTTTCTGCGAGTGGTGTGAATGCAGCAATTGCTTTTGGAGAGCAAGAGGAAGAATTACTGGTGAGACATCAGAGGTGGTGACTGACAGATTGGTAGCTTTCCAGTGACAGACTAAGGGTCGTTGAAGTATTTGGAGAGAAAGAGTGAGCCCACCACAGAGAAAATGCCATGTCTTGAGGTTGCTTCTCATTTTGAAGATGGAGAATTGTATCTTGAAAAGTTGACAGAGATGTTGACAAACTGTTGCTGCGTCCTCTAAACTTGCATTTGCCTTAGTCCCCCGCTTTGGCCTTTTTCTCTCCCACTATTCCCAGCTGCTACTGTAGTTCAGGGTCATTGTCATTTAACTCTAGAGTTTGGATAATTTAGGAACATGAGCTCCTTTCCTAGCCACAGAGGTCTTCCTCTCATTTCCATACACAGGTGTATTTCTCTGTTGTGATACTGAGTGTGGTAGATTGACAGTTTCTGGAAATCCTTGTTTGTAGAGGATACTCAGGGCAATCAGGTACAGTTTAGTAAAGCAGTGTACTCAAGCCTGTCTACTGCCACTTGATTTCTGAGATCTCCTGGTATCAATTGATGCTAGTTCTGTACTGGCCTACAGTGTATATAGCTCCAGTTCCTAATCCATAATGCATTACCTACACTGTTTTGATATAATGTTGGGGTTTTTTCACATGTTTTTGCTTCAGTGAATGAGGCAGTTACACAAACAGACATGAAATATTAGATCCAGTTTTCCTTCTGTGGCATGATGCTTTCTCAGGTTTGCAGTTCTGTGATCCAGTAGATGTTCGTGATCATAACACCTCTCCAGCAGTGTGCTGCCTCCTTAATGTCACCATCTGTATTGTTAAATAATTTGATCATGGATAAGAAGCAGTAGTTATTGACTGGGATAGGACCCAATAACACCCCCCTCACTAAATGTATTTAATTTGTAGGTTATTTCTGCTATTTCAATTTCCTGAGTTTTTGTTTAGAAAGGTGCTGTTGAGTTCAAATATCTGTCTGAAGATTTGATTTATTGTGAAGTTCTTTTTAGCATCTCATAGTGGCAATCTCTTCAGATTGTCATCTACCCTGTCACCCTCAAGCTTTCTTTCACTATCTTTATGGAACTTCTCAGACCTTTTTTGCCTTAAAATAATCTCTAGCTGGTTAATTGCAATTAATTTTCACCATGATATCCGTCACAGTTTTTCATAGAATCACAGGATCATAGGATGGTCTGGGTTGAAAGGGACCACCAACAGCCATCTAGTCCACTCCCCTCCGCAGTTAGCAAGGACATCCTCAACTAGATCATGTGCCCTGAGCCCTCTTGAGCCTCACCTTGAATATCCCCAGGGCTGGGGCCTCAACTATCTCCCTGGGCAACCTGTTGTGGTGTTCCACTACCCTCATGGTAAGGAACTTGTTCCTAACATCCAGTCTAAATCTACTCTTCTCTAGTTTGAAACCACTGCCTCTCCTCCTATCTGACCAGGTATTCATAAACAGCCACTCTCCATTCTTCTTGCGGGGTCCTTCAGGTACTGGAAGGTTGTTATTAGGTCTCCCCAGAGCCGCCTCCTCTCCAGGCTGAAGAACCCCAGCTCCTTCAGCCTGTCTTCATTTTGCCACACTGCAGCAGGGAATCTTTACCTTTAGTTGCTCTTATACCTGGCTTCACACAATTGTGTTAATTCACAAATGTGAATAGTAATTTACCTTACTTCCTAAACTATACATATAATTCATTCACTAGAAACCCTGTGCAAACTCTCTGGTTAGTTTTTAGCTCTTTATGCAAATTATCTCTATTAAATACACTGCTATCATACAATAGGTTCTTTAGGGCTGCTGCTGTTCTCATTGTTTGATTTCAAGCGAGACTACTTCAAGACAATGGGCTATACTCTTTGAACTGACAGAACCTTGTCAAATACAAATAGGAATGGTCCCAAGGAACTCATGGCCACAGCATATCCTGGAGGCCAAAAGGATAAATTAGCTTTAAAAGTGATTCCACAAATTCATAGATATTTGAGCAATTTAGTGATTATTAAATTAAATCATCCAGAGAAAACAATCAATACAGTGAGTCCATAGACAGTGGCTTAATGGACACAAGCTTAATATAGCTGAGAAAAAATTACTCTGCATCTATCTTGTATTCTCTCTTCCTAAGGGCCCTGAGCTGTTGGAGAAGTACAGGTACAAGCAGTCATCTGCCCTAACCTGGTTTATACTTTCAGGCAGTGCTTGTGGCCTTTGGATTCTCATAAGATCGCTTTTAGAAAAAGGCTAATCAAAGATACATTAAATCTGGCCAAAACTACCCTAAAGAATTATGAAAGTTACTGCAGCAATATGTCTTGCCTGAGCATAGGCAGTTGAGTTATTGCATCTGCAGCAACAGAGGAGTCTCAAAAATACAACACCTCCCCGCCCCCCATTATTATGGGATTTTCCATCCGAAACAGGTTCAAAGGTCCACAGGAAATGAAAGACTATGCCTCCTTAGGCTTGTAGAAATCTCTAACCTGTCAGTACAAGGGAAGAATCTGGCCCTGCACCTCTGGCTCACTTAAGTCACATAAAGACTTTTTCATAATCCGCTTTAATTACCATTGATTTGTGTATTCAGAAAGTGCCCTGAGCTGACTGAAGCTTTCTGTGTGTGCTTGCAGCTGAGGCTGACCTCCTGGTCTGCAGTCCTCAAACCACTCTATTCAAGAACCCTGTTGAAAGCTTTTTCTGGGCAACACTTCCATCTTTTCCAGGCTGGATTTTGCCTGCAATGCAAGGACTACAGAAGACAGGTCCCTTCTGCACATGTTCAGCTGTCATATTGCTGCCCCCTTCTTGGCTTCTATTCTCCAAGGTCATCCACACTTATAAAAATTAACAAACTTATTTTAATCAGATGAACTGGCAAACAGTTATTTAATCAATTACGCAGGAGAAGATCTATTACTGAGAACAGTCTGGGTAGCTACATCCCACAAAAATCACATTTAACCTAAAGGACATATAACTTATGGCTCTGCACAAAGAAATAGCCTTTAACTGCTTGAACTCTGCAAGACTACTCCAGTAGAGAGCCCAATGCGATCAACCAACAATGTAACACATGCCAAATATATTTCATGTTCTACAGCTTGAAACTTTCCATTTTAATTTATAGTTAATCTGCTGGGCATTTGAATAATACGTAATCTGATGTTGAAGAAGAAAGTTGCTGTATTTTAAACATTTTGGGGTACTTTGTTGATTTAATACACAAGTTAACTGCATAAAATCTCCATGCAAGTACAGGATGGAGGCTGGTTTCTTCTAAATGTCATGTGTCATGGTGACCAGGCATATATTGGGCTGTTTGAACATATTTCCACCACCCTGGAAAAAAGAGTCATTGTCCTTGGTAGATCTTTAGTAAGGACAAAGGCTTGCACAAGACATACAGCCCACAGTAGAGCTGTAAACGAGGCAAGAATATGGGTAGTTTAGTTGTGTGAAATGGTTAGGATTCAGTTTGAGTAAGCAGAGGCACTGCTGGAAATTTTGATGAGACTGACTCGTCTTGATTACCCACAGACAATCCAGTCCCACCCCAGTGGTCACAGACAGACAATTCTCCAGTCGGGGTAGCTGTGAAAGGATTGCCTTGTATGTGCCTCCACATGCTGAGCCTGGTTTAAAACATGAATCAGAGGTTCAAGAGCAGATAGCAAATACTTTAGTAAACAGGACTTTGCATCTCAGGAGGGAGTGTCACTGCCATAGGCACCTCCTGCTTAAAAATAGTAGAACAGCTCAGGTGTCTGGAACATCATCTTTTGTGGCAGCAGAAAAATCTCAGATGTTTCACATTACTTACTTGAGTCTGCAGCAAATATTAATCAACAGAGGTTGATCTTATTTCTGCCAGTAATGACAACATAATAAAAGAAGGGAAAAACTCATAACAGGGAAAATGTAACTAAAATTTTGAGTAGATATCTTAAAAAAAATATTAGTTACTCTTGAAAAAGATCAAAAGCACAAGCATAAAATATATAATATCTACTTAGATGGTAGAAAAAAGTCCTGTGTGGAAAAAGGAAAAAGATCTACAGCTACAGACACAGGAAAGCAGTAGATGTAGTTATGTAGGAGCTTTTCTCAGAAGATTTCTGGGGAAAAAAAAAAAAAAACAAACCAAAACCAAACATCTCTCAGAGATGATCAAGTGTATCTTCCAAAATGTTGCAATTTTTGCAGGTCTTCATCACCTGATAGAAGTGTGTACCCTCACGGAGTGAATATGATTTGTTGATAAACCAGCTTGCTTGTCTTTGCTGCCTCTTACAGGCCTTTGAATCATCTCTGGATTCACAGATATCACCAGTACAGATGTGTTCAGACACAGTTGTAGCTAAATGTGGCATGTTCCTCAGTGCCAGGGAGTGGGATTAGGGGAATGCTTTAAACCACTCCCATGTATGTGATTTTATAAATTATCTATGTTGCATCTACTTACCAACACTAAACCCTACTGAACTGTGCGGTTCAAATCCTCATTGCTATAGGAATTCCTGTGGGAAAGGCTGGGGAGAAGGAAGCTCCACACTGGAGCTCTGGAGACTTCACACAACCAGTTGTGCTGTAAACACAGGTGGAAAGTTCTGCCTTTCCAGCTCCTTTAATGATGAAGTTTGTGGGAGGTTTCCAGAAGAGGACAGCAGAGGCTACTTACACTGCTTTTATTTTAACATGACATGATAAAAAGGAGAGGGTTTGCAGTGTAACAACTTCATGCCTCACACACTTACCTACACCTCTGCATTCCACTTTGAGACACAATGGTGATGTACAAAGGCAAATCCATAAATTTAGCAGATGCTTGAGAACTGGGAAAATGTTTCTTAAAACCACCCCCTTCTTGTCTGCAGATGCAATCAATATTTTTTTTTCAGCATCTTTAATATTGACAAGCAGATCTCAAAAATACTAGGCCAATGAACCTAAGGAAAACAACTGCTTTGCAAAGCATTAAACAAAGCAGTGCTGTGGCAAAAAGTTTTACAGTTCAGAGCTGTTGTTCAGATCTATAAAAATTACAGTGGATTGACATTGTTGTCCTTGCATAGCCTGCCAAGGGCAGGTAATTCAGACTTCCTTAGGAGAAAAAAAAGTGTCTGTATTTCTGCTCTCTCCCTTTTACCTCATGGACTTTTGAGTTGTACTGGCTTGCCTAAGGCTAAGAGGGGTTCTAGTTACCTGTGTTCCACAGCAAGGCTTATAACTGCTTACTAGGGCTGCCATAGAAGATGTAGATCCCCAAATTCCATTAATTTGCTACATAATACAGGACTTCAGGTGTAGCACCAAATCATGTCAATATCACCTGACCCTTCTCCACTGAGGTGAGATGAAAGTTAGTATTTATCTATTGCTCCAAATCTATGCAGAGTAGGGGCAGTGGACCCCAAACCCAAAATACCATCACCTCAAAATATTGCAGCTTTTAAGCCTAGTACCCCTTAACTCCTGGGGCACAGTTTGTGGATGAAGTAGAGTAAGAATAATTACAAATAATCTTTCTGAACAAATTGCCAAATAATTACAAAAAATAAATAGCATTTATTTAACTAGGGCACTAGAGGAACTCCATTTGCATATGCAAAGGCAGGATTTGGATCTTAATCTGTATTTGTCCATGGGTGTGGACAATACGGAACATTAATTTACTCTAAAGGAGTAATTACTGAATTTCTATACTGCTTTGGCATGCATTTTCTTAAGTCTATATCCTCAATGTACCTCTTCTTGTGAAGGTTACTGATGCCAGCCAACAACTTTGAAAAGTAATTGAGTTTCTCAATTCCTAAATGTTTGTAGCACGCAAAGCTCTCTCAGTATGTGGTCTCGGGATGGTTATCTTCCCCAAACAACAGTAACCCTTTTTCTGTCCCGAAAAGCCTCTTGGCTTTTATAGCATGTCATCAACTGGAATCTCAAGTAACCTGCAACAAATTATTTTGTTAATGAGCAATTAATCAAAACTTATTTCCTTATGTTGTAGTACTATCACTTCTGAGTATACTCAAGGAGACAGTTGTCTGCAGATCATTCACGAACTGCAAAAGAGTTAAACCATATTTTTACAAAGTACTACTATACTACAGCATCCAGCTTTGCTAGGTCATTGTGACATTTTGCACATAATTTTTAGAATTATGTGAAAAATAATTATGTAGAAAATACACACATTCTAAATTTTCTAGACCTATTCTGTATGACAGAAAGCATGTTGGCGCTTTCCTCCTCCATACGGATCTTTTTCCTATAAGATAAAGACTAAGATAACAAAAAATGTTAGAAGACATCATAGGAAAGACGTCTCACATCTTCAGGTTATGGTCTCTGAGTGGCAGTCTGACATTTTCAATAGAGCCCTCTCCCCTTTTGCTGAGACTACTTCTAGGCTGGCCTACCAAGTCTTTCAAGTACAGTAAGCTTGGATATTTCTTTCACGCAAAAATCATGTATGAGCCTGCTTTTTCCAGAGGCACCCATCCTGAAATTCATGTGCCTGTCCCCTTGATTTACAAGTACAGAATATCTTCACTTGTAAGCACGTACTTGTACATTTGCATTGGTGAGAATCTGCCTCTGTAGGTTTCACTTAGCATGGTGACCATTTTAAGGCATCTATAATTAATCTGCCATGGAAATTAATTGTTTATTTATTACCTAAGTATGCCTTTTATTAAAACTACTTTGTGAAAACCTAATTGCTGCTATAGTAATATAGCATAACAGTCCCTCACATAAATACATGATTATTATGTACAGTCACTTATCTGTGAACGAGCTCTGCTACTACTTTCTTTAATTAAGGATACAAAGGGCTCCTTCATCTTTGCATATTCCCTAGCTAGGACATTGATACTCATTATTTCCTAAGTCCAAACACTGAAACTGTGTCAAGAATGCATCTATCACCAGATGGGTATTTATAGTCAGCGGAATTTTCAACTGCGTCAGCAAATTCAGCAATTTGCAATTTCTGTATGTCTGACATGTTTTTATTGGTGAAGATCACTTTCAAATACCAAGAGCATGAGAATGATTCCTCAGTTAGTCTCCTCAGCAGTCGAATGTAATGACAGTAATTAACAGCCTGTGATTAGCAGCCACTCCAGAAAGTCTTTGAATGCTAATTTGCTTCAACTAATATGCAGCACTTCTGTGTAATGAGACCTATGCTATAGGTTCACAGCGAAAGTAAATTATTTTTCCAGCATTTAATCATACAAATGATTTTCAGTTAATCACTTGAACAGTAAACCTCAATGTTCTAATAAGTGACATTTGTTTTTCTGCCTTTTGATTTATTACAAACATAGGTGATAGTATGGTATATTGAGCACTGTTTCTTCAAAAAAGGTCATGAACACACTTGTGGTTATTTTTGTGGATCACATTATAACCAAGGTGATCTCATTTCATGTTTTCAAAGCAAAGTGTCTTCAGCCTTCCTTTTATCCCTCTCTTTTTTGTTCTTTATCCTCTTATTTTTCTTGAGGTGTCTTTCCATATGGCATTCAAAGTGTTAACTGCTGAACTCCTCCTTTTCACATGGCGGATTGGCCGGAAAATGAAACCAGTTGCACTTCAGTGCACTGGAAGAGGACACAAGGCTTGGATAAGTGCACTCTGCTGTTAAAAACTGACTGGCTGGGTGAGCCCAAAGAGTGGTGGTGAATGGAGTTAAATCTGGCTGGCACCCAATCACTCATGGTGTCCCCCAGGGTTCAGTACTGGTGCCTGTCCTCTTTAATATCTTTATTAACGATCTGGTTGAGGAGATTGAGTGCACCTTCAGTAAATTTGCAGATGAAACCACACTAGGTGGCTGTGTCAATCTGCTAGAAGGTAGGGAAGCTTTACAGCAAGATCTAGACATGTTAGATATCCTGGCTTGTATTAGGAACATGGTGGCCATCAGGAACAGGGAGGCGATCATCCCCCTGTACTCAGCACTGGTGAGGCCACACTTTGAGTACTGTGTTCAGTTCTAGTCCACTCACTACAGGAAGGACACTGACATGCTGGAGTGTGTCCACAAAAGGTCAGTGAGGCTCATGAAGGGCCTGGAGCACATGGCCTTCAAGGAGCATCTGAGCTGGAGGAGGCTAAGGGGAGACCTCATTGCTCTCTAAAAGTACCTGAAGGGGTGTTGGAGCAAGGAGAGGGCCAGGCTCTTCTCCTTGATGACAAGCAACAGGACTAGAGGAAATGGTTACAAGCTGCAGCAGGGGAAGTTTAGGCTAGATATTAGGAAATACTTCTTCACTGAAACGGTTCTCAAACATTAGAATGGTCTGCCCAGAGCTGGTGGAGTCACCATCCCTGGGGGTGTTCAGGCTGTGTGTGGACCTGGTGCCTAGGTACATAGCTTCACTCCTTGGTTAAAGGTTGGACTGGATGATCATGGAGGTCTCTTCCAACCAGATATATTCTGTGATTCGGGATGGTGGGTGAGGGGGAGAAAAAAAAAAGAGAGGGGAAAAAAAAAAGGCAAGAATGAGACCATATTGCCAGTGGACTGGAGACCATGAGAAGACTACAGCAGCATTAGGAAGTACCCACATGAATTTCTTTTTGTGTTTTACAACTGCAAAGGCTAACTACACTCTGCTGTTAGGAATGACTGAATTATGTCTTAGGTAGAGAATTCAAACATATTATAAAAAATATTTACTACATGAGTGTAAACCTGAGAGAAAATGATTTCTCTGTTCTTTCAGATGTTTGGGCAAGTATGCATTGTGAGCAGTGACACTACAGGATGCTTTCCTCCAAGATTATTTCACAGCAAGACTTCAGACTTCCTGGTGCCATGAAAGACACAAAAAGTCATTAGACAACTAAGTACTGTAGAAGACCTCTGCATCTCTCAGAGACAAAGTGAAGGCAGCTCCAACAACAGAACAGAGGTAGTAGGTATCAATTTACATTTCATTCAGTAGTATGAGCTCTGGGATTCTCTTGGGCTGCTTGCTTTCCTCTCCTAGAAACCCATACTGACTAGAGCCCTCTGCATCAGCGTAGTCCCACTGTGGGGCACTCCTCAGCCATTCTACCTTCTAGTTTAGTTCACAACTGGGAGAAAAAGAAATAAATAGAAGCAGATAGTTTGAGAGAGGTGCTTGGGGTTTATGTTGAATCTACTTTTTAAAATTCAGGGGGTTAATATGTAAACTCACGCTGGTTTATCCCTCCCCATTGTGGATACTGTCACTTTCTAGCAACCTTGCATTAGTTGTCTTCTTGTTAAGATCTTTTGCATAACAGGAACACCAGTAGCTCCAGATTGAAGTACTGAGGCAAAAATCAATGCTGGAGTGAGTATAATAAACAACATCTTTAGCTGGAGTCAAAGCATGCACTAGTGCTAAAGACCTTAAGAAATCCTCTCAATTTATTGTAATTTGGCTTTTGGACCACATTTTCTCCTTTGGAACTGAGATCTAAAACCAAAGTGTATGGTAACCACACAGACTTTTATTGCTCCAAACACCCTTGGCATTGCACAGGAAACTTCATCTGACACTGTGCAGTGTTGAATGTCCTGTCTGGGAAAGGGGTGAGTGAAGCATCCATATCTAATTCTACAAGGTGCACCTGCTGGTACGGACAGATTTGTCACTTTTTTTAGCATCATTCACCCAGTGCAAGAAAGAGAAGATTTTGAAAGTCAGCATTCCTGTGGATAGGTAAAATGAAGGGGAATGGATTCTAATCTAATTGTAAATGCCCTGTTTTTAAAACGCTTCTTGTCAATAAACCCTTCCATTAACAGACATGCTGGCAGCCCACAGCATGGTCAAACCAGGAGTACAGCTCCAGTTGTGGTATCATATTTCTGTCATTTAATGTACAAAGTTATACATCACATTGTCTGATTTTAAAATGCAGTCATCAGGAGTTTGTTTTGGTAGAAATACCAAGAACTTCCCAAACCGTGGTATACTTTTACCATTCTGCCTTTTATGTTGAACTTAACACCTAAGAGGACCTATTCAGAAAACCTATCTAGAGGCTGATCACAGGACTGAGAGTGGGACACCTTCAGCCAAAATTAAGTTTTTGCAGCTGAGTTGCTGTTTGGCCTTAAGCAAGTAATTTCCCAGTCATATAGTGAAGGATATAAGGCCCCTCCATCCCAGGGATGAATAATATTGGTTAATAATTAGTTAATCTTTTTAAACATTTGGAACTGCCTATAAAGATGTAAGCCCAATCTTTTCCCCCCACTCTCTTGCACCTATCACTATAAAGACAGTCATAAGAGTTGAGCTGGATTCCCTTCCAACAAACTTTACCTTGTAGTTTTGGTCACTGTCCAATTTTCTTCAATCGGCTGCAAGTCACAAGCAGGTTAGAGGTATTCTTAGCTTTCTATTACTTTGCTGCCCCTCCAGCCCTGAAACTCCTTCCATTTATCTAATTTTAGCCCTATGCAGATTATTATGTCCTCTCTGGAAAACTGGTACCGTGTATAGCTTTCTAAGCAAAGTTCTAAATCCATTGGTCCACATTCAGGTTACATAAGATTCAATAGAAATTATTTTAAAATAAAACACACACAAAAAAAAAACCAAACAGTGACCAAAAATAAGCAGATTTTGAAGTAGTTTACCTTCTACGCTTTTCATTTGTTGTTTCTTTTAATTTATTTCATCTGTTCCTAATCTTTTGATAATAAGCACGCAGCTCCATCCACTTGTAGCAGCATTCCTCCAATGCCATCGCTAGTGGCGTCCTGTAAATGCCAGCCAAAATCTGTCTGCGAGAAAATTTGCTCAACAGTGCAAAACTGATGTAATTACCAACCATCATCTTTTGTCCTCCTGCTGGGGCAACTGCTCCAAAGCATGACTTTTTGCCCTGAGCTAACAAGATTCAGAAACTTGCTGTTATGTACAAATCCTGCCACAGGAAACTAACATGGTTATACACAAATTCCGGCAGACTCTTTCAGCTACAGGAGGTAACAAATATCTGAGTGGCATGGGTCTTGTGGAAATATTTTTAAATGTCTATGTTATTTGTGGCTTCTACTTCATATATTGTTGGTCTATGAGATTATTTTTAATGATCATAATGAAAATGATCACACAAAAGAATTGTTTTAAAAAAAGAGAGGAGGCTCAGGGGAGACCTTATTGCTCTCTACAACTACCTGAAGGGAGGTTGTAGACAGGTGGGGGTTGGTCTCTTCTCCCAGGCAACCAGCTCCAGAACAAGAGGACACAGTCTTAAGCTGCACCAGGGGAAGATTAGGCTTGAGGCGAGGAGAAAGTTCTTCACAGAACTATTGGCCATTGGAATGTGCTGCCCAGGGAGGTGGTGGAGTCACCATCCCTGGAGGTATTCAAAAAAGGATTGGATGTGGCACTTGAAGCAAACTACAATCTAGAAACATGAAATGCAATGAATATGTACAAAATATACAAATATATGTTCTCTCTCTCTCTCTCTCTCTCTCTCTCTCTCTCTCTCTCTCTCTCTCTCTGTATATATATATATATATATATATATATATATATATATATATATACATAATTTTTATAATTTATAAACAGCACAAACTCCCCAGACCCCCCTGGACAGCTCCAGGGGACTTGTTCACCTCATCCCTCACCTTCTCCACCACCACCCCCCTCCCTCCTTTCCCTTACCCCACACAACAGTCAAAACAGAGATACCCTGGCAGGGCCACAGAAGAGAGACAGAAGTTGCAAGCAGAAGTGACAGAAGAAGAAAAGAGAAATAACTGTTTGCCATATCCCCATTAGTAAGCCAATGAATTATATAGACCTTATCATTATTTTTCTTTTGTATCCAAGGGTAATAATGTTTTACTTTCAGTCTTTGCAGTCAGGATCCTAGGCTAAAGTTCTCCCTTCAAAATGTAACCTAACCTACAGTTTTCCAGCAATACTTTTAAAAAACAGCAGAGAAACCTGGATTGCTGAAATAAAATCAGAAAGACCACCCCAAATGTATCATACTTGATGTGCAAACACAACACATACAGGGTGAGGTTCCCATTGTGTTTCTAAGTAAATACATTTACAAACATAGCTAAACTTCTGGTAGAGCACCTTGTCAGCACTGCCTGCCTGAGACTTAAGGCAGGAGCTACTGCTTCCACATTTCTATGCTTCCCAGGCCAGTATTCTAGTTCCTAGAGATTTTGATCATCCCTTAGATCCTCAATGAGATGATTTCTGCTTAACTGAAGACAGTAGGGTTATGCTAAATTTTACTATTTTCATATCCAGATTTAGCAGCATCCCAGATGCTGCATAGGTATGGATTTTTTCTTGGAGATGACACAGGTAGATGAATGTTGGTACTAAGTGGCACTGCTTGTGATACAAATACATTTCCAGACAGAATGGTGGGATTTGCACATCTTCTGCTATATTCGTGAGTCACTCTTAATCAACACATTCTCAACATTGTGCTGTACCAGCAAAGAAATTCAGTGACATAGTATTATATGCCTCAGAAAGATCTGCAGTGTCACTTACTCATCTCTTCCCACAGTTGCCACAGACTTTTTGTAAAACCTGTTGATACTTCTGTTTCTCTGGACAGCCTTCCTAATGCTGTGTCTGCACTTTATCATCTGAAAAAAGAAGCAATCACAATGACAGAACTAGACCTTGTTATACTATGAGTAATATTACACAGTCCAGCACTTCTGGAGGGAATCTTGAACGCTGGTGCTTTATATACATGATAAACAAGGGGAATTTGGTTTGTATTTGAGGTAATTTATGGTTTAGGCTGCTGTGCTGTTGTTCATTGCCAAGATTCATTACACATAATGGCTTAGCGGCTAACATCCCTCGGACTTCTTTGAAGATGTGTTAAAGACTCCTAAAAGAAAAGCATGCAGATTATAGCTTCCCACGTGTTTAATAAATATTTTAGGCATTTGGAACATGTCATTAAAATTTTAACAAAAGGAACAGAAGGAAAGCATAGTACCAAGTATTTTCTTCTTCCTACTCATTTTTTGGGTAATGAATTTTCTGCATATTGAAGCATTTGTTGTTCTTGGTCTGTTGATTAACAAAAGGCTAGGACAGTTATCATATTGCTCAGTAAAACCAGTGTTGCGTAGCACGTAATCCTGACTCCCTAAAAGATTCTGGTTTGTTCTGGTGAAGAAAGAATATAAAATTGAGATAAAAGAAGAAAGAGCATAAAATTGAGATAAAAGCCTACTGCATTAGAACGGTGAGCTTCTAGATCCACTTAGCAAGTTTTGACCTCAGATACACAAGTATCAAACCCAGAATAACACCAGTAAAACCCACAGCCTTGCTTTGGAGTGATACTGTGCCTAGTGGCAGCTAGCATCAATTCTTGCTTTTTCCCCTGCAGGGAACCAGCTGCACCATCCTGAAGGGGTCTGACACAAAGCACTGTGAAGGTGATGGAAGCACAGAGAACTGGAGAAGAGGCTGCAGACTGTCAAGATGCAACAGCTGCGTGGGGCCTTGGTGTGAATAGTCTTTTGGGAGTAGACACAGAGTCACTGGTAGGTGGACAGGCAGGGACAAGCATGACCATACAAGTAGAGTGGGAGGGCTGGCAGAGTGATGGGAATTCTGCATTTCCTCTTCTTTACACAGCAGTGAGAACACCAGCAGTCAACCTCACTGCTCTGCTGGCCCCCACACAGTTATGTGCAGTTTCCAAATCCAAGTCCCATTTGTGTTTGGGTGAATCTCTCATTTATGATTGCCTGAACTCATTGTGTATGCAATGCTATTGCTATTAATCCCTCTGATATTTCCCGCTCCCTGGATTTTATTTAGGTTTAGAGCTAGTGGCTCTTAATTTTTAGAGTAAGCCTTTGAGGCTCCACTACACCACTGCTAATATGGGATTCAGTACTTATATTTTATTTAAAACACAGGGCTTGTTACTACAGTATTTTTAACAGTCTAATATACACATAAAATTTTTATGGTGCTCTCTCTTCCTGAGAGAAGTCTCAGGTATAAAACAGTTTTTCTAAGGGGGAAAAAAAATACACGTAACAGCTGTGTTTTGCTTCAATTTGGGGTCCACAAAAGTCCCTTGCCATGCATGATTGTTATCAGCAAAGACAGAAAATAACTATCCAAGAACAAAGCATCAGAGCATTGTAAAAAGCAGCTGATTTCTGTGCTGGCCACAGCACACTGCCAATTTGGTTCCTTCAAGGCCATGGGGTCCTAGATGCAGAAAACTAGAGCTGGAGACATAGATATTCTCGCACCTCCCCTCGGCACCACTCAGGTACATCTGATTTGAATCTATTGCTTTTCCCTACATGTTGCTCTTCCTCTGTTTCAGTTTCTCACCCAAAGCACTCATGCTTTATCTAGAGGTGCTGCTACAGAGAGAGTGAGTTTGCATCCCAGCTGTAATGCAGGCTTTGGCCCCGCTGGCAGCAGATACAGAAATATTGCACTTCTGTGATGCAGGAGCACCAGACAATGGACATCCCCCTGGCTGGAACCCTGCAAAGGAGTGGGAAGAGATGCCCAGCTTGTTCTTACAGCACTGATAGCTTTCCTGCTCATGCAAAGCAAGAAGGAAGCTATCATGTTCATGCCCAAGTAGTTGTAGGCAGCAAGAAGAATTATGGCAGGAATCAGATGCTTCATTTCTGTTGTCCCTTCTGGTACAGTACATCCGTTGGCACAAAGCCCTTTCCCTGAGTCTATTATCAATGTAGTGTGACTGAACTTACCACAAATTCCAGCTGGAGATCACCTTTGGGAACTGTACCTGTGATGCTCTTTGCATCTGGGATGAACAAAATCACAGACACATTAAAGGGACTCTGTGTTCACTAGTTACTTTTCTTTCATGCAGAAGTTCCTGCTTACCAAAGAAATGATGGTGTTTAGTATTTCACCAACATCGAAAGCCTGAATGAGCTCCTACCAGGTCATCATCATGGGTTCATCTCTGGTCAGCTACAGGAACCTTCACTGAAAATTAAAGAGGTCCTCTCTTTTTATTCAAAAGAGCTTGATTAGCTGTTTCTTGATATATCAAGATGTTATTCAGTTATTCAGTGCTTATTTAATCATGCTTTTCATCTGCTCTACTATATATACTCTACTAAAAATGCTAATTATTATTACCATTTTTGATCTGGAAAAGTAAATAGCATGGGAAAGCTGTTTATAGTGTATTTCCACATGGCTGAAATCAGAAAGACTGGAAAAGTCACATAAAGTTCTGCTCTTACAAGATTTCCAGATCAAAGTTATTTAGATACATGAAGTTGCAATTTACAAGTTTTTATATTAACAAAGCCAAGTTGGCTGCAATTTATGAGGTTTGCAGGGGGTTTGCTAGGGGAAAGAAAAAAGAAAAAGTACTGTTCAAAATTAATTATGCATGGTTATAAATATGTGTGAATGAACATCCTCAAAATCTATACACAGATTAGATTTATAGAGTACAATTCAATACTATTTTACAAAGCAATGAAAGTACTTGCCGATTCTCATGAAAAGCATCAATATATTTTAGCTTTAATAATGAAAATGTTTAATAAATAAGATCCAATTATCAGCTTCACAAAACTTTTTCCATGTATCTGTGCATTTCATCTTTGTTTTCACCCCTTTTCTCAATTTGCTTTTACTCTTTCTCCAGTGGTGACACAGCACTTAAGAATTTAATTTTCAAAGACAATGTTGTCTTTTTCTCCAGGTTTCATAGAGTAGGTATCACTTTTTCTATCTCCTTTATATAGGATCTGCAGATCAACACAGACATAAATTATTTCCTTTTGCTACAATTACCTCCTCCTTTGAAGAAACCCTTTCTGTTTCCATTCCTTCTTCTCTGAGCTCTAAAGAGGAACTCCTAATTCAACAATGACCAGACATCTGTATGTGCTTATCTAAGCACAGAGGGTTTGGAGCCAAAGTTGCAGCACATGATTTGTGGTGGATTTTAACATGCACCCAGGTGCAGGAGGGGTTTGTTTGTGCCCATTTAGCCATGCACTGGCAGGACCCATATTGACCCTCTGTAGGTTACAGAAGGACTATTCATGGCAGTGGGAGCAGTCCCTGTTGTAAATAAGGATCAGGCTCTTCAATACAGTTTTCTTTCTTCTCTTTTTCCTTTTTTTCCCCCTTCTTGTCTTGTTGCTATATTTGAGGCCACAGTAACATAAAATCTTGCAGTGGCTCACTCTGATGGTGCCACTCTGCCTCCCCACAGCCAGAAGGACAAACGGACAGGTCATTTTCTGCTTTATTAAGAGATTTGAAGGTCAGAGCATCAAAATGGTAATTTCAATCAGAGCCAGTCTGGTTGCTCAGCAGACTAACAGAGCTACTGTAGGTTGTAGATCTTAATGCATGCAGAGACTGTGATCTAATTCTGAGCACCGCTTGTTGGGTCAGATCTGGTTGAGTCAAACTGCAATGCATCAGTCCATCAGGTCATTCCTGAGAGGCTGCTTCCCACCTGGGTGGGAGCAAATAAAATACAAAGAAGGAAGGAAATGGAAATTTTGCTTTGCTGAACAAGCACAAATCTCTGCATTAAGGATTAGCACTTAGGAAATAATCCACAGTTGCCTTTAGAGTAATCTCAGCAGACATACTAAATTCAGTGTTGAAGCCTTCACAGCTACTGCCAAGTACCAAAGGCGTTCCTTGCAAATGGATGGGACTAGAAAGCAGTGACTGGAAGAAAGAGAATAGATTAATCCCTTATTGTCACTCAATTAATCCTTGTAGTACCAAATAACATGATGTTGTCTAAAACAGGAGGCACTGCTATGAATTCACAGTTTTATCCAAAAAGAGAGAGGAATTGCAATGGCTTGATTTCAGGTATAAATCTAAGACTATAATGTGATAGTCTAATAGCTAATAAGGATTTGTAGATGCTTGAAGGAATAATAGTATATTTAAAACAAATATATAAGGGGTGTTTAGAACCTTACTACAATCCTCCCTGATGCAGAGGTCTGTGCCAATAGCAGCAACAGCAATTATATAGCAACTGTAAGTGAGTAACATTTTTCAAGACACTGTAGGTATGGTATTAGGGGAAAAAACCCAAACAAACAAATTAGCAGAATGAAAGCACAGCACAGCACTTAATCACAGAGTTGTCTCATTTAAATCAGTGGGTCTACTCATTTTCGTATAATTATGCATGTTTTTAAGATATGCTTGGTATGTCACAAGACTGTGTAATCTTATAATTGCAGCTATCCATTTCCCTTAAGTTTGCCCTACCTTTGAAGAAAAGACTGCTCTTTTGTTGCTGATTGTAAGGTAGCTGGCGTAGGAAGGTGCAGGCTTGCATCAGGAGCTAGTAAGCACTATGACAGGATGCACAGTAACAGAGTCTTAGTTTAAAAAGAACTAATTATTGCTGAAAAAAATGGTAAAATACCAAAGCTGCTTGATCAGTGTACTAGAGCAACCTTACAGTAGAAAACTATGGGAGAGCAGGGTAAATGGCTTCTTCCACCTTCATTGTACTCTGCAAAAAGATGAATCCAGTGGAAGCCAGACCAGGTAGATGCAATTACAAGACAGGAGCTCTGGCAGAGATGGGGGAGCGCAGGTGGTGGGAGAACAGTGGTAAAATGATGTGTTTTATGTTACTGATGTCCTGTCTTTTATTTATTTTAGTCTGCTGGCAGGATGTTTCTCTGTAAACATTACCACAAAACACTTAAACAGGAATAAAAGTAACTTTTATTGAAGAAATTTAAAAGTAGTCTCTGGAAAGCATGCAAGAAACACCATGTGGACTCCACATCTTCTTCAAAGTAGAGGGAACACAGCAGGGTTCCGCTACTGTCACAAATACCAAATCCAAACTGCACCTTTTAATATTTATATAATTGAAAGTACAAATCAAGGTTGCTGCCTGAAAGTGCTAAAATTTCCTGACAGGGAAAGAGACAAACCAGCCTTTTCAAACTTGTAATAGAATACGTTTAGAACAGACTTAAGCCTGTAGTTCTGGCATAAACCAGTAACATCAGGACAATAGCGCTTACCACATATTGCAAAATATAACTTTCCATTCTTTAGACTAATTAGAGAGGCAGCCAGTAGCACCACTATGGTTCTGTCAGCATTTCCACAATAAACCCCCCTTTCCAGGGCTTTATAACTTGGCTGTAAAAAATTAGCTCCAGGCTGAAATGTGGCATGCCATGGCTCACCCTAGCAGTAAGTCAAGCTGTGCATGTGGTTATGTGTGTGGTTTGTTGATTGTTTCCTAAATACAAATTTTCATTAAAATTAGTTTTGCCACTTCTTGGAAGACAATGATAAAATAAATCAATTTTAAAATAAGCACAGTAACATTCTTTGGCAGTCTCTTGCAGCAAGTTAATTGTTAAAAATACAAGGTTTGAGAAGAGAAGCATACAGACTTGTGATGCTTATTTGTTTTAAATTAAATCATCTCAAGGGAATTTTGAAAGCAGGTTGTTGCACATGCATGATGAACTTATTTCACAGGGTGTGATCCTGACTCCATGGAAGATATCAAGCAGCTTTGACAGAAAAAGACCTCACAAAAGCACCTCACTGGTATTCAAATAGTTCCTGGAGCCCTTGGAACAGCTATGCCAAAGAAAGGATTACTGTTCCAGAGTTGCAGGATTGTCTGGAACACACTGAATGCGTAGATGTGGAAGCTATCAGTGTCCTCCTCCACTTTTCACACAGTGGTGGGAATATCAGCCTTCCCTAAGTTTATGCCTCAGATGAAACTGAGTGATCTCTATCAACTGTGGGAGGTAAACCTCTATTACTTACATTTCTGTATTATGGAAGAGCACACTGCATTACTTCAGAAGTGTCCACATAACCTATCTATATCCTCAAATTTTGAACTGAACAGAATATAATAATAATAACCTTACTGCAGATGTTCCTGTTTCAACTTCACTACGGTCTCAAGGAGTCAGGACACTACCATGCATTTGGAAACACTGCAACATGAAGAGAGAAGTGAAAGCATTTGAATTAAATCAGACAAGTAAGATGGGCAAAGCTGATTTATTTTTCCACAGGGGAGTCTTCCTCATTTTAATGCAGTTTTTGTTGCATGGTTTGATTTTTTTTCTCTAGCATTTTTAACAGTTAATAATAGTTGATTATTAAAAAGGTAAAAATTATAAGCCACAGAAGCTAGCTTTGCTTCTTCCAAGGAAAGTAAAGAAATGCTCTGCAAATACATGTGGGTAGAAAATGTCATCAGTATGCACTAACATATTCTCCAAATCATTCTTCAATATAAGTGTCACAAAGAAAACTAACAATCCACATCCAGTATTCTTCGATCAATGAACAGTTGAAGATGAAAATTAATATTATAGAGTAGAATAACCAATTATAAACCAATTCAAAAATCTATTCATCATGGACTCATTTTAGCAGTGAGTGGATGAGACCTGAAAGGGAGAGAAAGATAGTAAGAGCTCTGAACCAACTCAGCAGCTTCCCAAGTGCAGAGTTTTGTTACAACCCCCAAAAAAGAGCTGATAGCTGATGAACAAGTGAGATATTTGGGCTCAGCCCATTTCCCTGAGTACAAGGAGTCAGCTAAGAAAGCCATCTCTCATGCTGAGGCAGACTCAAGCTCTCCATCAGATCAGCAGAATTTTGTTCCAGCTTTAATTTTCTCCCAGAGTAGCTGCCAGGATATCCTTGAACACATAAACCCAATTAAGCCAAGCTAAACTGATCATTAGGCTTTCAAGTATGTGTCTGCTGATATTTTATAAGGCTGTAGTCTACTTAAAGTTTCACCTCCTGCAGCCACCCAAGGTTGACCCTGGGAGTCCACTGAAACAACAGGCAGAGACTCCTAAATTTCTTTGAGTGTCTCACATTTACAGAGGCTGCCCAGGTTGCTGTGGCAGACACAAGGATTACTGCACATTTTTTTACCTCTTCCAGCTGCTGAGGTACCATCTACTTTGAATAGCTGATGTGACTTTGACCTAAACTCATGGGCAACCTAAGAGTGTGCAAGTGGGAAAGCACATGAAAGGGGCTTAGGAGACACACATGTGCTTCTTCAGGCACAAATTGAATTCCATTTGTCACCTGGAGGATCTGTTTCAATTTTCAGATTTTTCTCTGTTTGCAGAAATTATCAAGCTTTGGCTGTGATCATGCAGCTGTCATTCAGCAAATGCTAGCACCCAGTGAAAAGCAAAGAAAACCTGGTGTTTAGGGTCTCCCTTCTCTCTTCCAAATACACCTCCCGGTCCCAGCTTACATAGGCAACTCTGGTCCTCCTGAAGGATTTTTTTAAAAAAATAAACCAACAGAATTTGTTGAACTGAGAGGGTATGTACAGGTCCCCAGTCCTACTGCTTTCCTCTGACCCTACACTCAGTGGCCGTGTAGTCAGAAGCCAATTTCACTGACTCAGACTAAGAAACCAACATTGTTTCTGCTCATTTGAGCTGTTTTCTTCCAAGGTTAGTTCATACTTAAATATCATGCAGAACTAGGTGAGCAGATGCATCAGAAGTATTTTACAGGTGGCCAGGGGGCAGCACCCTCAGCCACAACTAATCTCCACCCATCCCCATGCTCACTTTTGCCTGTCTTATTAGAAGACCTTAGGAGCATGAAGAGATTCTACTTCTTTAAGTGCTGTATGTGCTTATTTATGCTTTATTGGGTTTTCTAGGGTAGTAAGTATCTCATGTACAGTTCTGCTTCAAGAGATGTTTGTTCCCTTTGATTGCTTTTTGGCTGCACTCAACAGTCTGCAGGCTCAAGTCCTGTTTTCTCAGATTTGAGCATGTGCTGACTAATGTAGATGACTAACCAAATGCAGTCAGGTACATGTGGTCCAACTCTGTGTGGTACAATTCTAGAAAAATAAAGGAATGTAAAAACTTTACCAGCAGATCCCACTTGACAAAAGAGATTTCTTAAATGCTGGTTTTTTGTGGGTCAGTAGGACTTTCAGATCAACAGTATCCATGCTACTGTGCTGTCATCGCCTAGGACTGTGTGGCCTCAACAGCTTCATGCACTTGAATAAGCACTTCCCAATATTTAAAGATAACCTTTGCCTGTTTGGAATTCCTTTGTTCTGTTTTATCTGAGAGACTTCTTTTTTCCCCCTTCCCAGTCCCTGCTCCTGTTTTTAATGAATCAAAATCTGCAGACTGCAGCCCTGATTTCTGTATTTCTGCAAGAATTTCCTCTATGATTTTTTCAAGGTTGCACACAACGTGACAAAACGGGAATCCAAAATCTGCTGCCAGTGACTTTGTTGAGATCACAGGAGGGTGAAGAAAGACAAAAATCAAGCTAGCTCTTTGCTACATAACGCCAGCTACTAAAGGAAATACATACTGAAATCAGAAGTGGCAGAAGAGGTAAGTGAGGACAAGCACCTGTATCATAAACTAATCTGAATGAAATGATCAAAACTTAAGATGGAATCAAGTATAATGCAAAGGGAAAGAGCAAATGATAGGACAAAATAAATTCCTTATTGCAGCTCAGCTTCCAATTATCATTAAATGCATACCTCAGGCTGAACCTCAGCCAACCAAACATACAGTTGCTCCTTCTGTCACTGCCTGTGACTGGTCTCACAATAGGGCAGGGCTTGAAAAAACTGAAAGGGAGAGTAATAGTTTTTAAAATTTGTACATGTGTATTTAAAAACAATTTCATAATAGCCCTCATCAGAATCTACTCTTTTCAAAGTATCTAATAAGTAGGATATAGGTATATATTTGTGTCTGTAAATAATAACCATGTAGTTCATGCCTACAGTTCTACATTTAGCTGTTATTTCTTTGGTACATCTTAAAACTATACCAAACATGGTGGTTTGTACTAGTCTGTGAGCCAACAGGAAAGGGTAGAGAACATCCTACCACAGTATTGTTACTCTTGCCTGCCTTTGCTGAAATGTTCTGTAACTGTACTGTACCGATTTCACTGTCCAGAGGGCTATTAAGAGTTTTCCTTGTCAGTTCATGTCCTCTGAAGCCTCTCAGATCATGCTAGTAGGAAACAATGACTCAAGGCAAGTCAGTTTTATGCTAGTGATGAATTTGTCCCTTTGAAAGCAGAGATTCATATCCCTCTTTTCTCTCTCTCTCCATTAGGAAATTTGCATTTACAATCCAATGACTCACGCAAGTCTTTTCAACTTTTTGTATTAAGCTTTCAGTCTTCTGATGAAGAGTAAAATCTAAATTCCGCAAAGCAACTGAAAGGGGATACCAGTTACGATTAAGCCAAGTTTAATGCATTCTCACAGGTATGTTAATGTTTTATGTACAACCATGTGTGCAGCTAAAGGGATACATAGAAAATAGTCTGGGAAATAGACAAAAATTAAGTTCATAGCAAAGGCTATTTCCCCAAATGGAAAGCATTTAAAGATCAGGAATTGCCTCTTTCTTTTAGCTATGTTTACCTCTCAACTCTATCAGCTAGCTTTCTGCTAGCCCTTGCTCTGCTTTTAGATATCAACTTGTATTTTTTATTCTGTTCATACAAAAAGCAAACACACATGAATAGAAAACACAATTAGATAAATATCTGCCAGTGTTTCATGAGAAAATCCTAGAGAGCAACAACAATCTAGATAAGCGTCAACTTTTCTTTTTGCTTTCTCCAAGTACAGTTGTTTGGCAGTTCCACCCTTCCCATGTATGCTTTGCAGCTTATGTATAAATGCAGACTTCCTCCCCTGAGTATCACCCAATAGAAACCAAATAATGATAGAGGAAAGTTTGGGAGAGGCATTTGTAAATGATAAAAATCATACACATCCATAATAATGTGCTTTGTATAAATATTTTTTAAGTACCCTTTTTACTCTCATATGTAAGAAATTTAAAACTTGATTTCTTTTTTTCATAACCAATAACTATTACAGATAGGTATGCTGGGATGGGAAGGGGCAAACAAACCTGATGACAGATCTGTAGAGAATGCTGTTAGTATGCCAGATCTTATTACGGAGCAGTGGGAGGCCTTGTACACTACATACCAGCTCTATGGGGACCTTCATATTTAAAATAAGATGAAAAAAAGTGATTTGAAAAGCCCCTCATGGGCAGCCTTCAAAGGCACAGACAGGTTCTGACTGGATTAACATTTATTGACTGTTTAAGCCTGCTTTTTTGCTTCAGGACAGAGATACACGAGTTTAATTGCAGAGGCTGTTCTGCCAACTGATCACCAGAGTGGCAACCAAAGCTTTACTAATCGGTCCTTCATTAAAGAAAAGTCTCTATTACAAAACAAATTAAGCATACTCTGATCCTAACCCACAGGTCCAATGGCATTACAGCAAAGTTTAAGCTGTTAGAACACTGAAAAACTTATTAAGGTTTAGCGCTGAGATAGCACTTTTGTATTGATTTTACAATACACAGGTATTATGATTTATGGAGTGCTAGTGTCACTCTAACAAGCTGAAGGACACACAATATCATCTCCAACATCATTAAAATTCAGAAGCCTCTAGAACTAACACATCAACCACTGTACATTGTCACTGGCTATAGAGCTGTATTCCAGTTGGAAAATGCCCTAAGCTTTTCGGACAGTTGTCTTCCTGAATCCTTTAATTGGAAAAATAAAAGAAAGGGGGGGGGGGGGAAGGGGAAGGGAAAAGATAATTCAAACACCATGTACATTTTCAAACTTAACTAATTGCAGATACCTAGTTCATGAGATAGTAAATGGCACTATTACTATCACCTATCCCAAAATGAAGTTTTCCGCCTTCTGTTGCCTGAATACTAAAGCACTGGTGAGGATTAGGTCTGCTGGAAATAGCTGATTAACCGAAACGGAAAAGGGAAGGCTCTAACAGGACAGGTGAAAGCCATGTATTATTTTACCTCGTTCTGTATCCGGGATGTTTTGTTTTATCGAAGTTGAGGTCCCCACCCTGTCTGACCCCAGAGCCATCCCTCCCTCCCGAGGGGCTGATTTCGTTTCCCGGAAAGACAAAACCCGCACTCCCGGCACCGCGCTCCTTTCAAGAAGCGGAGAAAGCGGCGCCCCATGTAAGCACAGCACAAAGCATGATCTGAACACAGGCACAACGCCCGCTGCGAACAAGCGGAAGCTGCCGCTGCAGGCGATTCTATTGCTCCGCGTCGCCCTCCCCAGCCCCTGCCAGGGCTGCGCCCTCGGCCAGGCCCCCGGCTTGCGCCCGACCCCGTGCTGCCTGCGCAGTTCCGCGGTGCGCTGGAGACCTCTGTCGGCGGCCGGCCGCAATGGCGGACCGGGAGCGCGGCGTGGGGCTGGGCCGGGCCGAGCCAAGGGGGCCGGGGGCGAACAGGAGCCGGACTGCCGGTCGCAGCGGCGAAAGAGTTCCAGACATGAGAAATGCCGAGATACACAACCGAGAGCATTCAGGTTTCTCGGGTTTAATTTTTCCCAGCTGTACGCCTTCCTTTCCCGTAGTGCAGCAGTCCAGCCTCTGCACTTTACACCCCGGTTCTGAGCTAGTAATACCATGTTAGTATTTTTACAAGCGGTGGAGGAATGTACTGAGTAGAGACACAACTTTGTTTTTCTTCTACTGCTATGTGCAGGAAATCCTCCTCCTGGAATCTTATAGCCTAGCTCATCGAAAGCATGCAGATGATAGTAGTATCCATAGCACTAGAACGGGTCTGGGCTAGCTGGGCTATCTTGGCAAAATCCTGTTTTATTATCCTGCACTGCACTAAGTAGTCACTATTTGTAATGACAGCAATAGGAATCCTCAATTCTGGTTCCCTTCCCTGCTACTATTCCTACAGCCCACATGTCATTTACACCAGCACTACCAAATCACTTTAAAAAGGAATGTAGGAATGACTGTACAAACTACCTGAGTACCAAACCCATTTGTTTGTAATGAGGCAATGCAAGATGTCAGGTATTATGTAATAAGTATAGCCACTCTTTTCTTTTGCACCGTGATCACTGGTAGCTATTATTACCTTTAACACTTCATAGAAAGTGTTAAACTGTTACATTCAGTATAGGAATATAAACAAATACAGCAACATGTTCTAGTGCTGATCTTTTCTGTGCACTGCTCCCCTTACAAGCTGCAGGAATGTTCCGTGTGAAAGGACTTCAAAGTCAGGCGATTGGGTAGCTAAAGCTTATTCAAACCCGGCTTTATCTGAGGGCTTCAAGTGTCATAAATTGACACAGCCTTGCAGTGTGCTCTATGCTTCTGTTTAGCATACACACATTAATTTTTCTCCCACATTCTGAAAAATCCAAACATTTTTTAGCTTTGAATACGCTTGAAAATATAATTTAAAGATGAAGATTAAATACTTGTCTTTTTTTTTTCTAAATAAAGTGAAACTGTAACTTATTTTTATCTTAAATTACCTTTACAGCTCCTGGGATTTACCACTTACATTGAGGTAAGTCTTAACCAAAAGAGTCTTACTATCTCAAATTTCTCTAACATACAGCAGAAGTATGTTCAGTATAAACAAGATCAGAATCAGGCTGGGATATGCAAGTAATCATTGCAAAATGACTGAATGAAAGCCCCCAACAGTATAAATCAGCTTTTCTGTCTGCTAAGAACTGCAGTACCCTCTGGTTTTGGATCTCTTACAAATCTGCTAAAAATACTGCAAGACTCAAGTGGTCCTGCAAAATGCTGCTTTAGTATGTAAAGCAAGTAACAGCTAAATTAATATTTTTAAAGTCTTCTTAAGATGATTACAATGTATATTTCAAAAACATTAGATCTTTTCCAGATCAGTGTGAATATGTATTAGTCAATGGCTTATTAGCATGGCTGAAGTTTTGTTGCTTAGATTTTTAATAGCATATTATTTCTAAGGAAGGAAGAAGGCTTTTTTTCCCAGTATTGCCAAAGATGCCTGATTGCAAAATTCAATCAATCCTAAAATTAAAATTAGGAGGCCAGATCAGCATGAAAGCAATTGTGTTATAAGGCAGCGTTAAGATGTTATTGATAGAAAAGCTAATGCAATACATTTTCCTCTGTCACACATTTCTGGCCCAAAGCAATTTGCCAACTAGCTAACCACCTCAGCATAAACACTGGGGAGCCCCTGCTGGGTCCTGGAAATCCCGCTTGTCTGCAAGTGCACAATATACAAGGCAAATCTCCATAAAGCCCAGTGCCACAGTTGAATACAAACACTCCTCAGGTCCTGCTGTGACTTGGCATACCCTGCTGGACAGCTGGAAACTGAGAGGAAAGGAGCTGCTGCCAATAATGGGTTACAAGGGATTGTCAGTGCAAAGTTTCCTGGAAACAGGCAGCGACTGACATAATTATTTTGCTGGAGGATATTGATGTGGTATATAAGATGACACATGGTTGCATTTGATACATATTTGACAGGATATATGGTAAACCGTAGTGCCTTTTTGATACGATCATCTGTGTGGTTGGGCAAAGAATTCAACCCTGAAAAATCAAACAGAATTTGTCCCAACCTTACGTTTTGCCTAACATAATTCTGGAAATCAGATATTGCCCTAAATGTCATTTTATTACGTCTATCAAAAAGATTTAGCATACTGAGGCTCCTGAATGTGTATCTAACACCTTTGCAGCTGCAGTTTACTGTAGGTAGATTGCATACAGTCACTTTAATTTTATTTTTTTTTTCATGGAACCACTTCCAATGAAGTGCTACCGGTAATGATTTTAAAAACAAACCACAAAAATTGCTCTTTTTATGTATCTTGAATATGCAACATGGTTCTTACTGGCATTCCAGTGTAAAGAATGCTTGAAAGACAATTCAGAGATACAAATGAAACAGCTAAATTAGAGATTGGCATACTCAATCATCATTAGTCTGATATAATATGGTTTTTAACGTAAAGAAGCTACATTTTCTAACCCTGAACGAAAGCCCGGTGTTCTCTATGTGCTAGGGGAAATTAATGCAGGAAAAACAGGTACACTTATCCTGTAAAGAAGCTTATTAATCAGGCTGCTAGTGCTGCAAAATTTGGCATACGGTAAACAATACCTTTTTGTTGTTGTTGTTGTTAGAATAATGATGTACAGTTTACTCTTTTATAATGTGCAGCACTTGGGGACCTCATCCATTTACCAAAATAATACCAAATTAGTACTGCAAATATTGAAATCAGACCTTTAAGACTAACCAGTGGCCTAATTTTCTCTTCAATCTGCTCTTAATCTCGATTCATCAATAACACTGCCTTATTATAGGTCTTTGACAGCGAGCTACGGCTTTTGATAAATTATACATCTCAAGCCAGATTTAAAATTTGAAGCTCAAGTGCTAATTATCTGTACAGGCCTAGTTAATAACGAGATTTCTTGTTAAGTATCTGATCACAGCATGGGCATCATTTGTCAAGAACCTCAAGTCTACCTTGGAGACTAGCTCTTCGAATTCTCCCTTGCCTACCATATGTAAAATTGGGATCTTTGTTTCTATAATAACCTTTTATTAGGAAGCTGACATAATGATTAAGTTCGCTATAGACACATACAATGAGTTAGACAATTACCCTTGCTGCTTTAAACTACTCAGGCTCCTAGCAAGACAAAATAATTAATACTGAATTTTAATTTGATGTGTTCCACATTTAAACCTCAATTTGCAAAGTACACCTGGAAGGCTGCCGCTGTTTCCTTGCAGTTTGTGCTGATGAAATAAAGGCTCCTGCAGTTTGAATGTAAAAGCACAGAAGGCATGATGCACCACAATCACTTCTCAGTGGAGCAAAGAATTTTCAAGCATTAATGGGAAAGGTAATTACCTAGGTCTAACTTTATAGCCTTTTCTCTAATGAAACTATAATCTCCCAGGCCTACATGGTTTAAGCATTTACATGATTTTAACGATTTCACTGCCATAACGGTTGTTACACGTGGTAATTTAAAAACTCAGTGCCTTAAAACAAAGATGCTAATTATATTTCTATATTTTTATTATTGAAATAAAACTGGACTGTACGAAGTGACAGAACCATAATAAAAACAACCATGCTCTGCATTGCCTAGGTGGAAGGAGTGGAGGGGCATATTTGTTTGCAGGAAAAAAGGTGCCCGAGAGCTTTCATAACTGTACTTGTTAATGACACAGAGCAGTTTAATTCCCCTGAGCTTTGGCTTTAGTCACTTCTACTTCAGTCAAAACTCCCACTGTGCCAACTTGTGTAGTCATTCCCTTATTAAAATAAAAATGGTTCTCAACCATAATCACCAAGATGTATCATGTGCATACAGTATTGCCATTGTAAACTGGAGTCCTGGAGCCCTTCCAGTGGTCTCCCATAAGTGCTACCACAGTCCTGACAGCAAAACCTCTGCTATAGCTGGCAAACACTTTGTCCCACATATAGATGAATTTGAACCTTAAACGTGGGCAAATGGGCTTATTGCCTCAAGAACTGGACAGAACAGCCATTTGCAGGGTGTATCCCTGTAGCATGGTTCCAGCTTTTCAGAGCAGTGCCTCATACGTCTGCTGGGGTGTGATGGGGCTCCCACCCAGCTCACATCATCTACTATTCCCAGCTTTTACAGCATCCTCACTGCATTTCTCTACTAGCCTCTGTTTTCACCATACTGGCAGGGATGTAACACCATTAGTAAAATTGACTTTCCTAATGACCTCAGCTCCAGGGCTGGGACTCCAGCAAGCACTCTGGCCTCTACTCGGCTCTAGAAGGGCCGAATGTTTTCCTCCAGCTTTGGCTTTTGTCTGTACTTGAGAACCTCACATGTCTAAATGATCTGAAGTAATTGCTGCTACAGTTTCCAGGATAATCTAATTTGATGTTCAACATCATGGCACAACTTTTTTTTCCCGAAACATGCTTACATCTACTAGCTGTAAGCCTCAGATGCAAAGTTTGGATCCATACCAAACTGTGAACTTTCCAAAAAGGCAGGTGTGCTCATGCCTAATGCATATACCCTCTGATAATCATCAGCTTGTAAGTGACTCAAAATGATACATTTAAGCAGAATAATCAGAAGCCACTTTACTGATAGAAAGATGAGCCTCAGTCTCATTTAAAGTGTCAGCAGGGATCCAGAATTTCAGTTCGGTGGAAAATTCAGACCTCTCAGGGTTTTTTTTTAATTCCTTACAAGAATGAAAAGCTAGGAAATTGATAATAAAGAAAGAATTTTTTAAAAATTATTATTATTTTTCTGGCAGAGTCACTCCTACTGGTCAATAAAAGTCAAGAATGTAGATAGTATCTTTTGTGTCAAAATCCAGTGAAAGACATTGTAAAAGGACATCTGATAGAACAGCCTTAGAGAGGTAAACTCTGAAAATTTCCTGGGGAGCAATGTGCCTGAAGGATGAAGCCATGGACAACTTCATATGGTGACCAAACATGGATTTCTACTTTGTTCCCTGTAACTGGTGTTTCTCTCTGCACTGTGTGAAGAGTTAGAGCTGGCTACTAAATGAGTGACAGACAGTCTCTATTATTAAACCATCTCCCCTCTCAAAGGGGAAAAGGAATAAAGGAGAGCATCTTACCAAATTAGAGAGGAAAACTAAAATGAATGAAATAATAAATAATATGTACCAGTGTATACAAAACTGATATTGAATCCAACCCCCCTGGTAACAGTTAGTCACCATCACTGCTCATGGCTGTGGCAGAAGTGCCAGACTGGACTCAGCAGCGAGTGGGAACCAGCTTCAAGACTGGGATTAAAGGAAGACTGTGCAGAACCCTCTTTAGTTGCTGGCCATTGAAGAAGAAAAGGAGAATCTCATTCTTGTGATCCATCAGCTTTATACCAAATATGGGAATGGAATGGAATGGAATGGAATGGAATGGAATGGAATGGAATGGAATGGAATGGAATGGGAAACCTCATTGGTCAGTTTAGGGTCACCTATCCTGTCCACACCTCCCCACAGGTATGGCCTTTTACTCTGCACCACCAGTGTGGAACACAAGATTTATCAGTGACCTTGGCCTGCACACCAACCTGTGGTGCTAACTGAAACCATTGAGCATTATCACTATTAGAAGCAGAAACTGTCTGTGACAATGTGCTTTTAATTTCAGAAAATGCAGTTACTTAGAAGAGGCTGATCTGAAAAGCAAAATAACTGGACAGAATTAGTTCTGTTCTCAGATCAGGACACACTGATATGAGAAAGACCTGACAGGACCATTGGATGAAACTATATCAGTCCTTTTATCCTGGGGAAGAACATACTTTTAGTCAGCCTTACATCAAAGCAAGAAGCTAAGGAGCTATCAGGCTGAGTTGGGGCAAGACTGTGGGAGTTTGTGGGTTGGTTGATTTGTTTTGTTGTTTGTTGGTGGGGGTTTTGGTGTTTGTTGGTTTGGATTTTTTTGGTGTATTTTGTTTTGTTTTCTTTAGGAAAAGTAAGGATTAAAGTCACCTTCTCTGCCTCAGCTGAAGGAGGGCATTGAAGACCAGAGGGACATCATGGGACACAACAACATGTGATGATGGCAGGTAAAATCTTTTATCAAAAAGCTATTAAAACTTTTCAGTGCCTGTAGATGAGCATTTACCATTGCATATAAATTCAGAAAGTTAATTTCCCAATATTTAACAGTTCCATGATGTCTTTTCCAGCATACCCTACACCTGCTTTTGCTTTGTTTGCTTCATCAACAGGTTAGACAGACTAACAAGAGATGTGGTCTGGGTAAGGATGTCAGTTGCCTGTGTTTTTGTTGGCACTCTTCCATTAAGGAAGATCATTTGCTCTTCTTTGACTGGTGAGCAAGATACTTGTGGTTACCTTGCATTTACAAGAGGAAAAGGATACACTGAGGAAGGTGGGGTAAATGAAGGTGTGATGTCTTGTCACCAGTGAAATTCTGTGGTGTCCTGGTACAAGTTCCAAGGCAGCCAGGAGGTACTTTATTACTGCAAGAAAGCATATGTGGATCTGCTCCAAAGCAGCCATGTCCCTGTGCTACAGGCTGTAGCAGCATGTTCTCCACTGTGTTTTAGCAGGCATGTATGCAGACAGACATATTTAACTAACTTACCCACTGCTGTGCACTCTACTGTCATACCCCACTTCAGGTGTGTCCAGCAAGACCACTTATTGTGAGAAAGATTGCTGTGTCTGCAGAGCTTCCCACAACCCAGTACACCACCACTCTGCATTTTGTGTCATTTGGTCTGTTAATAGCACAAAGTAGGTGTCTCTGGAAAGCAAGGCAATTGAAAGACTCTCACATGGTGCAAGAGTAAGAGCAACAAACTCCTACATTTTCCTCACTAACTTGTTCACAACAGAAAGCAATCATGAGCCAAGCTGGTCACCGGAAGACAAGTCTTCCAGCTCCTAAACTGGGCTCTATCTTTCAAGGGGGAAGACCTGTTAGTATCGTCTCTCTGTGAATGATTACACTAGGATGCTGGATAGGGACGGAGAAGCCTTGGCCTCCAGCACTGGGAAAGATGCTTTATCGGTTTCATCAGATGAGATTTTATGTTGTTGAGGGCTGCTGCTTCTTTCCTTCTTTCCTTCTTTCCTTCTTTCCGTCTTTCCTTCTTTCCTTCTTTCTTTCCTTCTTTCCTTCCTTCTTTCCTTCTTTCTTTCTTTCCTTCTTTCTTTCCTTCTTTCTTTCCTTCTTTCTTTCCTCCTTTCTTTCCTCCTTTCTTTCCTCCTTTCTTTCCTTCTTTCTTTCCTTCTCTCTTTCTTTCCTTCTCTCTTTCTTTCTTTTCTTTCTTTTCTTTTCTTTTCTTTCTTTCTTTCTTTCTTTCTTTCTTTCCTCCTTTCTTTCCTTCTTTCTTTCTTTCTTTCTTTCTTTCTTTCTTTCTTTTTCTTTCTTTCTTTCTTTTTCTTTCTTTCTTTCCTTCCTTCTTTCCTTCTTTCTTCTTTCCTTCTTTCTTTCCTTCTTTCTTTCCTTCTTTCTTTCCTTCTTTCTTTCCTTCTTTCTTTCCTTCTTTCTTTCTTTCCTTCTTTCTTTCTTTCCTTCTTTCTTTCTTTCCTTCTTTCTTTCTTTCCTTCTTTCTTTCTTTCCTTCTTTCTTTCTTTCCTTCTTTCTTTCTTTCCTTCTTTCTTTCTTTCCTTCTTTCTTTCTTTCCTTCTTTCTTTCCTTCTTTCCTTCTTTCCTTCCTTCTTTCTTTCCTTCTTTCCTTCCTTCTATTTTTCCTTCTTTCTTTCTTTTTCCCATTTGAAACCTAGTAATGGGCAGATGTTAGAAAAGAGGAAACAAGAAGTTGCATTATTAAGATGGTAAGCAGTGACAGGAATCTTCCTTAGCTATTCTAGTATAGCCATTTACTAACAACGTTGCCTAATTAGCAGCCGCCACTTACCCCAGGGAGGGGAAGCTCTGAAAGCTGCTGCTCTCCCATTCCTCCTCTTCAGGATGACAAACAAAAGCAGCCAAAGCATCTGCTCTGAGCCACTGGTTTCTTTAAAGCAGTGAAGCTTACTAATTCCTAGTTTATGTATAATATAATTGGTGTTATACAATAGAGCTGTATATAATTTCCTCCCTAATCTCTAGAACATCTTGAATATCATTGCTACAGAATACCTGAAGTAGGAGATTCCTGCCTTTCTGAGATACTTTGGAAAACTTATGCATCGTGGTATAAAAAATGTGAATGCTTGTTAGTAGATTCCTGACTGTGTTTTTCTATAGGTTTTATAGAAAGAAAAAATATATCACTCTATTAATATTGGAATTGAGAATGAGTTAGTCAGGTGAGGACATTTCTAATGAAAGTTTCTTGATAGTTTTAGAAGGGTCTTCTTTCAGGGTTCCCTTTACATTTAAAAATGAACAAATTTCTTGACAGCAACAGATCTTGCTGAACTGAAAGTCAAATCCAGCATTTTCTGGTTTGTATAAATGATGTGATACTCAGGGTCAAGATGTTAGATGTAAACCAATACTGGGATAAAGCAAACTTTAACTATATATATATATGTGTGTGTGTGTGTGTGTGTGTATATATATATATATACACACACATATATATATATAAAATTAAAAAATTCCAACACTATACATCAATATATAAAATTCACAAATGTTCAATAATGCACACAAGCAACACAAATCAAACATCCTTGTTTTTTTTTTTTTACTTTAGACATGCATTGGGTTTTTCAAGACATAATATTACTGTGCAATAAAAAAGCCCAAATAACTTATCAAAAATACTGCCAATGGAAAAAAAAACCCCACAGGATTGCCACTTTGCTGGTGGTCTTAGCAGATAAAGGAGAATTGCCACTATACATCATCCTTAAAAGAAAGACAATACTAAAGGGGAAGCTGCCAGAAGGTGCCATTTTCAGATGTCAAGATAAGGGATGGACGTCTGAATTAATGCAAGACTTGTTGCATGTTGTCTGTAAGGGGCAACCTGGTGCCCTGCTAATGCAGACAGCAATGGTTGTGCTTGGACGCATTGATAGGGTGCCTAAAAGAAACTTAAAAAAACGAATTATAGTCTTCAGAGCATTTTTGGAAGCGACTGCTATGAGCTCTTGATGGTTCTTTAAGCAGTCGTTTAGAAGCTGTATAGAGAAACAACGCAGAGATTGGATGCTGGGGTGGGGGGTGGGGGGTGTAAGTCCACTGGACAAATCCCTTAACCCCAAGGGCATAAATTGAAAGGCCACCTTTGACCTTCCTGGGACAAGGGCTTCTACGAAAGAATCACTCGTGTCAGTGTTGTGAAAAGACTGTGTAAGGACCCGTATTTCAGATACTGAGGATGGGAATGTTGATGCCATTATGCAGGACAAGATTAGTGGGCACTGCAGGAAGCAGTGACATTAGCAGTAATGCTAAGAACTACAGTGATTGCAGGGATGGGTTAAGCATTTCACTGGCAAAACAAGTGCTAACCAGGGCTGGGACAGGTTCTGGCATGTAAGAAAGAATAGGTTTTTGTTGTTGTAGTTGGGTTTTGTTGGGGTTTTTTGGTGGTTTGTTTTTGTGTGTGCGTGTGTGTTTCATGTAATTGTGATAAAAATCAAGATTACAAGAAATGGTTGTCTACAAAGCTAGCTGTACTTTTGGGAGCAATAAAAGGACCATTGGGGAATCTGTGATGCAGATTAAGGTTCGCCTAGCATGTTATGACTTTCTGAACTTTTCTGTGTGTGGCTTGGGTTTGCTGGAATTAGATACATTAGCCAAGCATGCCTTAAAACTCAGCTGTGCCTAAAGGTAGATTTGCACCTCTTATGGACTCCTGAATGTGGATGGGAATTAATTGATTTCATTTTGACAGAAAATATGCTTGGCTGAGTGTCTGAGAAATTGAAATTAGCATTTTTCTGGACACTGACTTGTCAAAGAAATTACTTTCCAGCAACCTAAAGATTCTTAAATACATCATTCTTAAGCTGAATAGTGTGTCTCTATTGCTTTGCTTTCCTATGTCTCTGCCTCTTTACATTTTCAAGCTGTTGGGCATTCTTTCACTGCTGGAGTTGTATTTTTGGCACAATCATGAACTTGCTGCCAAATCATCATCTTGTACTGGAGCCTTCTCATGACAGAGCTACCAGAACATGAAGACTCATTAAGTTCTCTGTGTATCTCTTCTCAGTTAGACAGATGAAGAGTCCAGAGCAGAGGCATCTTTGAACAGGATGCCTTGGTACCCTGTAGCTAAGAGCTGCTAAATTTTCAGCAGTCTTGTACAAAGTCAGAGTAATACCTGAGTTACATTCCTACTGACTTACACTCTTCACCAATGAAAGAAGGTGAGATGTCTTGCTAACTGCTGCTGTAATTAATCTTCAAGAGGGTAGAAGGTACAGCATTAAATTGGAGCTCAGGTTAGAGATTAAGTCAAATGAACAAGTTCAGTGTCTTTACTATCTTACCACTTATTCCACAAGCTGTCTAAGTACATCAAGAGATTTAATTAATTCTGAGGTTTCCTGATCAGTTGCAGAAAAAAAGACAAAACACAATGTATGGCAAAAGAGCTCTACTCAGACTGACCTGCTATGTGGTATCAGAATTATCAGTGCACTCTGTGTGCACACTGCAGATGACAAACTGTCTCTGCATCAGCCTGTGCTGAAATTCAGACCTATATTGAAAGTTCTGTATACAGAAGGGCATTTGGAAAAAGCCGAGAAGACCTTAGCTGACGAATTCGTCAAAGAGAAAATTGTCACTGATAAATTTAAAATACAATAGGCATCACAAAATGACTCTCCCAGCATGTACAAGCTCTCTTTACAGATTAGCAAAGATTTTTGTGCTGACCACTGACCTCCCCTGTATAAACCCTGCTCAGGACAAGACCTACGGCTCAAGGCCTTGTGAAAGAATGAGTGTGGCAGTTTAGTGAAGCCTGAAACTCCTATGGTGGGAAAGGAGAACCTTGTCCCCTCCACGGCATCTAACTAGAGAGATGGGCTTGCCCCGTTCCAAGCCAACAGCTTAGCAGAGAGCAGTGCCACACAGGGTCTGTATCCATCCTGCCCCAGATGCAGCTGCCTGAACACCACAAGAGTGGCTGGATCAGGCCCGGTATGGGGGAGCAGGTTCAGGTTCTGGTTTAATTACCTGCTCTTTTGACTTCTGCAAAAGAATGGAAACACATTTTTGAAAGGTGCCACGTTTAGAGAGAAATCATGGTGTGCTAGGGAGTTCAAGTGAGGTATTGTTTATTTATTTTTTTTTTCCTCTTCGCAGCAGCTTGGCTTTGTATCTCAACTAATTTAGGTAGGAAGCTTGTTTCGATTCCATTAGCTTGCAGCATGAATGTCACCAGCCATAGCTGATAGCAGTGACCGCTGCCAGAAAGCCATCAACACTTTTATGTTTGTAGATTCACAGTGCTCCTTATTATGCCTGCAAAACACATAGCAGCAGATCTGAACAATTTATTCTAGAGCAGAAGCTACTTAATGCTCCACTATGTTGCAAATACAAAAGTGGGGGGAAAAAAAAACAACAAACTGGTCTTGGCTCTATTGCTCAGACCTGTGATGGTGTTTTCACCAGTGACAGTGTTTTCTGATGAGCAATTGGCACATTAGAGACTTACCATGTTCACCTGGGGAGGAGCACACCTGTTCACTCAACCTGTGTGTGTGATAAGGCATGATAATCACGCATCAGTTCTTCTGGGGAACTCCATCTTTGCACCCAGACTGCTGAGAGATCATGCCATCTATAATGCTTACATGAGTAAGCAGGACCCTGTGTGTTGAATACTGTTGGAGCTTGTTACTTTTTTCACATGCTCAGTTTGTCAAGGAGAAGTTGACAAGATTGTGACCTAAATTTTCATTGATTTTTTTTACTTTTTCTTAAATTTCAGAAGAGCTTTAACAATATGCAGTAGCTGAGAATTTGGCCAGTTTGCTACATCGTGTTTGTTTTTTTAAGACCAGGCAGGCTATTGTTTTTTCTTTAGAGGTTGATAACTTCAGTCCTCTGAAGAAGCTGTTGACTACCATTAGTACTGGGTTCATTTGTTCTCTGCTGGACACTGTCAGCCAGCAGGGGTTTAGGCTGTTGTGCAGCTCCCAGCTCAATTATTTCTCAGGGCTCTTTGTTTAATATAATGGGGTCAAATTCAGACTGTAGGTGGCTGATGATTTCTGGTCCAATTTACAATAGCCTGTCTGCAAGCCCACCTTGAATCCAGTTAATCTCTTTTGTGAAATAAAATGAAAACTCTGCAAAGTGTTCAGTGTTGTGGTCAAGTATTTAGTTTTTATAATCTGAGCTGATTAGTAAATTTTCCTGTTTAGAGTTCCTCTGACATATTTATGCAGCTGAGCTGATGGAGGAGTTATTTTTATTTCCTATATTGTAATGAACTGCAGTAGGAAGTCTTTCTGCTGGAAGATGAAATGAAGGAATGAAAGTTTACAACTAATCAAACATTTCTGACCACTTTAAGACTGTGATTTGGTCTTTAGGAGGCCACAGTACTCTGGTTTGTCAGTGTACAGGCACTGTAGACAACCAATTAGCTTTTTAGAGCAGATATTAAGTTGCCACCTTGGTGGGCTTACGTACACTGCTCCAGCTCAGACCAAGTCTTTTGGGCTAAAGGACACAACTTCTGGAATATCATGGTGAGAAACAGCCATGATTCTTACTCTGGGAATCATGTAGAAAGCTCCAGGGATTTGAGGACCTTTGTAGACTGAACTGCTCAATTTATTTTCATGTTTTATGGGACAGTTGAAACAAAAGGCATTTATCTCACACTATCTAAACAAAGTAGCAATGAAGCTACTTCTGAGAGTCATGGAATCATAGAAGGGTTTGGATTGGAAGAGACCTAAATGTAGTCTAGTTACAACCCTCCTGCCACAGGCAGGAACACCTCTTTTTAGACTTCTGGATTAAGGCTCTAATCCCTACCATAACTCAGTGCAAAGAAGTCAGGGGAGCAGTTGACATTTCGTGATTTTGACAATGAGCCAAATAGATGGGACATTAGGAACGCCTTAGCAATGGTGATCCAGATTATGGGGTACACTCTCATATCAGGCTATTTCTACTAGGAGATAAAGCAATTCAGTTGGACCTGATGTAGTGTGTTACAAATTGTAGTGTACCTGAAACAACATCATCTAAACACAGAGATAATTTACGGCATACTACCTGCTTGCAAAGGAGGAGCAGGAAGGCTTTGTGGTTTACTGGCATGTAGCATCTTTTCTTCTTAAACAAGTGGGTTTTTTCCTAAGGCAGTCAAAGCAGTATAGACAACATTGGACCACAGCAGCATCTTTGTTTAATCTGAATTATGTAACATAGTACTCTTTAGATTGCATTCACTTCAATCCATGTATGTTTGTTTCTGTGATGCATATCCAGACCTGAGCACTTGCTGTTTATCGTGGGTGAGGAGAAAGGGACTGACATTTTGCTTATTGCAGCCATCTGGGTTTACTTGCTTACAAATAGAGTAGCTTCATTTTAGCAATTTTATCAGGAACTTCCCCACTTAGAGATGCTTTTCAAATATTTCAAACAAACAAAACAGAACAACACAAAAAAACATTTACCAGAGCAAGGGACCTAAAATGGAAGTATAGAATTCTAAATATGTTTGATTTTGTGATAAAGTAAGGTCATTCCACAGTTGGTGGAAAAGGACAGAAAAAAAATCCTTTTACTTCCCTTTGCAAGTAAAGACATGAGTGTTAATTCTTTTCTCGGGAGATAAACCTTCTTTGTGGCAGTAATGGATGCAGCTCGTAAACAGGAAGGGAGGTAAATAGAAAAAACAACAACAACAACAACAACAACAACAAAACCCAAAAACAAAACATGGAGTGTACTATTCAGAAGGAAAACTAAAATAAATATTTTTATCTTTGACAATTATCTCACTATTAAGTAAGATACCAAAAACTATCTGTAGTCCTGGGTCATTTTCTCTTCAGTTCTTTCTCACAAAAATGGAATAAAAAGTTGAAACTGACTAAAAGACTCTAAAGACATGAACGGATTCTTTAAGCTGCCAGAGGGCAGCAAGCTTACAAAAACACTAGAGGGTTTTCTAGGTGACTCCTTAGCTAGTATTTATATCTTACATGTCTGCATTTCTTGTCTGTATTCTTATTCCTTATTTTTAGAACTGAATGCTACTACTACTACTACTACTACTACTGATGCTTTGAGCATTTGTGTTTGAGTTAAACTCCAAAAGCTTTCAGAACTTTGGGGGGGGGGGGGAAAACAACCACAAACCAAAACAATAAATATTTCTGTTGGTTTTCTCCTTTCTTTTTCTTTTTCTTTTTCTTTTTCTCCAGATGAGCATGATGTGGTTGTCCTTTCACGATCCTGCATGTCCTATTGCTGATGCACAAGAATACAGTTTAAAAAAACACACCTGAGAATTGTGAAGGTAAAAAGCCTGAAAAGTCAAATGTGAGACTATCAGGTCGGTTAATATTTTGATGAAGTGTCTCTCATAAATGTTAGTTCATAGAGCATTGGCAGAAGAATAAGATGAGCAAGAAACTGGATAAAATGTGGAAATTTAGGTAAGCTAGATGGAAAAGTTATTGGAGAGTTGGTACTGGTTCAATGGCTGATCAAATCTAAAGAGTTGGAATTTTTTTTTTCATAGTTAGCTTGACATAAAACAGATGTGTTAATGAACTCTGCAGCTGATGCAAATTTGGAAGGCACTGGTGGCTTGGAGCAGATCAGGAATATTATATAGGAAGAACTTAGGGGGGGAAAGTTTGAAATGTAACAAAACTAAATGCAGCATTAGAAAGAACTCTATCTGTAATCTGAAATGTCATTAGAAACAGGCAAAGTGAAAGTCACCCTTTAATCAGACAGCACCTACAACTCCAAGCCATCAGTACAATAGACCTGGTGAAGATCTGGGGCTCCCTCTAGGTTTCTGCATGCTATTGCATTTCAGAACATACATGTGCTCCAAGGTGTACAAGGCTTGTCTAGCCTAGTAATGATAAAGCTGAGAAGCATGTATGGTACTGGCTTTGCATGTAGCAAAAAATAAAAATAGAGAGAAAGACGATTCCATTTAAAATGCCATTAAAAATTACCACCTTTGGTAATCTGGGGGCTTTTTGCCTTCTATTTTTATTTTAACTTTTTTTTTTTTCCAAATAATATAGAATAAGGGCCATCTAGCTCACCAGAAATCTGGTTTTAAATAACATTCCACCAATAGAAAGCAGTGGGGAACACGTATGCTTTTAGAGTGGGTCACTTACAATGACATAATTATTTGTGGTAACAGATATCTGGCTTCGAAGCCCTCTCCAGTGATGTTTTCTTCATTTAACAGTTTGTCTAAATTGCAGTAGCAACTTTTCCTTGAATTCATCTTCATCTCCTATCAGAAATCTATATTCCAGGGCACTTATGGAGGTGGTAGACTGCACGAGGTGCAGCTTAGTAAAACCCTCATGCCACTTAACTGCTGGGTATCCCCTCAGAGGATAAGCTTAAAAAGCTTAGAAAGATGATATATCTGTTGTTTGTTTTTTTAATTGTCAGCCACTAAAAACAAAAGCTGCTGTCCATCTGAAGTACTTTGTATTCGTGAGATACCCTTCAGGTACTTGGTGGAGATAAACTTCTCAGCTGTCAGAAAGTCAAAAAAACTGCGGCACCTTTTGGCACAAAAGATCATCCTCTTAAGGATACTTAATGGCTGGGTACTAGTCCCTTGTGTGAATGTATCCAAGTAATTATAGCTTAAAGTTATATTAATCACGCCTAATACAGAGGGACTGTTCCTCCTGCTGTGTCCCTCACTGCTCCCAGATGAGAACTATCCCAACAATTTGGGATTAGCCAAAACTTGTTATACTATTAGCTTCGTGACTTTATTAACGTCTTCGATTATAGAACAGATGGGTGAATTTTAATCATTCTACAATGGAAGATTAAATAGCTTAAATTTTATCAATCATACTTAAGACTTTGCTTAATAAAATAACAATTTGTGTTGGGTCATCAGTAGGTTTGAACCCAGGGCTTTCAGATTAGTAGCCAAGACTTTTAAAAGACCATTAAAAGAGTAAACCCATTAGCTGCTTGCAATTGTACACTTTTGTCTATGTATGCTGGGCATTAAAATAAATGATTCACGCTGTGCCAGTGGATTACACATTGAATTTTGAGATTAAGAATTCCTAGGTGCCTTTTGTGTCTCTCAGAAGGTGTTTTGGCCCCTGAATAGAGTAGGTAATGAAAAATGGGTCAGCTGGTGACAGTGTACAGTTGTATTTTTACATGAAGCTTGTATAAGAGTTTAAGTATCAAATGACTTTATAAAAATGTCAATTTGGTTAACTTTGATTCAGAGGCATAAGAGCCAAACATGAATATTTGGTGCAGTGAGATCCAGAGGAAAAAATAGTTATTGAATCCAAATCCTGTCATTATGAGCAGAAATTAATTGTAAGAATAGAGTAAAAACTGTTGGGATTTCTTGCAGTATATTTTTTGTCATCTATTTTAGGTAAACTGGTTCACTGTAAACAAAAGTTTGTGGAGGATTTTTTTTTCCACTACATAATTTTTGCCGTGCTACCTAAAACTTAGGTGATCTCAGATACTCTCCATGACTTCCCCTGGTGTCAACAGTGCTTTGCACTGACACAGAATGCTAACTGCAGCTTATTAAGACCCTTCATCTGCCACTTTATTAGTCACCTTATCAGAGGCAACACACCAAACTTTACTGAAAGTGGCAAATGGCACCACTGGAGATAAGACACATTATTCTCTGCATATTTAATGAAAGATCTACTAGAGAGTGGCTCAACTAATCTCATGTGAAAAGTGGGTCTTTGATCTTAACTGTAAATTTGAAAGCAGTATGTTTGCAATGCCAAGCTTCATCAAGCTTTGATTTCAAGATTGCCTGCAGAGAAGTGATTTGTTCGTTTTGGTAAATAATGTTGGACTAAAAGAAAATGCATGACTGTTGCTTGACACCATTAGTACAGACCTGCAATTCCATGACTGAAGGTGAAACATGGTAAATGAAAGATCAGCCACTGATGCAGGTTTTGAGACTATCACCTCCAAAAGCAAAAAATCCAAGACCACACTGATGAATGTGATTGGCTCCAGTTTGCTGGGAAAAGAAACTACAAATTCCATATCAAAAACACTTCCTGTGGTGTCATTTGGCTTCCTTGGGAGAGTCTAGAAGCAAGTCGAGCTCTAGACACCTTGGGAAAACTCTCAATAAAAGGTACAACTGCACAGTAGCTCTATACTTGTACACTGAGTGCTGTAATTCAGCAAAGTTTGCAAGTTTGCTCATCAGTCTTCCTCAAAACTTTGCATACATACCTACGATTAAAGTTTTATTTGGAGATGTCATTTCACTTTACTGCAAATCAATACATCAGCTCTTCTGTAAGTGCTCTCGGTTGCTCCCTGAAGAGAGAGAAACTTAGCAGTAGTATATATATTTCCTACTCATTACACTGCGAAAATCCTTGGAGAACTGATACATTGATTAGCACAATTCAGAAGTGCATCTTCGACTTGATCAATATATTTGTGTGTTGCAGACTGGCTAATGGCAAGTGTCAGAGTGCCCACCTGTTCAAAATAATTGCAGGATACAAACATTAACCTATTGAAAGAGTGTATTTATTGGGCACAGAGAAAAATTTATGATCTACAACTCTACAGCCTGTGCAATAACACTGACTGCCAAGTTAGAGAAGAGATAGTTCAGCTACATTAAAATAGCAGGTAAATCTGGAGTCTGGGGTTTGCTCCAGGTATTTAAAGAACTGAGCAGAGCATAATGACAGAACAGATGTACCACTTCAAGCCAGTATGGTACATGAGTAGCCTCAGAGGAGCATTGGAACACAAAATGAAAAAAGATACAACTCTGATCAAAAATATATATCCAAAGATTTGGAAAATACACATGCCTGTTTGTAGAGAGCCTTCAAAGTTTGTTATTAATGTGCCATAACTGTAATTCACATCACTCCCTCAGGACAGGGTACTTTTTATGTTCCTGTAAATTATTTTATTTCTTAAAACAGCTTTTCCAGGAGAACTGAAGCACTTTGCCTGTTGCTTTTGAGTCCTCTGATACTTCTGAATGGCCATGTTTTTCCTTTTAATCTCACTAAATGGAGGAAGAGCTCACCTTTTTTGTGTGAAACCAGTAGATATGTTCTCTCTTGAGATTGTTAGGTTGCTTGTTGGCATGCAGTAATTAAATATTTCCCAGTAAAGCACCTAACTGCCACAGCAAGGTTATTTTAAGATGAGCTGCTCTCAGTGTTGTCCACTGCTGCTATTCTACTCCAAATGGTGTGTTTCCATACTCAGCAGGAGGTAACTGGTGGTTCCACATTTCACTTGGTAGGGGCTATGCCTAACTTTTGGTACTTTGAGGCATAAATAAGAAGGACTTTCCAAGCAGAACAGAGAACGCTTAGAGTAGCCAAACTGCAGACAGTCCTGAACCAGACCTGCCCACTTAGAATCATAGAATTATTAGGGTTGGAAGGGATCTCAAGGATCATCTAGTTCCAACCCCCCTGCCATGGGCAGGGACACTTCACACTAAATCAGGTTGCCCAGAGCCACATCCAGCCTGGCTGCAAAAACCTCCAGGGATGGGGCTTCTACCACCTCCCTGGGCAACCTGTTCCAGTGTCTCACCACCCTCATAGTAAGAACTTCCTAACATCCAATCTGAATCTACCCATTTCTATTTTTTTTTCCATTCCCCCAAGTCCTATCACTACCTGACACCCTAAAAAGTCCCTCCCCAGCTTTCTTGTAGGCCCACTTAAGATACTGGAAGGCCACAATTAGGTTTCCTTGGAGCCTTTTCTTCTCCAGACTGAATAGCCCCGACTCCTATGAGTCTGTCCTCATAGGAGAGGTGCTCCAGTCCTCTAATCATTCTTGTGGTCCTCCTCTGGACACCTCCAGATCCTTCCTGTAATAGGGGCTCCAGAACTGGATGCAGTACTCAGGTGGGCTCTTACCAGAGTGGAGTAGAGTAGGATAATCATCTCCCATGACCTGCTGGCTATGCATCTCTTGATGCAGCCTAGGATGTGATTTGCTTTCTGGGCTGCAAGTGCACACTGCTGGCTCATGTTGAGACCAGCAGCATCCCCAGGCCCCTTTCTTCAGGGCTTCTCTCAAGCCAGTCCCTGCCCAGCCTGTATTAGTGCCTGGGATTGCCCTGACCCAGATGCAGGACCTTGCACTTGTTCTTGTTGAACCTCATAAGGCTGTCATGGGCTCACCTCTCCAGCCTGTCAAGGTCCCTCTGGATGGCCTCCCTTCCCTCCAACGTGTCTCCTGTACCACACAGCTTGGTGTCACCACCAAACTTGCTGAGGGTGCACTCAATGCCACTGTCCATGTTGCCAACAAAGATGTTAAACAAGACTGGTCCCAGTACTGATCCCTGAGGGACTCCACTTGTCACTGGCCTCCATTCAGACATGGACCCATTGACAGCCACCCTTTGGGTGTGGCCATCAAGCCAGTTCTTCATCCACTGAATGGTCCATCCATCAGACCCATACTGCAGCAGCCTGGAGACCAGGATGTGGTATGGGACAGTGTCAAAGGCTTTCCTCAGGTCCAGGTAAATGATGTCAGTTGCTTGTGCTTCATCTATTGATGTTGTGACCTTGTCATAGAAGGCCAGCAGGTTTGTCAGGCAGGATTTGCCCTTGGTGAAGCCATGCTGATTGTGCCAAATCACCTCTTTGTTATTCTTCTGCCTCAGCAGTGCCTCCAGGAGGATCTGCCCCATTACCAGGCACAGAGGTGAGACTGACTGGCCTATAGTTCCCTGGGTCATCCCTCTTTCCCTTCTTGAAAATGGGGATTATATTTCCCCTTTTCCAGTCAGTGGGGACCTCCCTGGACTGCCATGACTTTTGGAATATGATGGAGAGTGGCCTAGGAACCTCATCTGCCAGATCCCTCAGCACCCATGGGTGTATCCTATTGGGTCGCAAGGACTTGAACACTTTCAGGTTCTTCAGATGGTCACAAACCTGATCTTCACTGACAATGGGCAATTCTTTCTTCCAGTCCCTGCCATTATCTTCCATTATTATGGGGGTGTGCATGGAACACTTGCCAGTGAAGACCTAGGTAAAGGAAGTCATTGAGAACCTCAGCCTTCTCCATGTCACTTGCCAGCAGCTCACCTGTTTCCTTTCTGACGGGGCCCACACCTTCCCTAGTCTTCTTTTTACCATTGATAGACCTATAGAAATTTTTACTGTTCCCCTTGATCTCCTTGGTTAGATTTAATTCTAACTGAGCTTTAGCTGTTCTAACCAGGTCTCTTGCTGCTCAGGCAGCTTCCTTTTATGCCCCCATTCTAGCTATTCTTTATTCCACTTCTTGTAGAGTTTCTTTTTGTGTGCCAGCATGTCCAGGAGCTCCTTGCTCATCCAAGCAGGTCTCAGCATTCTTTCCTGCTTTCCTCCTTGTGGGTAGAGAAGGTGATCCTTGAACACTGACCAGCTGTCCTGGGCCACTCTTCCCTCTAGGGCTTTGTCCCACAATACTTTGGCCAGCAGATCCCTGAAGTGATCAAAGTCTGCATGCTTAAAATCCAGGGTTGCAAGCTTGGGATACACCCTCCTAGTTGCCCTGAGGCTATTAAATTCTATTGCTTCATGGTCACTGCAGCCAAGGTTATCCCTGAGCCTCACATTGGTGACCAGCCCTTCCCTATTGGTGAGAACAAAGTCCAGCATAGCACCTTTTCTCATTGGTTCCTCTACCATTTGGAGGAGGAAGTTGCCATCTGTGCATTCCAGGAACATCCTGGAATCCTGGTACCTAGCTGTGGTACCTTGCCTTACTTGGAAGAGACAAGAGATGGCCAAACATGTCCTGTTGTATGGAGATGGAAAAGAAGTAACTTCTAGCAAGAGACAGCCTGTGTGGCATCAATCTACCCTAGATATTTTGTACAGTTTTAGAGTTGAGTCATGAGACTGCACCTACCAAAGGTGAATCACTATGGCCAGGGAAACACAAATTGCAGGGAGAAGTCACCTGAGGGAAGTGCTGGATCAGGTGCTGGTGCCCTGAGTGAGTGTCCTGACTTCCCTCAAAAGGAGCTTAACTCTGAAATGTAAAGCTGTTTACATTTGCCAGCTTAATTTGTGTTGCTGCGAGAGGATCTCTTTCCTTGATGAAGCAGGTAAACTAGTATCTTTTTCCAGTTTAAGACAAAGTGTTTCTGTAAGCCTGTCTCAGAGATCATAATGCTGTGGCGTTCTCCTGGCCCAGTCAGATAGATCAGTGGTAGAGCAGGAAGACTAGGACTTGCATATCAATCTTTGGTTTTAGTGTGATTAGAAGTTAGGGGCTGTAATGAGCTTGTCACATACTTTTGTACACATGCCAAATATGAGTATTTGAGAACATTCTCTGAAACCTCATGCATGAAGGTTTTGTACTAGTTCCATGGAGATGGAGGTAAAACCTGGTCTTTGAAGGAACCCTCTTAGTTATAGGTTAAGAGCTGCCACCTGAATTCAGACCCAGCCCCTTGATTTGTTCCTTTATATCATACCAAATGGGTAACAATAGCCCTAGAAGCTCCAGTTGAAGAGAAGTTAGTGAGGTGGCTGTTGCTTCTATTAAAGTCTGAAAACAGTAATTAAGAAGTGCGATACTGAGGCTTTTCTTGCTCAGTTTCTGCAGTGCTGAGTTTGCAGAAGAGAGAGTGCACTTCTCAGGTATCTGGTAAGTGTTTTTAGGTGTTTCTAACACATCTGGTAGAGTCTGAAAATGCTTTAATTATTAAGGGCTGGAGTTTTTTTGGTTTTTACTGTCTACTAGTAATCTGATACTCTATTATTTTTGTTTCCTGTGGTCACACTGAGGTTAGCTGTATAAACAAAACTTTCCTCACCCTAATGTGTCATTTAAGAGAATGCCAAAGCATGAGCTACTGTTGCTGTAGTGTAAGAAATAAATCATAATTGTAGGGCTACTGTTAACAGTGCTCCTGCAATCCATAAAGTTATGAAAGAATAAGATGAATTTTGAACAGTGGTTGAAGGGGAACACTGAACTGATAAAGCAGCAAAGTGATTTCCTTACCCTGTAGTTTTGGTTTTTACTTGAGAAATATTTGAATTACTAGTGTTAATCTATCTCTGTTTCCACTAGCTGTAGGCCAATGCATTCATTATTAAGCAAAAGCTATCCTTTTTGGAGTGCTGTGGCAAGAGTCCATGCGTCAAGAACCCTTTGGGACTTGGTCTCAGTGCAACACCTGTCTCTCTCAGTAAAAAGGCGAGCTCCAGGTTTTGAGGCAGCCTTTAATTAAATGTAAAAATTTTTCAGGTGGTAATAAGTATTCTGGACTTTACTGCTGAGCTAGATCAACCTTCTCATATGTGCTGAAAAGACTTGTGAAATATTCAGCTTTTGGCTTCAGGCTGTCCATAGTAGCACATCTAATACAGAAACTGTAATACTGACTTTAGTATACTATTGCATGAAGTTCAATGCTTGTGTTTGGTTGCTCTGCTTTGCAGTAACAAATACAATTTCAGATTGGATCTGTGCTGTCCAGGTGGATGTAGGATCTGTCATGCATCTTCTATATCTTAATGGTTGTTATAAACTTGTAAAGACCCCCTTTAATTACAGAGGCTCTGAAGTGAGAAGGTGGACTTTAGGCATGACCTTTAATTAGAATAGGCCACCTTTTTATCAGCTAGGAGGAGATGTCTGTTCAGTTTATGGCATGCATGCCCTTCCTTTGATTGCTGTTCTCTGGTTCCTTCTACAGTGTAGTCTGTGCAAACAGTCTAGTGCTTGGTGAAGACACTGGCAGGGCTTGATTGGTAGGCAGTGAAGTACCCTGGGACATCCAGCTTAGAATCCAGGCTTGAACAAAGCAAGATGCCAAACACCAATACACCCATTCTGTTGGTGTCTATAGGTGATACTTGGCCAAGGAGAAGGTAGTCCAGAGGCACTGCCTCTGTAGCCTGAGGGAAGAAAGTGTACTTGCAACCTCCTCTGAAATACACAGGAAGGTATTTCCTGCTTGGTGTGCACTGGGCAAAGAGCCTATTATATTTGATGAAACTCTTATGCAAGCTTCTATATTCTTCATGTTTAGAGATTGTGTTGCAGTGCCTAGCTGCTTATAAATAGCTGAAGTTAGTGTTTATGAAATTGGAAGTGGATGATGTACTGTAAATCTGACCCTTTTCCAGCCTGTACCATATAACAGAATCATCCATTCTATTACATGGCACTGCCTTTTCTTACATCCCTTTCACACAACCCCCAAATTTCATTGCATAGATGGTTTCTGAGAACCAAAACAACTATCAGATGTGGGTTTTATTCTGCTCACTGTGTGAATTCATGCCAGTCTGCTTGATGCCCACCTCCCAAACTGAGTGCCACAGGGATTTTATAGAGTTAGAAACATATTACTGGCAACTTATTCAAATCGGACCCTTTTGGAACATGCCCTATGTAACAGAATCTTTTGTTACATTATCTTACATTATTTTTACACAGAACCCCAATCCCACAGGATGAGTGTATCCCAAGAACTGGGACAAGTGCTTTAATGAAGGAATCATTGTGACAGGGGTTTTACAGAGTTACAACTTTCTGTTAATGTATTCAGCGTGAAAATTGCTTTTATGCTGTGCACACAGGCAAGCTGAAAATGAGCGAGTAAATCTCAATTCATTTTGGACACTTCTGAAACATTTTCTTTGGGAATGCAGAGCACTCTTCTCTAAGCAAACCTTTGGAAAGACTGAGACTCTGTGCTTAAAGCACTGTTTAAGCTGCAGGATACCTCTGAAGCACAGGTTCATAAGCTTTATTTTCATCCATTTATACACGTGAGTACAAAGAAAACAAAGCGACTTCCTGAGAATGCACTACATATATAGCAAAAAAAGGCACTCACTTTTAAACTTGAGGAGGTGTTCAAGAGGGGAATGGATGTGGCACTTGGTGCCATGCTTTAGTAGTCATGAGGTCTTGGGTGACAGGTTGGACTTGATGATCTTTGAGGTCTTTTCCAAACTTATTGATTCTATGATTCTGCCCTTCCTTTTACAGATCTTTTGACTCCAACTGTATGTGTATCTAACACATTTGGAATCTGCATGGTTGCCAAATTGGAAAATATGAGGAATTATGATCAGCAATTTGTGTTTTCTTGTGGATTTTTTTTTTTCCTCAATGAGTTACTCAGCACGTGCACTGTTCAAACTGAGATATGCAATATGCCATATGCAACTGTCTTAATTGTGAGACCGTTCTCTTCAACACGTTTAGAAAATTGAATTCAGACTTTGTAGTGAACAAGATACCCTCTGAATGTTGTCTACTGTGCAGTTCTGCCCTATGCCAAGATAAACATGTGTGTGCAAGATTAAAATTATTTTCTTTGTTTTTAAGATAAATTCAAAAGGGGTTTCATAGCTTCTCTCTGTAATGTTACTCTCCAAAATGCTCTGGGTGGGAGCTGAAGAAAAACAGAAATACAGGAACTGCGAAATGTCAGATTCAGTAACCTATATCTGACAGTAGCCAATAATAGACACTCAAGTGAAAATTGAAAGAAAAAGGACAGAAGTAATCCCATCTAACAAATTAAGCAGCATAGGGACTGCTGTTTGTGCCAGATGTTTCTCTGATTAAAACATCAAACACTGTAAGATTCAAAAGAAAAATTTGGTGCAGTCAATGAGACTCTCTCTCTAATGTGTACAGAAATAGATACATCATGTACAAATAGTCTCTCTCTCCTGATTTCCAGATTTTTAGCTTGAGCCTACAACTGACACACACCCAGACTAAATAGGAGGCATGTGGTCTCAGTCAGGCTTCTAGACCTGAAGGGAATCGCTATGGTTAAAAGTCCAGTGTGCCAAGGTGTCATAAAGCAGGAAGGACTCTCCCCTTTCCACTCAACATCATTTACAGGACACAAGGGCTGATGCTCTCTGGGCCCAGCCAGGTCTGGAAATGCTGGAAACTTAAAATCCAGGGGGCTACTGAAGGTCTGTGCCCTCTCTCACCGATCACCTACTCTGCCAGGGCTAATAGGAACTTTTAACATGGATGCTCTTTTTCAAAGATGTAGAACAAAGGAGGCGTGAGGATTCTGTTTCACAGGTGAGAGCTGACTTGTTAAAAATATCTTAATGGTTACATCGTGTTTAGAAAACATCCATCCCCATTCCCACTTCATCTGCTGGCTTTCTTTCCATCTGCCTTTGCTGTTTCCTTTACTTATAGCCATGACAAACTGCAATCATGTCCAACAAACAGTGGACAGAGGATCCTTTTATATTCCAGCATAGAGAAAAGTCGTTTTGAGGAAACCATTCACCCAAAGGAATACCACTCTATAGAGAAGCTGGGCCAGATGCTGCTGTCAATGAGCACCTGGAGGAGCCATGAAACTGGTGAGTCCAGGCTCTGCAGATGCTTTTTTGTTTAGTCACACAGCCTTGAGGGAAGGGCTTGATTCTGTCCTCAGAACAGTGATTTGCCAAAGGGTGATTACATTCCTTGGGGAATCTTATTTTTTCAGACAAAGATCCTTTTTAGGTCTGCTCCCTATTTTGTTTTTATAATTTTTTTTTTTCACGAGGCCATTCTCAGTCTAAACTGTACAAGTGTAAAGTAAAACTGTTTAGCACATGCCTGATAGGAAATGTCCTCTTGGATAACATTGGGCAGAAATACAAGATGGCAGTGCTGTTCATGCAGGCAAGATTTCAGGCTGGTGCTAGCTGTTGCTGGGAATTTTCCTCTCTGCCATATTTCAGAGTTACGTTTCATGCAGTGGAACAGTTCTCGGTCGCAACACTACTTCTGTTTCTCCCTAGCATGAGAGAAACAACTAGAATTCTGGCTTGCAATCTGTCTCACTAATGTTTGAGCTGGTATTCACAGCCCTAAGGGCTTGTAGGCAATTTAATTACATTCATTTCATAATTTCAAGTGATGGTATTTTGTAAACATTTTTAATGTATCATCATTAATATGCTAAGGAAAGAAATCTATTTCTGGGAGAAAGAAGGAAATAAATCTTCACTATCGCTCTGGTCCAGTAGTTTACATTTAGAATAGAACACCTTCTCTGAAAAGCTGCTGGAGACATATGCTCCCATTATTATCTCACAGTGATTTATCACTAACTCTAAAATAAACATTATATCCAAGTTATCTGCTTGCTACTGCCCTTACTCTACCATTTCAGAATATCTTAAAGCGGCAGCATAGGAATATTGATACAGGTGTGTTGAGTTTGGGTACTTTTTTGCCTGCACTCAATTTTTATATTGTTGCTACACTTACTGTTTGGTTTGGTTTTTTTTAATTTATTTTTCAAATTTTATTAACTAAGAGAGGGAAAAAACCAAAATAAAACCAAAACTGCCAGCTGAAATCTGAGGTAGAGAAGGCAAAATCCCACAAATAAACTAATACTGAAATATCTGTGTTAGAAATATGCTGAGTCAAAAAAATTTCATGTTCTAGGTGAACGGGAAAACTCACTAAAACATAAGGTATGCTATACCCTTACAGATGAAAGGATATTTTCACCTACGTGTTTGTGGCTGGGTAAGTGCAGCCCTCAGCAGCTTGAAACAGGGACAGACCATGATCTAAGCTGTAATTCTTCTGCCAGCTGCCCAGAATCTCTCTGTGAAATAGGACATCTGTTCTCCACTTTCCAAGCTACTTTTGCAAATAACAAGTAGTACCATTTCCATCAGAGTTGAGAAGAAAGTGTTTTATTCTAGCTGGAAGGTCAAGGTGACCCAAGGCATAAGACAAGTGGAACCTGTAATCCTCTGCCATAGCACATGGTACCTGCCTCTTGGTTAACAAATCACAGGCTGCACCTGCTTCAGAGGAACAACTGCATTAAATTGTGGGTATTTACTTATATTTGAGATGAGTTCACTGTCCTTCTCAGTACAAGGGATCCTATTATGTCAGACCTGTGTAAACAAATTAAAATTAACAGTTCCAAAATAACTTGCCTTGAGCTCTGGTTAAGAGAGTATAACAAAGAATAGGCTGAGGTTGGGGCAAGTTACACAATCATGTGACTACATTTTAAACTCCAAAGATGATTAGAATCCACTTGATTACTTCCTGAAGGCTGGCCTTATTTATTTTGATTTTTAAATGTTTGATCTATATTGCAGATCTTCTAGTTCTCACACTCTATACTGAATTAGAGCTCAGTTAAGGAGTTTGGCCGCAAGATGCATCATTGCCCTAGCTTGAAAGATGAAGAGAAGGAGGGAAGAGGTCACTACTCTGCTTGTCATTACTGTAGTATTTTCTTTTTTTCCTGTTGCTACTGCTGCAGTAATATTTGTTTATAGCTATGTGAAGGAAGCTGAAGTATTTCTGCTTTCTCACTGAGAATTTCACCCAGTAATTTTCCATTTAAGCCTTTTAGTTAAATGTCTTGGACAGTGGATTAATCCTGAACAGTGAAGATACTTGTCTCCCTTTTGGAAAAGCAGTTTTAGACTCAGAAATATTTGTCATTGCAGGAAAACACTAAACCCTGCTCCTGTTCCATTCTGTGCTTCCTGTTCATTCTGAGGTTGTGCGGTTGCAAAGCTGTGCAGAATTTCTGGGCCAATTAATTACAAGAATAATAAATAAAGAAGCCCTTTCAGTGAACACTTGTTTCAGGATTATTAGAATAGCACATCTTGGTTTTAAAGCATTGAGAAGAATTGCTTTTTTAAACTGTGTTTATAAACTTGAGAGATGCAAATTCAAAACCTGAAGAATTGCCTATAGATATTTGCCAAATACTGTATAACTAATGCTATGTGGTCCTAGAGCAATGCTATGTTTTACTCTGTGGAAGTGAGCATTCATTGCATATTTATTTACTTAAAACGTTTTATATTTTTCAACATAATCTCTCTACTTACTTTATCTGGTAGATTTTTTATTAAAACATACAGCTATGCAGCACAGAATACCACAGCAGGTTTTCCTGGCAAAAATACATATAGACTACTAGAAGACAGGAGGTGAGGTTAAAAATAGTTAGCATGTGGCAGTGCAAGATGAGGGTCTGAGACTTAAGGATCCACTCTAATTATTCACTAGACTAGTGTGCTTCTGTCATCTTCACCAGTTCAAAATAACACTTGGAAAAAAAACAAGTGACCCTCACTATCATACATAATGTGGCAGCTTAATTGGCAAGAAGAGGGTGAAAAGTAGGCTAGGAAAACCCTTTGAGACTGATGGAGCATATTTCAGTGGCTTCATCAAGGTAATGTTCCCCAGGTGATTGGAGGCAGCAAATATTTTATCAGGAGAAATATAAAGGTGCTTCAACTGGAGAACCCCAAACATATTATTACAAACACTTTTTTTTTTTTGTTTTTCCAAAGAGCCCCTGTAGACTAAGTATCTGGAGGAAAAGTAGTAAAATATGATTAATTTTTAGTACCCATAAATTATTATGTTAGTACACTTAAAAATAACTTGCATTTGCAGTGAGATTTATCTCAAATAGGTTTTCATTTGTAATACCTCCTTTGATGAAAGCAAATGTAAGCAGTCAATATGTATTCTGGTGCAGGTTGGCACATAGCATGCCCTTTTGCACATGTCCCCAGAACAGGAAAAATAGAGAGGGTACCCTTAATTTTATTGCCACAAGGCCCATCTAGACCCATCAGGCTCATAAAAGCACGCATTGATTCAATATGCAATTTAAAGTCAGATTTTATAAAGACCTCTTTAAGTGGAAGCAATGTAACTACTGTAAGAAGAAATTCAGATAAAAATACTGTAAATTAGGGGGTTTTGGTGGAGGTTTTTTGTATGACTTTCTATGTAGCATAGTAAACTACAAAGAAAGGAAATTCTAGAGTTTCCAGGACACGTATCCTGATTCTGTTAATTTTAAATAGAATTTAAATATTTAACAGATTTTTAAAAATAGTCAAAACTTTAAATATCTACTTTAAATAAAATTCATAGCCCCATTATTGGAAGAGATATGTGTCCCCACCTCAATGTGTTTATGTTTTCTTATTGACCTTTTCTGTCAAAAAGATGACATTATGTAGTTCTGCTTTTTTAGCATTGGTAACTTGAATCAGGGCAACGAGCATAAGCTAGTGTTCTGACCTAACCAAATGCATGGGGAGAATGGAAAGCAGTTTCTCCTATTGTTACCTGTGCACATAATGAAGCTTGTTACCACCAAGGGTCCTGTGCTCATATAAGCAGTCTAGGTCTAAATTAACTTGGGTACAGCTTTAAATGACTTAATCATATTTGAATGGTAATGTGCTAGACAGTCGTTAATTCCCAGTTAAAATAAATCCTGATCAGCAGTAACTAAAAATATTTGAGGTTAATGATGCTAGGCCCAGTCTTTTGGACTGTGTATTCTCATCCTGAGATCAAACATCTTCATTTACGACTTAAGCAGAGGGAATTAAGTAGCTAAGTGGGTCTGGTCAGAATATTTTGTTTGTTTGTTTTAAACCAGGTCTACAGTCGATGTGAGCATGCATATTGTCTTTGCTGCTGGGAAATGAAGAATTTGATTTCACATCCAGGAAAAAAATTAAATGGGAGTTTTGTCTGATAGTGAAGTATAGATATTTATGATCACTGTGCTTAGTACTGAGATACAATGAAGGGTATCATATTTATACTTTACTGTTACATTCTTTAATGCCTACAGCTTTGAACTGAAAGAAAAGTACAAAGGCATATTTCAATTACACAAGTCTGTCAGCCTATACAGAGAACACAACAGTTCTTAAACTGACTGCTGTGCTCTATGTTAATTAGTTACCACCAGAGAATGAAGGGCTCCATTTGCAGGCAGGTGCATATGAGATGATGTTGAAGGAATATATACACACGGATTCTCAAATCTAACCATCTTATTGGCAATCTGTTACTGACCTGGAATTTAGTTAAACATCTTGAAGACGTACAGCGTAGCTTGTAGAGGAGGCGCTGGCTCTTAGGTAATTGGCAGCAGTGCTAGCTCATTAGAATAGCCTCTCATCCGACATGCCAAATGTGCCTTGTGTTGAGCTGTTCAATAATCAACAACCAATCGTTCCTCTTTTCACATCAGTCAGCATGACAAATCAGTGATATTAACCACATGGGTTAAGTCCAGTGCCAGTCATTGTTTACATCTGAGATTAGCCAATTCTCTTCCAGTCAATACAATGTCTCTAAAAATACAATACAAATAGACTGGTGGTATAGTCTTCATAAAAATCACATGACTTCCTCACATTTTAAAAAAGAAAGCAATAAATTATGGATGTGAAATACAAGTGGTGGTATGAAACTGGCTATATTTAACTTGGAAAGTATAGAGACAGCATTGCTGAAAGGAACTGCTTGCTGTATTTGCCAATATCTGACTTGTAGGAGATACCAAAACCAAGAGGTTCAGGGGAACATGTGATACCAAGCCCACACTGAGCAAGTCCTTTAGCTTTTCTCATGCTGAATCAGGTTGTCAGTAGTGCATTCATGCTGATAATGCCCAAGCCCTTCTTCTAAGTGGAGGGAGTTAAATGAGGAGAAGCCTGGGGTAGCCTTTTTTGCATCCATTACTTCCCATTGGTCAGCACTGGATTACAGTTGCTGTTGCACATCTGTTATTCAGTTTAGTTAGTTTTTTCTCAACCTTGCACCAAGGTGAATAATGTAGTCGTATGTTCATTTTCTCAGCTCAGTGCTGACCCGTGCTCAAAGATAAATAAGGAAAGCAATGTAATACAATCTTCAGGTAGTATGATTTGCTGCCTTACTGTACCACCATTAACCATGAGAGCAAGAACCTGCCCACCCTTATCCACAGCATATTCCTGGTCATCCCTCAGTTCTGACATAGAGCAGCACTGTGTTTTTCACTCCTTCATATTTTCAATAAAAGCATCTCACAGAAATGTGGCAATGAAACAGTCTAATATTTACTTGAAGACAATGAAATCCCATGCTCTTCTTATCACTAGTTTTGTAAGCAATAGTGATGAGAATCCACAAAGTACTGCAACTTGCCCAAATTTAAAAGCTGATAATATGCCTGTATATGCTAAGCATACCAAATCCTGCTGATTCTGACAGTTTGGAAAGAGATGCAGGCTAAGTGGAGCAGAGTGATGGGCTGTGAAGGTAGCTGAAAGACTATGAATCATAATTTTGAAGAGGGAAGCTGGAGAAAAGCATAAGTAGCCAGTAGTATTAATTTCTTGAGTTCACTGTTCCTAAACAATGTGTAAAATCTGACAAAGACATCTTTCTCTTGTTCTGCACATAATGTTTGTTTGTCACATAATGTGATCTGCCAAGCTGCAAATCTTGTCCCTGAAGCTAAGGACATAGGGATTGAAGCTGAAAGTTTATCAGCTTTCCACTTTCAGCAAAAGTACTGAGCTGGTTACCTCCCAAAAAGAGCACCTGCCATCATTTATTTTTTTTTCCCCAGGTTTGCTTTTACTGATAAAGGAGGAACACACGAGCAATGGAGGGCTCCTCCTCTTGTGCTTACAGCTGAGGTCTGTCTGCGTGTTGAGCAGTAGCATGGGTTACCTAGTGGGTGTTTCTCACTGCAGCTCCTTCTCTCTCCCTATTTCTTCTTCCCCTCCCTTCTCCCCCTCATATATAAACATAGTCCTTTGACTTCAAATGTTTTGATAACATTGTGTTTGGTCTGAATTTTCACTTAATTTCATCTTTCATTGCTGATACCCAGCGGTTTTATTATACTGCTATTGGTTATTCTCTGTTATATAGAAGGGGGTAAAAATCAATATACCACATTTAAGTATACGTTTCTGTAGTACAGCTACTAGAGAAATTAAAAGGCAGAACAAGGGATGTTCAAAAGATTCAGCAAATATGCATAGTGGTGGTCATTAAGAGTTATTTATCCACACTCACACTGGCCTATCCGGGCATAGCTGGGCACCCTTGTGCGGTGCACACTGCACCACTGGGGGAAAATACATTGTAGAGGAAAGCTATTTGCTTATGATGGGAATCACATAATAAATACATGGTCAGGGTAGCTATTACTGTGCCTTGGTGAGCCTGGGCATTTAAATGTCTGGCCATTTTTCTTTTTTTAATGGCTCATTTTATATACAGTATATCATTGCACCACTGACCTTTTCTCTTCTGACTTGTGCTGATGACATCATGAAAATGACAAGATTACCAGGAGCGATGGAAATAGGTGCTTATCATTGTACAAATTAGCAAAGAGCTGGCAGCAACAGGAACAACATGATAGGCTACTACACCTGCTGTGGTGCAGATGAGTAGACCACATCCCAGCCATCTAAAATCACCAATGAGAATTCAGTGACAGACAAAATCTTCTGTTTGCCCGGGAACTTTCCTCAGTGTGGGAGCACCCAGATGAAAATGTGTGATTACCAACTATTAAAACATGTAGTTAAAAATGTTTAAAAGCCAATATTTACCATTTTTGATAGATATATAGCACGCTTGCTATAAATATCTCCTATTTCAAATTGAAAGCTTAGTCATATTTTCTGGGCTGACTTTCAGTAATTCATTACAGCCTCTCCACTCATTTTAATTCCTGTATTCACTTTTGCAATTATAGGAAGGACTGACATGCTTTAACCATATTTCATGGTGTTTTTTAATTTCTCATAAGAATATAGTATTCTTGTACTATCATTTGAGATGCATTGATATTCCTGGAATTATAATCTTGAGTCCATAAAGCAATATTATCAGCCTGCAGCAAAGCTACAGTAGTCACACTTATACTTAAAGTAAGCATGGACTTAGAATCTTACTGAGCTGAGGTCTTGGAAATATAAATTATGCATGTTGATTTACTAGGATAACCCTGCAGAGTGAGTAAAAGAGTTAAGTGGATATCAGCTAGGTAAGAGATATGGAAGATCACATAGAAATGAGTATTTGTGTAATCACACTCTGACTATGATGGGAATGAAAAGGATATTTTGAGCTATTACTTAGGTGATCTGTCAGCCCAACAGACCTCCTGGCACTAACTTCCCCCTCCCAGCCCAGCCCAAATAAGAAAAACAAGACTGCATGCTGTTTTCTGTTTACAAATTTGGTTTTGTGTGCATTATCAGAAGTTGCAGATCATGCTGAAGTAGACTGCAGTGAGTCATTCCAGGGCCACTCATGTGCAGCAGGTATTGGCACATATTTTCATTGTAGGTGAAAAGGGAGACTTCACTTTTCTTAATAACGTTGTGATGGTTTTTTGTGGTGGTTTTCTTGTACCTGCTGAGAATGTTAGCTTTTATATCATTCATCAATAGGCAAATGTTTCTGCAAGTATTTTCTTTTATGATCAAGAATATAATAGTTTTTATTACCTTGAGACCTAGCTTGAGGGAGGTAGTGAAAGTACAGTTCAGTTGGCGGGGGGGGGGGGGGGGGGGGGGGCGGAAATAGCCCTAGGAATGTGCTTCAATACTTTAAGGGGAATAAATTATTTAGAATCATAGTGTGCTTTGTCAGGATTTCCTGTAGCATTCTTTTGTCCTGTGTTCCCACTACTCATGTGGTGTTAGTTAGACTGAATGAGCTGTACTGGATATCCTGGTGCTCTATACCTTTATCATCAGAAAAACATGGCATCTGTTTCCCTAACTGCAGGCATTCTGGTGTTTTATCTATATGTGCATAACTGGAAGCTGTATTAGATCCTTTTGCTCCTGTGGTTTGTTAACTCCAGTAGCAGGTAGCTTTGGCAGGAATTCACATCTGTAATGGTATCTGTGACCGTCTCTCGGTGAAGCGGATGTGCTCGTTTCTATCGATGATTCTTCTACCCTAATTGAATTTCTGGAGCGCACTAATGTCAAAATTGACTCCAACTACAAACTAGATGATGGCCTTCATACCACTGTGCCATGTCATGGTTTTCCTACTGCTTTTAGATCTCCCTGCTGATAGCAAAAGAAACCTATAGGCACCCTGCCTGGGTTGGCACCTCCCTAGGAAGTGGCTCCATGCAGCTGCTTATGTTAATTGGCATATACAAGGAGGGACAGAGCAAGGGATTTCTGGAGAGGCACCAGCTTTAATGTAGGCAGGCTCATCTTTCTGTGCAGTCAGTGAAAAGGAAAAGGTCTCCTCCATATTCAGTTTCTGTTTCTCAGACTATTAAGCCTGGAGTCTCAATTCCTCTTGATTTTTCAATTTTAGCTGGCAGCTAAAAATTAGCTAGCTACACCTATGAAAACAACCACAAATATCAACAGTCTAATTGAAAACAGGACTAGTAAGACCAAAGAGGGAAATCCCAAGAATCATTGGAATGCTGTTGTTAAATGCAAGGTAACCCCCAAATTCCCCAATATCAGAAACTTTCAGAAAGTATGTCCAAATCCCTAGTTCAGTCCCAGCTTTCTGAACTTGGTCAAAATTTTAATGCAGATTGCCCCTTCATTCTATATCTGAAAGGATATGATTCAGTTTCAGGTCTTCATCTGTCTGCAGAAAAGTGAGGGTGTGAGTCTCTCCTCTTTACACCCTGCACAGGCAAGGCTAGCACTAGGCTTTTGGGAATCCCGCACAAGCAGGGCCTTGTAAAGAACCTAGTGCATTGTCAGCACTTAACACCAGATAATAATTCTGGAGCCAGACACTCCCATCACAGGCTACAACTCACTTCTATTGATTTCAAATACAATGCTGCTTTTACCTCCACTCCATTTAGGAAAGAGTGTGGTTGGGTCACCCTCACTATGTGCATCTTTTGACTAATACAAGGAAAGTAACATACTGGAGGAAACTCTTGTACAGTGGCAGTGCTGTTTTATACTAATTTCTAGAATGGTGCACATAAAAAGAGGGATTTTTTTTTCTTTTGAAAATGAGAAAATAATCCCAATTAAATGATGGGGGCATTGTTGCTGCCTTAATTATGGGTGGGATATAATAAACTTTCCTCTTACTAGCTTTCATTAACAGCAAGTATCCAACAGTTAAGTCTTAACCTCAATTAAATGTATTTAAAATAAACAATTTCAGTGAAGATGATTGTCTCTAAGAAATCTGGTTTGATCAGGTTCCTTCACCACATTCAGAGGAAGGAGAAAAATGTGTATGGAGTTAGCAACAGATACCAGGCCACCACAGAAGTCAGTGAGGCTATTGAGGAAAGTAGATTTTAGGACTTTGCGCTTGTCTTACTCTTGGAGTAATCTGAACTACGTCAGACTGGGGAGGAGAAAGGATTAGAAGGGACTCGTATATATTTTACATATGTGTTAAAAAAAAACCCCAACTTTTTCCTTTCTTTTTTTTTTAATGCAGCAGCTGAACCTCAGGTTACAGACAAGGCATTAGGTATGGCTGCTTGTAGCAGGACCCAGATGCCAAACTAGTAAAGGTACGTGATGTTTCCCATAGCAGCATCTGGCTTTTTGGCAGAGTCAACACACTTGGGTACTGATGACTCTGATTTACTTCATAGTCTTTCAAAGCAATGAATTGCAGTAGCCCTGGATAAAACTTTTCCTCCTTAGCATATCATTTCCTATAGCATTTTTCACCACCAGATAATCAAAAATTTAACTGTTGAGGCCTTTAATACCAAAAAATCTTTTAATGTTGGAAAAAAGCAGGCCCTTAAATGCTCAATTTCATGTTTTCTTGTTTGGATTTTTGTTTGTTTTAGTTTTGTTTTATCATCCACTGATCATGACTGTATAGAAAGGCTTGGGAAATAAGTGATGCAAGCATGCCCTGCCTACAAATGAGAGTAGAGCTCAAAGTGCATGCATACTCTTGCATGTCCTTAATGGATTTAAACTACTAGTATGTCAAAGTAAAATGCATTATACTGATATATAATGAAGCTATCTCTTAAAGCAAGTTACAGTAAAGAAGGGAATCACTATGTTTTCATTCCACACCTTTCATGAAAGGCTTTTACAATGATATTAAATATTAACTCTGCATAGGTTTAATCCCAAGATGCAGCAGCAGCCTTAAGGTTAATAGTCCTTTTAATTAAAGGATAAGTCAGTTATTGAACACAGAAGCTAATCACAAAAGGATTACCACTGAAAATGAACATAGTCTGTGCAATTAGTCTGATAATTAAGACTTAAGTACTGGACAGAGATCAAAGTGCTTGTAATCTGCAATAAAGTTCCTAGAGTTGTAAGGATTTTCAAAATGTTAGTTTGTGCTTTATTGCACCTTCCATTTATTGTGTACCCATGATAGCAGCAAACACATTTTCCCAATGGATATCAGCGTGTATAACTGCAACAGCTGTTACTACATAAGCCTGGTGTTTCTCACAATATGATTACTCTGTCAACGACTACCATAAAAGGTGGCATCTGTATTCATCAAAAAGAGTTATCAATAAATGTAAAGCCGTACAACAATTAGAGATCTCCAAGGAAGAACAAATCCAACCGAAAGAATGTCATCTACACTATTTAATTACTAAGATTGTTAATCAATAAAATGCTTTCATAACTTTTAATTAATTTTTTATTTCAACTGGATGTTTAGAGAATCTAATTCTTTATTTTTGTTTCATTTAACAGTTTTACTACTAAAGTACTGGTGGCATCTGTGAACAACAATCCTCAGGAGGACACTTCATGTCTGTAATTGCATTTTGTCACCTACAGAGGGTGTTAAGAATCTTGTTACAAATAAAGGAAATAGTTAGGAGCTGTCTCATTGTAGCCATTATTATAGTGCAAATTACCAGGTAGAGCAATCCAGAAGCTGTCAGGAAAGGTTAGTAAGAAAGAGTGTCAGGAAATGAACCATTCAGCAATTCATCATGGCCTAAGACTAGCTCTAAAATGAAAGCTTTTTAAAAAGCATTGTTTTATGAAGTAAGGGACATTATCTTCTTTTTTTTGCAGCAGTGAATAAAGATAACAAGGAGAGTGGTTCCCTTATGAAATCTATAAAGATATAATGATGAAAAATGTCAATTATTTTATTGCAGAAATTTGCAGGCAAGGTAAAAACGAGAGAGAGGTTGTAGCACTTGAAGGAGGCCATTGCTGTATATTACCTTTGTTTTTAATTTTTGAACATGCAGTCTGACTTTTGTAATCCTTATTCAAGTAAAACATGGTAGCCTTTCAAGGTTACTAGCCTGATCCATAACTGTCATGAAACATAAAAGTTGCTTTTCAATGAGTTTTTATAAATGCACTCTTGATACTGATTGTAATGCAGATTACCTTTGCTCTGGTAAGAGATATTGGAAGAGTTTGTTGTCATTTGTCTCAGTAGCAAATGAACATTACCTGCTACCCCCTTTGATTTTTCAGATTTGGCTAGTCAGTAAGGACCTTCTGATGCTGACTATTGATTATGATTCTCCACTACTATAATGCCAATGATGTCTTCACTGTTACAGACTGCTGTTGTTGTGAGGCGCTGTCTGAGGAATGCCATAGTTGTTTTGGGTTTTGTGGGATCACATTCATAATTATGAAGTACTGGACACAAAACTGTGTTTTCCATAAAGCAGTTAAAATTGTACTCTCAAAGAGGGAGTTAAAAGCAAAACCCAAACAAAAAACCACCCAAAAAAACAACCTGAAAAAACCAACCTCCTCCAAACCACCAAACAACTGAATAATTGAAATGTCAAGAAAGAAAGAACAGTTTTTACAGGCCAGTAGCATTTTCCTGGCTGAGTGAAGTGGAAGAGGGAGTTACCTCATGGGAGAGGAGAGTTACCATAGCACATGCAAAGAAGAAATTGATTATACAACCCTTCTCCTACATACATGTACTACATATTCAAATTACTAGGCAAGCCTGTCAGCATCAGAGGCATAAGAAAGGTGTGGTTTATTTCATTATGTTGCTAAAGAGTCTGAGAAAGAAAATAGATGTAGTCAAGAAATCCCTGTGCATGTGTAGTTGTCTTTTGGTTCCAGGAACAGATAGTCATCAAACCACTCATCCTGCTGCAGGACCTAAGTAAGATTGAAGGGGGAAAAGAGAGAATTCTGGATTATGTGGTGGTCCTTATGGTTACATAGGAAAAAATCAAATTTACCTAATTCAATCAATGATAATAAAGACAAAATAAAGTATGAGGGAAGCAGCTACAGATTATAAGAGTCACATGAAAATACTGAAGAGAGAAGTCTTTAGCTGAATTGGGGGAGAAAGAAATTAAAAGTCAATGATCAGTGAAATATTTTAATATTAATTGCTGTTTATGCTCTCTCTGTCTTCTAATTCTGTTGGTGTTGTAACTATGATAACTTTATGCCTAGTGTAAAGTATAAACATAAAAATCTGAAATTTCAATGACTAGAATTTTCAATGACTAGATTTTTCTAAACAAATTTTATAAACAACTGAATTATTTTTTCTCAACCCCTACATACAGACACCAAAGGTTAATAAGATACTTAAAGCATGAAGACAGCAATCTTTAATATTTTAACTGTCATGTGTTCTTGTATTTGAGAATCTATTTGCTTATGTTTGATACTGTATAGAAAAACTAGCAGCTGCTTGGCAGTTTCTTAGTACTCCTAAAAAATAATAATAATAAAAAATAATCCCAGCATCTAGCTATTTTTAAAAACATCTGTAAAGCTATATAAACCTTAAAAAATATTTGTTTCACAATTAGTAGAAAAATTAATCAAATCCCCAAAGCAAAAGATGAGATCAACCACCTGAATTGCATAAGTTAAATGAATTTGTTATTTATCTGCTGATAAGTGATTTAAAAGTACTCCTAAACTAATATATGCATAAACACACACGTATCTTGATACTCTGGAATATCTATAGGCTGCTTTCTGGTGTTTTTAGAATTTACAGTCATGTGGGAAAAAAAACATTATTTTATACTTTGTTTATAATCTTGTCTTACCCTTTCTGTGAAACAAGAAGGGTATCAACTTGGAGATGTTAGACTTCAATCCACTTTCTACTGACACAAATTGCAACATTGTCCCTTAATTCAGTGGTGGAGGACTGGGTTCTTTTGATATTTTGGCCAAATCTTAGTGTCACTAAAGTTGATGGCAACACATGTGTTGACAGCTATGGGAGTGGAAGTTTAGGCAAAATACTAGTATTTATTTATTAGCCACGCTTAAATTTTCCTTTTATTGAGAGAGAGAGAAGAGACAAAGGCATAGTGTAAAGGTGCTGTTCAAAGGCCTGGTTACTTGCCAGCATCCATACATCTTTAAATGAGCTTTGCAATACATTACTTAAGCAGAAATCCTGGCAGTAAAGAAGGTGACCAAGAAATCTGTCCTTGTGTTCCATATGAAAATGTCACAAGAACTACCAGTAGCAAAGAATTGAATTGGAGTTAATAAATAAATGTTAAAAACAGTTGTCTCAAATTAAGGGCATCCCATAAATTTATGTGATAGCTGGAAAATCTGTGAAGATAATAAATAGAAATAGTAACAAGCAGAAGACTGTGTAAGATGGCAATTGGAAGCATACTGTTCTTTACTGAAGTCTCTGAAAGCTCTTGGTGCCCTGTGTAAAATCATGTGATAGAATAATGCAATAATAGATTTTTATTTTAATTAAGTGGCAGAAAGTTTAACTGCAATCACAAACTCGCATCAAGTTTGTATCGATGAGAAAGGGCTGTGTTAATGTTACTGAGAGCTAGTCCTCATTTGCGATGTTTGTGATATTTTCTGAAGACTTGTCAGAATGAAGATTCACTTCTCAGATATAAAAATACTTTTATGAACAGATAATGGTATCAATCACTTTTAGTATTTGGATGTCAGACATGCTGCTAACTACCTTCAATAAGGAATTTTTAAAATTACTCCTCAGGATATATATACATGTATTTTAATTCACAGGAGAACAGATTAAGAGAACGCTCCTTCTATGACATGTTGGAGAAGAATCTGTCTTGTTGCAATGCTAAACATTCTCAATTCATCAGTTAAATGCAGATTCAGGGCGCCATCTCATATTTCCTTGTCAAATAAATTATGTCTTACATCAAAGACCACACAGATTCCTGCTTAACAAAACAGGGGTATATCGGAACCTATCATAAATGTGAAATATGAAAGAGAACAAAATGAGACAGCCAATAAAATGTAAGATTTGTTAGTCAGATAGTATCTACCTTAGAAACAGTGTTACCAGTACTCAGAATTTGTGATTAAAGAAATATTAATGTCACTGATTTTTCCCCACAGATTGAAACTTTCTTATAACACAAACCAGGAAAATCTGAGAGAAATTAAGAGAGGAAAGCAGCAGATTACATGGTGTTGAAAAGTACACGTTTTTATTTTTGCAGACACAAACACACGTACATATATAAATATATATATATGTGTGTGTGTGCATGTATATATATATATATATATAAAGATATTTCTCTTTTTCTATTAAACACTAAACTGGGGGAAGTATGTATATTGTCAAAGGACAAAGTTTGGAAATATGAAATTATCGAGGGTAGTCAAATGTAAAACCCTGAGTAGAAATTGCCTATGACTTTCATAATAACTTCCTGGGCAATAAAAGGGTAGCTGACATGCATGTCAATAAGGTCAAAATAACATGGTAAAATTAAGTGTGTGGAGATACCATCTCTGCCACCTACGAAGGAGATCTCAGATTGGATTAGTTTACAAAACCATGAACTTGATTTTCTTTCATAAGGCAAACATTGATAAGAATAATCCTGAAAGAGATTTCAAAGAAAACAATGAAGTGATTAGACCTCTGATATGCCCGTCTCTTGGATACTGCTTATTGTTTTGGTCAAAGAGAAAGTTACAGCAGAACTAGGGAAAATTCAAGAAAGTACAACAGGATGATCAAACACAGAAAATAATAACTAAATGGATTTGGATTTCTTACATTTTTTAAAAACTGCCTTAAAAGATGGCTGAAAGAGATGCAACAGTAATCAGTGATATTGTGAAGAAAGGAAAGCTTGTTCATATTGCTCATAATAGGAAGCCTAGGCAGCATGCACTGAAATACAGAGGTGATGCATTTTAAACAGACAATTAGACAATTTTACAAAGTATAAATTCACTGCTGACTAGGAAATACAACAACCCAGATGCAATCTCCTGGGACAAACCACATGACAAATCACACAATGCATGCCAGGCATCTGCTGCAAACAACTGTCAGAGACAGACCAGTCAGATGGGTGAACCTTTGGTCTGACCCAGGATGGAAACATAAGTTTTACTGACAATCTTGATCTCCAAGGAAATGACTGCTCAGGGAATACAGCCTGGAGCTCTAATCAACATAAAAATACATTAATAATGTGCACTTTCCTTCCAGAATGAATGTTCCTCATTTTGTTTCCATTTATTAGGAGCTCAGCATACTGAAACAGCTTTTGCAGATGCAGACTCAAACTCTGACTGAACAAGAGAATGAGCTAGGAGGTAAGAATTCTAAGGTACATAACTAATCAGTTAATTCTTTCATACTGCCTTTAAACACATTAGCATATGCCTTGTTTTCTGATCAAAAATGAAGCTTTATGGTCTATACCTGATGAACAGTTCACTCAGACAAGCTAGTAGACATCCTGAAAAATTCTTTTAATCTTGGTATGGATAGACACTCATCAACTCATTCTCTGGGATCTCAATTTTATCAGCAATGATCACAAGCTGCTATTCATTCTGCAGCAACCCTGCATTGATCTGTTATCACCTGGCCTCCTGGATGAAACAGGCAGTAGAAATCCACCTCACGATCCAGCCCTCTTCGTTCTTGGTGAGGTAAACTTTTTCTTCAGACTGACATTAAGCTTGATATTAAATCTTCAGATGAAGATGAATCTGTCATGTGGAAATAGTTCCGGTGTTTAAGTACCTTTTATTTGCAATCTATGCTACTCTCTCTTTTCCCAGTCATTTGATCTTTCTATTCCAACTATCTATAGGAATGTAGGTTCTCACTTCTCACAGTTACTTTTTTTTTTTCTCAGAGGTTTTCTGAAATGTCAACAAACTTTCAAAGGCTAGGTACAACCCACAAACATCCTACCTCAGAAGCAGACTTGATTACACATGTATCGCTATTATTACCATCCTCCACATTTTCCTCGTATTTTGATCTAAATCTAGGTTACTTTGGTATTCTGAGACATCGTTTCCAGCTGCATTTCAGACATGGCATCCCACTCTTTATAGCACTTACTTTCCAAGACATAGTTCTATGTCCTTCTAATACCTGGTGAGTTACCCACAGCTCTTTATTATTTGTTTAATTTCCTGTTACTCCTTATACCCAAGTAAATATTTATATGAAAAAAAAAAAAAAACCACAACTTCCTGCAAATTAAAATAAACCAGTATGTGAATATCTCATATTTGCCCTTAATTGTTGAAATTTATCCACAATTTCTGCCTTCAGCACTACAACAGTATATTCCAGTTGAGAAGGAGGTTTGATACAAGGAATATATAATGAAATGGAAAAAATACTTCATTTCTTAATTATGCTGTGAACTTTTTTTTCATTTGACAATTTTCCTCCCAAAAGAAATATTCATCATATGGCATACTATGGCTAAGTAGATGAGCAAGCATCATATACTTCGTTTATTTGTGAATATATGTATATGGATTGTAATAATGATAATGGAGATGGGAATATAATGGAGATGGGCATTCATTACATTAATCAAAACTGTTTGAGCTCATGTGCATGGAATTTTGCAGACTGTAGGACTCTTGGCAACCTGACTTTACTATAAGGTTCAGGTAAGAAATAGGTGTTAAATTCCCCCCCCCAACCCAATATCAGATCAAACATCAGTGATAATGATTTTACTACCTTTGCATAATGCGATTAAATTAATAGCAACAACATCATGCCTCGTATTTACAAGAATGAATGAATGAATTAAATTGGCTAAATTGTTCAGCAGTGTGGTACATCAGCCTGGTATTTTTAGTCATATCAAAGTAGAAAATTTTTGCTCAAAAAGGCAGCAATGCATGCTCCTACATGGTGGAGATGAAAGTCTTGGGTATATGGGTATGTAACTTCCAATTTAGTTTATGGTATAATGCACATGTACAATTTTAGGAGCTGTCTGCTGTTCAGTCAGCTGCATCTGGTTATGGGGAGAGGGGAGACACCATGCTCTTTCACAGAGGCTTCATTTCTGTCCTTTTGCTTTATCTTTGATCTAGAGTTACAATCTTTCTGCTAGGAGCACGAAATGTTTTTCCTCTGTGGGGAAAAACATGACTGAAATCATAACAACCTCATTGTGACTTAGTGAAAGATCATCTCATCAGCTCCAAGTGAGGTTAAACTGATGAAGTAGAATATACACAAAAATAACTTTTCTCCAGCTGTATAAAACATCACCTCTTATAATATCGTCTCCCATATTCAGCAGCTACCAGTAAAGTTCTGAAAGCATTTTACAAGAGGAAGCTATTTTATATGCTCACAATTGGTCAGGAAAGACGAAAAGCTGAAAGCCATGGCAAAATTCTCACCCATGCTGACAGCACTGCATTTTGCCTATCATTCCTGTGAAGATGAACATCCCCTGTCTACGAGGCTGCTTGAGACTTTACAGGTAGTACGTAGTGTCACAGGGGAGACTAACACTTGGGAGGAAATTTTTCTTTATTTTTAAACCTGAATGGTAATTCCCAGCTAGCTTTTATCAATACTTATTCCTGAAGCAGCACAAACCCCTCTGCTAAGAGTGGGGTGGTTAAGCAGGCATGCATGTGTCCCAGCAGCAGCAGCTAGACCAGCTGCTGCCTATGTGGTGCAGGGCCAGGCCTGGGACAAGGGCATGGCACGCCAAGGCCAGGCCCAGGCTTCGCTACTCTCACATAGCTTTAACAAGGGGAATGTACTGGAGACTCACACCTATCTGTAATGGCCACAATTTTCACTGTCCCATAGCCTCACACAAAATGATCTTCTTGAAGGAGGAATCTCAGTCTCCACTGATCTTTCCCTATATAAACTCTCCTGTATTTTGATATTCTCATCTAAAAAAGTTAAATTATCATCCAAATCAATGTAGACCCTTAACATGTTTTTGAGTGATCCTGATACCAACATAAATACAGATGCTTTTAAAATCTGTTTTGTATTTGAGGTCTGTCCTGAGGAAAGAAAGGGTACAGCTGCTGCACTGGCTCTTTTGGTTTTGCTCTAAGGTCAGTAAGCCCCTCTTTCTACCTATCATTTAATTGCAAAAAGCTCAGCATTTTAAGCAGTATGAAATCTGTGATGTTTTATCTGTGGTAACCGGAGATGTTAATATGTTCAAGAAACTCTATCACCTGTGGATTCACTGTAGATCACTACCTGCAAAGTCTTAGAGGACAGCGAGCCACAAAACTAATAATAATTAGGACTCCTAGCTGAGGTGAAAAGCTATTGCCTCATGGAACTATTTTCCAATCATCCTCTTTCCAGCTGAGCTGGACTAGTGACACTATAAACTGGCAATTAAAAGGCTCGAGTTTAAAAATACCTTCAGTTTCCCAGGTTCCACAATGGCAAAGGTTAAGTGGATTATGTGGAGATAATTCACTCAGCTCCAGGGGGAGGGTGCTGATTGCCTGGGCTGTAACCCCCCTCTCCTCTCCTCACTTGCTCAAGCAATGGTTGTTACAGTAGTGTCAACTTTGCCAACATGAAACAAGGGGGTGAGAAAAGGCCTGGAAAACTTTCCCAAGGGACATTAATGGGCATGGACTGATACTTGCAAATTTTCCTCTGATATAGCCTTGAAAACTGAGCCTGGAAGTGATCACTACTCCTTGGCCTAACATCTTGATGCTGCTAAATATTGATTATTTAAGCAACTCTTCCAATAAATACACCCTGTTTGTTCAAGGGAAAAGAAATATGAATAAGATTTCTGGCCTTGCATGAACATTTACTCTCTGATGTGCTCCAAATGAATTAAAATCACCAGTTACACTTCTAGTTGTGTGGCAACACCTACACAGTGTTTCCAATTAACTTTGTACGTTTTTAATCAGTGACAAATGCATTTTTGTAAATTAAATTTGCCTTTTATTGCAGCACCTATAAAATGTCTTGCAGCATTCCGGAACTTTGTGAAGGTTTTACTTGCTACTGACATAATGCAGCTGTCGGACCTACAACAAAGGCTAAGGTTTATGAGCAACTTGAATTAGGATGTAGGTTAAGCAATTAAAGTTCAAGGAGGGGGAGGGGAAGATAGCTTTCCAAAATTTGCACTTGCCAAAGTGAAAAAAGCACAGCAAAAATGTGCTGCATACTGGGACCTGCAAAGTGGCTAAAAAGGCTGTAGTAAGTTTTAAAGTCACTATTCTGAGAGAGTTATCTATGTGAAAAGGTCGTGTAGATTTCACTAATAGATCTGCACTGCTATTTGTTTTCTTTCTTAATCAAACTCAAATGCATCTTGTTAAAGGGCTGAGTGATTAGATCATAAATCTGGATGTCCTTGAAGATGATGAAGAAAATGCTTATCTGTAAAGCAATCATCTTACTGCCAGTTCTATCATTTGCACATTTTTACAGGTGCTGGAAAAATGGTTTAATTTTAAATCATTTGCCTGAATTCCAAAGGAAGAAAAAAATGCTCATAGGATTTACAGTTAAAATTGGTTACTGGTGAAAGGAAAAAAAAACAAACCACCATTACATCTAATATTTTGTATCTCAATTCAGGATATTAAACCAACATGCAGAATAAACAAAAAATTAATATTTCATCTTATTGAAACTCAGCACTCAGTACATTCATGTCTGCTTCCTCTGACATGATACAATGCTCCTAAATGTAACATCTCTAAAATAGGCTGTTTTCATGGAACTTGAGTATAGATTTGTCTCTACAGAAAACATAGAGACAGTCCAAATAAGGTTAGTAACTCTAGTTTTGGTATATTAATGTATGGGAATCCTTACTCTGTGGGATCCAGACCAGTACGTTTTTGTTTCTTATTTCTTCTGGTTTGGTTTGGGTTTTGGGGGGTTTTGGTTGGCTGGGTTTGGTTTGGTTTTTGTTTTGTCTTGTTTTTCCTTATATCTAGATTTTTTGTTGTCAAATATTTGTTCAATACTTTGGAAGTGGTGTAAGCTTGATTAGGATACTGCTGCAACTTCTTTGTGCATTTAGTGCTTACAGCTGATTTGGCACTTTGTCTGAACCCGAATTGTGGACATGACTATGGCTAACACCAACAGTATATGTTGCTATTGAAGTGCTAGAAGGAAGTTGGGAAATGAATGCCTCTGGAATTTTATTAAAATAATGGATGTGGAAAATAAGTATCTTTGATTTATAGACTTTCTTACAAAACAAATGAGATACGGCGCAATATCTTGAAGTGGGTAAACATATTTTGCAATTTCTTAGCTGACTGCATGACCTGTTTCCACTTTAACTTAAATCCCATCTAGTTTGATTCAACTGAGCTATTTTGATTTCTGGAAACTTTTGATCCATAGAAGTTAAGAGTTACAAGAAATGCCTATCTGGCAGTGATGCTAGTGCCAAAAATCTCTTTCATGATAGTTAGCTCAGTGCGTGCTATCTGATGACAGTGGAAGTGTTGCATTATTTACTGCATAGAATGTCTGACCTGCAAAGATTTATGTGTTTGTTTAACTTTGTTCTGTTTGGTTAATTTCTTCTAGTCACTGAAGATCCTCATATGTATAGAGTGAAACATCAATCAGTTTTATTTTCAACATATTTTTAGAATTACTTGCTAGATTGTTCATTAGTTGAATAGACATCATGGTAGAAGCTTGTACTTTTCATAGGTCTAGGTCTTCCAAGTTGTATTCTTCCCACAGTTCATGGTGCGCAGAGGGAGTAACAGCATCATTGAATTACACACATCTAACTTTACTTCACACCATTTTCTTTAACTGACATTTATAAACATTATTTTTATTTGTTTTGTTGTAGATCCTGCAAGCTTTTGCTCATAAATGTAAACACTAACTTAAAATTGAGTTCAGCAAGCCAGTTTTGAACTCCATGCCGAGATGATTAAAAGAAATAGCACAAAATCTTCTCCTGGGAAAGATCAAATGGTTACTAACATGAAAGCAGCATAAAACTGTAGTGTTTAGCCCAGAGCAGAGGAGGGGAATTGGGTGTTTAGCAACAATTAACACCTTCTACTTACATTCTCGGATGTTTCAAATTGATTGTTTTCTATTATGGTAGTTGTTCTGAAATCTGAAACCACTTTGATTAAAAAAAAAATCAGAAAAAAAAATGTTATCAACTAAAAAAGCTAAATTCAAGGCTTCACTTTTCAGACAACAGTTCTGTAATCTTCAGACGTGTGCAGTCAGCCATAAAACCATCAAATGTTAACTACATACATAAATACATTATTTCTGTGGGCATATTGCAAAGAAAATCAAACATCTCCCACTTTCTAAGGAACTTGTATTGAACTTTTGCTTGGCCAAGCACTCTATTAGTTTATCTGTTGCTTGACATGATTAGCAGCTTTACCCAGAATAAATGTCTTAAAGATTCTTGGTGCTATTTCTTCATTTCTCTGTTATTTCAGTCAATGTTGCTTAAAAATATCTCAGGTGGCTAGCTGGAACATTTTAAATGAAGCTATTGTAGCTATTGCTTTTTTCAGTGTGTCATGATAGATAAAGTGCCCAAAGAAACAGAAAAGCTGACAAGCTTCCTTGCCTTTCAGAGGCATTGCTCACTGGTTTTGGTGTGTGGCATCCTTCAGTCTGAAATACAGATTATTTTCTCTCCCTCTCTTCTGTCACATATTAATCCTTAACAGGGCATTCAATCCCTCAGTCCAGTCCCGCAGAAGTACTTCTTGTTTCCCCTAAACAATAAATATGTTGCTACTTTGTATTAGCTATCTAAAGTAAGATATTTCCTGGCTTTATGAACTTTGATTTACATGTTGCTACTACTACGCTCCTTTGGCATTTATAAATTCATATCCTGTGTAGGTTCATATCCTGCCTTTCTAATGCATTGCAGGCTGTTAACATACGTCTTAAACTGGAGGAGATAAATGCCGGTAAGTACATCAGTAAAATGTCAGGTTCATGTGTAAAGAAAATATAATCTGTGTATTCCAAGATAACAAGCCAGTGGAGTTTATTTTGAAATTCTTCCCTGTCCACAGAAGTGCCTCAAAATCATCACCTCTCCTTCTGTCCTCTCCCACTGTGCTGTACAAGGAAACTGAAAAGTGTGAACAGAGTGCAAATGTATCCTACCGAGTTTACTGTTCACCACTGACCTACCTCTGCACAAAATACCTGGTGATTCTGACAAATTTATGCATAAATTTATACACTGAGCAACTAAACATTATGAATGTTTTCTCTGTGTTAGGACAAGAAGACTCTGACTATCAGGAGTTTTGGGGAGATACAGTGGGTATGGAGATCAGATAGCAGTGTACTTACTGATTTAAGTGGCCTGTGGTAGTGCATCATCAAGTATTTCAGCATGTAAGAGGAGATATTGTGTATCTTCTCTATATGGTGGATAGTAAAACCAAGGTTATAAGATTAGCTCCTTTCTTCTCTTGCTGAGATCTATGATATATGTAGATCTGTTCCCAAATTTTCTTGTTTTGTTCCTAAAGAAAGGCTGTTTTGACCTATAAAGTTATTTGAAGTCACTTTTATTTCTGCAGATAAGGTTATTGCTTTCTAACTTGCTCTTGCATGCCCAAGGGGTGTAACACATATGGTAAGTAACAATAAAATACTGATCTGACTGTATAACTTTATGTAGGGCATGTGTGACTAAAACATGAGCAATAAAATTTTCTTTCCTGCTCAGACAGAATTGTATGCGCCTGTCATATTTTATTGGTTGTTAAATGGCACATACACTTACGGATCACAACCAAAAGCAAGCAAGTTACAGTATGATTGCCTATTTGTCATTTTCAATTAAAATATTGTGGCAGATTTCTCCGTACTTGGGCAAATTAAGTTATACAAAAGTAAATGCTCATGTTGCTTATGAATATGTATGCACTTAAAGTATGTATAAATTTTAACCATTCAGTATTAGTGGCAAAAAATTTTTCTGATTTAACTAAGTAGTGACACACACACACACAGAGTGATCAGAAAGCAGCATGGCAGACCAAAACATTTTTAAAGATAAGTAGTCACCTTTTCAGAATGCAGAAAAAAAGTAGCTTAGAGAACAAACAACTCCAACTCATTTTAGCTACACTGGTAAATATCATGTAGCTAATAAACATCCAGTGACACCAGAGCTATCTGAAAGATAAGGACTCAGTATTTAATTTACTGAAATAGAATAGTGAGCCACTCAGCCTTCTGATTTCTAAAACTGTTGATTCTTTCCCTGCACGTTAAACAATTCTGATAAATTATAAAAATTGAACATATTTTTCCAAAGTAATTTGAAAAATGGAATGTGTTAAATGAATGTGTTAAATATACAGTGAAAGGATGCTCCCAATTACATTTCAAAGAATCCAGTGATAAAAACTAGTGACAGTGATTTTGAATATGAATTATGAAAATTAATGCATATGAATTAATTATGTCACATGCTGCAAACCAAACTGCATTGCTGTTTTCAGAATCTTTTTTTCAAGTGTATTTACTTAATTAGCCTAAGAATTAGAAGGTTTTGCAAGAGTGATAAACAGAAGACATGATCCAGTTACACTAGTAATCCACCCTCTGCTCTTTCTTCAATGATGGCTAACATGGTACATTTTTAACAAAATAAAGCCTTATACCTTTTGCTCAGCCTGTATGTCAGTACAGCCACTGAATAAGTCACTTAGACACAGTAACATTGACCTTTATCAAAGAAATTTTTGGTCAGGAAAGTTTGATTTCTTGCTTTGCAGGTACTTTGAGTAATGTCTACATCTCAACCAAATATGCAGCTGAAAACAACCATGTTGATCTGGATACTGAAGAGTTGTTTGCCATTTTTTTAATGCCACCCAAGGTAAGAAGATTTAATTTTGTCATAATCTTGCAACAATTGCTCAGTAGAGGCTACAGGAGTGACTGTGACATGCATGCACAGTGTGGACAGATGAAATGGATTTTGGTGACTAAGTATAATTTATTTATACAGTGCTATGAATGTCTTTGCTTCTGGGTTATATAGGCTGACAGTAAAATGCTTCCTCAGGCACTTTCTCCAACAGATTGATGTGTGGTACCATAATGATTGGGAACCCACACAGACTCAGATCTCTCAATTCTTCTTTTCATGCAAGACCACCAGCAAAACTCTTGATCTCTTCTCTGCCTGTAATATGAAGTCTCCATAACTGCCATTTTTCCTCAATTTTACTGCTGCTTTAAGTGTATTAGAAAGAATGTGATAGAAGTCAGGCTCATAGTTAGATTTTTTTGGTTTAGATGTCTGTCTGAGATGATCCTGGGCAGGAACTGAGCTGCTAGATTTGTTGTCTATTTGCAAGAACCGGAGGTTTGTAGTGAGACAAAGTATATTCCATTAGAGGGGCTGATAGGGTTGAAGGGAAAAAAAAATTCATGTGTACAGCCTCCTCCTCAAGTCTAAGCTGTTGCTAGGGTGATGTTGGTTGGGCATATACATTGGCTTAACTCTCAAATTCCTTGCTACTAAGTGTTTTTCCTGTTGTGAGAAAATATGGGAGAATAGTCTTAAATGCAAGGTGATAAAAGATTTAGTGTGACAACAATATAAATAAAATGTCAAAGAACCACTTCTGTTGTTTAACAGAGGTTTTCTATACTGCTTTCCCCCAGCAAAAGGGTTTGGTGGGGTGTTTTTCTGTTTGGTTTTGGTTTGTGGATTTTTGAGGGGTTTGGTTTTGGTTGTGTTTGGTTTTGTGGTTGTTTTTTTTGGTGGGGTATTTTGGTTGGTTGGTTTGGTTTGTTGGGGTTTTGTTTTGTTTTATTTTGCTTGTTTGTTTTTTAATCTAGAGCTTTGGAGGTAAGCTATACTGCTTTATGTGTGACTTTCATTTTTTTAACTGCTGTGAAGTTCCATTTTTGTGCCAGATTTGAGGATTGAATGAAAATGTTAAAATGTCTGTTGGGGACTGATTTTATAATTCTGACACTTTTCAACACTCTCTGAAAGTCAGCTGCAACAAATGGTCACTTTGAAATGCCTCCCAACATCTTTCAAAATCTTAGGTTTTGAGTAACTACACTTTTTATATCTGAACTGTGTTTTCCCACAGAAACATGGTTCAAGTTGCCAACTTAGAAATAAATTTTGCTAAATATTTTTTTGCAGCATGCTTTCAGCTTGCAAGATGTGATGGCTGTGTGCAGTCGGGTCTCAGAGCTTATTCCAAATACCATTAATGTGTGCCATGTATTGTTCACAAAACTGTGAATACAATGCTACTTATTTAGCTGGGGGATATACAGGAGTTTATTTTGAAGAATGTATGAATATTTTAATGCATTCAAGGATCAGTCCTGCCCTGAGATATTTTTCGTTGGTTCCTGCTGACTGCACTAGCAGTTTTGTCTGGGTGTTTGCAGACAGAATTTGGCTGATGGAGGATGTGAAGTGCATCAGTGTACAAAACCTCCACGGTTTGTGCAGCTTAATCGCTGGTGCTCCCTCTGCTGGTAGTGAAAAATACAATTACAATCACAGTCATGGATTTGTAGCTTTACTGATACAATTGTCTAATAGCCACAAAACTGAGCTCTGTTCCATCTGATATGTTAGTATCAGAGATGTTAGTGTCTGACATGTACTTTCAATCGTGATTCTTTCTATAAAACACCATATCAGCTCATGTTAAAAAAAAAATATTAAACATTAAAGCAACAATTAGATCAAAGCCATGCAGGAGACATTATTCCCAAAACTCTGTATGGCAAATAACCTGTTCCCAACAGAAATTGTTCGAGGGTACCATAAGTGAAACAATAAGCAGCTTACTCAGAAGATGTATGTGCAAAGCATTTATATGTTTTCCCATCAAAGACTATTCCACAACTCCTATGAAATCTTTGTTTAACATCATGTGAGTGACAGGTCTTATTTTCATAATATGAATACAGTAAAGAGCTAAAGCATTGAATCACAGTTTGTTGACAGTTCTCTGAACTACAAATTCTTGGCTAAGGCAAATGCTATATTATTTTAGCATGTGCATCCAAAGGAAGAATCTGAGCCTGAACTTAATGTTCAGCACACAGCTGGTAACTTTACACATGTAGGAAAGCACATTGCACTACAAGTTTGGAACATTCAGATACAAGGAAGGTATGTGTCCCACTCATTATTCTCAAAACCCAAGAAGATAAATACCAATAGTGGAATGCCTTTAGGTCACAAGAAATGTGTTTCTGCTCTTACTTCATTATTTTATGGGTAAGGGAGCTTTTGAGAAAACAAAACAGCACAGCTAAAACTAAAGATTTGAGTCTACTTAAAACGTTTAAATGAAATAGTGTTCTTGGTTTCACATCAGTTCATATTGCAAAACCACTTCAACTCAGTTGATAGTCTCTGTTTAAGATGAGCATTAAGATGAGCTTTTGGAACTAAATAAATAGATCTACATGACTACATGACTTTTACTTCAAGAAATATTTATGGCTGTGATCTGTCACGGATACACTTGGAAGTGGTGACATGACAATACAGCTGGTGACTGCACAGTTGCATGCAGGTACATAAGAAGCCAGGCTTAGATAAGTGATCTAGCTACTAACAATAAAATACAATTTTCTGACAAATAAAAAGAAAGACTTTACAAGAACTTGTAATTGTCACACTGGTAGTCCAGCACAAAACCAACAGCAACAATGTTTTTGAGAGGAATGCTATGAAAGCTCTAGTATGCTTCCAGTTTCTTGACTTTTTCTCCTACAAGAAAGAACTATTTTAACCTGTTTCCAACACAATTTCCACGGGGGCAGTGATCCCCAAAGGTAACACCTCATTTTCACAGTCATGGAAGAATGGCAAACATTAAAGAAACAGTAAGTATTACCGAGATCAATCTTTGAATGTAATATTCGCTTCACATGTTTTTCCAGGATAAAGAATTTATCAACAATTCATGACCACCACTGCTGTATCAGCTATAAAGTAAAACAATAAAATCTTGAAGACTGACAGGTTTCTACACAGTATTTATGAGTGGAGTTTAGCACAATCTTGCTCAGTCTGATTTCTTGTGTAATACAAAGAAAGATATAATGCTATGAATGTGATATTTTCTCTGCTGCACTCTGGACTAAGACACTGCTTTACTGCAATTCCTGTTAGGGTAAAGTTCATACTTGTGTCAGTCTCACCAAGCAAGGAATTTTCACAGTGAATCTAAGACACCGGGGAAAAAGCTCCCCAAAGCTCTTCATGTCATGCAGATTTGCACACGATTTGAATCTTCTGGGTACCTTTTGTAAATTAATCAAATCGACTTATTTTCCTCATCACACTAATCAGAACACTTCATGGTAGGAGACTACCTTTATCTCTTATCTCTGGAGAGACCTTGTTACATATTAAGGGGGGTGTGAGGGAGGAGGGGCGTAATTTTTTCTCCTGTGAAGGAAAAGGTGATAATTCAAATAATTTTTAATATTGGAGACAAGGTTTTCAAGAGGCTGTAGGGAAATCCCACACTTCCATGAAAGCTGAATTTCTTGGATTCTTAACCCTTACTCATGTTAAATTAACATTTTATGCTGTTCTTGAACAGCAAGTTTTAATTTTACAATATACAGAAATGTGAGTTGCTAACAGAGCCCTATTCTAGGACTGGAAGGTACAGTACAGTTTTCACTCCAAGAATGATGTTTCTGAAGATGAATCCTTATGGCTGAAAATGTTCCAGTTATAATCCCATTGAGTAATGCTTCCTGAGTGAAGTCATGGTGTTACTTCTGGGAATAATTCAGCCCTGGAATTTGATCATTTTACTATTTTCAATCAGATGAACCAATTTCTTTAACACACTTTTACTGTGCCTGCTGTTTACTTGTTTCCAACCTTTTAGTGTTCCATTATTTCTGGCATTTACTAAATGCCTGTTTGTGCTTAAAAATGAATGATATCTTTATTCTCTGTCCAGAAAGGTTGTGAAATCTCCTTCTCTGAAAACTTTCAGGACCCATCTGGATGTGCTCCTGTGTGACCTGCCCTAGGTGATCCTGTTTTGCACGGGGTGGACTTGATGATCTCTGGAGTTCCCTTCCAACCCCTAACATTCTGTCATTGCTTGATCGTGGAAACATATAAGAAAAATAAGGTTAAAGACTCAAGGACATAGATTCCTCTGGAAATAAACAATCATTGCACACATTTGAAAAGGGAAGGCTGGCTCTGTTCTGCCTCCTTCAGAAAGGCTAGCTTTTACTGTCAGTCCTTCTCACAGCCTGCTGGGCAGGTAAAGCCACTACCTTGTACCTGCTCCATCATGACAGATCTTCACACATACCCCTGTGCCTCTCTGTGCTTAGATATCCTGCACAGCCTCCCATATGGTGATGGCCTCCTATGCTAAGCAGCACTCTTACTGCAGACTCCTCTGTAGAGAAAACAATGGAGGCTCATTTCTCAAAATGGAGAAAAAACCTTGAGATCCCTCTTGGCAGGCACTTGGGCAAAATTTAGTAATCGCTTTAGAAACCTAGTAGTTAAATGCAAGATGGTTCTGTTGTATGTCACAGAGTTTAGTGACCAGCTTTTTCCGTGCTGCATAGGTGCATTTGGTGAAGATTTTTAAACACCAGCAGCTTCTGCTAAGCATTAACAATGCAAAGCATAACAAATATAAAAGCAGTTCTTCAGTGTTCTTAGGCTTTCCTCCTGAGTTATATGGGTACAGTATAATCAAAGGGGGTAAGCTGCTAGTTTAATACACCAATATAATTTCCACTTAAGAACTCTGACAGAAGCTGTGATATGTTATACAGCTGCTCATTTTTCTTAAGCATTGTTTCTTCTGAGAAAGATGGATTTGCTTTACTGTACTTCTCTCAGCTAATGCTATAATTTGGGTTTCTGTTTCTTGGAAGAGCCTTCTGCAAGAAAACTGAAACTAAATATCTTTATAAAACTGTTTCTTACTATTACCACAAAGTAAAAAAATACTAGGTAGCATGGAAGGTTCTTTGATATTAGACTTGCTAGTGTAGTTCCACTAATAGTTAAAGTATAATTTAGCATTATCTCATTTTTCTTATTTGATGCTTGGTTGGCTTTTATTTATGTTCTACTAGTCTAATGGGGTTTGTATGATTCAAAGAATGCTTTACTGATAAACAGAGAAATGAATTATGTGATATTCTTAAGTGGTTATGGACAGCCAAAGGAGGTCTTTCGCATAATTTGCCTAGCAACTACATGCACTGTCCTGTAACAGAAAGAATCACAGGGGTTTTCCATTGTTTCCAATTCGCAGTGAAGTCTGTTGTTTTGAGTTTACAAACTAAATTAACAGTTCTTACCTTTTAATATAGTACATCACTGAACTCCTAGTCAGACCCCCAGTCTGACTATTTTCTCAAGTATAAATTATCCTTTTAAAAATTCTGGAAAAGGACAGAGAAATAGAAAGAAATTTTCAGCATCACAGAGTAGCCATAACTCCTTGACATTCAATGTTGCAGGTGAGAGGGAGCTCACTACAATTAAAAAAACAAACAAAACCCCGCACTAAAATCTGTTATTCAGGAATAAGATTATTATGTCTTATAACCACTCCTTGTCTGTGAATGCATTAGAAGCTGGTTAAAGAAAAATAAGTAGTCTATTGTTAAACTTGATGGAGAGTACAAACTGATGAGGAATAGTCATATATAACACTATGTAGGATATTTTAAAATATAAATTCTAATAAATGCAGTGAAGACACTATAATGTTATGGTAGGTTCTAATAACATAAATATGTAAACATTCATGTGGTTTTCTATTCACCCTGCAGCACATACAAAAATAACTTTCTAAATTAAAATAAAAATCTCACTTAGGAATTCTACTTTTTTTGAAAACTATTAAGCATACTCATGAGTCATGTCCATAGCTGGATTCTACCACAGAGCTATAATGTAAAGAACGTTCCCTCCACTCTTTAGGGATTGCTTCTCCCTTGAAGCCCGGATAAAATCATTCTGATAACACCTGAAGGATCAGTAGAGGATAGCACTTCAATTACAGGCAAGAACTTGGGCCAAAAAGGAGCTCTCTTAATTCTCACACTGCTCATTACCTTTGGCTTTCTGCCTTAACAACTGGCATATACTGTATCAGGTGTATAAATGTTCAGCATGGATCTTAACATATTCTCCACACTTAGACTCACTTAGCAATGCTCTCTGCACCTCTTGCTCTGCTGCCTTTCAGCATGTGAATTCTTTATGTTATTATGAATTACAAGCCTTTGCATTGCACCCTCTCTGCAGAGGTGTGAGTGGCCATACTAGAGGCAAGGAAACAAAATTCCGTGCCCAAAATCAGGATTTCTGAGTTGCAGTTGTATGGATTTTTATAGTGTGAATGTTTTAACAGAAGTTATGCAGCTGAAGCAAATGCCAGTGAATGCTTTCCAATGCACTCTTCATATGAGCTTATAGAAATTATCTGTGTCAATTGCCAGTGAAAAAATATTTCTATTAATACAGTGCAAAAATCTGAAGTTGAGAGGATAAACGCAACATTCTGGTTTTGCATCTGGCTTATATCAGTCAGTACTATATAGTGTGATAGTACAATAGAAGTAAAGAGCGTATGGAGGGATTCTGATACTCAATTACCACATCTGCCTCTCTACATTATCATAATTAGAGTGTTTAGATGCAATTTATCTCCCTTTCCATTGGAAAGATTCATGCTCGCTCCTATGAACTGGGCATCAGCCCAACCGCAATGGGTTGTGTCCATAGGGGAATGCCTTCACTTTGACACCTGCTATTAGCCATCATCAGCCCAGCAAGCTCTATTTTGATCATTTATATGTTTGCATTCTTTAGCCAAACAGGAAAGGAATCAGCATATGTTTCCATGATAGCAAAACAGAAGAGGAAACTAAGAGAGAGAAAAATAAAGGTATGCCCACTTTTCCATGGCTGATAGATTTTACAGTGCAGACACATGAAAATTTAGCAAAGCCAGGCTCAGCTGACATTTTAATTAAATATAAATAAAGAAGAAGGATGCTGCTGGGGTTAAGGCCATTGGCCAAGGCATGACAGATTTAGTTGGTCACTAGCAACTGCAACAGTCTGACAGTGGGAAGATCAACTTCTGTGTACTCCAGATTTACAAAATAGCTTGTGTATTTGGATTTCATGTTCCTCAGGGTAGGGATTGGCTTTTATTACATTTTTCCCATCATCCAGTGTCCCAAGGCTCTGATCTTAGTGAGGTCATCTGGTTATTATCATAATACAAACAGACCCCTTCTACATCTCTGCACTCTGGCCTAGGTCTTATCCCCAAAAGGTGCACATAAAAAGGAATTGAGGAAAAATACCTATATGAAGCATAGAAAATGTTCTTTCCAGGAAAAAATCTTAAGCAAAAAATTAGCTATTTCTGTTATGTTAGAACTAAATCTCATTTCTAATTAAGGAATAACAGGGAAAACTGGAGCTGAAGCAACTCCTTCTGCTGTTATCCAACTCCCAGGCATTCATGGCAAAATCAAAAAGCACTAAGGTGATCAGAAGATATATATAGCTGAGTTTCATCACTGTCATCTAAAACCAAAAATCAGGGCAGGGAGTACTGTAGCAGTACATATGCTGTCTTATTTGGTAGCTTCTTTTGGAGATGGTTGTTAAAACCATGCTTAGAAGGAAGGCACAAGGATACCTAATTTTCCAGTCTTCCACAAGGAAGACTAACATAGAATGGTCTGCACTCTGCTAGTCTCATCTTACTGGGGTGTGTAGGTTGGTGTGTTGCCTGCAGCACGAGCAGGCATTCTCACGTGAGCTTTTATCTAAAATCTAACCTGCACGGGCTGCAAGGACATATCCAGTTGCAGATGTTGGATACAAAAGAAGTCTAGTTTTAATCAGGAGATCTGGGGTCTGTTAGTCGCTCAGTTATATATTTCCTGTATTGCTCTAGGCAAGGCATTCAGGGCCTGATCCAGCCTCCATTTAATTCCACAGTAATCTTTTTCTCTGGCAGAACCATGAGCTGGATTGGACTCCTAGCCTATCACTTTCCCAGGCTCTCCATATTCCTCAATGGTACAATAATACCTGCTCACTTCATAACTGTCTGATATGGCTTAAACCATTTATTTACCTCTAAAGTGAATTGCTACCTAGTCACAGCATGAACATGCAATTGAATTAAATTCTTGATTCAGCAAACCCCTCAAACCTCTAATGAGTTTCAATCAAGTAGACACATACTGGAGAATTTTACGTTCTGTGTTATTAAGGGCATCGCGATATGTAGCCTTAAATATGCACAAAGGTAAATAACGTCAGTGGAACTCCTTAGGGGCCTAACATTAAGCATATGCCAAAATACCTTGCTCAAGGCTGTATTATCTGTCATTATCCATAGGCTTGTGCTTAAACTTAAGCATCTGTTTAAGGGTATTGTTCAATTCATCCCTAAAAGCATAATACCCACATGCTTTGTAGCATAGTGTACACAAATTTGAGCTTGGAGAATACTAAAAATAAGCTACATTTGATTATATGAAATGTCACAAATTATTACTCTTCTATTTCAAATATATCTAAACAAACAACAAATTTAAGACTGTGTAGCCCACGCAAATTTCCAGAAATCTTACTATATAACTCCTTGCTTTTACATAACACTGATACAGATGTGTATTTTGAAGTAATTATGTTGGTGGTCCCTTCATGATTTCTGAACATCTAACAGTTAGCTAAGCAAGCACACGTGACTGATTAAAAGAAGAAAGGGAACTATTTTTACAGGGACCATTAAACTTTAACTGCCATCTGGCAGGGAATGATTAGAGAAGATCAAAATTAAGGCAGTCAACACAAATACTGTGTGGATACCTCAGGGAATTAATGTGGATAGAAGATGGTGGACTTGTGGCTATGTTAAGAGACAAACAGAGAAGGAAGTGGTGAACACATCCTTTATGGCTGCCACCCTAATGGTCCCATTCATAGCAACAGGAGCAGAGAAAGAAGAAATCAGAAACACCTGGGAATAATCAGACGATTGCTGTTATAAAAAAGGAAGTTAAAGCATTATACAAGAGCCACACCATTCTTGTTCACCACCAAGTCAGGAAGGAAATTTTTATAGTGGAGGTGTGTGGAAGTTGGCAGGTAGTTAATATTCAAATTAGCCTACTATCTTTACAAAGGCATTTTAAATAGGGTCTGTAATAAATCTTTTAATTGAATGACCTTATGGAACATGGACCTGTGGTTGATCTAAGTGAACACTGGATGTCACTATTTATACACATTATTAGTCATTTTAGAGGCATTAAAAACATAAACCAGCCTTGAATCGAAACAATCCAGCCATAGCTTTGTCAAGTTAGCTATCTGTAATTGTTAGTGTTCCTGAAATAGCAGTTTCAATGAGCCAAAGCTTCCAAGCTGCCTAAACAAACACAGGTCAGTTTTTACAACTACTCCACTGCCTGCCCTGGCTGTGCTGCCATTAGGTGCTCCCTGACAAGAATACCATGTCTGACTTCATATTTTATGGGAAAGATATGAGGTTTGTATAGATTAGGCTGCTCACTGCAATGTCTCACAGCTGACTCTTACCAGGCAGACAGATTATCATCTTACAACTCTGCTGTTGTGACCAGTAAGGAACAATTGAAATACAGCTCACTCAAAACCTCAGCAGCCCCCACATGAGGCAGCTCCTAGTCTGACTGCACTGGGGCAGAACCTTCTTTTCACCCCTCAAGAGCTTCTGGGTTGAAAAACCCCTAGTCCATCAAATACCTGCCCTGAGGTTTTTTCATTCCATGGCACTAATATAGTTCTTCTGCCACTCTACTCCCCTACTCTGTGGCACAGGTGATTTCCAAGGAATACAGTTGTTATGAGAGAATACTTTTTAGGAGCCAAAGGAAGGGGGGTGGGGGGTGGGAATGACTCTTTTTTTTTTTCCCCCTCCAAGTCCAAACAGTATGGAAAACAAATCAGTGCTAACAGCCCAGAAGGTTAGACTACCCGCCAAAAAGACTAAGGACAAAGGACAGGTGAGATGAGGTAAAAATTAGAAACAATTGATACAGTAACATACTGTGGTGCAATAATATTTTTTGTTTCTTGAGCTCAATATAGTATTTTGAAGTTTGACTTTTCAGTAGCATAGGAGAAGCACATCAATTATGCTTCAAAGCCTATGAAATCTTGCCAACTGTACCTGATTTCAGAAACTTATGCTAAACAACAGCAAAAATGATCTGAAATGTACACCTTCCTACTCTGAAATGTTCAGTCAGTACAGATATTTGGTAATTGTAGACCTTGATTTTTCCAGTATATTTATGCATCTGCTGGTCAATATGCACCCTTGAAAATACTAGGACCTTTAAAAAATTGACTCTTCTGCACAGTCTTAAATGCAATATTCTTTCAGGGAGGTGTAAAATATATATTAAAATAGGCTTGGGTGCTTTTCTAGTAAAGGAAACAACTGAAAATATCTCTCATGATTTCCAAAAATACATGTCTATGCAGGGCATGTGAACATGGTCTTTTCTAGTGCAAGTGTACCACTGTAAAAACATTAAGGGTGTCAAGGGTGTTGCATTTTTGGGTTTCTTTTCCACAAATCCTAGATGAATGGTGAAATAACTAAAAGTCAGGAATCTTGCTTGGAAATACTTGGCTAGAAATTATTTGCCATGAACCTTACTTTATTCCAAATATTTGTTTTGGATAAATATTCTGGATAAAATATTCTTTTGCTTAGTTACAATATTGTATTTTACATCTGAGCATAGTGGTCTGTCTGGGTGAGGCACGTGGACAGGTTTTGGTCTTTCCTAAACCATTTGTAGTCATATGTAGTACAGAGTAGTTCTGCTAACAGATGTAATCTAGTCAGTGGGGCAAAACAGAAGTCAGGTGCAGCTATAATACATTAATACGTCACGAATGCTATATATCTAATATATTGTTATATTTATGGATCTTATATAGAGCATTATATATAATATAAATATTTATAAGCAGTATTAAATTTGCTGTACATATATGCCACTTGATAATTGGGTGGGGGCAGAATGCACCTTATCCACAAATCTCTTCAGAATCTGGAAAGACAAAAGCTGTGGTGCAAAAAGGCAATGCTCCATCATTCTCTCCTCAGAACATACCACCGACACAAAGCAGTCAAGGGCCACCTGAAAGAGCGGTGCAGCTCTGGTAAACTTCTGCATTTTGTTGCTTCAGCTTTGATGCAGAAACCTGTTAGGGCTGTTCAGAGCATATAACAGCCTGTGGCTCTCTCCTGTTAACAAGGTGCAGAGCATTCATTCTCCACATGCAAAATTCCAAGCACTGGGCCAAACTGAAAGCTAAATACAGTAGACATTTGTTGATTTTTTTTTTTATAATGCCCACAAGCGTCTACAGATGTGATCCCATGTAATGAAGCATGTGGCCTTAAGCTGGAATTATTTGCAAACAGCAGGATCTCCTGGCAAAAGCGATGGCACTTGCTGTGTTATGAAAGCTGTCCCTCTAAAACCATGTTTGGTTAGCACCTATGCCCTGTTGAAATTGGCATAGATAATTCTGAGTGGGAACAATGCCAGCATGACAGACGGGAGTGAAAGTAGGCATGCCAGAGAACCAGTATGTTCATCAAATCTGACTATTAGGGACAGAGTCCTTTCCAAGAATTTAGAAATGCCAGGCTGTCCAGAGTTTCTGTACTTTGGGTACAGAATATAAAAATATATGATCTCTTCTGTAACCGTGGGCAAAATTAACTCCAGTAATCTAAAAATAACTCATCTGAGACACACAAAGCATGACAGTAGTCAGCTGAATTAGAACAACTTTTTCTCTGGATTCAGACTGGCACTAGGTTTTAGAGGGCAAAACCTCTGCACCAGAGTCAAAATGATTCCACAAGTTTTCTGCTAGGTGGTTCAGACTGAAGAGCTTTCAGATAGTAATGAATATTCTTCACCTATGCAGTGTCTTTCCGGCAGCGATCCCAAAGTACTTTGCAAGTTTATGAGAATTTAAACTCATGGTTGGAATGTACACAATTTACAATGAAGCAAATGAATCTTGCGTGTATTAATGGGCTATAGTGCCATCTCCTCTCCCACCAGGGATTACAAATTAGGACTGCACTCTCTGCAGGTAGGGCAGAGAAAGACAAAATCCTTCTGCCACAAACCTGGCAGATACATGTTCACCCTGCTTCTGCTCTTTACATGGTGCATACAGGCACAACAAATCAGTTAACTCCAAAAGAGTAATTTCAACTCCAAATAGGAATTGGTAATTCCTGTATTTTTGGAGAACCAAACAGCTGCCTTTCCTATTTCTCTTTTCAGATTGTGAACAGATGAAATATATGAAAAGACTTGCTTAGGATCATTTGCATGATTCTGGGAAACAGGAAGAACAAAAATAGCTTAGGTATTATTGTTTGAAAACTCAGACTCTGGTGTTGCAATTCCTCCTGTACAAAAAGCCTGTACTTTCAGAAGAGCCCTCTAGCAAAATATCCCTCCACTTTGGGTTTCCTCAACTTCAGCAACCAGAATTTATGGATACTTTTGGAAACACCGGCTCTAATATAGCTGAAGTCTTGACTGTGTTGTTGCCTTATGTTTTATCAGAAACTGTGTATCATATGAAAAGTGTTACAAATGGGTTGCTGACCTTGTATTCTAACCACTGCAGCTAATAGTGTCAGCTTACAGATGAACTTTGTTTTCTGTTAAAAAGTTGTTTAAAACAATCAGTAGGAATAAAAAGCATTGCTGAATTTAATTGCATTTAATCCAGTGATACTCTATAAACTAGAAATCTCTCTGTGTGTTTATCTAGTTAACTGCCTTTTTCAGCCATCAGCTGTTTTTTTGCAACACAGCCTTGGGAAATGTGCGAGTTATCAGAGTAAAGCACCTTATTTAAGGGAATGTATGTTCTAAAGTAATACATGAAGAGATATTTCATCCCAGAGGTTATGAATTGTCTGTGTATTTTGATTAAACATTACTAGATTGTTTTATTATTGCTTTTCCCCAAAAGTCAATTAAAAAAAACCTGTGTAGATAATAATGATTTTTAAAAACACAAAATTTTACCCTGAATGGGGAAATCCTGACATGTAGTGTAATAGATCTGAGGCTTAAAGTAAAACTATTAATGAACCTCACATTTCCTTTCATTTTGACTTATGTTGCAGATCACAGAATCAGAGAACTTAGAGGTTGGGAAGGACCTCAAAAGATCATCTAGTCCAAACGCCTGCCAGGGCAGGATCACCTAGAGTAGGTCACACAGGAACACATCCAGGTGGGTTTTGAATGTCTCCGGAGAAAGACACTCCATATAAAGAAATATTACATTAAAATATGTAATCAGATTTTTTTTTCATTCATCATTTTTGCTGCCTTATAAAAATGAATTTTAAAAATACAAGATGATTTTCCATCTTGTGGCATGCTGGGTTTTACAAAAGGGTGGCTGTATTTTTACGTATTTATACTGTTGTACTGCATCCTGAAGCTAACCAGCAGAACTCGAATGCTGGACAACAGGGCTTGTTATTCTGAGAGAGAGGAGCCATACTGGTCTTTGAGTTTTGATCTTGCTTTCCACTTGAATCCAGTACCCGGGATGACAGGAACACTTCTTTTCTACGCTGGATTTTTGCTGTAGCAGAATGGTTTTCCTCTTGACAACATCTCATTTCATGTAGAAAGGCTACGAGAGTAGCAAACCCTACATATATAATAATTTTTCCATTTAAAGCAGATCTTAAAGACAAAAAAAAATTACATGACAAGGTTTGTCATGATTTTCTATTCAAGTTGTATCAATGGTCTCAACATTATTAGCACACTTTTGGAATCCTCTTCAGAATGAACATGGTATGATGTTTGTGGTTAATGCCATCCACTTTTAGGACTTAATGTTAAAATAAACAATGGACTGTTGAGCAGAATGTTCTACAGCCTAAATTAGCCCTACTTTGTTAATAGCCTTCAGCTCTCAATTAAAAGATGTTGAGATTAAAGGAATACTAATTTTAGCAAAAATAGCTTGGATAACTACTCTGGGGGACAAAGATTACTCAAGAAATAGATTCTCTCCCCTGCAAAAGTGAAGTTTACAATGAGAAGAAAAAAACTTTATCATCTGCCTTCTCATAAAGCATCTCTTCCAATCCACCAGGCTTAGTAATTAACTCTCCCATTACTTATGTCAAGATTTGCCAGCTACTAATAATCAGTCAGATAAATAGGTATTAAGAGTGTGTTACCAAAAGAATTTCTACTTAAAGCAGAGCTGTCTGTTTTGTTGCTTCTTCATTAATCTAAATTGGTTTAAATGTTCTGAATTAAAAATTAATTCTGCTTTATGTACCTTCTTTCCACCAGCCATTGCTCCAGTTATCTGACAGGACCTATGGAGTCCCAAACAAGAAAATTCAACCAAACTGTTGTGAATGGAAAAGGTAGGAATGGAAGATACTCTCCAGACTGAAACATAGCCCAGGCAACAAAAAAACACTGAAAACCCCTGACTTTGTAAATCAATATCAATCAATGCCTTGCAAAGTACATCATAAATCTGGAATTTCTAGAGAGCTAACTCTGAGGTAATAACACTGCTTTATGTTTTAAAACATTTCACAAACATTAGGACAAGCTCCAGAGGTCTTTGATCCAATGTCATCCTTTGGGGTGCTTCCAACAATTAACATAGTACATCTCTTCAAAACAGATTTTTAAAAAAGGCTAGTGTGAGTGTGTGACATGTTTTGAGTTAATCCTCTGGTGGGAGATAAAATTTAACCTGGAGGAACAGGTTTTAATCTAGAAGGAGAACATTTTATTTAGGCTTTGGACAATGAGATTTCTCCTGATTAGCCAAGATTTCTGTTTCAGCAAATATAGAAAATATATAAATCTTTCATAAGTTGTTAATAATAAAATTTGAATTCTGATGGGCTCTTATGCAAAGCACTGTGGACACACTCATTTAGTCACCACTGTACAGGATTTTACTTGTCCAAATTCACCTGTATCTGGAGGAAAACCAACAGCAGACATGCCGGTTCACAGGTAGTCTGCCCATTTTCCTTATTACTTCCTTTCTGGATGACAAACTGAACCAATGTGAGGTTTGACAGAAATCACTGGGAAAATGCCATTTGTACACAACGTCTGTTATGCTGATACTCATATGTTGTAACAGAGTCTAGTATGTGTGGGTACCAATTCATTTCAGGGTTGCAAAGTGAAACTGTATGTCATTGTAGGAGCAAAGCGAAATTGTATGTCATTGTAAGATTACCAATCCATTACATGGTCTACTTAGGAAATCAGCTGCTTGTAAGGGAAGATGAAACAGACTGTTGCTTGGTTTAGCAGAAGTCTGCAGAAGTCTTCAGATTTCTCAAGAAATCTGAGATGATCGTTCTCCTTTCTGGGAAAGCAGAAGGCCACACAAGTGAACCACAGCTAGTGGTCACTTGCTGTTCTTACTGCCTTGACATAAAACTGGCTAAGCAGCAGGGAGCTGTGGGAAAGAAGTGGACTAGCTCCTCAAGCACCATGCACTGCTCAAACAGCTGCACTATTGTCTTGGCCAAAGACAAAATGAAGAGGAAACCTATACTGGCAGCCTCTGCTACTGCCCACATGCAGAGCTGGTCCTGTCTGAGACAGTTGGAAAACTAGGAATCTAAAAGATTTGGAGTGGTAAAGATTCCAGGTAGAACAGACATTCAGAAATGTGGTGAGCAATAACAATTACACTGTTCTTTAGTGCACTGATGCGCTTCCCTGGGGAATTAGCAGCAGGTCAACCAGATAGGAAGCAGCGTGAGATTACCAGAAGTGTTTTTATATGAAGATCTAGTTGAAATAAACTGAACATAGCCCCCAGAGATCAGTAACTGCTCTTCTAACTCCTCCTTTATATGCAACAGCTGAGTTGCATATAAAATAGAGTATCAGTTGTTATGCCTTCAAATCAACAATAAACAAGTGTTTAATGGTGGTTTTGACATTGTTCAGATCAAAACAGCTCGTGAATATATTTTTTGCAAAACATTCCAGGGTGGAAGTCACAACAGAAGAAGACACTTTCTTCATAAATGATAGAGGGTTTCCATTTAATACTTTTTGAATCCATGTGGCTTTTCACTGTGCGTATATGGAAGCGTAATGTCCTCTTTCTTATCTGTTCAGGAGAGCTGTGGGAAGACGTTTCCTCCCTGCAGGTCCAGATCACTTGGTTCCCAAGAAGAAAGCACATATCTTCCTTCCATGAACAACTGAACTTTATTGCAAACAGCCTGTTTGCTGCTACACTTCCTAAGGGAAGCATAGTAATTAATGCATGCTGAACTTTGAATACATAGAATAAACCAGGTTGGAAGAGACCTTCAAGATCATCGTGTCCAACCCATCAACCAATCCAACACCACCTAAACAACTAACCCACGGCACCAAGCACCCCATCAAGTCTTCTCCTGAAAACCTCCAGTGATGGCGACTCCACCACCTCCCCAGGCAGCCCATTCCAATGGGCAATCACTCTTTCTGTATAGAACTTTTTCCTAACATCTAGCCTGAACCTCCCCTGGCACAGCCTGAGACTGTGTCCTCTTGTTCTGGTACTGGCCGCCTGGGAGAAGAGACCAACATCCATCTGTCTACAACCTCCCTTCAGGTAGTTGTAGAGAGTAATAAGGTCACCCCTGAGTCTCCTCTTCTCCAGGCTAAGCAACCCCAGCTCCCTCAGCCTCTCCTCGTAGGGCTTAGTTAGTGTACAGCAACAAGTGAAAAGTTCTGGTTAACCATGAAAGGATTTTGTCATTGATATGTATTTCTTACTCAGTGTTTGCCTATGGAAGAACCACTTAACAGGCACTGCAGGTCTGCCCAGTCACATCAGTTGTCAAACAATGGGTGTATGTTGTGAAAAAACCCCACACAAACCAAACAAAAAGAACCAAACAAACCCAAACACAAACCAACCAACAAAAAACATAAAACCTCGGGCAACTTACAACCTTTTGCTAGCCTTTAGTGACTCCTTTTTTAATGCCGTTCTAAAACTCTGGATGCAGACTGGAACCAAACCCAGCCTGCTGCTTGAAGCAGGGAGCAGAAAGCTGGGAAATTAAAACTGTACTGCTCTTTCTCACCTTAGGACCCACAACTGAGCACAACTCCACTGTACTCAAGGATCACAAGACACTACATTGTAGGTTATAAAAGCAACATTATTGTTCACATTAGCATGCAGCTGTTGAAAGTGCCTGCTGATCCCGTTTGTTGGTGGGTGTTCCAACTTGCTGACAGGGAGCACCTCTCAGCTGTGTGGCACCTGCAGTTTAATCAGTGACAACATCAATAGTCCATGTGAGGTTGCAGGCCAGCAGCTAACTCCCAAGAAACTGTTGTTTCCATCCCTAAACATAATGCACATATCCTCTTGCTTGTCCTTTCAGAGACAATTTGTAACCAACAATTTTATTTTTATGGTACGGATTGCATCGAATAAAAATTTTGCAACAACTTAAAGTGTTTCTCAGTGTTTTACCTAAAATGTGGATTTTTCTACATTTTTTCTAGTTGGCACTAATGTTTGTTACTAACAGTGGTCATGATTCCCCCTATCGCGTGAAAAACATCAAAGAACACATTAAGTGATTAAAGCTGGAAGCCTAGCTCAGTAATGATAATCCTGTTTTGATTAAGCCTTACTAAAAAGGACTTTTTTTAGTTTGGTTTTTTTTTTTTTTTGGTCACTTGGGTGCTCTTCCTGCAGCACACTTATTGAACACTTAAGGTGTTCTCAGACGCTTCCTTTTCTGTTAATCTGGCCCCACTGGGCCCTGAGGAGTTCTAGGTACGTTTCCGCAGCTTGTGGAAGTCCCGCAAACCGACACCAGCAACCCCAGATACTGAGGTTCCCCGACACGGAGATCTGCTCCCGGGCTGCGGAGGCCTGCCCGCGCCCGGCTGCTCCCTGCAAATGACGCAAGGCACCACGCACGCTACCCTCCCCATAACCACTCTGAGGTATATAGGCCCTCGTCCCCCTCCCCGCTTCAGCAGGCCCTCAGGGTGCCAGCCCGCGCCGCTCCCAAGCGCGCGGCCACGGCGGCGGCAATGCCACCGGGATGGGTGTAACGCAGTGCGCAGCTCCAGCTGAGAGCCTTAACAGTCACACGAACTGCCAAGTTCACAGACGAGCTCGCTTCGCCCCTCCCTCCCAGCTGCAGCCCCACGGCGACGCGACCTCGGCGCGACTGCAGCTATGCTGACGCGGGGCAGAACGCGACGCGTTCTGCGACCCTCCACTGCCAATCGAGTCGGTACAAAGTGACCTTGGCGCCGCATCCCGCCCCTTTCCGCCGCGCTGCATCCGGGCGCTCGCCGGCGGCCTTGCTGCGCCTGCGCAGAGACGTCCCAGCCCGTCGACTCCGAGGTGCAGCAGCGGAGCGGGTGAGTTGGTGGTGCCGTGTCATCCGTGCCCATCGCTGTCCTGCAGCCCCTTTACTGCCTCACTTTCCCTCTCTCTGCAGAGACACCGAACTTTGCCCCCGGGACGCCGTCCGCTAAGATGTTCGCTTGCGCCAAATTCGCCACCTCGCCCTCCCTGGTGAGTGGAGGTGCCAGGGCCCGCCAGGGGCTGTCTCCTTGCCGGCCGCGGTCCAAGCTGCGGTGGGGGCAGCGACGGTCGCAAGGCGCCTGGGGATTGGGCGGGTCCCGGACCCCCAAGGCAGGTCCCTAGGACGACCCTGTTCCGAGAGTTGCCTGAGGGCGAAGGGTTAAAAGGGGAGAGGGGGGACGGGGGACAGCAGTGGCTGGGCCCAGTTCTCCTTCCCGCCTCCTTGGCTGGGCCGAGGCCCTTGCCAAGGTGAGGGGCCTCCCGACACCAGCAATAAACGGGGAGGGCAGCGCAGCGAAAAGCTTTTAGGCATGGCGCACTCTGTGACTTGCTGTAGGTCAAACTCCAGCCTAAGGCCAGGATTTTTTGCTTTTGCGGAGACAGGGAACTGGCCTGCGGGAAAACGTCCTCTACGCTGCAGAACGTTTCGTTTTGCATGGTACAGGCACAGGGTGCTCCTGCAGGAAGGGCTTTGTGCAAGAGCCGATATGACCTTAGACTGCTAGAAGCCCAAGGACACATGCAGGCCTCTTGTGAAAGAGGATTCATTCATTTACATCTTACTATATTTAAAAGCCTGCGTTATTTATGTGGTTTAAACAACTTTGGAATTTATTTTGATGGCTTTTGTTTTTTCATTTTAAAATGTGTTATCATTGCCTGCTGGTCTGACTTTTTCTGTTGCAGTTTAGCTCCATTTTCTATCAGTGTAATGCATATATGTGGAAAATGAATGATGGAAATATTTGAAGTAACATTCGAATACAGTGCTGTGAAATTGCATGGTACTGTTTGCTTCTGCATTGTTTATTGCATATCCAGCTCTGCAAAGATTGCCATCGCTTAGTAGATAACAACCTTACAATCTTAAAGAATACTGCATGAGAACAGCTGTGATCAAATGTTTCCTTTTTTTATAGCTTTTTTCCTCCTCTTGCAGATCCGTGCTGGATCAAGTGTCTTGTACAGACCAATTTCAGCATCTGTGTTGTCTAGGCCAGAGATCAAGAATGGAGAGGTACCTTATAAACAAAATTCTGTATCTTCCTAAATTACCTGGTGAGCCTAAATGTCCTCAACCTAGAGTTCACTTCTACTAACTCAAATTCCTGTAGTGTGAAACATGCTTTGAATCAAATACCTAATAATACTTGTTGTCTTGCCCCTTCCCCTGAGAAGGCTTTCACGTTTAAAGTTGATTGCTTTCAGGTGGAACAGGTAACATTCTGAAGTCTTTAGCTTTTAGTTATAGTCTCATCACTTCGAAGAAGAACTAGACTGGGTATTATACAAGCTTTAAAACTGCATCATAACACAATTAGAGAAAATGGTATGTGTCTGAATATAATGCTTTTTCATGTTTTGTTTTCTTAGGGCAACTCAACACTTAATGGGGCCCAAAATACTGTCTCCCGACTAGCACTTAGAGAATTCCAGACTAGTGCTATTAGCAGGGACATTGACACTGCTGCCAAATTTATTGGTGCTGGTGCTGCCACAGTAGGTGTGGCTGGTTCTGGTGCTGGTATTGGAACAGTCTTCGGTAGTCTAATCATCGGTTATGCCAGGTAATCAATCTCTCTTGCAAAACTCTCAAATTGCATGCAGATATATCTTGAGACAACACCCTACAGCTAGGTTGTAGTAAGGATGATAGCACTGTAATAAATTCTGTTAATACTTACTATTAATGATAAGCACATCTGAATAGAACAATTTGAAACAAATACATTCATCAGGATGGTTGTATTGTTAGATTCTTAACTTAATACACACTACCTGGAGAAGAAACATGGAAGAGGGGAAATTTGTTAGACTTGGTCAGTGTTTCAGTCACTGAAGTCAAAACATTTCAGCAGCATTCAGTTCCAGAACTGAATCAAAAATCTAGCCTGAATAATTTTCTATTTGAGGGAAGAAGTCCTAAACACAAAACTGTGTGTGAAAACTAGTAGGAAGTAAAATGAGTTTTTATACTTTACACTTCATAGTCAGGATTACTGTTTAGAAATGCTTTATTCAGTTTTCAAACACAATGAGCCTTACATCTCAAAATACACACTTAATTTGTTGAATGAACAATCATTAATTCTAGAAATCAAAGAGGGTGAGGGCAGGGATTTTATACTAGGAATGGACTTCTTCCAGATAGGTTTACAGTATTTCTGTAGTGGGAATTGTTTGCAAGCTATTGTGGAAGAGCAGAAGTGATACAGGCATTAAAAAAGCTTTCCTGAAGGTTTTATGCTCTTCATTACTCTTTCAACAAGTTAAGACTTAATTAAGAAAGATTTCTTAGGTTCTGCTGAAGACAATGAAGTTCACTTTCCACTTGAAACATTAGTGCAAAACTAATGGCACATTTTTGAGTTTGGCATGAACATGTCAATAAGAAGTGTTTGAACATTACTTCATAATGTTATGTTGAAGGGGTTTTTATTTCCTACATACTTCTTTGAGGGATAATTCATTGCCTTTTTTGCAATGAATGGCTGTGTATTGCCTTTTTCTGTTCTAGTCGGTTTCGGTTCCTGTATTGTCTGAGAGCTACTTGAAATGTTCTATACAGCAGCTTGTGTGGAATGTAGTTCTAATGCCACAGATGTGAAATAAATTCACAAAGCATAGTGATGATAGTTCCAGCATCAGAGAACGTAGAGATGTCAAAATCATTTATTAATGTAGTCACAAAAACTGCTCATTTGGAAAAGCCATATACAATCTGCATTAACTTCAAACCAGTCTTGATTGACAACTCGTTTGTCTTCAGTGAAATCCTTGATAAAGATTACTTTGGCTTGCATTTATTGGATTTTGCTGTTCTAGAATCTGTAGTGAGGAAGTACAAGCTTCTGAATCTGTTAAATGCATTGAACTGTATGAAAAGCATCTTAATTGTAAAGAAAGTTCTTACACCTTCACTTTCTTTTAGAAATCCTTCTCTGAAGCAGCAGCTGTTCTCATATGCTATCCTGGGATTCGCCTTGTCTGAAGCTATGGGTCTCTTCTGTCTGATGGTTGCTTTCTTGATCCTATTTGCCATGTGAAAGGAGATTGGCCTGTAATACTGGCATTGGAATGTAACTGCATTTTATGGGACTCCCAAAATGTTGGTGTCATGGAAATTGATGCTGTTTCCAAAGTCATTTCATTAAAGATAACAACTTTAACTGTCAGCCTGTTGCCTGCATTTATTATGTTTCTCACTAGAATATCTGGAAGTGAGCATCTTGTCCTTCAGTCACCATGGGTTTCTCCTGATCATGACGTATTGTACAGGACCCTTCAAACAGTGACTTCCAAGTCAAACATTTTATTTATTTATGGGCATGTCGCTTGCTTGTTAATGTGGCATATCTTTGAAAGATGGAAGGACTACACAAATTAAATGAGAATGGCTGTACTACTGGCCTTGTTCCTTTGGTTGTTTCAGACCTACCCAGAGCTGTTTCTATGCACAATTTGGCTTTTTCTCAGGTCACCTGGCACAAGAAGATGCTCTGGTACTTCTTAATATGAGCTAACCACAAATCTACATACAGTGATAGGGAAGTCATCTTTGTATCCTTTTCAGTTAAGACTATGAATTTTGATACCATAGTAAACATTTTCTACTTGGTTCTCACCAGTATCCCAGCTGAACTAAAACTAACGACTAGTTTAAATTGGTCCAAGGCATTTAATTGTGGCACATTGAGACTGTACTCTTACTGTATTTTTGACATCACCTAATTAAAAGAACTTCCAGCTTCCTAATTCTGTAAAGTTAACCTTGCTTTATTTCTCATTCTTTTAAAAGCAGTAGGATTAGAGCATTTTTATTAACAAAATACCTGCAGTATCAAGCTTTGCTTCTTGCATTATCTTTTAACAATCTCAATGCATTTATGGTGGTGTTTACATTTAAAGCAACATTCTGTATGCTATTAGTGGGGGCAGGATGATAGCATCTCAAACTTTATTCACATCTGATCATTTGACAAATACAAGCTGAACTTAAGAAAAATACGAGCAAACTTGTTACAAGCTTTGTCAATTTGCTGTTACTTGGTTAATAGCAGAATTAACCTAGGAAGCTTTTTACTGCAAGCTGCCTGTTCCTAGGGAAATGGAGACATGACTAGTGGCTCAGATCTCTGCAAGGTGCAGGTAAGGTCTTCGTTTTCGTCAGAATTCAAATACCAAATTGGTGTTGGAGGCATAGTTTAGTGGTGGACTTGGCAGTGTTAGGTTACCACTTGGACTTCATCTTGTGGGTCTTCTCCAACCTAAATTATATGATTCATTGAGCCTAACTTGGACTAGCAGAAGTTTTCATATGTTGCTGGAGAAAATAGTCACTTCAAATGGTTTCCAAGTTACTGTATAAATGCATAGAACATGCATATGTGAGGTTTAGGAGTGTCAAATGTGCAGCATCTTTAAATATCCAGCTCTAGTATGGTATTGGTGCCTTACATAATTGGGTCTGGAAGTGGGGGTGTTTTGAGGATTGAGAGATGGGCAGGAGCTGAAGCGCATTGCAGCTACCTTCCATGTGGTCTATGCTCACACTTTATTTTATGAAGTTACTATTCTCCATTCTTGTAAGCTATTCTGTTGCCATACAGTGTCTGCCATGAATGAAACCTATATATTTACTACTAGAACTCTTAAGCTCATCTGTATACTGCTGCCCTAGTAGGTGATGAAATTCATTCTGCTCTTTCAGTAATGTAGAGATTTCTGCAGGCATCTGAGGTACCAATCTGTATTTTGTAATATTGGAGACCAGTGGGCTAGCTTAATTCAGTCTTCAGATTTCTGTATCACTGGGATTTGGCCAAAGAAAGATCTTCAAATGTGTCTTTATAAAGTCAAGCTCCAGCTCTGTTAATTGTTTTTATCAATTTGCTTGCATTTAGTTGGATCCAATGAGCTGCAATTGTTTGGTGTAGAAGGAAGATCTGACTGTGATATTGCTCCATAACCTCAGTAAGCAAGCCACCTGAGTTACTCGAATCATGATGTCCGGGTTTACATCCTATCTTTTTCCATGTGGCTCACCCTGTTAACATGTACAACGGTATGATCATCCTTGTCTGAAAGGCAGCAGACACAGATGGGAAGCCTGTATTTTAGTAGTAGCATCTTCCCAAGCTTATAACCTTTTGACTCAGACTGATGAACATGGGCCAAACCCAAGCAAAACTGCTATTTGGTTGTGCCACTGTTGAATCAGATTACGATGTCCTGGTTTGAGTTAGGACAAATTCTATTTGGTGATTTACTTTTCAGCTCAGTCTCTTCTAAGTAACTGCACTTTCTGAAATTAATGGCATGTTTTCGCAGACAGAATCTGCTTCTAGTAGTGACAATACTTGGTTTCTAGTTAGTACCAAGGATTGGTGTGCAGGCCAAGGTCACTGCTAAATCTTGTGTACTACAAAACTAACCAGCAAGGCACTCCATTCCAGGTTTGTCAGATTTGGTGTAAACCTGAAGGATCGTAAAGAGTCAGACTCTTTCTCTTCTTCAATAGCTGGCATCCAAGGAGGACTGTCCATTCTGCTTTTGATCCCAATCTGTAAGTCCCTGAATCTCGTTCCTGTCTGCCACTGAGTACACTTTGAGACTTCTGCCATAGTGATGGGGATGACTAAGGACTGTTTATATACAGATAGGACTTTGAAAGCATAGCAACAAACCTTTATGCAGCAAAGAGGCTTCAATTCAGTGAGGGGCAGATTTTCACATCTGAATGATCACAGGGCACATTGACTCCTCTTTTCCTCTTATTTTTCCTGTTCCTGAAAGTCAGAGCTTACTTTCAATGGTTACTTGAACAATTTTAACAGCTCAGTCATTTTGAGTGGTCCTCCAAAGTCAATACTCTTCAGTTTTCCCAAAATGGTCACAAAAGAGACAACTATAAATTTCATAGGTCAGAAAAATATATAAAATATTCCATACTTTCCTGAAACCTTTTTCACAGTTTCTTCTGACATGGATTGTTCTGGCCTCAGATTGTGAACATACGAAAATTCATATTGTAGGTTCTCCAGATCCAAAGACTCTGTTCATGTTTTAGTCTTGCAGATAAGCCAGTTGAAGCAGAGATCTTAACTGTCTCTGAATAACTGTTCTGCCTGCTATCATATATCAGACATCATTGTACCTCTGACAGTTATGTGCACACAACATTATCCTAATGTATGATGAAGAAAATGTTTGTGTTACCAATTATGCTCTTAGGCTATTGCTGCAGGTAAATGATTCATCCTTTTCCATCCTGCTGGTTTTGTTGCATTCCGTTTATGGTTTTTGCACCAATTTCAGACCAAAGAAAGACAAATAACTTGCACTTTTTTGTTCAGATTCAGGATGGATGCTGCCATTAGGGGTGATGGTAAAGCTAAACTGCTGAAATAGTAATTTCCAATACAGGTTTTGGTTGCTCTGTGAGGAAAGAAGATTTCTATTCCTCCCTTTTTATACTCACATTTGAGCCTTTTGCAATTTACATGCAGTAAAGAACCAATCCCACCTTTAAGAAAACTAGTATGTACTGGTTTTTATCCCACATTATCACAAAGACCTTTGCAAAAGTGCTGTACCCTGTCCACCAAAACAGTTTACAAGAAATAAAACATACCATAGCATCTCTTCCAAGTTCAGGGAAACTTATTTCCAGTAAATTACATTTTGTATACTTTTTAAGAAATATTTTTTGTTATTCCTAAATTTCATACTGTCAGGTCTTGGGCTCATGATACACAGGCACAGAAACAAAATTTCATCTGTCACTTGGAGCACATAGTAGCTAAACTGTATGCTTTTTTTTTTTTCTTTTTTTTTTTCCCCTTTTCTTTTCTTTAGTCCCAAAGGCTTCTGGTTCCTTCCAATCAAAATTTAGAATTTAGGTGCTTCCCTTCACTGTGCAGTGATGCAGCATTTTTGATACGATGTTAAATAAGGTGAATGTTTAGCAAAACCATAGCTTCAGGCATAGGCTTAGCTTGTGCCACAAGAATTGGTGCTCAGAGAAAGGGGGAAGCCAAAGGAATACAGCCAGTATACGGTTTTGGAGGGTGGCTTATTTCAAAGTTCGGATGTCACACGCACATCAAGTGCTGTCACCGAGCAAAGCCTTGCAGTGGTTTACTTTCTACTTGCATTGTGCTCCGTTTTCCTCACAGCAGCTGCTAGCTGTCGTGCAGAAGCCGCAGCAGAGGATCAGTGCCTCATCCTCTGAGCTCCGCATCCGACATGGCTGCACAAATCCTTCCTCAACAGCAGCTTTACCCAACACGCTGGATCGCGCACAGGCACATCTTAGGTTGGCCCTCGCGGCTGGTGTTGCCCAGATGTGGCCAGCGAAAGCCTTCAGCCAGTCACACCCACTCGGGCCCCTTGGCAGGGACAGGGTGTATTCCAGCTCTGAGTGCTGGGTAGCAGTGTAAGGGGGTACGGAGATACGGCGGTGGCAGCGAGCAGCAGAATCTGCGCGTTTGCCGGCGTAGAGCTGCCGTTACGTTAGCGGCGGGCGGACCAAGCAGCTCCTGTTCAATTGCAGACGAAGCAGCCGCACCCAGGTAGTTGCCGCTTCCGGCCGCCCCGCGCCCCAGCCGCCCCGTCGGCACCGTTCAATCAGCGGCGCGCGCCATTCTCTGCCCCCGCCCTCCCCGACCACGTGACCCATGCCTCCCCGCTGCCCACGGAGATGTCGGCTGAGGCATCGCGAGAAGTGACGGAAGCCTGTGGGGGACCCGGCCTTTAATGTGCGGTTGGGCCCGCGTTCCTGGGGTGAGTTTGTAAACACGAGCGCGGCGCGGCCCGGGGGCGGTGGTGGCGACTCCTCCTGTCCCGCTGCGGCGGCGCCCGAGCTGGCGAGCGCACCGAAGGCAGAAAGGAGGGAGTGGCCCCGCTCCACAGTAGGCGGGGGATACTCGGGAGGCAGTAACATGGCGCCGCCGCTCCTCTCCACGGCAGCCCCCTCCCCCACCGCGGCCTGCGGCTCCAGCCGCCCCTAGAGCCGGGGCGGGGCGGCCCGGCCGGCGCGGTGGAGACCGTTACCTGCCCGGAGGTAGAGTTCTGGCGGGTGCCCCGAGGGAGCGGAGCGGGACGGAGAGGGTGAAGGGGGGTGCAGCTCCTTGCGCTCCGCATCCGGAAGCGAGCTGCCCCACTGGGGTATCGCCGGTACCTGCCCCTCGCCCGGCCCGCGGCGAAGGCTGAAAGGCAGGGGTGGAGGGGGGGAGGAAGGAGGCAGGCAGGCCTGGCCTTTCTCTTCAGCTCCAAGGAGGCCTCTCTCTGCATCCATCTTCTGCTCTGAGGGGAGATCTTAGTCCGTACCCGGTACTGGTGTGGAGGGTGAGGAGGGGGCTTACGGTGTGTGGGTGTGTTGTGGGGGACGATAAGAACAGCTATTCTGCGTCGGAGGAGGTGTTGGCCTGGCTAGGATTTGGCCATGGACGTGGACCTTCTGAATCGGTTGCCCCACTGACTTTGCCTGTTGCTGTGTGTTGTACTTATCGAATCGTCTTAATAAAAGAACTCTGAAGCTTTCTTGTGAAAGCTTCACGCATCACAGACCCTGAAGCAGTGATGGCTGCACAGTGTTGTAGGCACAAATGTTTTATGCTACAGTATAATTCGATGTTTGGAGTTAAGTGATACATCTGCTGCCATGTTGTTTCCACAGCCTTGTTCATTCTGCAATGTTTTTCATCCCTATTCTTGGAGTGAGATCCATGAGTGTTTCCATGGCCCATCCATGCACTCGGTGTCGCTCATCTGCTTTTCAGTATGCTGCCTTCACCTAGAGATGTTTATCTTCAAATAGTGATGCTATCACCTCTTTCCTTCTACTAGAATGAGAATTCTCAATAAAGCTGGAAATCCTGAATCATATGCTACTTTCCAAATAGTGAGCCGTAATAGGACCAGAGCATATTTTTTTTACCACCTTTAAAAGTGATAGTTTTGCTTTCTTCTTGTCATGTTTTACTTGTGGCAGTGAATGTCAAGTCCCAAGCTCTTGCTGAGGGCAAAGCTAGGTAGCGTTATTAAAAGCAAATGTCCCTGAGGATCCTAATACTGCTAGGTAAAAGTTAGAGGCTAACCTGATAAGCTCATAGGATGAGGAGGACCCTTTCTTGTACATCTACTCTTCTGCCAATGTTCCAGATGTGATTTCTTCAACCTTCTGCTGAAACATATGTTACTGTTTGTTAATGGACATCCAGTTGCAGACATAATTTCAGAGGAGCAAACTATAGTCAAGTTAGGTGTTGACTTGAATTCTCTTAGTGTTAATAATTTTGAATTCCACAATCAAAATTGGAGAGTTGTCTTATTAAAAAAATGATAAGTTTGTCAGGGATTGCTTGCTATATAATGCATCAATAGAAAATGTTTAATAATAAAAAACCCTTAATGTGTATGTGGAATGGAGCAGCTTTTTAAAAAATCCATTACAAGCTTATGTTTTAATGCTGATAGTGCGTGCTAATACTTAATCAACTAATCAAGCCTTTGATCTTCACAATGTAGTTGATATTTCTGTCCTGATTTTAATTCTAGAAATGTGAATGTGTTTATCTTTTTCCAGAAGTTTCTAGACTGTGCAGGATCTAACATAAAGTCCTTTCAGGTCTTAAATCTGATTGCACATAATTTTAAACATATTTTTGGTTTTCATGATACTTCTTTTCTGTGACAAAGCGTTGAACAGCCTGAAATGTGGTGTTCTTATGAATCATTTTAATTACATTTTGCGTGCATCTTGTGCATAAAATCCCTTTTCTGTCATCAGCTGTTACTTCTTTTCCTTCCACTATTAATTATTGTAAACTTAGAAATGTATGAATTTTTAGCACCAAGAAGCTTTACTAACTTAAAAAAAATGTATTCTAGTGTAATTTTTAAAAAATAGTTTCTTCAAATAATCTTGGGTTTCTGTATAGATGTAGTACATTAACTGTTTTCAAAAGAGCAAACATGATTCAATACTATTCTTTTCTGGTACAATGAGTAGATTTCAAGTTATCATTGTCCTCCTGCCTAACTGAACTATTTTTGTTTCAAATCAATAATATGGACTCTAAGGAGAGATTGGATATAGTTAGTGATAGAAATATGAGCCCATATTTAATAATTATGCAATAAATATTTTTTTTCCCAAGTTTCTAGCTTTGTTCTTTGTCAGTTTCGGTTTAGCCCGAGAACTTTTTCATTAGTTTCAGTTCAGATAGGAATTTCTCTTCAGTAAGTTATTCCACATACTAGAACATGTTTCCCTTGCTAGGTAAATGCCAATGGTAATTATTATTGCTTACAGGAAAGGAAAAGATTGTCCTGTTTAATGAGCAGTGACAGTTCTGTAATGGGATATTTATGATATATTTAAAGATTTTTTTAAAAATTAAATTCTTAATTATTGTATTCAATTTTCTACTATCTGAAAAAAAATTAAAAGTAACTTTTTGCTAGGCCTTTAAAAAAATTGTTAAAATAATGTAGCAAAAGGAGACTGGATTTCTGGTTTTTGTTAGGTTGATGTCCAACATTAAGATGCTCAAGCCTAGGCAAATGAGCTGGGAGAAGGTAAGTCCCGGTGTCATTCTAAGCAAACTGTGAAAATATTAGTGGACCGTTAACCCTTGTATATTTCTTCTCTGAGGATCATTGTCTTTTTACTTGAATCTACAAGAGCTGTATTTGCATAGCATGAATTTCCAGTAAGTCAAGGAAAGATCAAGGTGCCTCTGAAAAATACTTAAGCTAGAGGCTTGGTTTAGGAGCTGCCATATTCAGCCAACAGGCAATGTTAGGCCTGAGGACCTTTCTTCATTCCATTAGTGCTCTCTGTTTACCAGAAATGCACCTTTATGTGGAAAAAGACTGCTCCTTCAGCAAAGATGAAAGAACTTAATTGCTTTGTTTCTAGCTATGTGACCGTCCATCCAGCTGGCTTTCTTGTTCTACTCTGAACTTGTGAAGTCAATTGTCCTCACTTCTTAATCTTTTCTTCTTGTCCATATGCTCTCCCCTTTATAGAATCTTAGACAAACCATGGAAGGAATGGAAATAACTTTAGGCATCAGTTACAAGCAGTTAACTAATACAATTGGCAACAAGTGGCCAACATTTGACTTAAAAGGAAAACATTCTGAAGATTATGCTATAGGCATTACATCCTTCCTTATTCTTCCCCAGAACTCTCTGAAAGAGATCACATGTCTTCCTGGAAATAGCATAGGCATTCTATTAAGCAGTGGGCTATGAAGAAGGAGCTCCTATTTTCCTGTTCACCAGTTTTTGAGATTTATGACCTTTAAATATTCTGGACTAAGATTTTTAGTTTTATTGCAGAATCTACTGAGCTACTTCCTGGTACTCCGAGCTTCTTTAAGAGGAGGAATAGTTTATTTGTTTCAATATTTTCCCATCATCCTCTTCATTATTCAGTTTAATTTTTTTAGGAATTCTAAATTCTACAGTTACACAAATACAGTCAGAACCCTTTTGAAAATGGGTGGTAGTGGTCAGGTATTAATTACACTCCTTGTGCTTGACCTTTCTTCTTTTGCTTTACAGGAAACTAAAAAAAATAGTAGTTCTTGTCCTGGCAGGTAAGTGAAGCAATGATTTTTATTTTTTTTTCCCTTTAAAAATACAAAATTTGATTGTATTTACTTTGTATGAAGTGATGTAGTTTATCTACTACCTTCTGATTTTTACTGAAAGCCAAACTTGCAAATCTGCCTCTAGAGAAAATGATGGAGATAGTCTCAGAATGTGGGAGATGATTAAAATTTATGCTGTGCAATGCTATATGCAGGTATTGAAAGTATAAAAAGTGTCCTGTTAATTTTGATTTACATTGACTTGTTTGGTTGCATGACAAAGCTATCTTAATTTTTAAGAGTTAAAAATTACAAATTTCATTTATTTATTTATGTTTTCTTCCCCTTATCTAAAGAGCATGTCTGGTAAAATTCTTTTACAGAGCTAAGCAAAACACTAAATTCACCTCTTCAGGTAGCCATTAAGAGAATGTTCTTTACCGTGGCTAATATATTTAGTCCACTTTACTTTGAAAAAGTATGTAAGTCAAGTAGAACTCTCATAGTTGATAAAGATGTTGAAAAATTTTAACCTTTCCCTTTTGTGCTTCAGATTCCTGTTATACAATTAAGCCTTAAAGTAAAATATTGAAAATCTTACACTACCTAAACCAATTACACACTAGGATGGGATCTACAAGAAAGCTCACCAAGTGTTAAAATTCTGTAGACAGTAAGGGTTTATGTCGTACAGTAAGAATGGACACAATCTCAGATTAAATATAAAGAATAAAAGGAAATGTTGAATAGACATGATTGATCTTGAGGGAATACAGCATCCGTAGGAAATACATCATGGATACTGTAACTTCAGCAGTTTGTAATGTATAGACCCCAAGGAAAACTTAATGCTGACCAGCTACTGTAATTCTGCTTTGTATCAGTGGCCTCATACACTTTTTGTCTTAACGTCAATTATTTTTTTCAAATTGGAATGTACAGTGGTCAGTCTAGCTGCAGAACTTGGGTTTGCATTACGTATAAGCACTAGCAGATAGATTTGCTACTAGTGCAGCTGGCAGACTGTGAGATTGTCCTCTTATGGGCTGTCCACTGTAGAGGAGTGACACACTTGTGAGAATGTGCATCATTTCTTGCTTGCTGGCCAATAGAGAAATGATGACTTTGGAAAGTTTTATGGCTTAGTTGTTAGTTTTGTTTTGCCTTTTTTGTGCGTGTATGTTTATGGTTGTCTTTGTCTTATCTGTGTTCATTTCAAGCTGTTCACTTGCATGCTCTTTTGTGCCAACCCTAACAGTTACGGAAGGGCAGCCTCTGTATTGCTATAGTGCTTAGAATAAGTACAGGGCAAAGGCTGCACAGCCCATGAGCAGGTTGGTACATAGAGGGGTTTTGGTATACAACATGCTTTATATTGATAAAGCTTCTGAAGACTTTACCTACAAGTGTGATAAATCTTTAGAGGGTATGCATGAATAAGGGTTTTTCTCAGTAAATTTGGAGAGGTTTTTGCAAGGATTGTCAATATTTATGCACTTTAGGCAGCTATTTAATTAAGTGCTTAATAAAAAAAATATCTTATTATGAGGTGTCAGTTGTGTTTTCCATCCTTCTGTATGCAGAGATATTAAGATAAAACAGAAGAATCTTTATGAGTAAAATAAGCTAAGAAGACATTGGTTAAGTGTATAATTATATTCTTTTACAAATTGACTACAGGAAAGTATTTTAGAAGCAAGCCTCAGAGTATGCCTTAATGGCTTCTGGAAAGGGTACCAAAATGTTTAATTAAAATCTTACAAAATACACAAATAACTGCTGAGCTGTTTTGTAGCACATTAATGTGCTACGAACACATTTTCATATTAAAAAGACATCTTTGGTTTTTAAATAAGCAGGCTGTCCTAAATATTACTAATTTGCATGCAAACCCATTTTTGTTCCTCTGTATTATATATAAATGTGTATATGTCCTTATTTGTATATTTTACGGCTTGCTTTTCAAAGTGCTAAAAGAGGCTTACGCCATTTTAAATAGGTGTGATGTGAACATATTTTACTTCTGCATTGAAAATATAGTGCAGATTTAAAGTTGATTATACTGCCAAGGTTATTTCATGTTTTTCCCATGTTCAGTCTGATACTATTTCTCAGTGTAACTCAAAAGGATTCCATATATAGGTTTCCTTATGCTACTGAATGCAGTTGGGGGTTGGAAAGCTTATAGGGGAAGGTTTCAATTTAGTGGACTGCAGTAAGAATCATATCACTGACTCTTCAGTTTCTCTGAAGAGCTAAGTTTGGCTGGAGCTTCACATTCAGATTGGATTGCTTTGTCTCTAGCAATCATGTTAGCAGTTTACATCCTTTATTCCTCATTTAGCTGGATGAGTAACTTTTTTGTCAAGATGGTATTTTAAGTTGCTACTTTGGTTTTCAGGGGAAGAATATTTTATGAATTTTTCATTTTTTGTTCTTTTGGAGCACTCAGTCTTCAATATCCTTTTGAAATAAGAGTGGCTATCACAAACTTATTTTCTGAAAATGTGTATTCTGTGTGTTAATCTTGCTATTCCTGTCAGGCAACAAACAGTTCCAGAGGAAAAGAGAAAACAAAGAATATAGAATTGGTTGTTTGGTTTGTTATAGCAGAAGCAGGTTTAGTTGTTGGTCCGTAGACTTAACTATGTAAAGGCTTCTAAGCTGTCAGAAGATTACCTAAGTTTGGATTGTCTTTTGCTGTTGTTTACCTCTGTTTCTAGCTGAAATCTTTATGATGCACTTCAAACTTCAGAGTTTTCTTGGATTATTCACAATTTCATGCACTCAAAACTTAGAATATCTTCAAGAATGGAGATTTCACAGCCCCACTGGGCAACATGTGCCAGTGTTCAATGTCCTTCACTGTGCAATAAAAAAAAATAAAAATCTTCCTCCCATATACTTACTCTTAACTTTTTTAGTGTGGTTCATGAGTGTTACATCTTATCCTTTTGTTGTATGCTACCCAGAGTCTGGATCTGCCTTCTATAACAATACGTTAGATAGCATAAGACAACAAGGAGATCTTTCCTTAGCCTTCTTTCCCCATGCTGAACTAATTTTGCTTCCTGATATTCCTCCTGTATGTAACAGTCCAGCTTTTTAATTATTTTGGCAGGATCCCTGCTGATTTATCTCCAATTTGTCATCTGTCTTAAGGGGCTCAATACTGGACACCGGGCTCCAGCTGTAGCCCCATGAGTGCCAGATAAAGGAGCATAATCACATGCCTTCATCTGGTTGCTATGATCTTACTAATTGAACCCAGTAGGCTGTTAGCCTTCAATGCTGCAAGCAATGTGATGCTGAATTGTGTTCAGTTTGTTGTCCACCAGGAGTTACAAGTTCTGCCCCAGAGCTGTTTGACAGCCAGCTGGCTCTCAGCCTGCGCTGTTGCATGGAGTTATTTTGCTCTAGGTGCAAGTTTCGCATTTGTCTTTGTAATAGGTAAATACAGTCCTTAGCAATTTGGCTACGCTAACGAATATGAGCCCTATGTTTTCCCACCTTGTCAGATCCAGTTTCTGTTTAGATTTATAACATCTAAGGTCTTGCTGGAATGCATGAGTGAACTTCTTTTCTAAGTGCAAAGATTTCAGTGCTTCAGGATGTTTCCCCCCCCAGCCAAATGTTAGCTGGAATCCCTTTACAAGGCATTGCCTCACAAAATCCCTTGTGGCATGCAGTCAAACAATATTAGAAAGATCAGGAAGTTAGTTTATCTCCATCTTTTTTCCAGTAAACTTGCCAAGAAGACAACATTTTCTATTTTTCCCCCTTTTTTTATTTTTTACAAGGGTTGAATTTCAGTTTATAAATCAGACACTCAAAATTCACAGACTTCGAAAACCAAAACATGGATGCAGACTTCATATGCAAATAAGTGTTTTAGTAAAACTCCTTTAAAAGAGAAAATGTGCAGACTTGAAAAATTGGGTCTTTACAGCTTATGACCTATGTTGGAATAGATATCATAGTTGATACTACACACTTGTCCAAGACTGATCACAAGCTATAGTAACAGAGTGGGGAAAAAATGCCCTATATGCACATTTGTTAATCAGAATATTCATTGTTTGGGTAGTGTCATCCCCCTGTCCCCAATCCCTTCTTACACCTTCGGACATTTCTGATACAGATATAACTCTTTTGCTCATAGTCTGTGTGCATATTATAGTCATGTATGATACAGCATGTATATGGTACCTCATGACCAAGATTTAACAAAGGAAATTCCTTTTGAGATGTAAAGGAGACTGATTCTGTTAGGTTTAAACCTGCATTAAAAAAAACCCAAAACATCTGACTGTTTTATTGCTGAACAAGGATATTAAGCTCATGGGATACCTTTTTAGGAGGATGTAATCCTAAAGCTTAATTTATAAGGCCCTTATTTCTTACCCTGAATACTTAGTGAGGAGCATTCTGGTTTGTCCATAACCTTCTTAGTACTCTTACTGGTGACAGTACCAAGTTCAGAGTTTGAACAATTCAAGAAATACTTACCCCTTCAGAAACTCTAGACAGATTATGAACTCTTTGGAAAGAAAAGTAGAGCAGTTTCCATCCCTGATTTGCTTCGGCATCCTTTCTGTAGGACATAAATGTTTCCCTGGGTTGTCAGTGCCAAAGACTCTAAAGTTCCTGGCAGCCGTTCATCTCTCCTTGGCTTGTGATCTCAACTCCGTATCCTCACTCTGTTGAGTGTATATATATAGAAATGACACTTTGGAGTCTCATCCACTCATGTTTTGCTTCTTTGTCATTCAGTGTCCATGACGAAGGACACTGGGATCTCCTTCTCCTTGAAGTAATGTTCCAAAAATCTATACAGTAGATTTTTACTGTACAGGCACAGACAAAAAAGATCCGGTAATGATCTCTGAGGTACTAAATCCTAAATTACTTGCTTGTACTTACTTAATCCATCTTGTGCCTTGTGCTAAATAGTGTACCAGAAATACGCATTCTTAGGATGGTTAGAGAGTTTCAGAAGCCTTGCAGCTTTTTATGACCAGCCTACTGAGGGAGAGATAGATTTATTCTGCTTATAATCTTTAATCATAAAGACATCTTTATTCATCTTTATTTGCTTCATCAAGCTAAGCAGTGTTCAGAACTAACATTGTTAGATCTCCATACAAACACTCATATTTAAAGATGAATTTATTTCCTCCAGGGTAAAGCCACAGATGGGTTGAGAGTGCTTGTCATCTCCTGGCTAATTAGCTAATTTGGTACATTCATCCTCCATCTCCCTCTACCACCCCCCCCTCAGGTTACTTAACCTTAAAATGAGGTAAGAGTTACTCATCACTGTTGGGTTTAGTGATGTGACAACAATACCTTGGTTTTATACATTCATTGTACCAGAACTTTTTTTGTCTTTGATGTCGTAGCATCCACACACTAGTTTTGTGCATTGTCCAGTGCATGTCAGCTCAATTCTGTCTGTGTTCCTCTTTCTCTTCCTGAAGTGGAGTGATGCTACCTTGTGACACCTGTTCTGTGCTTGCAGGATGAGAGAGTAGAAGCATCTCTTTACATCTGAGAGACAACTTTAGTGGATGTGTTGGATTAAACTGCTTCTTTGAAAAAATGTTGTTTCATGGGTGAACAGTGGTCATTATATCATATATCTTTAAAAAAAACACCCTATTATTACATGTTTAACATGTACAATTTTATTATTTTCTTTCAATTACAGTTCATTGCCATGAAAAGGAGGATATGATAGTTTGCCCTATGAAACAGATTTATACGTGAAATCTGGCAGGTATGTGTATTAATATATGTGATGAGTATGCCAAGCAGTACAAAATACAATTAGTCTCTATTCAAAAATATTTTTTTAGCCTGTTGGTAATTTAGTTAGATAGCTGAAACATAACTACAAAATCATGCACTTCAGTAAAATTTGTAACAGTTTGCATAAAGGACCATGTACTAACTTATCTTTAAGGATGCACTTAAAAGATGGTTAAAAGACTAGGGAGTCAACTACTTTTTTCCCTACTGTTGACACTGTATCCTTGACTACTTGGTATTGCCTATTTGCTTTGCTCTTTTTTTTAATTATGGGAATTGAATCATCATTGCAGTGTATTTTTATTTCACTGGCAAATTGTCTTACTATGTTTTCAGATACTTTTTGCAATTAGAAATACTTTGTGCGAGTATTTGCCTTTCTGATTGAGGTGTATGTTCAAAACCTCCCGTCTCTGCTTTTGTTTCTTATACCTTCCCGACAGAGCTTGGAATCTAGAATCTACTTGTATCCTGGATATTTAGATTCTTAGTGTAGCCAGAAGGCAGAAATTCTTGCCCCATAGACTGTTAAAATATTTTGGGGATGTTGATGTATTGGTATTTTTTTTCAATATTTGTATAATTTATTCCACCTTCATTTTAAATACAGGTAGCACAACGACCTGTGGAATATGAGTGATGACAAACCCTTTTTATGCACTGCCCCTGGATGTGGCCAGGTAATGGTCTGACTTGAAGTTACTAACATTGATCAAATAAAAATAAACCAGTGAAACGTATTTCTAGGGATCAGAGAAAAGGAGATTTATGATAATTGGTAGGAAGTGTCTGTGTTTTGCTGAGAAGTGGATGACAGCAAGAATTTCTCGCATTCTGTGTGTTTATTCCAAAAATGTTATCCATAGAAGAAAATTGCTTATCAAATTGCCCTGTCAGCTGAAAACAATTTCATGTGTTAGCCCTGCTTTATTTTCTTTCATTAAAAAAAGGCAAGAAACATCCTAATTAGTATCAAGTAACCTGTATTTTTCAGAATATTACAGTGTTCACGGGGAGCTCATGATGAAGCTTGCTTGTCACTGATATTCACAACTGTAGTCACTGCAAATACTTAATCCCATCATTTTGTATTTACGTATAGGAAGGTGCTAACGGTATGCATGCCACAAAATGTGTTTCAATGCTTATTGTAGTTTTAATATATTATATAAAATAGCATTAGTAGATACAGAGCTGAATGTGAGCAGAAAAGTAAAAATATGGAGTGTTTTAGCAGATCGTTGCTTAAAAGGAAGCTGTCTTAACATTTTGGTAACCTGAAAATAAATGAATTTGCATTAACTGCTGCATGAGATGGACCTCCCTGCATCCTTTATATAGAAGTGGTTTTTAAAACAAGCTGTATTTTTTTGTTATATAAGTACAATTGGATTTATTTTGATTTTGAGTTCAAAATATTTCATTTGCATTCTGAAAACTTTTTTTATGGTTGATGATAGCATTAGTGTTAAATTAGTGGAGCCTTCTGTATTTTAAGGTGGGAAAGGACTAAGATTTATTATGTCTGATATGTTCAGAGGCATTAAAAATAACAGAAGAGAACTGCCTTCTAAGCAACATGTTTGTCCTCATCCTATTTGAATCTCATTTCAATGTAAGCTCTGTCAGATGATGCATCATGGGACTACAGCAGTTCTTGCTTCCACTGAAGGAGGAGAGAGAAGTTCATGTCCCTGAACATGGTCAAGGCTTCTCCAGATGACAGCTTGTACTGTAGATTAAAGAGAGGGAGTCAGGTTCTGGAGATCCTATTCCCTCTGAAGGAGGCTGTCCATCACATAGTGAGGACAGAAAGATGTATTTAAGTCTCTCAGTGTGATAAAACAAGAAAGTTTCTGACTTATGATGTATCTAGAGATAAGGCACAGGAGCTATGGAGAGCTGGGTATTTGGAACCCTGGAGAACAGTGTTCTAAAGAAAAAAATGAGCCTGGCCTGTATCACCCTGTCTTTCAGTGATCCTTCATTTTTAATTTCCCTCTCTGCTGCACATACACATGTCCTTCCTTTCAGAAATAATTCTGGATGGCTGTGCTCTGAGGTCAACTAAGCTTCCTGTATTGTTTTCTGAGAGATGACACTTTACGTGTGTCTGTTACAGAATATGTGTTGAGTGACTCATTATTGAGGAATAATAAGAAACATATTTTGGGAGTCAGATATTCACAAAGTATGAATTTGAATATTCTGTAAAACATACTATTTTTAGTAAAAGAAGCATTGGGAAATATTTTCTTAAATTACCTCAATTGAAACAAACTTCACCCACCATCAGAGGTGCATAGCAAAGTTCAAGTTAGCTATTCTTGCTTGTGAGAATGTGTGTTTTACAGCACCTAGTTAGTATGCTTACCTCTTTTGTTTGTATAATGTACCTCAAATTTTTGGGGAAGGATGCACAAAACTGGCATACTTCTGAAAACTTGAGAGATTTTTAAAATGCTGCTTAGTTCATTCACAGCTTTTCAGTTGTCTGATGTTGTTCTAGTGTTTCTCATTCTATCTGCCTCTTACCATATGTAGTAAATAATCAGTGGCAGGAGCTATACTTTACGCTATTAAATAGTGCAGAGTCTGTGTTTGTGATTACAGATCAATTCTCATTATTGTGGTAATACATACAATAGAGAAATCAAATAGTGGTAATCAATTACTAAATATTGTCAAGATCTATTAGTATAGCAAATGGCTGTTTGAAAATGCTTGATGAAGTCTGCAGCACTCTGAAATTTTATCTTAGACTTTTGATGAATGCAGGTATTTATAATACCATTTCCCTGTTATAATTACTATTTAGTTACTGTGAACATCATTTGAGTTTTATAATGTGGCTGCTTGGTACTGTTTACTAAGGAACAAGACATATCTGCCTGGGAGGATTGTTAGTGTAGTAATGATAGTTTTATATGTTGTGTGAATGACTTTCTGTAGAGTTGCACTTTCTTTGTTTACACTCAAAATTACAACTATTTCTTTAAACTTTCTGCTGCAGCGTTTTACCAATGAGGATCATTTGGCTGTCCATAAACATAAACATGAGATGACACTGAAATTCGGTCCGGCTCGTAATGATAGTGTCATTGTGGCTGGTTGGTATATACTTTTATAATTAGTTTACTCGTTTTCCTGCTGGAATGAATATACATTTAATGTTTTTTCTGAAGAGAATGCATAGAATTAAGTTAAGAGAATATGAAACATTTTCTTCACTAGTTGTTTGCAGTGTATGCTTAGGCAATACTTTTTTGCATAATTAGCATTTATCAGAATTTGTAGCCAGTATTATTCGCCGTAAGTAAATTTTATTTGGATCAGATACATAATTAAATATTTTCCAATTATCCATATTTTAATAATTAACTGATGAAATATGCATTTAGTAAGAACAGACACTAATTAAGGCTTTGCCTAACAGGATTTGTAACTGTAGCAAACTGTATTTAACTTTTAGTTATTCATTGATTATTACTTGTGTCTTACACTTTAAAATATGGATTGGTTTTTACATGCTGTGGTGACCTGAGAAGACTGAATTGGTGATTATTGCTCTTTAAGTGGGATAGCAGAAGAAAAGAGGGGAAAACATTAGCTTAAATTCAAAAGGTGTTTACTGTATTTTCACCTCTGAATTCATGGTGATCCATCACTATTTTGTTTGTCCAGGATCAGAAGTAATCATTGATGGATAATTGATTGCATTGTAAATTCTAAAGTTCTTGAATGAAGATAGGTCATGCTAATTATTCTAAAGTTATAGCCACCTTGTTTTGTGTTTGGGGTTTTGCTTGTTTGTTTTCCCAGTGATGGAACAGTATAACTGAACTTCACAAAGGGTTTCAGACATTTTCTGTTTGGTTTTTGTTTTTTTTCCCCTTGGAAGTGGATAATTTGTTGGGACAAGCAGACAGGAAAAATGGAGTTACACATTTTAAAATTCTAGGTGCAGTCCTTGGCAATTAAGCCATAGGAAAGAGAACCTTTTGAATAGTCAGATGTTTCAGGATGAAGCTGTGGCAGTGTCTTTCTCTTTGTAGCCGTGCCAGCTTTTTTAGTAAGGGTGCACATAATACCACTTTACAGTATTTTAAATGCATGCAACTCTGTGGAAAATGTGGTTAGTTTTGAGCTGGTAATCATAGTAAAATAAGGGGAATTTACCCAGTACCAAGAACAGTATAGAAAGACTTTTGTGAAACTTGTTTGTTGCAGCAGTCACCCAGATACCAGAAGTCTTGTGATTCCAGCTTGAGTATACAGGCATCATGGGAGTCAATACAATCTTGTGTACAGTATCACACTTTACTCCTTCTAGAAGTTCCAGGCACTGGAAAGTAATCACTACTGTTTTCACAGTATGAGACCAAAGCAGCAAACTTTGTGACCTGTGCACTTTTTCTCTCTTTTTTAATTTTTTCCCCTTCAATTAAAGCCTTCATGTAGGCCTTTATCTGAAAATAAACTCTGCTTGCTCACAGAAGTGATCTGCTGCTCTGGTCTAGGCACTTGAGAATAGCTCCCTCTGGTTTCTGGACACAGCAGAAATGCTTTACTCTGGTTTGCAAACTTCAGTTGCTTGTCTCCAGCAGGTGGAGTATGCCTTCTGGTTTCTGCCTTGCAAGGCAAAAGAAAGTTCTTAACCATGTCTTTTTTGTTTGAATTGTTTTTTCTTCTTTTTTTTTTCTTTTCTGGAAAATATTTACTGTAAGTAGGTTCATAAATGGTATTTTAAAAATAAAACTGGGGGGGTTTTATACACTTCATTTCAGATCAGACACCAACACCAACTCGATTCTTGAAGAACTGTGAGGAAGTGGGCTTATTCAATGAATTAGCAAGTCCTTTTGAGAATGAGTTTAAAAAGGCTTCTGAAGATGACATTAAAAAAGTACGTTCAAATTTTTTTTTCTCAGAGTTTCTACTTTTTTTTTGTACCAGAAATTCCTTTTAAAAAATAAACCTTCTAAGTTTATGTATTACCTTCTAAACTATACCAGTAATCATTTGCCAACTGCTTACATACTGTGCATAGAAAAAAATGCAAACGATAAGATTGCTCTTCTGAAAGTTACTTTACCTAATTAATTTTGCATATTTAGCGCAGACAATGGGACACATTGACTGTCTTAATTCTTCAGGATGCAGTCCATATTTGTTGAAGTTAATCAATGGCTTTGATTGACGTTTCTTTAGGAAGAAATTGTCTGAAAAGTAAAGCTTTTTCAGAAATAAAGCCAGACCGCGTGAAAAGAATAGTGTGTGAACACATCATTTTGATCAGTTTTAAAATACTGAGGTAATTCTGAGAATTAATAGTCATGATAATGAGAATTAAAGAGTCACTACATTTGAAGAGGTGTCAGTAATTTGGTGTAATTATGTTATCTATGTGTTGAAATTGCTTTTCCCTAGAAACTAGTGATCTGCTTATGCTAAAGTACAGATTATAATACAAGAAAAATTTGGACTGTATTAGTTTAGCAACCTCATGGTGTTGGGTGGTTTTTTTTTATCTTCCCTTACATTTAAATGTGGTGTCTTCTATTTAGTTTAGTACTTTCCAGGTATCTGCGTTTTCTTTCAGTGAAGGTTTTTGTAGGTACTTGTGAATAGTATTACTATCGATTCCAGATGATGCCTCATCCTTGATTTGTTACTGCAACTATACCAATAATTTTATTTTTTTTAATTAATGTGTACTAGCTGTTCTTAAAACACTACATATAGTAATACTGCTTTACTCATACTGTATTTTCTGAGTAATTCACCACTTCCTTGGAGGAGGTTATAGGTATTGCAAAGTATTTTAAACATTTTGACAATTTCTTTATACTAAATTTCCAAGCTGCCCACTGTGTTATGCAGAGAAACAGAGTTCTGCCATATCTTTGCCTGATTAATCCACATAAGCAATCATGGCAGTGAGTGGTAAAATTTACTATAATAGTAGACTTTTTAGGAGGTTGATGGTTTAGGGTTTTTTCTGTGCTATTTCATGTTCACATGTTGTATGAAAAGAGATTCTACTTCTAACAGTCTTCCTTGCCCAATAGTAATATATTCCTTAGGAAAACCAGGAAATGAATTGAAAAAAAGCATCTGGAAAAACATAAATTGGACAGTAACATTGGAGGAAGTTTCTTCCAAAAGTATTTGGGTAGCAGGATAGACAGGAGTATAGGCTTTCAAATCTAATTTCTTTGTGGCATTTCAGATCTCCTAGGGAGTTTTAACTGTGTAGTAATACAAAACATGCTTTTTCAATAATTACTTGCTGCAATAAGATTGAAATTAATTGTTCACTGTAGATTTCCTAATTTGAAAATGTAGTTAGGATTTTGTGCTCCGTGGCATATGATTTAACAACTTATAGAAGGATAATACTTCTGTTCAACTGTAATTTTTAAGTTTAGCAGTCCTATATCATCTGTAATTCTCCTTTGACTCTTGGGAAAAGAAAACTTTAATAGTGTTTTTAGTTCTCAAGAAGAAAATACTAAGTCTGACATTGGTGTTGAAAGACCAAACGTTACTGAAGATTGATGTTCGTGGAAGAGTAACCTTGCCTGGTGATGCACCTACGTCAAGATTTTCCAAACATCAGCACCTCTCTGTTTTAAAGCTCCTGTTTCTCTTTAGTTGTTTACACTTTCTTGCTTATTTTAATATTTTTAGAGATTGAGTCATTTTGTTTTACACTGTTGCTCTTAGATGCCTCTAGATCTGTCTCCTCTTGCAACACCAATTATAAGGAATAAAATTGAAGAGCCTTCCGTTGTGGAGACAACTCATCAAGATAGTCCTTTACCTCATCCTGAGTCTACAACCAATGATGAAAAGGTAAGAACTGTTTTGTTAGTTTGTTGTATGCAATAATAGCCACACTGCTTAGCTGGTTGAAAGGAAATTTTTGCCATATTCGTTTGGATATATATTTCATTTGTTTAATTCTTTAGTTAGCTTTTTTCATCACAGTTATTTCTTTGCCTTGCTATAAAGCTATAAATGAAATAAAATTTAATATTCATGCTATGTTTGAAAAGGCATCATTCATAAAAAGGTCTGAGATCAGATCAAGTTACTTGGGGCTTTACACAGTTTGGTTGTGAAACCTCCAAGGAGGAAGGCTGCACAGCCTCTCAGTGCAACCTGCTCCAATGCCAGGCTGTTGTTGTTGCAAATGTATTTCTCTTTGTATCCAGTATGAACCTCTAATGTTTCAGCTTGTCTCCCTTACCCTGCCAAAAAGCACCAGCATGAGAAGAAACCTAAAAGTGTGACAGAAATTTTAAGAGAGATTTAGTTCAGCTTTGTCTTTACAAAGCTTCACTAAGTTTTGTTACTTGGCAAGGATAAGTAATCATAGGTAATCATGTAGTCTCAAAAAACAGTAAAAGGAATACTTGAACACATGAACAGCTGCTTAGATAAAGCTTAGATAGTCCAAATCTTAAATCTTTATTTTATATAGTTATCTTTATTTCAGAGGTTAGTTTGTTTTTTTCACTGCTAATGCATATTCCCAGTACTCTTAATTTTGGCAGGGTATTAATATCTTTATACAGTAGTGGTTCAGTATTAATTAGCATAATTAGAAGTGAAAATTATATCTCAGTGCAAATATACCTCTTGAAAACACTTCTTAAATAAAATAACGACCCTCTTCTGTAAAATATTTTCTAATTCAACAGTTCAGAGAGGTTCTTTCAGTAAGTCTCTAATACCCTTGAATAGGCTTAAACTTCTTTTTGTAAAAGTGAGTAAAGTTATGATCACTTTGGCTTAATCTCATGGTTGCAAATTCACAGAATTGCAGAATGTTAGGGTTTGGAAGGGACTTCCAGGGACCACTGAGTCCAACCCCTCTGCCAAAGCAGGATCACCTAGGACAGAATGCACGGGAATGCATCCAGGCCAGTTTTGAAAGTCTCTGAGAAGGAGACTCCACAACCTCTTTGGGCAGCCTGTTCCAGCACTGTCACCCTCACCATAGACAAGTCCCCTTGTGTTGGGGTGGAACCTCCTGTGTTCTAGATTGTGCCCATTGTTCCTTGTCACAGTATCACCAAGGTTGGAAGAGACCTCAAAGATCATCAAGTCCAACCTGTCACCACAGCCCTCATGACTAGACCATGGCACCAAGTGCCACGTCCAATCCCCTCTCGAACCCCTCCAGGGACGGTGACTCCACCACCTCCCTGGGCAGCCCATTCCAATGGCGAACGACTCGCTCAGTGAAGAACTTTCTCCTCACCTCGAGCCTAAACCTCCCCTGGTGCAGCTTGAGACTGTGTCCTCTCATCCTGGTGCTGTGCTGCCTGAGAGGAGAGACCAACTCCCTCCTGGCTACAATCCCCCTTCAGGTAGTTGTAGACATCAATGAGGTCTGCCCTGAGCCTCCTCTTTTCCAGGCTAAACAATCCCAGCTCCCTCAGCCTCTCCTCATAGGGCTTGTGCTCAAGGCCTCTCACCAGCCTCCTTGCCCTTCTCTGGACACGTTCAAGTGTCTCGATGTCCTTCTTAAACTGAGGGGCCCAGAACTGGACACAGTACTCAAGGTGTGGCCTAACCAGTGCAGAGTACAGGGCATAATGACTTCCCTGCTCCTGCTGGCCACACTATTCCTGATGCAGGCCAGGATGCCATTGGCCTTCGTGGCCACCTGGGCACACTGCTGGCTCATGTTTAGGCGGCTGTCAGCACGCCCAGGTCCCTTTCTGTTTGACAGCTCTCCAGTAACTCCGACCCCAGCCTGTAGCTCTGCACGGGGTTGTTGTGGCCAAAGTGCAGCACCTGGCACTTGGATTTGTTGAATGCCATCCTGTTGAACTCTGAAATATAAAACTCTTTGTATCTTCTTGTTTAAAGCTGGAATAATGGACTGAAAATTAAATGTACACCATAAAATGTTTTCCTTATTCAGAGTGTGGGTAGGCAGGATAGTGCTGATACTGCCATGGATATCTTGGGGGAAAAAAATCTTAATACCTGATAAAAAAATAAATTCTGAGTAATAGTATCTTAGCATAAGTAGATCCAGGCTTTGCCATAAAACTAAAATTACTGTTGCTGGAACAATTTCTCTTCGAAGATTTACATCATTCATCCAAAGGGTTTGGGGTTTTTTAAATACATTTAGTTGTACAAACTCTACTTTCATCTTGTTGCAGAAGTTCTGATGTACTCCATCAAACTGTTCATTTGACAGTTGGAATGAATAGTCAATAATTGTATTTTGCAAACTGATCCATCTTTGTTTTTCCTCAGGAGGTGTCACTGCAGCAGACTGCACAGCCTACATCAACAATAGTTCGTCCAGCATCGCTACAGGTTCCTAATGTTCTACTTACGAGTTCTGACTCAAGCGTTATTATTCAGCAGGCAATACCATCACCAACATCTAGTACTGTTATTACCCAGGCTCCATCCTCTAACAGACCAATAGTGTAAGTTATATCAATTTTAGTAACATATTCTCTTACAGAAATTGAAATATTTCATCCTGTTTACTTTCAGTTACTGTTTCTGCAGTTAATGTACAAACTTCAGGTGCTTTGGTGTAATATGGTGCTTTACTACATATGAAACATACAACTATCACTATATGTGAAATACAATTTCATCACCAAGTTCATATTTTTGATCTTGAAATAAATAGCACATTACAACTGCAAACAAACAAAGCAATTTAAAACAATATGTAAAGTTGTTCTCTTCTCTGGATAAGTTTTCTTTTATATAGTTCATTCCTTTTTCAGTCCGGTTCCAGGTCCTTTTCCTCTGCTGTTACATCTTCCTAATGGACAAACCATGCCTGTTGCTATTCCTGCATCTATCACAAATTCTAATGTGCATGTCCCTGCTGCAGTTCCAGTAAGTAAGCATGATGCTATATTAATTTCAAAGAAGAGCAGATTTGCATAAGTGCAGCATAGAGCTTAGTTTTAAGCAGCTTGATAGCTGTTTTGGCTTCAGAGGGTAGTGCTGTCATATGCTCTCTATTATGATAACATACTCAGGTTTTCTTCATTTTTATACTTTATCTGGTCAGCTTGTTAGACCTGTCACCATGGTGCCTAGTATCCCAGGAATCCCAGGGCCTTCCTCCCCACAGCCAGTGCAGTCTGAGGCTAAATTGGTAAGTGAAAAACTCCATTATTCCTCAAGAAGAGTAACTTGAGAAACTAATTACATTCTATTGTTCTTTAAAACTACTTTAGTTTTCTTTTGTTAATCTAGTTTCTGCGAGTACAAATTTTATAAAAACAGAACAGTAACAGCTGCATTTATTTTACAGTTATTTCAAATTGTGGCCTGTGTTATTTCTGTTATTAATGGTTGTTTTGATCTTAATTTTCATCATTCTTTTAAATGAACTAAGTGCTTTTCTTTTATTAGAGGACAGGAAATTTTAGTTGGAAGAAAGACAAGATTAGTAGCATCTTTACAGTGAACATCATCTTCAGACAATCAGAATATATATTCTCCCAAAGAATATGATGTTTCTTTTCAAAACCCAGGACAGGAAAAAAAAAAATTAACAGTGTCTTCCAAATCTCAGCTGTGTGTAGTCCATTTGCCAAGAGCTTTGTGTAATTATTTGTGTAACTGACATTGTTACGAAGTTGCTGCGTGTGGAGGCTGTTTCTGTTGCACTGGGGCGGTTTGGGCATTATTTTGGAAAATGGCAAGTGAATGAAGCAGAGGAAAGTTTACTTTGTTTGTGTTTGAGTTAATTGAAAAATATTTTGCAGGGTTAGATATTGCTTCTTGCTTCAACTGTCTTGTTTGTTTTTAAAGCAATTTAAAATGTATTAAACAGTAATTAACCCACTTACGTATTTACAACATGCCGCTGCAAACAGTGTCTCTCATGCAAAATAGTATTCCTCTTCTGACTCTTACTTCATACTGAAAAAGAATCAGGAACACCTGCTGTAGAGAGGGAAAGAAAGGTAGGTTTGTTCTTGTGCATTGTTGTTCCCCTAGGAATGGGAAAAGGCATCCTTTAACACCTGAGGAACTAGTTAAATGTAACCAGCTCTGGTGAGATCTTAAATCCAGGAGAGAAGAATGTAAGAAAGTGAAAACAAGAACTTCTTTTTTTCAGAAATTGCATGTTCCTTAGAGTCAGGAAACTCATGCACTGAATTCTGCTTTGTGAATTCAGGAGGAATTGGTTTTTCAGATGGGCAGGGAATGAGATTTCAAAGCATGTTACCCAATGATTTGCTCTTCAGAGCGTTAAAAGGTGGAAGGAATTACATGTATATGGTGAAGACTGATCTCACATTGGAAGAAGCAATCACTCAGGTGAAACAGAAGCAAAGATCATTGGCTTAAAAATTTAACAATCTCATTAGTCATCTTGTTAGAATTTAGCTAATACATGCACTTCAGTGATTGCTTATCCTTTTTTTTAGCCTGTAAAAAGGGTAGTTGCAGTATTTCATCTTTGTGATTAATATAAGGCAAGAGCAGAATTCAAGAATATCAGAACTAAGTATATTTCTTATGCCTATTTACTTTTATGTAGCACCTACTTACAAAAATAAAACCTGTAATTTCCTACCACTCCTAAAGTAACTTAATGAGAAGCTTTATGTAGTAAGGCTTACAATAGGAGGACTGACTTGCTATGCCATGTGGTGCATTGTTGGCAGGTATGTGATAGTTTATTAACTGTATAGTTTCATTTAATTTTTAAAATTCTAATCTTTGTGATGCCAAATCCTTTATTTTTCCTGTTTCTCTGGAAAATCATTTTTCTTGACATATCCTAAATTCTGCAAAGATAGTCAGGTTTATTTTTTACTTGTGTTCTGGGCTAAGCCAACAGAAAACAATATTTGATTTTACAGCTGCTTGTTTGCCTCTTATTTCATTAATAGTTAACATTTGAAGTTGAAATGTAAGCTAATGCACTGAAATTTCCTAAGTGAGCAATCTGTGTTTCATCACAGTGTATGTTTAATCTATTAACAGGATACTGCAATTAGTGGATTTATTGTTACATTTAAGTTAGTGGAACACTTCCTGTGTCCTTTTGCCTACCGTAGCCACATTTCTCCCTCATGCTGGGAGGTAGTCCTGAATGCTAAAGGAGTCCAGGAAGGCTGGGCATACGGCAGAAAAGAAATCTTAAAGGTGCACAAGTATGTCATCCTCATGTGCCAAAAGATGAGCTGATGGGGAAGGCCAGCCTGGCTGAACAGAGAGACTTGGCTGGAACTCTGTTAAAAAAGGAAAGCTTATGACCTCTAGAAGAAGGAGAAGGCAATTCAGGAGGACTACCAAGGGTGTTATGAGGGTATACAGGAAGAAAATTGAGACTAAAGCCCAACTAGAATTTGTTTTGGCTACTGCTGTGAGACAGTTAAAAATGTTTGTATAAATACATGAACAACAAAAGGAGACCTAAGGAGAGTCTCCATGCTTTATTGGATGTGGTGGTGAGATGTACAGGTTGAGGTACTGAATGCCTTCTTTTTTCAGTCTTTAGTAGTATCACCAATTGTTCACTGGGTACCTAGCCCCCTGAGCTGCAAGACAGGTATGAGGAGCCAGAATGAAATCCCCATAACCCAAAGGGAAATGGTTAGTGACTTACTACACTGCTTAGACACACAAGTCTATAGGGCTGGTCAGGATCCACCCATGGGTGCTGAGGGAGCAGAATTGTGCTCTTAAAGCTGCTTTCCATCATTTGCCAGCAATCCTGGCTAACTGGGGAGGTCCCAGTTGACTGGAGGTTAGCATGTGTGATACCCATCCACAAGAAGGGCTGGAAGGGAGATCTGGGAAACTATAGGCCTGCCTGTCTGACCTCGGTGGTGGGGAAGGTCATGATGCAGATCCTACTGAGTGCCATCCTATGGCACATACAGGATAACTAGATTATCAGGTCCAGTCAGCATGGTTTTACAAGAGGCAGGCCCTGCTTGGCAAATATGATCTATGACAAGGTGACACATGTAGTGAATGAGGGAAAGGCTGTGAATGATGTCTACCTGGATTTCAGAGAAACCTTTGACACTCTGTCCCACAGAATTCTCCTGGAGGAACTGGCTGCTTGTGGCTCAGGTGGGCATACTCTGCCCTAGGAGAAAAAATAGATGGATGGCCAGACCTAAAGAGTGGTGGTCAATGGAGTTAAGCCCAGTTGCTGTTTGGTCAGAAGTGGTGCTCCTCAGGGCTCAGTACTGGGTCTAGTTCTTTATCAGTTATATGATGAGGGGATTGAGTGTATCTTCAGTAAGTTTGCAGGTGACACCGTTGGGTGGGAGTGTTGATCTGCTTCAAGGTAGGGAGGCTCTGCAGGGGGGTCTGGACAGGATAGATTGGTGGGCTGAGGTTAATGGTATGAGATTCAACAAGACCAAGTGCTGGGTCCTGCACCTGGGTCACAACAACCCCATGTCAATGCTACAGGCTTCAGGAAGAGTGTCTGGAAAGCTGCCCAGCAGAAAAGGACCTGAGGATATTGGTTGACAGCCATCTGCACATAAGCCAGCAGTGTACTCAGGTGACCAAGAAGGCCAACAGCACCCTGGCCTGTATCAGAAATAGCATGACCAGAAGGACCAGGGCAGTGATTATCTGCATGTATTTGGCACTAATGAGGGCAGACCTTGAGTACTGTGGTGTTGAGCCCCTTGCTAGGAGAAAGAAATGGATGTATTGGAGTGTGTCCAAAGAAGGACAAAGAAGCTGGTAGAGGGTCTAGAGCAGAAATCTTATGAGAAGCAGCTGAGGAAACTGGAGTTGTTTAGTCTGGAGAAGAGGAGGCTGAAGGTAAGATCTTAACACTCCCTACAGCTACCTGAAAGGAGGTTGCAGCGAGGTGATTGTTGGTCTGTTCTCCCAAGTAACAAGTGATAGAACAAGAGGAAATGGCCTCAAGTCGTGCTAGGGGAGGTTTATGTAGTGTTTCTTCACTGAAAGAGTTGCCAAACATTGGAACAGGCTGCCCAAGGAAGTGATTGAGTCACCCTCCCTGGAGGTATTTAAAAAATATTTAGATGTGATACATGGTTTAGTGGTGGACTTGGCAGTTCTAGGCTAATGGTTGGACTCAATGGTTTTAAAGGACTTTCTAACCTAAATGATTCTATGAAGTCTATCAGTTTAGTATTAAGAGTGTTTTGGACAAAAAGATGTATGAAGTGATGTGATACTCCCTTCTCAGCAGTCAAGGACTCAGGATTTTTATAGACCTTTGGACTTTTCTTGACTGTTACATTATTTTATTTGTTGCTTTTTATTTGGAGAACATGTTGTTTTTTATAGACAGATCTTGCAGTCTCCAGGATTTTTTTCATACTGCATTATAATATGTAACAAACATAAAACGTGCTTAAGTAGTTTTCCTAACATTGCAACTCTTCTTCAGCTACTAAAATACATTTGTTAGTGTATAGAAGGCAACATTTGAAAAGAAATGTATTTTTTTCATATCTGCAGAGGGTTTTGTCGTATGGTTTTGGCTATTGTTGTTTGAATTTTTCTTTTATTCAAAGACAATACCTTCCTAATACGGCGTTCTGCAATACTGTTTCAAGGTATTCTTCATTGACAGATCTGTCTGCTTCAGAGGCAGAGTGAAATTCTCTTTACAGTAGCTTTACCGCTTTTAAGATACAGTATCGCCAAATTGTCAGACACATATCTGTCATGCGTAGAAGGCACAATTCCTTACGTTTTTAACTAAATACCTGGCACAAACCAAGGCAGGGACCAGGTGCTTCCTTTCAGTTGCAGATTGTGCCTCTTACAGAGGCTTTCTCTGCAGTTCACTCCTTGCATGACATTTCAAGGAACTAACTTGTTTTATAGTTATGCAATAGGAAAAGCACTTCAAGCTCTGATTTAGTGTCTTACCTCAATCATTAATTTCTCTTGCCTATTTACAAAAAGCTACTGTTGTGTAGACTTCCTTTTTTTATTGTGAAAAAGTGAAGGAAAGCTAATTTGATACAAATCAAATCAGAGAAAGTAGTGACATTACTTCTGAATGCTAAAGAGTTAAAGAATTTAAATATGGGTTTGGGACACTTAAGTTCTATATTTTTATTAATGGGGGAACAACACACTTTACTCCTGACGAACACGTGTTGTTTTCCTATGAGTTGTATAAATCCATTTGTACAAAGGGCATCACATATTTTTGTATAAACCCATGAATGAACTATGGTAAAAAATAGCAACATTTTGATTTCTAAAAACTAAGGCTTAAAATAACTGGCAGAAGATGTCTCTGGTAATGGGCCCAGGATGCCTTCCTGTAACACAATTGAAGTTTTTCTTCAGCTGTCCTAGAAGTCTTAAAACTCTTTAAAGGTAGAGGAAGTGATAGCTTGTTCAGTAAATTTTTTTGCCACCGATCCGATATGGACATCTTTTGGAGATGTCACATTGTAGGCGGGCTCTCTTTAAATGTTTGAAAGTGGTTTTAGATGCAAGATAAATGCATAATCATCAGAACTGTGTTTTTTGTTTAGTCTGAAGTGTCAACGTCTACAGCATGGCATTTTTGGTTATTCGTGAGATGTCACTTTCAGAAGTCTGCTCTTTCTTTGCTTTAATGCTATTTTCTCTGGTTACCATTAAGCTGCCTGACAATAAATGATAACATGAATTCCACAGAGGGACAGTTGCATGAGGAGGGGAAAAAAAAAAAAGGTTGTAAACAAAAAAATAAAAGCCATGAGAGAAAAAAATGAAGCATGGGCTCTGCAGTGAGCCAAATGCTTATGATTGGTGACATTATCACAAAAGGCTCCTGGCTGAAACAGCCTTTAGTGGAATTTTGTGGGAGAGTATGTTAAGTACAATCTCTGTGTCTGCTTCAAAAACATACAGCACTGTATGTCAGTGCAATACTTCAGTGCTATGGGGTAATTACATGAAATTATGTGAAATTTTAATTTTGTCCAATATTGAAATTATTGTAGTGAAGATAGCTGGTCCCTTCACACCTGTGAAAGGCACTGTTACTATAGTTTTGAACATTCTTGGATCTTTTTTCTCCTTTTGCTTATAGAGCTGAAGTGAAATATGGTTAGAGATTTTGTTCTGCCACAAGCTGTCTTTTACTGCTGTTATTTTGAAAATATCCTTGTATCTTGTACTGAGAATGACATTCAATAGGAGTGAAAGTGAGTTTCAGATTTCTGTGCCACGCTTAATATAAATTGTCAGTTTTTCTGACATGACTTCGTATTTGCTGTTATACTAAAGAAACTTACTTCCATGTACTCAAGTAAAATCAAGTGCACATCAGTTTTGTGGTCTTTTAGAGAAGCTTAGAAGTAAACATAATAGCTATGTTTAAGGAAAAAAAACAACATCCCAACACAAAAACCCCACCCAAAAACCAAACCAACCAACCAACCAACAAAAAAACCCAACCAAAACCACAACCAAACCAAAATACTAAGGTAAGGATTCATCATTTTAAACATACAGAATTGCTTCTGATATTTTTGTGAAGACTGTAATTGTATGCTTACTGTATTTCAAATACCCCTAGTTGTTAAACCTTCCCCCCACCTTTTTTTTTTGAGTGTACAGCTTGTGGATGTACACTTAATATTGAGACACTTTCGCATGGATTGTAGAAGTTTCCAGAGAACTTGAAAATCAGTTTAACACTGATTGTTTCCCTCCATCTCCTTCTACATATATAAAACCTTTTGTCACAATCTGAGAAATACCTTGCACACAGTGGGCAACCAGTAGGCTTTCTGCAGGAGGCTTCTACTGAAAAATGACAGAGGGCAAGCTTGGCAAATGTTCAGAAACCGACATTAACTTGCTGGAGCCTGGCATGGGACCTTGTGTTCAGCAGAATTCTTCTGACCTGTCTCTCTGCATGCCGAGCTAATCAGCAAACACCTAATGAGCCTACTCTAAAGAAACAGACCCTCTCACAACCTACTTCATTTTCATATGTTCTCTAGGGGTGGAGAGACAAGACTTCATAAGGACTGATGATGCTGCAAAGACCACAATAATGATAATTAACTTGCTGAATTTAGAAGATTATGCTGTTAATTAGTTGCAAAATAAAGATAAGTAATAGAGCAGCAGATGGTAGGATAACACCCAGGAGAAGGAGGGTTATTACTCTGATGAGCTTTTGTGGCAGATATGAAATATGGATCTGAGTTTTTCACAAATCGTTTCTGGAGCATATTATCTTTTTTTCTGTGAGCTCTTGATGGAGTGATCTAGTCCTACCAAATTTTGACAGATGCAATGAGGATTTATTTTCAAGGATATACATGAAGAGTAAAACCTTACTAATAAACACTTTAAAAGCTATTTAACTGTTTGAAAATACTGATTTTACTTTGCCTTTCTTAACCAAACCAAACAAACCTTGGTTATTATCAGATTTCTGCACATAATAATGCTTGTATACACTTATGCTAATGCATGTTTTTTAAAACTGAGATTCTTGTCATATTTAGGGTAATTGTCTCCCTACTCACAGGAAGTGCATTATCCATACAATATTTTACTCCAGAAATGCCCTCTAAAATACGAAACCTTTTAAATGCATGAGCAGAATAACTCTGTGTGAAGATCTGTAGATATTCCTCCGATTTTCACAGTATTTCTCCATTCATAATTTTAATCGTAACTCTTTGAATTTCAGCTTTTGAACCCTGTAATATAAATCTAAACCAAATTATTTCCTATGTCCATAGTACATTACATTTAACATTGTAATTAAAAAAATAAGATTACTTACAAAATGATATATAAGTGTTAGTGTTACAGTGAGGGAAGTTAAGGCCTGGTTTGACTGCACTATCCCTACTGTATTGATTTTGACTCCTGAAAGTTTGTCATGTCCTGCTAAACTGCAGCTTATGGTACAAGAAATCATTCTAGTATCATTCAGACAGCAAATGAAAATACATTGTGGAATATCAGATGGTAATAGCTTGAAGAAGTTATACTGGGTAAACCATTTAAGGACCAGGACTGGTTAGAATTTTGCAGAGTTGGGGGGAATCACCAACCTTTAAGTTGTTGTAATTAGATCTTAGAGTGTGGGTTTAGTACTTTTAGTTTGAAAACACATAGGCATTGTCTCCAGCTTTTTTAGCTGAAGACAGGGACTGAATTAGGAAGGTAGAAGTTTATTCTTGAGTTTGTTTTAATGCTGTAAAGAAAGTGTTAAAACAACTGTATGAGGGCTTAAGATTTTCAGAGCACTGTGCATAGAGCATGTTACCTTAAAAATTTGTATAGACCTGTCCTAATGCTTGCAGCTATCATAAATGTTTTTTCTTAAGAGCTGAGCACTGGTGAAATTACTGTAAATTTGTTTTGTATACTTTTCTGGAAGCACCTTCTTCATTCTGAGATATGTGTAGAACTGATACAAAACCAAGGTGGGGAACAGAACTTCATTAACACTGAATTTTTATGTACAGTTAAACAGTCCCTCTCTGGAGTACTGTGTGGTGTTAACTCAATCTAGAGCAGTCACTACAGGAAAGACTTCTCTTATAGAAGTCAATGGCTAAAGCTAGCAGAGGAATGTTGCAGTTTCTCAGTTCCACTTGTACGCTTCAGGTGGGATAACTACTGGTAGTGGTGCTACAGTTAAGTGTAGGGATTTGGCAGTTGATGTAACTTGGCATATTGCAGACCTGAAGATTTTTTGCTCTTTTGCTGGAGATTATTTGCAGTCTGCTGTTTTAATTGTAGAGTAGGAACCAGGAAAGCCTATCACCATGCAAGTTAGGAGAGATCTTTGACTGTATTCCAATGGCTTAATTGTTGAGAGACATGACATACTGCAATTCATAGCAAGTATCTACCTACATAAATAGGTGCAAAGTCTCCTGCTTATTTTGAGCTGGCTAAATACAGCATTTTTAAGACATTCTATTAGCATTTGTACTTTAGCAATACTTTGTTCATATTACAAAACGTGGTGATACAGGTTATCAGAGTCTTCATAAACTAATGTATTAAGTCATTAATCTTTTCTTAAACTTGTACTGGATTCTTTAAAAATCCAGTGCTTGGCGGGGGGGAGGGAAATTCATTAATACAATTTGTCTAGCGAGGTAAATTCTTGAGTAAAACTGAAAATTTCATGGTAAATTACACAATATTCATGAAATTTTGGTAAAGAATCTGGATCAATTGCAATCAATTGTATCTACTGAAATGTAGTATAACACTTTATTCAGATTAAGGACTCGTAAATATATTAACTCTTAGTTTTAAGAGATTTCACAAAAAGTTGAGGGAAATTTTCAAGACAGTCAATAAATTGCTTTAAAAAGTCAGGTTGTCAGTAGTGGATATATGGTGTACAGTTGAATTTTTAAGTTACTGGTTTTTGTAGTGGCTGTGTGCAATGAAGGAAGAACTTCAAACCTTTTAGGAAGTTTTTAATGTACAATAGCATGCCGTAACAGTTCCTTTGCATATTTTTATGTAAATAAAAGCTAATTACATATAACCTGAAGCTTGTTATTGTTTTGTGCATTATTGAGATGTTTCAGCAAAGACCTTGGCTTTTATCTAATGATTACTCATGGGATGGATTTTAGAGGTGAGTATTTGTAAAGACCATGAAAAAGTGGAGTCATAAGAAACTGTTATTAAATGGATAGTGAACACTAGAATTTTTAAAATAGATGTTTATGTTCTGTTTTTTACCTATTTTCCCTCATGAGTGTTCTCTTTTTAATCTGTGCCTTGTGTAATACCGGCCTCAGGAAGTGTTTGTTCATGGCCTCCTAGTCATCTTTTTGTGGACAGAGTTGACAAAGAAGGCTTTCTCTTTACTTCTCCATAGAGCTTACTATCCTTCTTTCTGAGAGTTTCTGTTGCTGTTGTGCAAGAGTTTGTCTGTTAGTAGGTATATACCTAGATCACTGTTGAAAGCCTGCTAAACTAAAAAACTAATTTAGAGTTGGATCTCTTGTTTAAAAAAGGAAGTAATTTGTGATTTAAATAATGACTCTTCAGTTTAGCCTGGTAGAATATTTCTTTTGTTGTTCTTCTTCTTTCTTCTTTCAGAGATTGAAAGCAGCCTTGACCCAGCAGCACCCTCAGGTAACAAATGGAGATACTGCCAAGGGACATCCAAGTGGGTTGGTTAGGACTCAGTCAGAGGAACCACGACCGCAATCACTACAACAACCTGCAACTTCAACAACCGAAACACCGGTATGACAATAAAGTGTACATCTAGTTCCTGTTCCATTGTTCATTATGCAAAAAGAGATCTTCTTTCCTTTACTCTTGATTAGTTTAACAGAGGTTAACATGTGCTATGGACTATTCTTGGGAGTCATAGTTCTGTAGCAGTTCTAACTGCATCAGCTAACATGCTTATGTTAATTTGTTCAAACCATCTTTTCTGGGCTGCCCACCCAGAGATTGAGCTGTGTGATTAAGTGTGCTGTGTCTTCCTGGGTAGGGAAAAGAGGATTCCGAGTTTAGGAATGATGGATGTGCTGTTGCTTGGGATGATAGATGTGAACAGGGGAATAAAGGGCAAGACCTTTGAGTCAGACTGGAAGCGGGAGTGTTGCTGGAGAAAAGACACTTCCCTGGGTGAATTCTGGAGGATTGTTGCTGTTCTGCTTCTAAAAAATTTGCTGGAATGTGTTTTCAAAATGCTTTTTAAAACCTTGAAGAGTTGTTCATAGCATAATACCAATATTATAAAAGCCATATACGTGGCCTGGAACTGGAATGACCTGTGTCTGCAGCAGAAGCACTCAGATTCTTAAACTGGCCAGTGAAATCCAAGAATGTATCAAAATGTATTTGCTTGGAACATAAAGAGGAAAAAAGTTACCCATGGTAGCTCTCTTAAGGCTGCTATTCTCTCATACTACCTTAATTTTAAAACAGTATTTTCATACCATTACATAGGAGAATTTTCAAGATGAACAGCTTGCTGTTTGGTTATTTTTTAACAACTTTATGATGAGTATTATAAAACAAAGCAAAATTTGTAAGTGTTTCATTCCTAAAAGGCTGAGTTGCGTTCTCAGTTATTATCTATGTAGAATTTATGCCAAATAGCTATGTCAACTAGTACATGTTTGGATTCTGTGCTAGACCTGTGAACATGTAGACAGTTATATTCTGTCTATCCTGTACCTTTAAGGGATTTTAACATTGATGGGTCGAGGTCAGTTGCATGAGGTTTAAAAAGACCAAGTACTGGGTCCAGCACTTGGGTCACAGCAACTGGAAAGGCTAGAAAGTTGCCTCGTGGAAAAGGACCTGGGGGATGCTGGTTAACAGCTGTCTGAACATGAGCCAGCAGTGTACTCAGGTGGCCAAGAAGGCCAACAGCATCCTGGCCTCTATCATGAATAGTGTGGCCATCAGGAGTAGGGAAGTGACCACTCCCCTGTACTCAGCACTGGTGAGGTCACACCTCAAATACTGTGTTCAGTTTTGGGCCCCTAACTACACGAAAGACATTGAATTGCTAGACCATGTCCAGAGAAGGGCAACAAAACTGATGAAGTGTCTAGAGAGCAAGTCTTACAACAAGCAACAGAGGGAGCAGGGATTGTTTAGTCAGGAGAAGAGAGGGCTATGGGGAGACCTCACTGCTCTCTATAATTACATGAAAGAAGATTGTAGTGAGGTGGGAGTAGGTCCCTTCTCTCTAGTATCAGGTGATAGGATGAGAGGAAATGTCCTGAAATTATGTCAGGGGAGGTTTAGATTGGGTATTAGGAAAAATTTCTTCATGGAAAGAGTGGTCAGGTATTGGAATAGGCTACCCAAGGAGATGGTGGAGGTGTTCAAGAAACATATAGGCATGGCATTTCAGGACATGGTTTAATGGCCATGGTGGTGTTAGGTCAATGGTTGGACTTGAAGTTCTTAGAGGTCTTTACCAACCAAAACAATTCTATGATAAATTTACTGTTTCCAGGCATCACCAGCTCAGCCTACACCACAAACACCAAATACAGGTGGTCGCCGAAGAAGAGCTGCCAATGAAGACCCTGATGAGAAAAGGAGAAAGTTTCTGGAGCGAAACCGTGCTGCTGCTTCCAGATGCCGACAGAAACGGAAAGTCTGGGTGCAGTCATTGGAGAAAAAAGCCGAGGACCTGAGCTCACTAAATGGCCAGTTACAGGTATACTTTTTATTTCAAGTAAAAATGACACATTTTTCCATTCTTAGACAGAGATCCTGGATCAGTGGAACTTAAACTTCACATGAAACCTAAAATGTAAATGGTTTGGTAACTGGCTCCTCAGGTCAGAATTGAAAATTCAGCACTAATTGCATATAGCAGTAAAATAAGAATTGAAGAAAATACTCAGATTTCAAGATATGTAAACTTTAGGATCATACTCTTGTCCTTTGTTCCATTTTAAATAACTTTCAGACTGTGATACTAACCAAAGATGACAAGATGTGTTGGAGTAAAGGCTTATTACAAACTAATAGCCTTACCTTAAAAACGTCTTGTTCTTAGTAATATGTATCACAGTCTGAGTTAGTTAAGTAAGATTTGGTTTTATTTCCTTTGGTTCTTTTTAACTTCACTTTTTTTCCTTTAAAGTGAATGTAGTGCTCGTGAAAGGTGCCAGATTGACATCACTGGAAACTGAAGGCCTCTTTTGTCCACAGAACAGGTACAGCACAGGCAGTGGCAGTGCAAATTTCACCACACTGCCCTCCCAGTGTGCGTAAATCCTTTAGTGAGGGTGTACTGTAAGAGGGTAGTCTAGTGTATGTTGCAAGACATTTTTCCACCTCATCTGAGGTTGTCAGTCTTGGAAAGTTGTCGTGTGGACACACTTTCCCCCCATAGAACAATCCATGACCCTTTTGTTTAATCCTCTAGTACATGTTAAAGCATACTTTCTTAATGTTTTCCAGCAGCACATGAGAATTGGCACAAAGTATTGTTTCAAATTAAAAGTCCTAAAAGCTTTGCTTTGAAAATTACAGAAAGGAAAAGTTACATCACTTCCTAAATGAAGCATTCATTTAGAAAATGCACTGGAAAGTATTTTGATAATGTTAAAGTTTTACTTCGTGTTCTTTCATCAGAGTTGTTCACTGAGCCAAATTCATAGATCTTTTCCTTCCTATTAAAACTCCTTTTTCATGCTGTTTGATAAGGGAAATGTCCCAGTTTGATCAACAGCAAAGTAGGGCACAAAGAACTTACTTTTTCTCATGTAATTGAAATTACAGTGTTATCAGTTGTCTTCATGTTCATGTCTTGAAAAATACTCAGCATCCCAGACTGTTAAATGTTAAGAAATTCCTGCCTAAGCATACAATATGAAATAATTTCCTGTGTCCCAAGAATTATGACACTGTGCACCAGCATTAGTTAAATTTCTTGCAAATATGTAGTCTCCTTCTACCTGTTCACAGTCTTTGGATGCATTCCTTTAATGCCATCACAGTCCTCACTGTAAATCCGTTAGTTAAAAAAATGGTATGTAGCACTATAGCTTAAATTAACCAAGAAACAAGTGAAGGTAGATTTACAGGAAGTAAAACAACAAACAATAAAGTTTGCCTATATTTATTTTTCTTTTTTTGTTGTTGTTTCTTTGATTTGTTTTGTTTTTAGTGAAAGTAATTGTTATGTCAGCTGCTTTGACCTTACACATACCAGTTGTTATAACCAAGGAGAGTATAACTAAGGAGAGTAGCCAAAAGATTCCCAATTTTTTGGTAACTAAGTTAGTGAATTCAAGAAAAAGAATTTTCTTACCATCTGCCAAAAGCAAAACCATTAACTGTGAAGAACAGAATGGCATATAAAGAAAATTGAATGTCAGAGAAATAATTAAACTGTACTTTCTGTGAAAACATTTATCAGTCCTGTATTTCGACAATAGTTCTTCACATGACAGGTTGGTACAGGTTATCGGTGAGGGCAGTGGGCAGTAACGATTTGTGATTACTTACTTTATATTTAACAGCAAATTTAGCAAGTTTGGAGTTTTGCCTTCGTACAGTTTTATAGACTGCTAGTGTTCAGTAGTTCATATTTTGATATCTAAATAACCTGCTCAGCAGAATGTACCAAGATGTGACATTTCCAAAAGCATGATGAGATTGCATTGCTTTCATTGCCTTCTTTCAATGCAGCTGGTAGTTCTCTTGCAATGTCCATGTCAAAGCTTCTGATGTCATTAACACTGGAAGATTTTGAAGAGGTTTACTTGGTTGATGTATATATTCTGTTCTGTAGTTTTCAGCTTTCTGTAGGCTAACTTACTTCTTTTAAATGTTTGAAGGTAATTTCCTTTTTAAGGATTATTTTTTAAAATTTCATCATGCCAGTAATGTATTTAGGTTAGCTTGGCTGTTCTTATGCTAGGCTCTTCTAATGTAAGTTTTTGTCATGCTTCCCAACCTTCTAGATTTTATTTACTGTTTGATTTTTGCGGGTTTTGTTTTCTACTAATGTGTTGACTTGTTTATTGCTCTTCAATTTTGTTTGCCACTTTGTATTGCTCTGTGCCTTGCACAATGATACTGCAGGGTGTGGTGTGCTGTATAACGTTAAGGAAGTGTTGGCAGTTTGTCCCCAGTGGCCACTCAGTCGTACTGCAGGATCAGTTCACTGTAGGGCCCGTATTTGGTCCCTGTTGCTTTAATAATCTTAGAGAGCAAGGTATTGGTGGAAGCATGGCCTGTCTTCCTCACGTGGTCATTGCAGGTTGTAAAGCATCATCAATTGAGTGGCTGTTTGTACTAATGCTTCAGAAGCTGCTTTAGGAAGGCTAAATTATGAAAGAAGCACCCAGAAGTTAAGGTCCTTTCCCATACAGGAATGTCTTGTTGAAGCTGTTAAAAAAGAAACAGGAAGAGTAGAGTACAGCTCAACCACAAACAATTCCTTATCATTTCCCTGTCTCTGATGATAGTTTTGGTAAATACACCTCATAAATATCATCCCACCCTTACTCACTGAGTAAAGGTTAATCTGGTCCCTCTATTACATACACACTTTGGATCCAGGGAGAAATAGACAGAGAAGAACATGGTGTGCACTTGTGGTACACCTTCAGAAGAATGAAGAAGGGAAAGTATCATCTGAAAAGTGGAGTGCAAGTAAAAATATATTTGCTTTCCTCCAGAAACCTGCTTTCTAATATTAGCACATTTTGAAATGTGGGAGCATAAAAATTCTCCAGCATGGGAGGTGTGTTTCGTGCTTATTTAAACAAATGTTGCTGCCTACTCTTCACTTGGTATCTCATTAATGAGGAGGACTTTTCCAGTGTGAAAACTCTGGAAAGAGTGCTTTTTCTGGAAAGAAGTGGGATTTTTCATGCCAGGTGTTGGAAGTTTTATTCCATGTGTTTCTTGTTAGCCTATTTTTGACATGGTAACCACATATTAAATGGCTGCATGTTAGCATATTATGAATAAGAGGGAAGGGCTTGCTGTTGTAACATCCATGATAAGAAACTACAATGTGTGTATGAGAAGGGCTCTGACAACCCCTGTTTATTATCAGCTACAAGTGTTTTTTTACTGTTTGTATGTAAATGACAACCATAGATTATCATCGTTCACCACCGTTTCTCTGTTCTACTCTCAGGAATGTTTTGTGCATTGCATATAGCACTGTTTAACACAGTTTTGGTTTTAATAACCATGATGGCTATGTATTCAATAAGAATACCTTAAGTTGTGGAGGTTTTGCTACAGGAATGCTGTTCCTTGTTGGGTTGTTTTTTCTTGCCCAAATCTGCTTTAATGTAAGCTAATGTATTTGCTGCTTCTGTTAGCCAAATTATTTATAATAGAACTGACATTAATCTACAAAATACCTTTTATAAAAATTTTCATAAACATTATTATTACTTGAACAGTGACTTCCTGCTTGTATGTGCTGTTTGTGTATGAAATGCTTCCTTAAAATGTGAAGATGAAGGTAGAAAATTTCTGAAAACCTTTTCCTATTTGATCAATTCTTTTGCCAGCACTCCTTTAAACTAGCAGCAGTATGTTTCATATTCTTGGACATTGTTGGTTCTGTAGATGATCCAGAAGTGTCTCAAAACTACATCAGCACTTTTGGTTTGGGGTTTTTTTTCCCCCCATCTATGTCAATTCTGTGCAGCTGTCTGTTTGGTCTCCAAATTTGTGGCTCCTCAGAAAATAACATTGTGAGCTAAGACAAAACTAAAAACTGGAGGCAGAAGTAATGTGCTTTCTTAATAGTCCCAAGATTTCAGGACATGCAATGACAGCTGGTAGAGAATTGGTAAGGCTTTTGGTTGGGATTCTTTCATTGCCACCTTTTTTGTTTGCATAAACATTCTTCTTCCATTAGAAACCTCCATGAAATCAGATTTTTGGCTTTCTTTCATCTCTTGCTATTGTGTTAAATATAAAGTTTCTGAAAGAGATATTTGGCACAATAAAATAACTGAAATGGAATGTAGTCCTTAATTGTTAAAAAGGGTCTTGCAGGTTGATGTCTTTTTTTTCTTCTAAAAGGAGAGAGAAGACATAAAGAGGAGCTTTTCTTTTTAAAAAGCTGATGTTTTAGGTACAGTATTTATAGACTATTACTTAGTGTGATGAAACCTAATAAATTCTGTTCTTAAAAATTGTTTTCCTTACTTTGGAATCCTTTTAGTTGTAAATCATCTCTGACTGCATTGTTTCATTTCTAGCTTGCAAGTAAATAGGTTGATTTTTCTCATGTTTTGTTTTTTTTCTGAATAATTTTTGTTACAATCCAATTCTCCTGTGTTGGCTTTTTCTTCAACTTGCTCTCAAATGCATAAACACATGCATTTACCAAACAATTGTGTCATGTGAGTGGTGTACTGTGATAACATGCAAAGGTTCTTGAAGTAACTTCAAGTATCAACTGGGAAGGATTTCTATTTAAAATAACCCATGAAAAGCATGTAACATGAGAAGATATGGATGTCACAGTGTTACAGATTAATTGATTCTCTAAATACACAACCATTTTGTTTCTATTTAAAGTGAAAATGGGTCTGTCAGAATGCCATACCATTCCTAATTTGGATTGTCATATATAATGCTGCTAGGTAGCACTTCTCATCTATAGATATCAAAGTGCTTTACATGGAAGGTAAGTATCACTGTCCTCCATTTTACAAATGGGGAGATTGAGTACAAAGAATTAAAATGACCTTGCTCAAGGTCACCCAATAGTGGGAAAGGCACTACCTGGAAATGAGCCCAGTCACTGGATTCTGCAGGTGCTGTCTTATACTTCACTTCAGCGACATAAGCTGACCTTTAAAGATACACAACACATTTATGTATGGTTGCAAAAGAGAAAAGCAATTTGGAAATCAACAAACATTTACTAAATAATTTTCCAGTTATATGAGATTTTATTTTTCAAAGTATAAGTACATATATAGTCACCAAAAATCACTCTGTGTTGGCTCTGGCAGGCATCTCTTAAAATGTGGGTAGTTAAATGTAGCTTTACTCTGATTAGATTTCATCACAAAGCCTTGCAGAAGAGTCTTACAGTAGCTGGATCATGTGAGAGACACTATATGTGGAGTCTGCATCTGCAGACTGAAAAACACATCTCTTATTTTGCAAAAAAGCATTTCCTAGTTCAAGAAAATCTTAACTTAGCCATAATATTTACATGCTCTGTGATAAAAGAAAGTTACACAGTTTTGCAATATATATGAAATGGAAACTTACTGTATTTTATTTACCCCTAAATGAACAACTGAAAATCCTATAAAACTTAATACTTACCTTCAAAATGGGTGTAGATTGAGCCTGGTAAAGTGCGTAACTTTCTTCTCCTTTAGAATGAAGTCACCCTGCTGAGAAATGAAGTGGCACAGCTGAAACAGCTTCTTCTGGCTCATAAAGATTGCCCTGTAACTGCCATGCAGAAGAAATCTGGCTATCATAGTGAGTAATGTTCCATTACCTATAGCCTTAGGCTGGATCAGTGAAATACTGCCGAAGTGAACTGACTGAACATTAAAATTGAGAAATGCAGTTCTAATATTGCATTAAAGATTTATTTTTTATAAAACCTCAAAGGTTATTAGAAGACAAGCATGAATATGTGATACTTAGAAATATGTTGACATTCTTTCTGTCAAAGTGTTGCATAACATTGAAGGGTTTATGTTTTAATAAATGCATATGATAATTAGGATTTAAGGACTATTGGTTACTACACCTGCTTTGGAAAATATAATTAGAGCATTAAGAGCACACGAAAAAACATTTTTTATACTTTATCTCACCCTAGTACTGTGAAAGGTCCTCGTGGGTTTGTTTTTTTTCCTTCTTCATAATGAGATTTCAGTAGAGGTAATACAACAGCTGTCCTCATTTACCATAAGATCCAGCATCAGTCAAGCCATTAAAATAATCAGATGCAGGTTCATGGCTGCTACTGTACAATGTCTTCTAGGTTGTTTTGATTTCCACGGCGACTACTTTTCTATAAACAGGGCATTTTTGAAAAGCAGTCCTGTAACTGAAGGGAATACTGAGAGTTTCGGTAGCATTTTTGTTCCTCATAACTATTATGTAAAGCTGTTCATTTGCCTTTTTTTTTTTTCCTTTTCTTTCCATCCTTCCAGCATTTTAAAGGTTAATTATGCTTTTCTGACTTGTAACTTCCTTTTTGGATACGATACACAGTGCCTGAACCAGCTGCTGCTGTAGAATAAATGGCCAATTTTGTCCATTGTACACAAATTTGTTACAAATAACTGAGCTGGGAATGCATTAGGCAACATTCATAATATATAACCCACAGCTTTCCTTTTTATGATTTAGTGATATTTCAGGATATTTGTAAATGTGAAGATTGTTTCTGCCATATGTAGCCACTTCATTTTAATTTGCCAGTGTCAGTAATTCAGGAGAATAAAGGAGAATAAAGGAACATTTTGTATTGCATGCAAACAGATCCTCAGGTGCTTGCGATAAAACTTAATGGCCACCATCTTTACTTGTAGTCATTGTAAGCAATTTCATCAGAATGGGCAATATTTTTTAATTTAAAAGATTCAGGAGATTTAGCAACTCTCTATTGTCCATATATATTTAGAATACTGATTTTTGTCAGTTTTGAGTTTATAAATCTTGGTCCTTTGATCTCCAGTCATTTTGACAAGATGGAAAATAGCATCCTGGAGTAAATTGGAACAGTAGAGAAATATGTTTGGGATTTATATTAACAATGATTGCTGCAGGGATGAGGCCATTATGGCTCCCATCTGACAGAACAACATAATTTGATATGGAAGCTACTAGGGGATAATATTATGCATGCAAAGCTTTTGGGGAAAAAACAAAAAACAAAACAACTAACCCAAACTGTAGGTTTCTTGAATTTTGATGTTTTGGTTATGTGTGATCCTGAACTGGCATGAAAATTACTTAAGTCTTAAACTGGCAAGCTGATTGCATCCTAAAGATTTCTTAGTTGAATTAGCGAATGGCCTGGTTTGTAATAATTATTTTCTGCCTCAGAATAGGGCTGTAATGTTCCTAATTCAGTAAAGAATGCAAAACAAGGAAGAGCTAAACTACCAATAAGTGGGGAAAACCTACATTGAGGGGGGAAAAAAAAATAGTGAGCAAGAAGATTAGAAGCATAGTTCACCTAGTTTCTTGAAAAGTCTCTTGAAAGTAAAGGTATTAATGCCATCCCTCTGAAAGAATTTTACCACATTATCTCCATCTGAATATTGCTAGCAAAGCATGCTGGCTAAGTGACAGAGCCACAGTAGAAGTTATGCGAGGCAGAAATTACTTCAGTTAATATTTTTGTGGAAATGGTGTTCATTGAAACTATGTTTAAATACACATATTATGTTCATCAAGTAGTTTAAGTTGAATTGCTTCAAAAATTGTATTGAGTGCTTTAACAGTCTGTCCCTGTGGAGAAAATTGAAGACACCAGATTATAGAGTTCCTGCAGTGCTGAATATCATGTGCTGCTGAGACAGTGCTTGTTTATATCACGTAGACCATGTTTTAACACCTAAAAGTCCACAGTTTAATGGGGGTTTATGTGTGATGTACTTTAATAGGCACAAATAATGCATTGCTTTTCAGGGTATTTTAGGCACTTACTCCCACATATCTTTTAAGAGCTCTTGAATTTCCCAGGCACATTTTTGTCTTAGGCCAAATTTTTCTTCTAAAATGGTTCTGGGGATATTTTGGGGTTTTTTTCCTTATTTAAAAAGTGTTGTGCCTGATTCAAAAGAGTGTCATCAGGACAGAGAAACCAGAAATATGGTTATTGCACTTGGAGAGAATATGGATGAATTTCTTCTGCAATGTTTGAGTTTTCAGCCAGTTCAAGCTTTATTTCTGAGAGAAAGGAATGCATCTTTAAACTCGAGGTGGGGAAAGGAAAGTGCTATGCATAGGAGAAATCTAAACATTGTTCATTTATTTTTCGTTTTGGCTCTTCTATACCAGATTATTTCTAAAAGTCTTCTGCAGTTCTGTATTTTCATAGGCTTTTTCTGGCCTTGGAGCAGGAAAATGGTGAAAACCTCTGACAAGAAAATGCATCAGTGAAATCAGAGTTATGAAAAAAAAAATACTTTAAAAAAGGATGATTTTAGGTATTTTTAAAAAGGGCATTATAATATTCAAGAACGTTTGTCTGAAATGTGTATAAGGAAAGATAAATAGAGGCTGCAGTGTAGATGGTGTTAAACACATTTTTTTTTGTGTGTGTTATTTGGCTAGTTTTAAAGAAATGGTAGAAGATGGTTAGCCAGCTTCAGACCTCAAATAATTTGAACCACTCAAATGACTGTTCTTAGAGCTTGTTTTGGACTGGCAACTGTCCTTCGGTGGCTGCTGGGGATATTCACAAAGGCCAACTCACTGGAATGAGCATTTAATCTAGGCACAAATCAATCAGTCTTTATTACCTCCTCAGAAGTTCCCTCTCTGCTTCGGTTGGCATTTTCAAAATCCTTTGTGTAGCTCAGTCTAGCCCACACTCTTCTCTGTTGCTTCTTCTCATGACACAGCCCATCTAGGAACTAGGTGGCCTCCAGGAAGTTTGATGTAGGTCTGTAAATTTTCAGCCTTCTAATGTACAGCACACATTAATTCTGTAGATCCATTTCTTATTTGGACTGTGCATTTTCGTGGGTCTGAGGCAAAGCTGGGGGAGCCATTAAAAAGCTAAAATGCCTAGGCTTTTTTCTACATTAGTAGCTGCATTATGATTCTAGTATGTGTCAGTTGCACTGTTGAAACCACAGTCCTGCGCCTGCCAATTGTTTGCTCAACTGAAAAAAGATTCATTGGAACTTAAAAATGACATTCCTGCGTTCTTCTAAAAGCCTTTGTTCTTTATTCTCAATCTTTGGGCTTAAGAAAATTTCCATATTCTGTGAGTAGATTTTCTTGTTAGGTTTTAATTCTTCAAATGGAGTTTGGTATTTTTCAGGAATTGGCACTATAGTTTCCATTTTTAATGTAGTTTGCATGTATTCCTCCTTGGTTTTGCATAAGTTCCTATAGGTCTTGTTAGACGTCTAGCAAAGACAAAGTCTTGTTGAATGGTGTTAACTGAACTGGCACTTGTTTACGTGTTCAAGGAGTAGGATGTAGTCATGGTAGTTGGGTTATGGTCGGACTCTATGATCTTAAAGGTCTTTTCCAACCTTAATGATTCTGTGATTCTGCGTTCTTTCTGTTCTTGAATGGGCAAATCCTACTGAGGATCACCCATGTGTTTAAGAAGTATTTTCTTCCTCTTGCTGTGTACAGTTACCATGTGACCTTAGGATATGTGGTAACTGTCCGCAGACCTAGCTCACTATCGGCTGTCTCTGTCTCCCGTAGTGCCTGAAAGATCTTTATTTGAAGAAATGCAGTATCTATGAAATAGTTGGCCTCATGGAGAAGTACATTATGATACTTTCAAATTATTATGTCCGTGTTTGTGTTGTAGTGGTGTAAGAGAAATTGCTGTATTGTTTGTGTAGAGAGTGTTTCATAGAAAGAAATACAGGGATTTTGCTTGTTTACCCAACCTTTCTAACCTTACTGTTCTTTTCCAGAAGCAGTCAATAATATAAATGTTGTTTTCAGGCTTTAGAGGAGCATGTGGTTAGTATGCATAGAGTTGCTCAAGATCTTGGTGACTTGATTTGCTAATTTAATGAATTTCCCTACCCGTAGCTAGTATGTCCTATAAACCTCACTACATCATAAACTTAATCTCCTCGTCATTTGTTCATGCTTAGTGCTCTGCTTTTGTTGCTGCTGTTAGCCTGGTTTTCTGTGGAGAGGAGAGGCTCTGGTACCATAGTATTGTTCATCTTTCAGTGTGTTGTCCTTTCCATCTCCTCTTGCCCTGGGTAACATGAATTTGTATGCCAGTCTCAAGCAAATCTGAAAAGGATTGCAAGGAGAAGTCAAGAGAAATTCAAGCGTTGCTCCATTCCTGCGACACACACAATAGTTCATGCTTCTTCTGGCTATGTTTGTATCTTTCTGTCCTGTTATGTTACACAAATCTCCGACAGCCTTTTAAAAGGGACTTCCAGTATTCCATCTGTATGGTGACCTTAAGTGGATAAAGTCAGTGTATAAAACTGTGGAGGGAAATACTTTTTTAAACCTCCACTAAATATCACAGTAACTAAGGTTGGAAGAGACCCCAAGGATCATCAAGTCCAACCTGTTCCAACAGACCTCACAACTAGATCATGGCACCAAGTGCCATGGTACAAAATAGTTATAATTAAAGTTGCTGTACATACTTTTATCTTTAAGTGTAAAACAGTAGGCTTATTTTCTTTTTGTTTGGTTGGTTTTTTATTCTTTAACTCAGCTTTTTGCTTGACAGTCTCAAGTTACAATGTCTTGCCTGACTTTGGCCATTCTGGAAAAAAGGATAATTCTAGCATGTCTCGGACATCTGTGCAGGAAAGGCATTTAAAATCATGCTTAGGTTGTAGGTTCTAGTTTTGCACAATGAGAATTATTCTTCAACCTGATTACTCTGTCATGACTTCAAGTGCAGTAAATAGCATATGTTAAAAATATAAAGTAAATTCATGTAGCACCAAGACACCCCGTAGCATTTTTAATCTCTAAGCATTGCTTATTGACATGGGCATTCTTCACTAGAATTAGGCATTGTGCCCACCAGCTGATATACTGGGTAGGAAATGGGATGATTTTAATCACCACTGAAGAGGTGAAAAATGTTTGTTTCCTGAGTATGCCATACAGCAGGCCATATTTTTTGCTTACAAAGTAGTGTTTTCTTTACCAAATGAATATAAGATTGTTTTGCAATTTGTACTTCATTATACCATGAATTTGAATTATGTAGGCCACGACTGCTGTTACCTGGGATGAGGTGGTGTACATTCAGGGGGAGGAAAAAAATACATTCATTGTTGTTCTTCAGCTGCAGATAAAGACGACAGTTCAGAAGACATATCAGTGCCAAGCAGTCCACACACAGAAGCTATTCAGCACAGTTCTGTCAGCACTTCCAACGGCGTAAGCTCAACTTCCAAGGCAGAAGCGGTGGCCACCTCCGTTCTCACACAGATGGCAGACCAGAGCACAGAGCCCGGCCTCTCCCAGATCGTCATGGCGCCTCCCTCCCAGTCGCAGCCTTCAGGAAGTTGATTAAAAACTTGGATTGCATCGGTTTCTTAGATACACATTTGTGACTTTAAAGGGAAATCAGCAAAAGACCAGTCTCCATCTAGGAGAAATTGTAGCTTAAAATTTCTCATTTTTTAAAATCCATCTTAAATTTGGCTTTAACAATTGGCAGGTGAAGCTGAGACAGAACACCAGTTCTAGTCCCTTTGCAAAAGACTTTTTTTTTTTAATTCTTAGTTTTACTAGTTCTTTTTTGTGCTTAACGTGTAAAGTGTGTGTACAGTACAATGTGGTTATTTCATTTTTAATTGGTATTACTTGAACAAACATTGGGGTGAATTACTAAAGGTCATCCCCAAGACTGTGATAGTAATATTATGTGACATTTTTATACCAAAGTTCTGCATAGTCCCTATTGACTTTGTAACATGAACAAGGTCATAAAGCACTAGGCAAGAGAAAGACAGTAACAGTAAATTTGCTTTTAGTCTTTTTGCCTTTTTGTTGTTTTGCACATTATGAGAGGAAGAACATTGGGAGAAAACATTTGGTTGGCTTTTTAACTGTTGGGGGGTTTAATTTGTTTAATAGGGCCAGTACAGTATATAAGATACAGTACTCTTATGCACATACCTATCCTAGATGAAGAACATTACTAAATAGATTTGATTTTTTAAATTTTATTTTATTGTAAATGGATGTCAGGTGTTATGGGTTTTATTTTCCCCTCCAACAATTTAATTCTGGGGGAAGGAGAGCTTTATTTCTCCAGTCAGAATAGGATATCTCTCATTACCCTTTGTGGCTAGGCTGAAACCAGTAAGCGTATTGTTAATACAGGGTTATCAAGTATGGAATAGTTAGTATTCCAAAGTAGGGTTGATATTTTGTGGATTTTTGAGTCACAGACTAAGGAGTTTGCTCATGGGTTTGGATGCCAGAAAAGCCTAAAAACCACCTTCAGACAACTCAAACTTTTTTTCCTTTTTTTTTTTCTTTTTTTTTTTCTTTTTTTGTCATTGTCTTGTATTTGCAAGCTAACTTGTACTTAATTCTCGTGTAAGCACTGTCATCTTTTAGTAGCAAAAATTTTGATACCTTTCTTGTGGGGGGGGTGAAAAAAAGGAGAAAAAAAAAAAAAAAAGAAAAAAAGAATCAGTATCTACCGTATCTTGGAAACAATGTAATTATAATGTGGCGTGTGTGTGGTGTGTGCGTGAGAATGGTTCAGTAGTTAATGCCAGCAGTCTTTTGCTTGAATGTTTAAAGATGCCTTCAATGTGATGCTGGCTGATAGGTGATTGCAGTTTTAAAGATGTTATTTACTGTGCGAACTTGGATAACTAACATTCCATGACGTAGTTTGTTTCTGATGAGATGATTGTAGGTACACTTTTTCTCATTATCCAGTCATCTGTAGGATATTGAGTTTTTTAAATGTGCCATTATCTATTTTGATTCTGTACTCATGTTCAAAATACAGTACAATATTTTACAATAGATTAAGTTGTTTTTAAAAAAAAAAAAAAAAAAAAGTAGATGTGTGCTTTCAGGTCAGAAAACTTTGTATAATAGCAAAAACAGATGCATAGTAGCAACTGGCAGTAAAGCAGGATTCCATTATGTATATAACAAAGATTTAATGCATTTATAATGGGTTGTGTAGTTCATTTGCTTTTCCTTCTCCACACTATACTATGTGTTTTTAAGTGTCGGTGCCATCAAGTTTCTATTTGATTCAGTTTTAAATCTAACAATGTAATTTGATGCACAGGAAAAAAAAAACAAAATCATAATTTCTACAATATATATACAACCATGTTATAATTAAAACTGGACAAAGAAGTATCTAAGTCATCTATGTATCATTGCAGGGCTTTAAGCATGAAAATAATAGGGATTTTAAATATTTTGTATTTTAAAACTAAGAAAGTTGAGTTGATAACCTCATGCATTTAAAAGTCTTACTTTCCCAGGCTCAAGATAAAAAGCTGTAACAGTTATTGAACGTTTCCAGGATGGTGAAATGCAATGGACCTCTTGTGAGAAGGAAATTAATTGCAAAGGCACAAAATGTGAATTCTGCAAGAAAGCTATACAGTCACTTTTCATTGTAGTTTTGGTGGACTAGATAAGGCCTCATTGATTATACTATAATTTGCTCTCCTAAACACAAAGGCTTTTAAATCATATTTATATAAGTGGAGTTTTTTTATAACAAAACTGTCACGCTTGTAAAATAAGTCTACATAAGTGTATAGGAGACATGTAAACAGTTAATGAATTTAACAGTGGGGCTGGCAAAAGAACCATTAAAATCTGTGTTCAGCAAATAGAGCAAAGTTATTAGTCGTACTACCATGGGTTCCGGTTTGAGACGTATGTCACACTACTTCTGTACTTAGCATTTTGGGTCTTTACATTTGACATGTTTCACAAACTGTACTGTTTTAAATTTTATGTGCAGTTTGCATGAGTAAATCATCAAAGAGAATAAAATCTATCTTTAAGTTATGTTCCTATTTTAATGAAATTATAATTGTTCTAAAAGGCAGCACTGTCGTCAGACTTATTTCTTCACCCTTGAAATTATCATCATTTTTCTGGAAGTCATTAATAAGATGTCAAGGTGTGGCTGCTTCCACCCACCACACAAGGTAATGTTATGGAAAGAATGCATATGGTTCTTTAGGAAATAAGACAAATTCCATTGCTCTGCACTTGAGCTGTAGCAGCTTCTGAGAAACAAGCTTTGTATTATTGGTTCCAGGAGCCCAAGGTAATCCATAGACAAAGGAGCTCATAAACAAATGATTTCTGGTTACCCTTAGTTCCACGGGAAAAGCTCTATGTGTAATCAGAATTTCCAGCTAACTTCCATTTATTTTACCTTATTATACATGAAGCCCAGAAATAACAGCTGTAGTCGGATGACGTGCCCACAGTCGTGTTGTGAAAGGTTGAGAGAAAAGCCCCTGCCCTTATACTTCATTTTTGGAATATTAAAAATGGTTTGGGCTTATTTACGAATGTTGGAAACAAAAATGGAGTGGCACATTCTGTTCTATCAGCATTTGAAAAGCTCTTGAGCGAACCCTGAATACCGAGGCTTTAAAGGAAACCGAGGGTGAAGCTGCTGTGTACTTGACATTTATTGAATGTTTTGACCAAACGAAATTAAACTGCGCGCAACTTTGAACCCAATGTGAGAATAATGCTGAAGGCTTCTTGTTGCTTATGTTCTTTTTCTGAGTACAGGAGCTATTTATGCTTGTTACTCCAAGGGGAAACCACAAAGGCTGTATAACAGGGCAACTGGGATGGAGGGAAAACTAACCCACTTTTAATGCCTACACTGTGGAAAGACCTGGTTTACACCTATCTAATCCAAGCAAGCTTTTTCTTTTTAAAATGTTAATAGAGGCTGGGCAAAGAAAGGTATTACCCTGATGGAAGAAGATGACAGAATTGTTGGATGAGCAGTGCTTTCAGCTACCAGGACTGCAGAAGTAATTTGCTTAGAGACAGACACAAACATTTTAATTGGTCATCATAAATGATAATGAGGAGAAAACAGTGAAATTAAGTGCATCCTAATAAAGTAAGGTACGTTAAATTGCACTGAAGGAAACTTCAGCAGTGCTTCTTGACATGATTAATATACTCATGACAATGTGTCTAATGAAGGCTGTTTGCATTTATGTGCTGCCTGTTGCTTCCCTCAGCAGAGAAATTATTTGAATGTGCTCATTTGCATTGCAGAACAGCAAGTGTAAGATTGGCTTACAGTAGTCTTTACATTTATTTTTCACCATTTTATCAGCAGTAATACAGTTACGGTGTATTTAACCTGTGTCTTGTACAACACTGAGTGGGGTAGAGCCAGATAACACTATCATGAAATAGTTTGGATTTTCTGAGGTTTATATTCTTTAAGTCCCTTGTAATTTTAACTTTCCATTTCAATACCACTTTTTAATTCTTTTTTTCTTCAGAGAAATTAAGATCATGACCTTTCTCTTTCTTGACTTTCTTCCTCTTCAAAAAATATTTTTGTGTGATGAGCCCCTCAAAGTGCTTATATATTTAGAATGGAATTTCTTCTTAATGCATATTATGTTCTCCTTGGTCTTGTTAAGTCATTATAGCAAGCTTTCAAGAAGTTATTCAAGAAAGGAATTTCTATATGCTGTGTATCTTCAGCTAAAATAAATATGAGACGCTTATGAAATCCTAGCATTTACATCTTCCTAGAACAAGATCTATTACTACATAGGTCTGAAAGGGCATCCTGAATCTCCAGTATGGAAGTTTTAGTGTTACAGCAATTTCAGGAGCGCAGGCTGCATGCTGATGGTTTCATTATTCTGCAAAGTGCAACTACCTTCAAAAAGAGTTTGTAACTTCCTAGGTGTGGGGTTAGTTATCTGATGACAGGGCTGTCAACAGAATAACAGCACATGTAAATTTGATCTAATTTGTTTCAGTATTTTAAACCTTGCTCAAAGTCTCCGTCTGTCTTTATTACTGTTTTTAGAGTGATGTTTGCTGTTCTGAGCACTTCTTTTCCTGTTCAGTTTTGGGGAACAGGAGGGAGGTGACCAGAAGGTTCTTAGATTTTTTTTATTTATTTATTTTTTTAATAATAATAATAAACTACTTATAATTTAATCTGGAAATAAACACTTAAGTCTGAAAAGTGGTTTGAAATTATTATGCAAGTACCTTTATTACTGTAAATCCCTAGTTAAAGAAAGTAGTTTGAGCTCCATAGGTTGATTGAAAGGGTAACAAGCACAAAAGCTTGAAGCAGAGAAGGACTCATGCTTCTAGGAAATTTGTTTTTAATACCAGACACAGAGTAGAGAGTAGGTATTTGTAACCACTTTGGACAGCAAGTGATAGCAGTGATAGTCCATCTTACAATTAATGAGCTTAAAGGACAGTACTCTGTAGCTTAAGGAGATCTGTCAGTGCTAGACTGGGAAGATGAGCTTCAGGAATGAGTGTGCTGTCACATAGATGCCTTCAGAGGAACAGAATTACAGGTAACCAGGTTTCCCTCACCTAACTTGCCTAGGGCTAGCTTAATACATCAATGTACAAACATGAGTTATTACAATTCCATTTAATATCATCTATCCCCAGGTGAACTGAATGCAATGAATGCAAGTCTGATGGGTGTATTAAGCTACCCCTAAAACAAAAGTTAACATTTTTTTTTTTCTACTGCCTAAAAAGTCCCTGTCCTTATTTTGCTGCAAGCTAGTATTGGCATGATACATAAATAGTATTCTCCTCCCTCTAGCTGAATCACTTATTCTAGACCATTACAGAAGGCAAAAATACTGTCTTTGATGAATTGCTGGACTGATCCATTTTAAGAAACTGAATTATTCAAAAAGCCTACTAATCTGTTTATGTTTAAAAATAAAATAGGAAATTACATCCATGTCCTACATCTAGGGTCCTAATCAAGGGAAAAGGGAGATAAGTAAAAAAGAGAATGAGCCCACTGCTTCTGCAGCAAAGAAAATAAATTGCCTTTCTGAATAAATTGAGGAAATGAAATGGAGAGGGGAAAAAACAAGTCCACACCATTTGCCCACTATTCCCTCTGAACCAGAAGGTGCTGTATTTCACAACTCAATTACACCAGCCCTTTGCTTTGACACTCTGACACAGAGATGCATTCTGTGATGATCTATTTCTTCAAACTGTTTACAGTGATGTTAGAAATGTTTTGATCTCACTTGAGGTAAGTAGTATAAACATCCTGTTATTCATGACTGTGTGTTGAGCAAGATACTCTTAAAGGTGATATAACGCATAGTACAGTCATTCCAGTTGTCTATAAAATGCCAGCAAGCTTTATAGTCAGCATGGCTATGATTTCAAAAGAAGTAAAAGGCTAATATTTCAGCTTTTCTTGTTTTCAGTCCTCTCTTTCAGCAGAATTGCTTTAAAGGGATAATGATTTTTGCTGAAGAAATAGATAATCCTTGTAAATGCCACACAGATGCTGTATATTTCACTGAATGATAGGAACATTTTGAACACTTGATCACTTTTGTTGAATATTTAATGAATCTCAAGCTATTAAGTTTACAATTTATCACTTTCACATATATGTGAATGTATAAAAGATTTCTTTATGATGCTTCTGTTTACCCAAACTTTCTAGAGCTCTGATTCTAATAGGACTTAACTCTTTTTTTTCTACTACAAATTGTGCAGTGCTGTCATGAATGCTATGTAAGATGGCTGCTGGCCATAAATCTTTGAGATGCGTTTCCAGTCACCACATAACCAGAATGCTATTTCTGAGTTGTCAGCATAGTTGTCTCTGTCTCTTCTGCCTATTATATGGCACAGCGTTGGATTCCTTGGAATGTAAACATCTTACACTGGCATGGTGGCTTCTCTTCTATGGTCTCTTTAGATGCTGAATACCAGTTTGTTTTATAAACTCTGGACTTTCTTTGTTCCAAAGGTCTGGCAAAAACTCACTTTGTTTCAGGAAAGGAATACATGATCTTTACTTGTTCTTGTAATTCTGTGTCTAGTTTATATTTCATTGGACAAGAGCCCACCCCCACTGAACCCAACTGCCCTTTACAATATGCCAGGTGCCCAGACACTTTTGTTAGGGTGCATAAAATCCTGTGGGTCTTGTCAGCCTAAGAAAATCACTACTTTGGCAGAATTACATTGTTGTAAATGCAAACTTACAGAGATTATAAAGTTTTGGGTTGACGTGTCTGTTAATTTATTGCAGTCCAGCTCACGTTGCTGGAGAATGCTATTAAGCAAAACTAAATTTTTTTAAAATGCATGTGTATGGTTACAAAACCAATGCAAGAACACCTACAATTTTGCACTATTCCATTTCCTCAAATATTTTGCTTAAACAAAAGCAGCTTTCCTTCAATGACAATTTCAAAGGGAATTGTGCCTGTTTTATGAAGGGGTGAAGATTAGTTTTACCTTAGTGAAGTTAGATTCCTTCTATAATGAGGCTTTCCCAAGCAACTTGCAAGAGTAGAATCCAATTTAGCCTGCTGTTAATCACCATAAATGGTTCTGTCAGTAAATATAATTTAGTCAAAGAAAATCTGAGTGATTTGTAGACTTTCTGTGCATTGTGAGCCAGCAATTATCTCCCATTTTTCCGTATAACTCAATATTGCATTTCTTCCTACAGCCTGAAGTTACTCCTCCGAAGTCACTGTCAACCTAGAACCACACCATAGTATAGCCTAAGCAGGGAAGCTTTTTTTCTTTAATATTTTCTCAGTATTGCTCTTCAAGTGCTCAGAAATTAATGATGCTTGTGTTCATGGCTTATTCAAATACTGCTGTAAGCCTCCACCCTCAAAGATTTTGATAATTGATCTACCAATAGCTGTTCAGCCCATCTGCAGCTAGCAGCAATTACCTCTGCTGTTGCCAGTCAAGTTTTAGATCTGTGAAGAGCAACAGACTTTGGTGTGAAAGCTATACTTCAGATACATTGACTATATATTAAAAAAAGAAAACCAGTTGAAAGTGAAGTGTTTCTGAAACAATGGTATGCAGTTTTGTATTACACAAAAAAACCCTTAGTTGCTGTTCAAAGAACATACTTGAAATATATTTTGGCTTCTGACTGCTGAATTTTGCTGTGATGAACTGCTAATCAGACTGATATATCCTCAGCACAGCAGTATTTATGATGATCTGATGGCAAAAACATCCTCATAATGATGTGTATATTTGCATACATGCAAAACTAAGTACATTTATTGAAGGTGTTTTGACTTTCTGTAATTAAGAGTTAACAGTGCTCTAGTCTCTTTTAAGGGACAGAGTAATAGTTCACTTCTCAGTCTCCCATTTTACTGCAGAGTAAGGGACACCCTCTTGCATGGTTTTAGTCCAACACTGAGAGGCTTATGAACATTAAAGAAGCTACCTATGTGTCACCCTGAGATATGCCCAGTAGAACTTCACTGGGTACAGCATCTAGGTATGATACATTGTATTCTGCAAAGATTAGCAGTGGAAATGTCATCTCATAAACCAATGCAAAGTATAATATTAATAAGGGAATATTATGAAATTAGTATTTAATAACAGTCAATTTGTAACACCTCTGTTTCTAAAACAGGAATTTTTTGTGTTGCAATGTGAATTAATAACACAGGAAACACTGTGCACAGTTGCTGGAACAAGGCATTTCTGGCAGATTTCCATGGCATGCTTGAAGTCTGTGAAGAGGGCTATTTAAAAATGTGGAAAAGACACTTGGTAAGTGCTGACTCCAGCTCAAACGCCAACCTTATGGAGCAGAGGGTTGCAAAGTCAAAAGCTATAGCTAAATAAAGGGGATTTATAAATTTGGAAGTGCAAGTGTCTCAGTTTAGTGATGTCTTGCTTATACAATGGACAATCAATTATTCATTGAATGAGTTAAGCAATTCCATTTCCCACTGTTTCCTAAGGTCTGTAACAAGTAATTGGAAACCTGGGAGTTTCTAATTTCCCAGGAACAAAATGCCATCTAGTGGCAACTGCTGCTTATTTTGAGCAAATAAGGGTTTTTTTATATTGTCAAAGATTTCACAACTGTTTTTCCTGTAACACTGCATTTTATAGCACATTAAGCTCTTGAGAGAAGACAAAAGATTGGGCGAAGGTCCAGCTTTCCCAAATCTGTGCCCACAGGGGCTGGGATGCCACAGAGCTGCTGCCTGGCAGCTTGGGAACAACCTCTCTTCAGCTGCCAGCCTTGATAGTAAAGCTTTTCCAGCTCTACCACCTGGTTGAGATCACTGATCTACTCACACCACACACAGGAATCTTCTCTGCTGTCCTCCAGCAATAATGCCAGGCTCAGACACTCCCTCCAACCAGACACTTGAACAGCTACATCTTTGTGGGTGAACTCCATTTGGGTCCCCACATTCTTCCTGGCAGCATCTTTTACCTATGTGGACACCATGCTGGGTCTTCTTCTGGGAAGGAACCTGTTACAATCAACTGATCTCATGAAGTCAATGAAGATGGCATGACATCAGTTCGCTGGCCTGTGAAGGACTTTGTGGATAGATAAAGAAATCCTGCATTATGTTTCTTGATTGTATGATATTTGCAGTAAACTGCAGCAGATTAGAGAGTCTGGTAAACAAGGGCGCTCACAGCAGAGCTCACCAACGGGGTCCTTTTGAGAGTTCACAGTGCTGTGGGCTTACCACCTTTGCTGGCACCTGTCACACCCATCTGGTCCTCTAGGATGCTGCTCATTTTCTCCCTAGGGCATGGCACTGGACATTGGGCAACAGCCAGTGCAGCTGCAAAGAAAGAGAGAAAAAATGGAACTAGAGTAACACTGGTTTAGGTTGGAGTAAATTGTCATGAAAGCTCATTTTGACAGGGGGAACAGGAAGAGTTTGGGGAATGTTGACAAATGCAGTCTGAAAAGCATCAAGAAATGTCATCTTTGTCACAGCTGAAAATACATGAGGAAATCCCTAGACCTGGGACAGCTTCTTAAAGCTAAACCAGTGGCTTTCTCTGAGCAACAACTGCAGTCCTGCAGGTGTTGTGGCTACATCTCATCTCAGTGACATGTTTTCAGAGCAGCAGGATGCTCTGAAGAGGATATTATTCTTCACAGGTAGAAGGAAGGTGTTCTGTTGTGCACACAGGAAAGAAATCTTAAGAACTAATGGTCACACATTCAAACCTTGAACTAAAGAGGAAAAAATAGTGAAGACAATCTGTTTCATAATGATCCATCTGAACTTCGCATCTGTTTTCTGAAGCTATCAAGCTAAATACAAATGTAGGTGAATCAGTATATGGTGCCTACGTGATGTTTTTCATTCCTTCCATTCCAAAGAACTGGACAAAAGACAGGCAATATTACCTTTAATGTTTATGTTTCTCATATATGGGTGATGATTAGACTCTATAAAGAAAAGATCAATTTTAATGCATTAATGCTGTTGATTTTGTCACTCCTGGAGAATAAACATTGCATTTTTCTTGTCCAGTGTTAAAACACTTTGGGACACGTTCTTCTTAAACATATATCCATCTGGGAGCAGAATGAAGACAAGTTTTCCTTTGGTGGACTGAAGAACCTGGTTTGTAACAGTAAGAGACCAACTGGTAGTTGAAACTTTGCAGCAACCCACAGTAAACTGCTGAGGGCCTGGGTCCCCCTCCTCATGCAACACTGCACAGTGTTACCCCAAGAGCTTTGCTTGGTGGTACCTTTTCAATACATATTTCCTTGACTTACTGGGGTTTAACAAATAATGTGTTACCAAAAAAAAAAAAAAGCAGCCTTTTGGAAATGCCCCCCCTTGACAGTGACTTGTTGCTGCAGAGGAACACTGAGTTCTGAAGTTGTTGTATTTGCACAGGCTGACAGCACTGGTATGACATCTCTGCTGTGGGCAGAAAACGACTAGGTACTGAGTTTTAGAATGACTAAACTAGGAATTAGTTTTCTGTGTATCTGTGTGGTAGGGAATTATGGGAATTTACAACTGAAAACATGAGGTTGTCCAGATCCAAAGTTGTGCTGTGATGTGCAAGTCAGATTTGCAGGCCAGGTGTTGTGATCTCTCATTTTGTTTAAAACAAAACTACTGCATGCACAGATGAAAAGTCACCAAGTCTTAGTAATTGTCTCTGGCATTGCCAATTTAGGACCTGGAGATCTGCTAATTTGGTATTGCTTTGTTGAGAGGCTCTCCACATGTCTTGGTTAACAATAAGCAAAATGTGCACAACCATGGGTTGCAACTATTTTGTTATTGAAGAAAGGGAAAATAACATTTTTTTCCTTTTATTTTTTTTGCCTTTGTCCCCCCTTTTCCTCTCCCTGAAAACAAACAAACAAAAATCAGTAACATCAGCTACAGAAAAAAGGAAAAGTCTCTCTGTGTGGCCCACATATGGGGGTTTTTTTGGCACAGATATAAGGGTTAGGAAGGAATAGGGTAATTTTGTCCTTTCATAAAGAGTCTTAGTGTTGGAAGACTCACTAAACTATTGTGAGACTGGCAGATCAACTAATAAATAGTGAAAATCTCACTCTTAATTAAATCTATTACTTGCAGGATTGGTTTGCCTCATCTCCAGGAGCTCTTGATTTGAACAGCTTGTTTAACAGCAAAAGCTACTGATCTTTTCAATAATACTTTAGAATCATTAAAATAAAAAGCTTTAATCTCCTTCAGCCCTTTGAAGTTGCTTTGGTTAATGTCATCTCAACTGTGATCCTGAAGAGGTAATGCTGGTCTTGAAAGATACTTCCAAAGTTACGCTGTGCTGCATTTTGCACTCTGCTGCTGTTGCCTGCCCGTTTGCACAGTTAGCTGTGGGAAGTGCAGTAAAGCAGAAAGTTACTGCTGGTGCATCTGTCTGCTTGCTTGTTTGGGATGATTTTATATTCTCCTTCAAAAGTCTCCTAGACACTTGCTGAACTGCAAATCATTTATCTAGTGCTATCTCAATATTTTGAGACGTGGACTTGGAAGCATCTTCAGGTCATTAAAGTTTATTCTACAAAGGCACTTGATAGCTAGACTGTGTATTTCTGTACAGCAGGAAATTCTCAGAGCATTTCCAAAGTTCATTTCCTAGGCATATAGTCCATTTTGTAAACTATCACATAAAATTCAATTTAAAATTTAATGTTGGTTCCCTTCCCAGGGCCATACACACTTGAGCTTTAAAATACTCTCCAATATTTCCTGTGGTAAGAAACTTCGATTTTTTTCAGAAGAATACTAAGCATGCTAGAAGATGCAACTCTGAGAAGTAAGTTACATGGGAGAACTAATATTCTCATTAAAAAAACATTATGTTTGACTTGCTTCAGTAACACGTGCATTGGCTTCTCTAAGAATGCAGAAATCACTTTGGAGGTTCTGCTATTAGAAAATCAAATAACTGCACTAAGAGAAGGCAGGTTCTATGTAGCACTTCAGAACTGCAGGTTTCAGTTGCATATGAGAAGGTTTATTTCCTTTGGCAATTCTTCACAGTCACCCAGAGGATCTAGAAGTCTCAGTGAAGCGCATGAAGAGCTACCACCAATTCTGTGGCAAAGTTTATAGATTCAAGTAGAAGATCATCTGCTCAGAGTTAAAGACACTTTGAATAGAAGTGTCTTGTAGATTATTTTGGAGTTGATGCCTAGCTTTTTCTTAATTTTCAGTGCTTATATATGAAATTATACTCGTAACAGTTTATTCCTAGGACTATTTTGCCAATGGGTTGCCTTCTGTCTTTAGACTTGCAATTACCTTTTTTTTTTTCCCCAAATACATAGAAGCACTACTTCAACTAATGCCTTGATATGTATTTCTAAGCATGGCATAAAAAGGAAATATTATAAAAGTTAAAAAGAAGCTATAAGCTGCATTTTTACAGCCAGTATAAACACACTTGGGTGTTTTATAGCCATCAGTATTATCTCCTTTGACACTTGAGGCTTGTCCCTAGGAGACAGAAAGCAGAAACTTCCTGGAATTTCTTTAATTAGCCTGTTCGTTTCACTTAATAAAACAAGCAATCAGAAACATATTGTGTTTCATACACAGGACTCCTAAAAATGTAACTTAGAGCATGTAGCTCTCACATCTGAGCAAAAGTGCAAGCAATATTGACATCTCCTAGTATTTTAATAACTGATACTGCATTAGAAGTCTGTGCTGATGGGATATGCTACTAAATGTGCACATGAGTAATAAGAAAACTCATAAAGAGTCTGGTGGTAAAGTATATTCAGACCAGCTGCAAATAAAAACAACATTTGGCAGTTATAAATACTTGAATCACTCACCTGTTTTGATATTGCTCACTCTAAACATCACCTGGAACCTGTTCCAAGAGGAAAACCAAGAGTGTCAGTAAAAATCCTCACACACTGAGCAACCACAATCCACAGTGAGAATGATGGGGTGACTAGCACCATGTTTGTGTGCTTGCACCCTCAGGAAGCTCACACCCTAAAGGAATGCAAGTGTCTGTTTTTGTCAAATCTAGCACTTGATGTGACAATGATTACAAAAGAAACGTGGATAGCTCTGGATTTTCCCTCTCCATACACCACACTTAATTTTCTAATCCTTTTCCAGCTTCTGTTCTTAGGAAGACCAGTCTTTCCTCAGCACAGCTGCAGTGCTGGAAGTACCTGTAAATTTGTGCTTGAAAGTATCTAGAGGACTTCACAAATTTTTATTAAATAATAAGGTAAAGGTGAAAGTCTGGAATAAGGTAGGTCTTGACTATATCAAGATGTGGCAGGTTACCTGTCAGAGAACCTGAAAGTAGCCACTTCATTCAGAGGAAAAGAAGGCGTACTTCAGATGTACCTAGTCCAGGTTGTACTGTTCTCCAGCCTACTTGTGTCAGCAGTGTTAGAGCAGTGATGTTACTGAGGGGGAAAAGGTGGGTGATGTTGTTGGAAAGTGCTGCTGGTTTTACCTGTTGCATGGGGAAATATGGCTATAAATAGTAATTCTGGTGCAATCTTTCTTTTTAATGGAAATTACATCAAAGATTAAGATGACATGATTTTGCCCAGATACACACATAGCATCTACTATATCTTATTTATAGTACCTGTTCATGATGTAAGTATCATATTTACACACATCATGGAAATACATTAACTGGGAGCCATAAATTAAAAGTCCTTAAGAATTATTTTAGAAAGGACTCAGGAAACGTAGGCAAAAGGGAGCCTTTTCTTTGATGCAGTTTCATTCAAAATTGGCATAATACCTCAAAACATCAATCTAAACACAGCAAAATTTTTAGATGTTAAGCAAACAGCTTTAGTTTTGTTTTAAAATTAAGATTGTGCTCCTGTGCTGCTTTGATTCACTTCTAATGTAACCAGAAAAAAAAAAAAAACAACAAAACTCTCCAAAGGTTTTCATTGTCACTTATGTCTGTCAAACATGTTTTCATGACCCAGATAGTCAAAAGCAGACATGTTAAGCCCAGTTTTCATTTCAGTGATGTACATTACCTCCTGAGTACTAAACTTCTCTAAGTTGCTATGGGATATAGTGTGTTTTTTGTTGATGTGGATAGGATGCCAAATGTGAGCTTCTAATGTGGCAGTTGTGATTTAAAACAAATTATGGTGGATATGTTACACGTCTCACTTTTTTTTGACAATGATCATCAAATTTGACATGCAGGTTCCTCCCAGTAACTGTTACTGAGCTAGTCTGTACCTTGTAGAGAAAAGAAAATGCAAACAAAACCAAACAAAAAACTCCCATACAAACAAAAAACCCAACAAACACCCCAAAATCTACAGAGTAGCACAGATCCCAGTAAAACACTGTTTATGTCTGGTTTGTAAAGGTTGCTCGTAGCTGCTGCACTTGAGGTACAGATTCTTTCTCCCTCCATGCCTATACAGTGTTGGGTAATAATGTATTTAAGTAACTTATTGTGGCATTAATAATGAACTAGAACAGTGCCCAAATGGTAAGCTCAAATGCCAGTTCTCTCATTTAAGGGAGAATGATTATCCAAAATGCTTATAAAGTGCTATGACAATTCTGGGTTTGGTGACAGGCTTGATGCTATGTTCAAAAAGCTGTGATCTACACAAGTATTAACTAGAAAGTTTGGTAGTCAGCCTTCAAACTTTTTATTGATGACTTTTAGGTTGGATAGAAAAATTGAATTTATCTTACTGAACAAGTGGTCGAAATCTGCCTTGCTCTTTCAAGGAGTAAATGTTCCATTGAAAACAGCATGAACTCTGAATCTCCTCAGTAAGGCAGCCCTTGACCACCTCCCTGACTGCCCCACAACATCCCAGCGATTACACATTAGAAGCTAAATTACATTCTGCAAGCAATGAGGCTTCTATGGTGCTGGTTTTTTTATGCTGTCAAAGGGGTCTGTTGCAGGAAGACACTAACTATGATAACATGCTACTTCTATTCATCAGGTAACATCTCGCTATACCTTCACTTTTACCGCTTTCCATTAATACAAGACAGATTAAATTTATGTGTTTTTTTTTTCCCCCTCACACAACATAATATTTACCAGCTGAGAGCCTTCCTTTACAGTTGTGTATAAATCTTTAATTATGCCAGTGTTTACTTTTAAAATCTCATTTATCACTATATGATTAGTGAATTAGTTAAGGTTTGAAGAATAACTATCTGGTAATTAGAAGCAATTTTGTACCAAACCCTCAGACTAGGTGATGGATCAAAGAAAGGCCACCGTGGAAAACTGCTTAACATCAAGAATGAGGGGCAAAAGAAAGGATGACAAAATGAAAAATACTTAAGCACTGGAAACCAACTCCAAATCTCAGTAATAGAATTTTATGTGAAGAATACATACATAGAATAAACCAGGTTGGAAGAGACCTTCAAGATCATCACGTCCAACCCATCAACCAATCCAGCCCACCTAAACAACTAACCTATGGCACCAAGCACCCCATCAAGACTCCTCCTGAAAACCTCCAATGAGGGCGACTCCACCACCTCCCCTTGCACCTTCTCAGGCTGCGCCAGGGGAGGTGTAGGTTGGATGTTAGATAAAAATTCTACACAGAGAGAGTGATTGCCCATTGGAATGGGCTGCCGGGGGAGGTGGTGGAGTCACCCTCATTGGAGGTTTTCAGGAGGAGACTTAAGCCATAGAAACTGACTAGGGTATTCAAAGAGCCTTGAGGCTTGGGAGACCAGGGTGGGGGGAGAAAATGACAACAACCAGACCAGAAAACAGCAGGTTATGTATATATTTCTCTTCCAGAGACTTTGTTCTTGAGGCACACTTTGTAAAAATACCCCCCCAAATATTCCTACCAAGTGACAAGAATGTGATGCTAACAAACCCATTTTGAAAAGGAGGGCTTTTCAACAGCTGGAGATCCAGGGGAATAAGAAACCAAGCTCATCCTTGCTGCCATTTCAATCAAGGTCATACAAAATTGGCTTCTCTTTTTCTTCTCTCCCCTGCAAAAGATCAAATGTGTGAGCTGGGGGTCTCCCCGAAGGAACAGCCTCTCTGGACAAGCAGGGTCAGGCCTGGGCTTTGTGCAAGCTGCTCCAGAGCATCCAGCTTTCCTTCCCTCAACCCAGTGGAAGGTAACAAAGACTTAGTGCTGAGTGAGCTCCAGCTCTCTTCTAACGAAATTCCCAGAGTTGTAGTTAAATAATTGTTATTGTTGGTATACTAAGATCTGCTGCCTTGATAAGGCATTATATAATTTTAAGATAATGTTGTTGTTAAACAGAAATTACCAGGAGGACTTCAGGTCCATTCAAAAATCAGGGTGTGGAGGAAGGGACCTTCACCTACTGAACTTAAGGCTGATTTTATCTGATTTGTATCTTTGGTTTCTTCCTGTGGTGTCAAGGCTATCAGCCTTTCTAAAAGCCAGAGCTGCCAACGGGTGAGATGGCACATACCATGCACAACCACCCTCCTTGCTATCTTCAGCACCTTTCTTGTGTTAACACCTGCAAAGGTCAGTTGAGAGTTCCAAGTATGAGCTTGCCCATGAAGTCTTTCCTGAAGCTGCTGCTGTTTGCTGCAGACTGCTGGAGCCTGCACCAAAACATCCTCCCAAATGAAGCAAATAATCTAATCAGAAATGATTGAGCTCAGTTTGTTTTGAAAACCCAGATCAGTTGCAGAACTCTTTCTGGCGCTGTAAAATATGACTTCAGTAACTAACTGGCATTAATAGTGAAGGTATTATTAGACAACTGAAATGGCTAATCAAATTACTCAGACTGATCTTAACAACCCTAGTAGTGATAATGATTGTTATGAAAATTAGTGTTAGTCTCTCTGGCCAGGAGAGCATTTCTAATGTAAACATGCAGTTCAGTAAATAGCAATAAAGATTTTGGAGTAGTGGAAGAGTAAAAGCTGGCTATTTCCAAACCACTTTTCATCTACTTTTTACTTTCTTTTAGCCCTGCAACTAAAAACATTAATTCTCAGTACTCCAGTTACTTGATAAACTCTTGCACTTTATTCATGCAAAATGAGAATGTTTTATGAAATCAGGTACATTGTGATAGAATTCACTTAGGAAGGAAAAAAAATAAGAGGAAATGATCACTCTGGGATAAGATGCTTTTTTTTTAACTTTACACAATGAGCAAAATATATCAGCATAGAACCCTATGTTTTGATGTATTTGACAGGCATAACAAAACCTTGTGTTTTTCTTGTTGCATAAGACCAGATTTAAAGATACTGATGACTTCCCCACACAAAATTTCTTTTCTCTACAGGAAGACTCAGTAGAATTCAGTGTGAATGCCCAGACTTCATAGAACACCCCCTTTTCAGACAGACCTTTATGTTCTTAGCTGCTTTGTTGAAAGAAATTATATTTTATGTACTTCACCCTGAGCTGCTCACATACCTGGCACCATTAATTGCAGCAGCTGTAGATGCAGCCTACGTACTTGCCCTTCTTCCTTCAGCCTGCTCCATGGCAAGCCCCTTGTATTTGAACACACACTTCCCACTGCACATCGTTGCGGTAGCCACTACAGTGACCCCAGGGAAGGTGGGACAGGCTGCAAAAACGTGCTTGACTTGGCTGATGTCTCCAAAGCCTCTGTTGAATGTTGCAGATTAGCACATCTATAAAGGATTACATTTGAGTAAACGATTTGCATCTCCGTGCTCGGGCTGGATTTGAATTCCCGGCACACACAGTTCCTATCTGAGAGGCACAGTAGTACCTGATGAGAAACTACTATATCATTAAACAAGGCAGGTCTGATTATCCTGCATATACCGGGCAAGATCTGCAGAGTACTAACTAACCTCAGCTTTAAATAGATGTTTTCACGTTCAACATGCAGACTGTATAACCGAGTTACACGGGCCACAATGCCGTCTTTGATTAAGTACTTTCAGTGCTGAAATGTACAGTCCTGGACAGCGAAAAATTACAGCAGCCGGCGTGACTGAAATTTCTCGCACCAAAACACTTTGAGGTAAATTCCAGAGTTTTGCTCTTTTTCATGCTTGCAGTCATTTGAGTGCAAATTTTCACCTCTCTTTGAAAACAAAAAGCCATGTTTCTCACAAGGCCGTTAGCCCTTCTCCTGCGGGAAGTATGCGCAGCGCTACCGAGGCTGAAGAAGCGCAGGGCGACGCTTGTTGAACGCAGCCCGGTGCCCCGAGACTGATTTCCCACAGAGAAATCTTCTCAGCGGAAAGCAGTCGTTCGAGACGGCTCCAGAGAGTGCCCGAGGGACAAGCCGCGCACTGCCGGTGCCACGTACATGTGAGATGGGACCAAAGCCTCCACCCTCTTCGCGGCCAGGATACGCCACCCGACCACCCCACACGAGGGGACGGCTCTTTCCTTTGTGCCCCGGCGGGCGGCGGGCCGGCCGTGTTGCCATGGGAACCGTCCCGCCGGCTGCGGCGGGAGGAAGGCGGGTCGTGTGGCGGCGCAAGATGGCTCCCCGAGGCGGCGGGCCGCAGCGTGAGCGCGGGAGGGGGTGGGGGGCGGGAGCGGGGAGTTCCCCGCCGCTGCCGCGCATCTCCGACGGTCGTGACCCCTCCCTAACTCCCTAGGGCCCTGCTGTCCCCTGCGCCGCGGGCTGTGGCCGCTCCGCTCCGCCCCGCCCCGCAGCAGCAAGTAGCAGCGGGCGCTGGTGCCGCGGGGCGCCCTGACAGCCCCGCGTCCAACTTGTGTTGCAGGCGCGCCCCGCCGCTGATGCGAGAGCTGCCGCGCCAATGCCAGCGCCGCGCAGCCCAGCCAGACCCCGCCGCCCAGCCAGCCCCCGCCGCCCTCCGGGCCCGCCCCGCCGCGATGGCTCTGACCTTGTTCGGTGAGTACCCGCCGGCGCGGAGCTGCCGTCCCTCATTGTCTGCCGCGCGGCAGCGGCTGGGCGTGGGCGCGAGCGCCGGCTTGAAGAGCTGCCGCAGGCCGAGGCCCGCCGCACCGCCCCGCGCCTGGGGGTGGCAGTGGAGAATAGTGTGCCCCGGAGGCAGCCTCTGGTGCCGGCCGCTGCGTGGGCTCGGGCTGCGAGGCGTGATAGACAAATAAAAGTTGTGGTGCCTCAGCAAGCCCGACGGTCGCTGAGGAGGTGCATGGCGAAGCCTCGGGCTGACTACCGTGGGACCCCGCTCTCCTAGGAGGGTCGCGGTACGGGGCTTAGTTGCCTATAACGATCAGATGCATTTCGGTTATTGTGTTTAAGAGCTCTGCTTCAAGAAAGGACGCTTTGAGTGGCTTATGAGTGTCGCTGTGGTTGGCTTCCCAACCTGAGACAGTGTAGCGGGAACCTGCCTGTGAAAACTGTGCTTCTAACTGTTGAACGTGTGGGCTCTCATGAGTGAGGTTATTAAGCGTGGTAACGCTTAATATATTTAGTTTTACAGTGGAGGGAGAAAAAAGGAGCCACAAACAGCTTCTAGAAACACTGGGTGAATGCAACAATGCAAAGGGAAGCAGAAATTAATATAACGAGCATCTGTACGAGAATTTGCGATAGTCGGGGCACTCTTTCTTGTGAGGAGCTCATGCACCAGGAGCGGTTTCTAGTGAATAGTTTAAGTGATGATATGAAGTCTGAAATGTTTAGACTGTGGATTTTACTTCCTGTGTAAACAAACGTTCTGATTCTTGGGCTGGTGCAATTTCTTAACCCATTGAAACATTTTTTTTTTTTTTTTCTTAAAATTTGACACCTGCTATGTTATTGTGGCACATTAAGCCCTGCCTAAAAATAAGTTTAGCGTGTGTTGCAAGATAGCTCTTCATAGATAAAAATCTATGCACTGCTTGGTTAAGTTACAGAGCTGTTACTTCTATTTCCTGCCTGAGTTTTTCAGGATATGAAAGGTGGTAAATCATAGTTTCCAATGGAGTAAATTGTCATTATAGGCCTGATCTCATTATGAGTTCACATGAGCCAGCAGTCTTCTGGAGGAGTTGGTGCAGGTATGGGGGTGACCCTGCACATTCTCAGTTGCATCAAGCTCCTTAACTGATAAGTAAACATAACACTGCACTCAAATGACAGATTTGTTTTAGTAAAATAGCTTACTGTGGGTGTTACATTGTGTCATTGTAACTTCCGATGGTTGAGAAAAGGTCCAGGCTGTTATCTACAGGCACTCCAGGTAAATATTATAGTTATCCTTAACCAACCAACCAAACAAAAAAGTTAAAAAAAAAAAAAAAGGTAGGCTTTTGAAAATTAGCACTTTTCCCATGGTGAGTAGTTAATATGGTGTTGCAATCTTTGGCTCAAAAAATTAAGAATAATGTTTATTTTTAAACCAAGTGCTGTTCCCAAGTCAAGTAGCTGGTGTATTAAGGTTACATGATTCTTTTCCAATTCATGTGTATTTTATCTACTTAATGTACATCCCATTAATGTACATTTACATTACTAAGTAAATTAGTAAGTAAATAAGTAAGTAAATGATTTTTGTGTGCTATTGCATCTCTTAAACTACATCAATATCTGTAAAAGGGAATGAGCAAGGAGAAGGTAGAGTGGAGTACCCTGCTGTGTATATATGTTAAACTATGTCTTGTCATGGGTAAAACCTCAAGATTTTGCCCTTTAAGAAAACACAAAGTGACAATAAAACAATGCAACAAATAAGTCTAATGTGCATCAACAAATTAATGTGGTGCCTTTCGTAAACGTAAAAGCTTTAGAGTAAATCTTGAACTACGGATGTAAGAGCGGGAGAGGGAGCTATATAAATGCAAAAAATGCACATTATGTTTGCAGATGAGGGGTGATTAACTTATGGTTGAGGTGGCATATCTTAGTGTGTCACTGTGTGTCCTCCTGTCTGTAACAAAGATGGACCACAGTGTATTTGCTTTGAACCTCAAGAGCAGAATTCAGTCTTTATCTTGAATTTTGGCTGCCTGCGAGTAGTTGTATTTTCAGTTGCTGCACCAGAGCTGACCCATACTAACTCATTGAAAAGATAACTCAGAAAAGAGTGTCTTTCGACTTGTTTCAGTGTAACCCTCTACCAAAAAAACGTCAGCAAGTCTGGGGAAAGGCAGAATAACTGTGCCGAAATGAATGTATCTGTTTTGGTGTATTAAGCAGCCATAATTGTACTATTCTTAATTCACACTTATCCTTTACCTGTAAAACTGTCCTGAGAAAATGGGTCCTGAGGGATTTGTTTGCTTTGATTCTGCTACTTCACATAAATTCTAGGCTAAACATGGTGTGTTTCTTTTTTTCTAACCCGTAATGGTATATCACAATGAACAGAATTTAACGTATTCTGGGGCTGTTTCTAATAGGATGTGCTATAAAGCATGTAAAACTTGAGATAAATTGCCATGTCAGCTCAGGGGAGAATGAAGAAGACTGAAGCAGTCTGAGATGGAAGATCTTGGAAGTGGTTGGCTGAGAAAGGAGCTCTGTTATCTCTCAACCGTGTTGGCTGCTTCAGGCAAGAATGTCATCTCAACAGGTTTATAGCTGCATAAAGTTGCAGTGGCAGAGATGGCTATTATCACCACAGGTGATCGCCCATATGCAAAGCAGCTTTTCATGGTAGCAGTAGAAGTAGGGTTTCACCGGTCCCTTGAGTTTGTGTCCTAGTGGAGATTTGATCTAACAGAGGAAAGCTGATTCTGTCCTAGGACTGTATCAGTGGAAGACTGGAAGACAGTCAAGATATCTGGAAGAGTGGAAACAGCCTGATCCTGTTGTTTGTTGCAAATAATAGATGCAGTGAGTTTGATACCCATATTTGTGAATTGCCTGCCAGGAGTTGGCAGGGATTTTTAAACTGTCTTTTCCCACAAAACAGTGCAGACGTTCACACCCCATGTCTGTAAATGTCTGGAACTTGAGCAGATGTCTAATTCTAGTGTTTTTCATCCTACAGCAGATTCATAGTCTCTTACAAAAGATTGTGGTGATTACAGGTGTGGCATTCTTTTTCTCTCTGGCCATTTCTTCCTGCGTTCTGAGAAGTGGCATGTAAGCTGGTGCTCTTCTCTGCTATTTTGACAGAAAGTTCAGTGGCTTCGTGCCCAGCCTTTATGAAGCTGGGCTGAAACCACTTGCCTGGTTTAGCAGGGAAGCAGATAAAGGATACCCACCAGTTCTGCTCTGCTGAATCCCAGTGAGGGGTAGGAGCTTCATAGAGACAGGAAGCACAGTAAGCGATGTTTCTATGGCTAGACTTCCTAGAGCACGTCTGTTAATATCTTGAGCTGTGAGATCTCACAGTAACATGGCTGAGGTGTGTGCTGTCATTCCACTTGAATGACTCAAGTATGGGAAAGATAACAAAACAGTGTAGAGGAAAAAGGAGGGGAAGTGTTAAGCTATCCCATTGCTACTGTTGTTTGCTTCTCTGAATGTCCTGAGAAGTATTTTAAGAAAGTTAGCATTGTCCTTTGAAAGAAAGAGTTTTTTGTTTAATTTTGGTGCTTAGGAGCTGTCCTTATGTTTTGTGAATTCCCTTTCTGTTCATTTGTTTGCTCATCAACCTCTTTGTGTGAACAAAGGAAGACATTTCAAAACGGCCAGGAGAAATCTTCATGGACATATTTGTTATTAGTTATTCATGCCTTCTTGCTCAGAGCCTGCCAGTGGATGAAAACTCACTCTCCTGAATATTGGTGGTTAAGAAATGAGAAGGGAAGCAATTCTCTTTTAATCTTTGAAGTGCTTGCACTCTGAGTGGCTGCAGATGAATGGGATTTGAGACAGAGCTGTAGCCAGGATGACAGATATGGCTATTTAAGGAGATGATGAACAAGGGCAGTTTTTAGAGAAATTTATAGGGAATATATCAGATGAAACGAAACAAGCAATGTATTGTGACAGTCAGGAAGGGTAGGGACAAAGAAACCAATTATCCCTCCATTTCAGGTGTCCATGCATTGCTGAAGGAGCATGCAAATATTAATTTGCCAACTTAACAGAATCCCTTTCCACAGCTGTGAGCTCTGGTGTTATAATGCACAGAAGTAATTTTCTATTAATCTATCTACCACTGTGGGGATGAGGCCAACTTTATGAAATTAGTTCTTCCGTACTTGAAATGCTAATTAACAGATTACTATTTTAAGTCCTATGCATCTGTGATTACTGTTCTCTATGCAAGTCATACTTACTGTCTTGCAGCTGCTTCAAAAAGTAGGGTGTGCTTATGGTGGCAGTACAAGCATATTTTCTACTGAGACAATCCTAAAGATATTGTAGAGAAATTAAATCAATTGATCCCTAAATGTTTTGCTTGCTTAGGGAAGGCTTTTAAATTTTATAGTACTTGATTAGCTTAGTCACAGGAACATAGGAAATAAATGTTATTCTAAAACAATGCTCACAACAGATCATGCCTGCAGTCTCCCTGCAAGACAGGAAATACTACAAAAATTGACCTGCTTATTTCTTGTCTTATGTGCAGAGCCTTCTGAGAACAGAAGGTACACAGATCACCTACAATTCAAGTTGTTCTCCGTATTTTTATGCATAGCCCTGAACTGCGCTTAAGAATTGTGGCCAGTTGAGATGGTAAAAGTTTACTGGCAGAGCCCCTTAGCTAAAGGGCCAGTCTGTGCCAGAAAAGCATTCTTTGAATCTGTTCCTTAATTGAAGTAGGTAATAGAATTTGGTCATGGAATTGGGACATTTACAGTGGGGTTTATGTCACTGGAGGAAACAGACATGTAGAGTGCTATAGGAATTGTACCTGTCACTGATGATTTGAGGCAAAAAAACAAGGCAAACCAACCAACCAAAACTCGCACCCACCCACACAAAAACAACTCAGACAAAAACCCACCCCACCAAAACCCCCACAAACAAACAAAATCCCCCCCCAAAACATTAAAAGATCCTCACTACTTCTCTTATGTCTTGGAGAGGTTTGTAAAGTGAATACATACTCCCCATTGCACTGCATAGACTAGATAATTTTTACTAGTAAAGCACTGGGTTCAAAGGGATCTTTTAAAGTCAGTTACCATAGGCACTCTTGCAGCATTTATCCTTTGCTTAAAATGCTGGGGCTTCATTCAGTGTCAACTGACTCAGGCTAATGATAACGGAGATTTAAGCAATTCAGCATCTAGTCACAACAGAGACTTCAAATAGTTTAATTAGACAAAGAAAATTGGGCATATTGGTACAATGTTTGAAAGTCTTGGTTTTGAACAAAATTTTACAATGAAGATGATTTAAAAAAAAAATAAACAGGAACCATGTTAGAGATCAATTCAATCTTTCTCTCCCAGCTATGTGAAAAGGAGTTGGAAGTGCCCAAGTGCTGAGAATCATGATTATTTTCTCCTACGTGCTGTACTAACCTTACCTAATTTATAGAACCTAATGAATCCAATAAGGAGAGCAACTTTGAAAAGGTTTTACTGGCAATGTAATCTCAAACAAAAAAAAATCGAAAAGGAAACCTACTTAGGAACTGGGAAAAGAAGATGGATCTATTAACTAGCAATTTGGAATCAAATATCAGAGAAGTGACACTAACACTTATAAAAGAGGATGAAGAATTTTCATTCATGGCTTCTCAGCTTAGCACTTTGAAGTATGTCTCAGGCAGAGGCTGGTAAAAAATTGAGTTTTCTGTTAATTGTGAATATTGTATAAGAATCTTGAGAAATCAGGTTTGAGGATTGTTGCTGAAGCTGGAAAGGGCAGACCCAATTGTGTGCACAAGTAAAGAATGAAGATGAAGCCTTTGAATTCTCCCCAAAGAGATTCTTGTGATATCAGCTGAGGTAGACCATTGAACAAACATATCCCTTTCCTTCTTGGCATCACGTCACCCACTAGGAAGTGGAGACAGTCTGCATAGTGCAGAATCTCATCTGATGATGTTGAAGGGAAATGCTGTCTGGATCTGAGGATCCAGGAGGAGTTACCAAGCTTTGTTGATACACGCAGCACAGCAGCCAAGGACTGAGGTTTCAGGTGTAAGTCAGTGTTAACATCTATTTGACTTGGACTCAACTGCCTTATTTGGTTTGGGGACTTTATACTCATACTATCTCTCTCAAAGAGCTCTTAGCTGTCTTTAAAGATGTAGTAAAAGATTTCCATGTGACAGAAAGCATATCTCAGTGGCAAGAAAAGACTGTTTACATGTAATTGCAGTACCATGGTTACAACAAATACTACTGTGCTTGGCAAACTGAATACTAGCTTTCTGGAAGACTGTGTGATTTGTGCCAAATAAAAGCACGTTAATCAGGATCCTCTTGGCGTGCGGGCATGGGTGACTGCTGTAGAAGTGTGTTGTTAGATGATTCTTTCTCATTCTGAATTTGAGGATTTGCTTCTGCATCTCAGGCTATTTAGCTGCTCCATCTTGTGGACAGAGATTGTACAGTTCTGCAGGAATGTGCCTTCAGATGAAACAACAGAACCAAAACCTTGCCCAAGGGCAGTTTTGTAGTTATCAAAAGAATATTAGATGCTTCCTGCTCCCTTGTAAAATTATAAACTAGCTTGGTTGTCATTTCAGTGGGGTGGGTTGTACCTGCCTTGTACATCTTCATAAATGATGGCAGAAGATCAATAACCTTTCAAATTTTGCCATTTTGAGTCTACCTTGAAAAAAGAAAAAGTGTAATTGAAAGCCAGTGAAGTATTTAATATTCTAAAATATTTAACAGTGCTACTAGAACTTTGTAATTGAGTGGCATTCAGGCCCTGAGCACCCTCACTGGAGAGACCCAAGAAGATGCTGGGAAGCGTGCCTGCCATTTTTCATGCTGTTTCTTGAGGATTAATGTTAGAGTAGTGGATCAATGTCCTGATGACAGTCAGGGGGAGGAGGGAATCTTGGAGTATTCTCTATGTGTGCAAACCAGTTCACTTCTGACATTTCCAGCACTAAAATATTCGTTCTTTCTGTTTGAATGAAAGAGGTGACATTTCTGAGGTGATTTCATAGTTTTTTGAAAACTTGCCTGTAAAATCTTATTTATTCCTGTGGAGGCCTGATTTCCATTATGCATTGGTCCCCAGGTATAGTTTTGTCTTTTTCTAGCAGTTCTGTGGTAACTATTGTGGAGAAACTTGAAGCTGCTGTGGCAGTCAGGGCTGGTTAGAGTTTCTGGTTAAATTATGTTTAATGCTGATAGGATGTCATAATGTGGTCTGACTTTTCACATGACCAAATCTTAGTCCCAGGGAGAATGTGTTAGGAAACCTGCATTCTCTGGTTGTGGACCACTGTCAAAGTTGGGAGATAAATCTTGCTGCTCAGAGTGATCAGGTAACTGTGTTTTGGTTTCAGTCATCTCTGTGAGGAAGCCCACAATCACATTCGTCTTTGCTGCAGGTGGTAGAATCTAGGTCTGCTTAATACATCACATGGTTGTAGATGCATGTTCATGGTTCTGATGGAAGGTGGTCGTTCTGCACTCCTGCTCCCCACCCCTGTCTCCTTCCTGCCTGTAGGTAACTTTGCCTTTCAGGAAGCTCAAATAAAAACATCATTTCTTACCCTGACTAGGAACTGAATGTCCTGAAGCAGCTTGCTTGTGGGAAATTCCCACTCTAAAACTAAAGGTAAAACACCGTTTCCTAAACACTGGAATTGTTTTGTTGCCCACTGCACAGTAGTGTGCTATTATAGCTAGCAGCACAACAACTGCAACCCTTTATACTATGTAAAAAACAAGGTACATCATGTAGCAGTCTTTTACAGCAATAGAAAATCAGGTATGGAATTACTTTTTATGCATAGTAAGTGGGGGACTGTGAAAAATGGAGTAATAGTATAGTTCTGACAAAAGAACCCTGTGTTTCGGTGCACCTAACCATTCCTTTCTCTCATATTGTCAGGGTCCAAGGCAGCCCATGCTGAATTAGTACCTGATAAATATACATGTCAGAACAGACTATGAAAGTTACTGGTAATTATTTGGCAGGGTCAGTCTTCCATACTTTTTCGTCTGTACCTTATGGTTTCCTTAGGAATTTGAACACAATGTGTCAGTGCAATACTGGGTCATTTTTCATTTAAAAACAAAAACCCCAACCAACCTAAAAAATAAACAAGCCAACCAACAAACAAAACGAAACCCACAAAACCCCACAAAAGTTAAAAACAGGATATAGCTTTTCCTCACCTTTGCCTTAGTGGCTGGACATGCACACATGAATATATCCTTCCAACAAAGGAAACGTGATTTTTTGGACACAGCAATTTTACTGATTTCCTTTTCAGGTTTTTCAAAGAGTATATGTATAAATAGGATTTGAAAGTGTTGAAAAAAAATCTTTGCTGGTTTCACACAAGAGAAGCATTTCAAAATAAAATAGTGATTCTTCTTCCAGGTGAGAAAACATTCAGAAACTTTCTGTTGCATATTACTTCAATGCCAAAAATTACTGATAAGGAGATTATGGCAGGTACTTTTTTATTGAGAAATAACATTTGTAGTATAACAAGCTAAATATTTGCAAGTATGTTAACCAAAAAAACCCCCAAACCACCAAAACAACCAACCAACAAAAACCAAACACCAAAGCACACAAAAAACCCCAAACAAACAAACAAAAAAAAACCAAATAAGAGGAGAGGAAACTTACCATGGCATTTCCAGTGTGAACTCATGTGCCTATAGCTGTGCTGTTGTTCTTTTGTTCTATTGTGTTCTGTTGTTCTATTGCTGTCTGCCCACTTCCAAGCTGTGTCAAAGCAACTTGTGGTCACTGCCCCCTCCCAACACCCTGACTGTCCCTTTTCTGTAACTTGGTGGAACACCTCTTACTCCTTAGTTTTGATTGAGACTGTGCTGTATAAGAAGATAACCCTCACCTTGATCTACCTGCAGATGCATCAGATCAAAGCAGGATAATCAGTTCAGCCTGACTTTCCCTTCTGCAGGCTCAGAATTTGCAGGAGGTGAAACAGTATTGCTGCTGCCTCGAATCATGGTGACCCCCAGGGCTGGGCAGAATATGCTACACTCTTGGGATGGTAACTCAGAGTGCTGCCTCCAAGCAGCCTCTGAAATGAGTAAGCTGTTTTGAGAGAGAGCTCACACTGGCTAATTCAGCTGCTAGGTTTGTTGACGTTTTTCTCACGCTCTGTAGAAAGGTGTGTGAAAAGCAGGAAGATCTTTTTTTGCTTGTTTGTTTTTCTTTTTAAATGCTGTGTTGATGGGGTAGCTCCGCTCTTAGTCACAACTCTTAAATGTAAAGACTGTCTTATTTGGAAGGCATCTTCCTTCTCTCATTGCTGTGAAAGACACAAGCAGGGCTTGCCATGTGTCAGAGTCGTGGTAGCATTTGCCCTTATTTCTGTAAGGAGATCCTGCATATCCTGATCTCTGACAATTGCTTGCATTCTGCCTTCTGGCAGTTCCCAGCTAGCTACATAAATAGACTAAGACCATTTTTAAAGTACAAACTGGATTTTTGATCTGTCACATCCTATAGCTCTCCATGTATCTGAATGTGTTTTCCTGCCAGTTGCCCATGATAGGATTCTTTTTATAAAGCCCAAGTGGAGATAAAGATGCAAAAGAGCTGTCACCCAAAGGGGTAACACTGGCTGGGGAATTATTGCATTAGTAAGACTTGAGAATGGAGATAGTGATCTTTGATCTCTAGGATGATCTCATCTACATGAGTCTCTTCTCTTGCCAGCAACTGTTCCTATATCCAGTTTAGACATCTCATTCTGTAGGACAAAGTCTGATTTTTCACTTGTGGACATTCCCATGGGATCTCAGTTCCCAAAATGATGCATCAATATTCCAGAAATACAGCCAGTAGTTGTTGAAAGCCTCCGGATTAACATGATGCCATGATAAAGTTAAATGTAATAGACCAAAGTTTCCATTAATTACGGACCACATTGCACAGCTGCTCCACAGACTGGACCTCACACCTGCTCTCTCTGCCTTTCTCTGGTTCCTGCCTAGTGCAGCAGATGAACCTGCCAAGGAGAGAGAGTGTTACAAAACTGATGGATTTAATGCTATAAGCAGGGAGACTCTGGTGGGTAAATGTATTTTGCCATAGTTCTTTCACTACATGGAACTGCCAGAGAGGAATGTGAAGTTTTCAACTTATCTACCAGGAGCAACCTGCTCTGTGCAACTGGAGGCCTCTTGAGTATTTTATATGAGACCGGGAGAGGTAAGAAATAACACTTGCAGCTTTTAGACTGGGAAAAGCTCACAGCCAAAGAAAAATGACTTTTAGAGTAAAATCTTAATTCCAGTTCAAGAAAAAGCAGCCCACCACATTGTATCTGTTTCCCTTTCTCTTGTCTCTGCCAGTAGTGTTTTGTAGGTATTTTATTCATGACAATATGAAAACCAGTCATGGTTCCAGGCAAGAGTACTTTACTTGGTAGTCTGTCCTCCTCCTTCCAGCCATGCGTGTTGATGTACTGCATCTGTTCTGGAAATGAGGACATAAATACAAGCTGTAGTTTTGTGTGAGCAATGGTGTGTGTTAATGCCAGTCTTTTAGAAAATGAAAAATCTGTTTGCAATAAGGATTGTTATAGGTTTGTTATAACTGATGGCCTAAGAATTTAAATGGGTCAAGTTTGGGAAAGGAGAGGCAACACCATCTATTAGACCATCTGACAGAGAGAGATGTGCTTTGGAACATGTGAGTCTGTCTTGAGGCCAGAAATCAAATCTGCTCTTAATTTTTCCCCATGTGACTCAGATTTTTGCCTGTCCTGCTAATGGGTGTTTTTATTGTGTTTTATTTTTCTTCTAGAAGGCTAGTGAATGCACAGCAGCTATCTTGGTCTACAATGCAAGGAAAGACAAGTTCTCAGCAGATTTTTACCAAGGGATAGGGAGTCAATCAGGGTCAATGTTGTGCTCTTTTGTTGGGGCTCCAGTTTTGGTAAAACCACAGTACACTATTTAAAAGTGGTTTTTAGAGCAGGAAAGTGAATGTACGTTCATTGTCTCAGTGCTGTGTTAAAAAAATTCAAAGCAACCAAGCAAATGGTGATAAAACATGCCTCCCCATTCAGCAAATTAGGGCATTATGCAGTAGATGGAAGGCTTGTATTTCAAAGGTGCCTGAAAGCTTGTCCTTTATTTAGGGACATTTCTGCTCAACCTTGACTGGACAGGCTTCTATTCATGGGAGGGGATTAATTTACAGCTAGAAGACAATTTTATACCATATAACATCTTTCTTTTTTATTATCAGGGTGACGGCTCAGAATATTTGTGTCATCAAGCTCCAGTCAATATTCCCTGTTGCATACGTTAGAGAAATCAAGACAAAAACGTACTGTTGTGAATGCCTTGAGGCTGTAGCTATATAACAGTTGGCACTGGGTTAAAGTTACGGTAAAACTGATGTGCCCTTGGTGGTGGTATTAATGTTTGGAAGAAGTAAAACAAGTGCTGGGAAATGAGCTTGGTCTCTGTGCAGGCTTTTTGAAAACGGGAGACAAAGAAGGATTTGTGAAACAAAAAAATAGGAAAGGAAATGTCAAGGGGTAAATGTTTTCTCCTGTATTATTCCTTGCCATGGTTGTAATAAGAGCAGTGTAAGAGCAATAACCTTGACAGGTATTTTTCCTGGCTTTCAAGCAAGCTTCACTGACCATGATCAAAACAGTGTCTCCAATGAAAAGCAGTCTAGATTTAAACCAGGAGAGTTTGACTTTAGTGTTCAAGCTTGTGTTGCCTGATGTTACTCTGGATTGCTCCAAGACTTTCTTCTACTGATACAGAAGATATTTGGACAAATTTTCTGTCAAATCTAAAAGATGCATGTCTTCCCATAAAGGCATGTCTCTGTCAGTTTTGAAATTGCAAAATTAGTTTGCAAATGACTTTTCAAATAACCCTTAGGGGAGGATGGGAAACTGCCTAACTCATTGATCCATCACTTTGAGGCTGCAGCCACCCACAGTCAGTTTTGCCACAATGAGATTAAACACAAACAAAAAAAAATCGACAGACTGTTTTTCTTTGAAACAGATAAATTCAAGAGGCATGCTTGTTTTCCAGCAACATTATCCAATTGGAAATTGTTTACTGAGTAAACCAGACATTTCAGGATACCCATGAGCCTGCAGAGCTATTATAGAGCTAGTGATGGAAATCAGAAGCTTATAGACAGCTGATAGCCTTACTGCTGTACCTAGAGCTAACCCCCAGAGTCATGTCAGGTAGGAGTTTCCATCATATCTGTCTTTTCTCAGGGAGCAAAGATGATGTTCCCAGAAATGCTGAAAATTGTCTGCAGCTTGTTGTCTGGAGGCTGAGATACAATGCTGGAAATAGTAAGCAACGTTGAAGTCTGTCTTTGAAAATGCCCACAAGGTGGCACTTGTCATCTTTTTACCTCTCAGGTCTAAATTTTTATGCTTGCAGCAAAAGTAAGAAACAATTTTTTAGGTTTTAAAACTTTTCATAAACTGTGCTTTCATGGGAGGGATATTTCCCACCCCTCCATTAAGGGGGTAGAATCAAGAGAACAAGAACAGCTGTGTTTTTCTTGTTATCATTGTACATGTGAAAGTTCTAACTTAAACCTTCTGTTGTTGTTGTAATATAGGATTTTTCAAATGTTTGTCATCACTCATGTATCAGATGTAGAAACCAGGATGGCAGTGGGATCTCCCTCAAGACTGATTATTCAGAGCATGTCGTTCTTTAAGTCCACTTTTACTGAGTTTGCTTTCTTGTCTCCCGCTTGGTCACATCAGAGAAATGGCAGTGGGCATTGTAGCTTTCTGGGACATTGTTCACACTAACTTTCTTTACTCACTTTTATTCCAGTAATATTTAGAAGCCTAATTGTTCTTGTTGAGAGTAGTATAAGCAAAAACGTGTCAGAAGGGCAGGGAAAAGTAAGTTTTGTCCCATTAAAGTATTCCTAGGGCATGGAGTGTGTGATGATGTGCCCACTCTGCAGCGTAAGGGTTGGTTTGGTTATCATTGCCTATATTCACTGGTTTGTATCTTTCCCTTAGACTGTATTCTTGTTCTCCTCCCAGGTGGGAATACCTTTTGAAAATGTGAAGAAAACACACTCAGCTGTTTTCTTGCTTAAATAACTCAAACACGGTTTAACTTTAAAAGTCCAAAGCTGACCATGTACATGGGATTTTATAGGTGTTAAGGAATATGGCCATCTGTGCCAAAGGTTATAGTGAAGGAGTAAAACTTTGCATGAGGACAATTGTCACTGGTCACTGTCCCCTCTGCTGACAGGCTTGGGCACATCCCTGTAGATGGATGGCTTTACTGGCAGAGTGACTTTCTTGTGTCTGGGAAAAACAGATGGGGGCAGTTGAGCAGGCTGCCTGTAACCTCTGTCTGCTACTGCTGTCCTCTGGCCGGAGGTGAACCATGTAAGATGGCTATAGCTCCTTTTTGGGCCTAGAGGCCACACGTCTGATCAGATTAGGCTGTAGTTTAGCACTTAACAGCTACCCTGCTCCAGCTCCCCACCGGAGTGGGTTCTGTCAGCAACACAGAGAGCTTGGAGCAGGGGGTCTATTGCCAGGAGGGCTAGCTGCCTGCACACAGCTGGGATGCGTGCTGAGCTCTTCCATCTGCCTGCACATTAAAATGGACGCCTATCTGGTGTCTTTTCTCTACCTGGAGAAGGAGGAGAAAACAAATCTTGGTTTATTTGGAAGTTTTTTGCACTGAAGCTCCTTAGAGTAATGCTGTCTGCCTACCTGAGGAAGAGCCTTGACATGCCTAAAAGTTTTCAAGGCTTTTTACTTAATTCAGAGGAAACTGTATGCCAAGGATAACATTAAAGTAGCGTCAGACTCAGTAGCAGTTGAGAAGTATCAGTCATCATTGCTGAGAGTTATATAGTATATTTGGGAATTGGGAGAAAACATGGTGCTCACTGCCTGGGTGTTTTCAGCCCTGCAGGGATCTTCCAATAAACAAAGGAAATGCTGTTATGCCGCAGTTGTGAAACCCTGCATGTTTTCCACATGGGCCCAGGCCATGTGTGCCATCAGATTCTCATCATTAATGTCTTTGTTTTTAGGGACTAACAGAGCAACATTTATTTTGGATTACCATTATTTTTTCAGTCACTTTTGAGCCCCAACATTTTGATTTTTATTTTTTGTAAAATAACAGTGCAATAGCTTTTATTTAAGGAAAAGGGAATATACCAAAAAGTATCCTGAAAGCTCTTAAAAAGCATGGTGCAAGCCCATGCAAGATATTTTCATCAGAAATACTTTGTTACCCATGTACTACAGAAAGGCAACACCAGAACAAAAGTGAGACCATGACTCCTTTTTCTTTTTCATATTCATGTGGAGGACCTGAATGCTGAAGAAGTTTGTTCCTACAGAAACATTTCATGCAAGGCAAGAAAGGTTGACCACAGCTTTCTCCTTTTTTCACTGGGCACCAGCTGAAATGAACCTCTGCAGCTGCTGGCAGTGGTGTTCATGGTACTCTGCTTGCCAGGGCGGATGGGTTGGTTTCTGTAGGTGTGACAGGCAGGTACCCGTGCATGGTGCTTGCTCCTTGCATCAAGACTTTACCTTCCACCCCATTACAGACCATCACTTAGCTTAGTGGCTGCTGGTAGCAGAGGTGGAAAGAAGTTTTGTGGAAAAGACCACGTATCACAAGGATCCACACCTTTCTCATTCAGGATTTTCAAAGGCCCTTTGGTGTATGCCCTTCCTTCTTCATGATACACACAACAGATAGGGATATTTTGGCTGTTCTCTGCACTCTCCCCCTGCTGCCCTCTTTCCAGGGGCTGCCTGCTATTGCCTTCATGTGCAGGGACTTCTGCAAAATGCTTCCAGTGCGGTTGGGTGCTGCCACAGCCAGCACTCAGCTCCTATTTACCCTGAAACTTGTTGTGGTAGCCCATCTGTTTTGCTCACGCTGCCTAGGGCTGTGGCTGTATTCATCCTTTAATTACCTTAATGCTGTTGGAGTTCTGTTTTGGTTGGAGTGCATAAAATCCCTAAACGCTAGAGCCTGCTTGGCTGCTGTTTAAAACGTTTTGTGATGGCTCAAGCTTAGTTTCTGAAATGCTGTTGGCGCCTGTACTCTAAAAAAGAGAGTTGAAATTGCGTTTTCTGTTCAACTGTGTGGGTTTTGTGGTTTGAGCATCTCACCAGCAAAGGAATTATGGCTTTATTTCTGTAAGTCAAGTCATTTTTATGTGCATATGGATTTTGGACATAGCAAAGGTGCTAATAAGGAAGGTTTTGAAGCTGAGGAGGAATTTTCTAGAAGTTGTTTTGCAGTCTGTTGTGTGGGTCAGCAAAAGGCCACAAATGTTTGCCATGAATCTCTCTAGGAGTTAAATTTTAATGCATGCTGCTGCCAAACAAAGCAAAATTGACATCTTAAAACGCATGGTAATGCTTAATGGTTAGTTCCTAGTCTGTAGCTTACAGAGGAACATTTCATATTTTCTTACTTCTTTTTATATTTATGACTTGCACTACCCTTTCATCCTACATCAGTTCAGAAAATGTGAAATTATATTTTCTTCTGATCACGTTGGTCCACATGGCTAAGAAGTGGCCTCGTCAACAGGATTCAGTACCTGAGGCATCACCTGTGTTCAGTAGAGATATTGCCAAATAAAAACAAAGTTTAGGGCAAAAGCTGCTGTGTCAGGACATAGCTGATTATTTCCTCCCGGACAACATTAAACTAATCTCCAGCATGATGTTACAGATCACTGTGCTGCAGGGAGTGACGTACAGTGGAAGACAAAATAAAACTGAATTCTCTGTGGGAAACCTCGCAGTAAGCCTTAAACTGCTTTATGGGGTTACCATATGTACTTAAAGTACTGCTGTTCTACCCTAGAGCTGGCTGATCTTCAGTGGGGAGAGAGAAAGAGCCATTTCAAACAGAGGTAAACATTTTTATTCTTCCTATAAAAGGAATACACAGGGACAAGCAGTCTAAACAGTTTGAGGCAATAGTAACAAGGTTTTTTATCTGCAGTTAAAATATACAGTCTGAAAGTACTACAGCTCTCCAGATTTATATAAGGGATAAAATGGAAGTGGGTGAGAAAGAAGGAGAATCATGAAGGAAAAGGCTACGTTGAAATGTAACAATGTAGCCATATTTGTGTTTATGGAAAAAAATCTGAGATGCTCTCCTAGCACTTGTGACTGCATATGAATGTCTCCTAAATGGCTGTGTGACTGTCTGTTGGCAGAAGCCCTCTTCTATGCAAGTGTGCATTTCTGATGATCACTGTGCTTTTTACTCCTTAGTTGCGCATGGTTTATGCCCAAGATGTGTAACTTCCTTTCTCTTTCATTAACTGATCTGTTTAAAGGAGGTCATGCTGGGCCTGGAAAGCAGCACTCCTGTCAGTCTGTGATGTTTCTACCTGTAAAAGGGCTGTTGCTAGAAGCTGTCTGTTGTGTTGTTCTGGGATTTTCTGCCCCTCTTTTCTCTGTGCTTAAGTAAATTTCAAGGAAGCCTCAAGTAGACATGAGATGGCTTGAGAATGACATGCTGAGGAGATGGATCGGATTGGGTTGGTGAGTCCTAGCAGGACAGCATTGAGGTGCAAACCAAAGCATTTCTTGGGATGAGGGGAGAGGTCTTGTGTGCAGATGAAGATTGCTAAGTCTGAGGGGGGGAAGGCAAAGTCCTGGAATGGACAAAAGTGTGCTTGGGAAGAAAGAAGATGTCTACAACAAAGTGCTGAGAATTGTTTAAGAGGTTAGGATGACTTTTGTTCTTGTCCATCAGAAAGAGCCAGAGATGGACTGGTAAACCCATCCAGAAGTTGAGACAGATAAACTGTCACATGAGGTATTCATGAAATGCAGGTCCATGTCTGAACTGAAAGCACCAGATGCACTTACTTTGAAGATTAGTTTTGATTTTGCTATTGGTTCAAGAGTAAAACCAGATTCTACAAGGTAGAGAACTGAAAATGTATTTTCGCATGTCCTGCAACATTATTTCCCTCATTCCTTTTACCTGGCTTTGGGTTCTCAGAGGGCTTTCAAATGATGTGTCAGTTTAAGATATTCTTACTCTTTGCTTTACATACACATATGTACATATTTACACTATGACAGGTCTGCTTCAGACCTTAAAAGTACAGGTTTGGGGGTGCAGCTGTTTCTTCCTAATCTCTTCCAGCCTGGAAAACTATTAGGTATCAACATGGATTCAGGGTAAAGAATTTGAAGAGGCCTCATTATGTTGTGTAAAAGTAAAATCTTGTACTCTTCTAACCAGAGCAAAATTCTGAAGAATGAAGAATCTGTCATTGCTTGGGGATAGTGGGACATTATCAAACATTTTCATTTTTAAAGGTTAGGAAGACTATTCAGCAGCAGCATCTGTCAGTTTGAAACTGGGCCGAGTTTGAATTTGCAATTTATGTACATGGACAGTGCCTGATCTAAAATATACTTGCTGACGAGAGTGCCCTCGTGCTGGCAAAAGCCTTACCAGTGCTAGTAGGGTCAGTTGATGCATTTATGCTTCCTGTAGTGCTCCAGACCTTAGGAGACGAGCAGCTTTAAGCTGAATTGCATCTCACTTAAGGCAGAAAATACAGTTAAGCTAGAACGTAATGCACAGCTTGTAGAAACTGATTTTATTTTATCATAGAAGCATTTAGCGGAGCTGAGATACTGTGCTGATGGGAGCTGTAGAAAATCTGAGAACTGACAGTGTAGTGTTTATTGCATTAATTAGGAAGTGGTGCAGTGTTAGTGAGAAAATATATTTCGGGTTCTGTGTTTTCTGTGTTGTTGGTTTTGTTTTTTTAATCATGCCTTAAAGTGCTTTTTGGGTACTTTAAGTGCCTAATTGGAAACACTGTATATGGGAAGCTGTGCTGTCTGAAAACCGAGCCCTTTTCCTAATAATCCATTTTAAAATACTGATGATGTGTTAAACAGGACCACATCGATTAATCTTTAAAACCTTACAGCTAGCAGGCTGATCTGATGTTTATGCACTTCCTATTTTATCGTTGTGTAGTGGAATGGTTTTAGCAGTAGACTCATTCTTGCGCAGAAGCAAACACTACAGACGCTTTCCTTCACCGTTGTTACTGTGCTGGACTTGCTGCTGCAGTATTTCATAGAAGATAATACCTTCTGGTTTTTTCTTTTCTTTTTTTTTTTTTTTTCTTTCTTTTTTTTTAATCACAGTTGAAATGACCTTTAGTTTTTTTACATTACCTCTTGTGGGAAGGCCAGAGGGTGTTCTCTCACTGTAAAGGCAGTAAGGCTCGCTGACGGATTTTCCAACGAAATCTTTGTGCACAGCTGCATAACGTGAATCATTCCTTCCAATTTCCGAATGGTAAATGTTTGTTGTATGAAAGTTACTGCTGTTCTTGCCTGACTTTAACAAGGCTTGAGGGTGGTTTTATTTGGCACAAATATTGTTGTTTTTCAGTTTTATAATCATGCTGCCCTCCGTTGTAACAACTATATGGCTTGAGTGTGATCAAGTATAGGTTGGGCTGCCAGGATATTTGTATTTTCATAACAGTCGGCTCATATTTTACAAACACAGTGTGTGTGTTGTCCTTTACTTAAATCATTTATTTGTAAATTCAACTGAAGCATATATTGCCAAAAGCCAGACTGTAGGAAAAGAAAATCCAGCTAGTGAGGTAAGAGTTGTCTTCTGGGACTAAACCCATTATTTTTACTTAGAAGTATTGCCCTTTTTCCATGTGACATTGCAGTGCTAAGGGATCGTGTTACAATGTTTCTGGAATGAATCGACTTGCGCTCCCTTAATTAAAGGTTTCAAAGTAGGAATGAATAACCATGACTACATCTGTTGTTGCTGATTTTTCTTTCGCTGCTGTAGTATAGTGTGGGCCACCGAAGGTGTCTCTGCAGATTTAAAGTGCTCTGACTGATCCCCAGGACATGGTAGCACATCTGCAAGACCTTCCAAAGATCAAGCTTTGAGAAGGATGGCAGTTTGACCAAGTGCTGCCTTAATAATTGAGTCATCATGAATTGTATTTATGAAATCCACTGACACCATGGTAGTCCAGAAGGACTGCCTCCTCTTCATGTGTAGCAATAAAATACAGGATAGAAAATTGAGCAAAATGGTAGCACAGGCAGGGTAGAGAGCATGCTGGATGAGTCTAGGACAGGTCTGGAGAAGTCTGTACCACTGAATCAGGAAAATACCTCATTCCACTAAACTGTAATTTAGAGATATTTTGACATGGTTGGTGTCATCACGGACTAAAGCATGTATCTGAAGATGACAGGCAGCTTATCCTAACAGGAAGCAAAATAATACCTTTTCTCAGCTTCAGGCTGTTTTGGAGGCCTTCAGGACTCCAACCAAAATTCAAACAACAGGTTCCCAGATTGGTTGATCTTTACAGAACCTCATAATAAACACTAGAAATTAGAGGTTTGATGGATGCAGCAGATCATTTCAGTGAGTTGCAAACATCATCCCGGAAGCGAATGCTGCAGTGAGAAGAGGCTTCAGACAGCAAGGCTAGCTTCATGGTTGTCTCAACTTGTGACCCTGTAGTGTAATCAGGTCTGAGTAATTCCCACCAGCCCAGAAGAGCATCTTGCAGAAGGCCTTATTACCTTGTAGCATCAGAACTGAAGTTGGTTAGAATGGTAGAACTGGATCAGAGAGAGTTTGCAACGGAGCCTGATCTAAAAATGTCAGGCCAGTTGTCAGCAAATAATACAGGAGACAGAACTTAAAACACACTCAGATTTTAGGTTTGGTGGGGTTTTTTGAGTTAATTTTTTATTTGAGAATTTGAGTTGGGCATTTAATTCATACTGACTGCTTCCAAGTAGAGCTTGTACTTGGCTTTATTTTAGGAGTTGTTAATTGCAATACAGAAGAGAAAAAAGCTAATACCATAAATAAAATGGATGAAAACATGATTTGTTGGAGTATAAATTGAGATTAAAAAATCCTTCTGGTTTGATTTAAAAGGAAATTTACAGATACATAGTTGTGTTCCCCTTCTCCTACCCCAGTTTTTTGACTTGTGATCTGTGTATTTGCCACTTTGCAAATACGTGTATATCTTTCATCTCTCTGTCTAAAAAACCTACTTTTTCCATGTTTTCAGTTTACATGAAGAGAGGGAACTTTTAACAGGTTGTTCTATCCTTTGGTAGTAAAAAATAATTTCAGAATTGAAGTGCAGTGTTTATTTTAAATCTGCAAGTGCTTCTGCAGAGTTACTTCTGTGTTAAAATATTTCCAATGCAGCATTAAGATTTGTCATTTTTCTTTCAGATACTGATGAATATAGACCACCTGTTTGGAAATCTTATTGTAAGTATTTCAACAGTTTCGGGGGGAGGGGTGTGGGGGGTGGTGATTGTTTGGGTTTTTTTGCTTTGTTTCTTGATGTTTTGGTTGTGTGGGTTGTTTTATTCCCCTAAGTCAAACCTGAGAAAATTTTACTTCCTTTAGATGGATGACTCTGAATTAAAAAAAAAAAATAATAATAATTGCCAACATGCGCAATCATTGTCATGTAATTAAGACAGCTGAGACCTTGGTCTGTTTGTGAATCTGGTGGCAAAATCTGTCTGTCTTTTGAATCATCATTTATCACACCAGTAGCTTGTCATATGCCAGGTCAGCCCTGTAACATTAAAGAATTTGCATGAAAACTTTTTTCTTGCAGCAGAGAGCTAAAAGATAAAACTGAGACACTTTGCTCTTTGCTACTAAATATCATTAGTCACCATTACAATACGTATTTGTACTTCTTGCTGAGATATGTGTTCTTTGCTCTCAGTATTAACAGTGTATCACAGCTCTGTACCTTCTGTGAGTTTGGGAAACACTGCCTCTTTGTTCATTTTATTCCATGCCATAATCTATAGCAGGAGGGTCCAACCTGTCTAATACCAAATCTTAACTGGCTTCTTGCCATGAGCTGAAGTCTTGGGTACATGCAAATAAGTATCCATTCAGAATCCTATAATACTGCTGTGGTTCAGAACTAAATGCAGTTATGGGATTTGAGTATATTTCTGTCTCATGATGGGTCAAGAGGAATATCTTGTTCCCTGGCAATAATTACAGCAGGGAAACCGCTGTTGGAACTGTTGCATTGCATGCCTCCATTAGAGGAGGAGGTGGCATCTTGGCTTGTAACTCATCTACCTGCTGTGCTTTTAACTGAAAGCAGAGAAAGATCTGCCATTAGAGAAGAATTGCCTTCTAGGAAACCTTTTCAGCCTGGCTGGAAGTAAAATGGGAAGCAGTTCTCTGTTCTTAGCCAGTTTCTGTGGAGCATACTGATCATGAGTCTCCACTGCTCTTCTGTGAATCTCAGAGAAATCCATGATTACTTTTTTTCTTTTCTTTTGAACTTGCCTATACAGTTCTCAGAATTAGATATGGACAAGGCCCAGTGACATCAAGTATTGCTTTAACAATGGAAACTAGGGAACCTGTGTGCTGGCAAAATAAGTGGTCCCACTGTGCTTGAAATGAAAATTACTGGTTTATATACGAGTGCTCTGTTCTTCACCTTTTGCAAAAATCATTTTTGTAATGCCAGTACATAATAGTAAGGATTGATATTTATTTATATATATATATTTTTTTATTTTTAATAACATCAGGAAAAAAAATTATTTTTTTTATTTGGAACAAAGGGAGTGAACTTTTCCAGTTCATCTTACGATTGCTGTATCATCAAGCATCTTGCCAGTGTCTCTGTTCCCATGTAACTTGGCACATAAATACATGTATCAGTGGAAAAGAGTCATGATCAGATGAAAAGTGTAATGAGGTCAAATCTTATTGATTAAATAAATACATGAAGAAGATGGCAGCACGTTTTACTAGACCTTGGTGTTAGTATTTACAATTGAAACATAATTTAAAGGATTACAATTCAAAATACGTATTTTATCAGTTCTTGAATACTATTCAAATACTAACATAGGGCTGACAGACTCATTTTGAAGGTGTCTTGTCAAACCAAGTTTCTTTGAGGGGACGGAAGTTGAAAGTCACTCCTTTGGCATTATATTAGGAAGTCTGCACGTCAGTACCATTAGATTTTCAAATAGGTCCTAAAATTTATTCTGGTTTGATGAGGCTTATTTAAAAAAAAAAAAAAAAAGTGAGAGGGAAGATACTAGTAAGTGTATTTCATAATTTGGGCCTTAACTGCTTTACTCTGGTACTCAATTCCTGATATCTTTAGATCTGCAAGTGCAAAGGCTGGTTTTGTTTTTTGTTTTTTTTTTTTTTTTTTTCATTTTTTTTTCCAGGGAGATCATTAATAAACAATGGCAAAAGCAGAAGGTTTCATTCTGCAAAGTTCTGAATGATTCTTGTAAAGTCTCAACGTATTTCAGGTGGCTGAGTGTGTGCCAAGTGTAATAGGATAGGACTCCATTTGCTTACTGAAGAAAGTCTGAGAACAGCCTGATTGGACATATTAATGAAATTCAACTTGTGCTTGTCATGATTCCTTTTCTGATCTGATCAGTGGAAACTTGCTAAGTTTCACCTAGTTACTCTGTAGTGCTTGGGTAATTGATTATGAAGATAATCACTAATCCTGTTTTGGCTAGCAACATTGTCTTTTTTGTGAGCACTTGTAAGTAATTTTTGAGACCTGGATACATGTATCCTTGAATTGAATCTTGCCTGTTTAGATAGCCATATTTAATGTTAAAATGCCTAACTTACACAATGATCCTGTATTAACCAGAATTTAACTTTTGCCTTCTCCCAGTGTATCAGTTACAACAGGAAGCTCCTCATCCTAGGAGGATAACCTGCACACGAGAGGTGGGTATTACAAAGGTTCAGTTTTACAGAGTCTGGTAATTCCAAGTCTGTTCTTAAGGATGTCCAACTCAAACAGCAGTTCCTGGGGACACTTGGTGCTGTGATTTCAGTAAGTACCTTTGGGGCACTGGTACCTGGAAATCCATTTAATCTGAAAATGAATTAAAAAGCATTTTGAGCATGATGTGTATGCCTGAGACTTGTTTACTGATTCTTAGTTCTCAGATACATGGAAACATGCCTTTTCTTCTTCTTTTTGGGTCAGAAATTCACAGAAGTAAAACTAGAACTGTACAGGGGAACTATGCACACACTGCTGCTAGGTGTGTGCAATAAATCAACACAGGGAAGACTGAAACCTCCCCTGCTGCTATTTGAGTTGTAGTACTTAAAACTGATTAACACTAGTAGCTAAGCTACTAAAGCCACAGATTTTAAGGATCCAAACAGTAACGACAGGATCCTGTTGATATACAATGATGCAGAAGCACCTGCTCATAGGGCAGGCAAACCTCAAATTGATAGCATGCCCTGAGCTGCCATCCAGCAGAGCAGCACCCTCCAGAGCCTCAGGAGGATTTAATTGATACCAAACATCCATACCAGTAAGATTTTACTCATAACTACATCTCTCTTGCAGCTTCAGTTAGGAGCCTGGGAAACATTAATTTCAATTTCAAAAATGCCAAAATGTTAGGCTTGACTTGTTAGGCAGTGTTACAAAACACAACCTCTTGCTGAATAACCACTGCAAGTTATTACATTGCTGCAGTAAAACTTAAGCATTTTTATCGTGTGCCAAGAGAAAGGAAATTGATCTTTGAAATCTGTTGGTCACTTTGACATAGCCTTAAATACAAAGGGACACAAAACTATTAGGAGTGTTAACAGCTTCCAGTCAGATCACAAGGAGGATTCCTTTACAGAATTAAATTTCTTTTGTTGTCTTTTTAAATGCCTGTTTGTGATTCCATGAAGTAGTCTGCCATTTTTTTAAAGATAAAAAGCAGAGATTTAACAGAAGTGGAATGCTGCACTTAGTGGAAGCACTCTTGTTTTCCTTTCTAATTTGATAATTGGTATTTTTATAAGTGGTATAGGTATAGAGCTGACTGCGCTTAAGCAAGACACAGCTATGGAAAAAGACAATACATTAATTTTACAAGAAGCATTGTAGCAAAAAGCTTTGTTTTAACCAGTTTTTCTGCTGTTAATGAAGGTCCAAGTGGGGGCATTCTTGGTAAAAGTTGTGCAGATACCTTGCTTACCTCAAATAAGGTGGGGTGGAGATTTCAAGGATAAGATCTGAGCTGTGAAAAATGGGGGGGTTTTCCAAATTTTTTTATTCCCATTGCAACATTATTAGGAAGGTTATCTTCTATTTTGTGTGAGCTCTATGATAGTTTTTTGTTATGTTAATATACAAAATATCTGAAGTCTTGTAGGAGCTTCATCTTGTAATGCAAATTGTGATTGTACAGAGTGCTCTCTTGGATAGGATGAAGTATTTTATTTTTTGCCTCAAATGGATTGTGTTTATGAAGTGCTGTGGAACGGTTGCTTTTTCCTTCCTTCTTTCACTGCTGAAGAAGTGCTAGTATGTGTGTAGGTATACCTACAAACAAGCTGTGCCAAGGGAGGTTTAGGCTGGATGTTAGGAAGAAGCTCTTCACAGAAAGAGTGATTGGCCTTTGGATTGGGCTGCCCAGGGAGGTGGTAGAGTCACCATCACTGGAGGTGTTTAAGAGGAGACTGGATGGGGTGCTTGGTGCCATGGTTTAGTTGGTTGGATAGTGTTGGATGATAAGTTGGACTCAGTGATCTCGGAGGTCTTTTCTAACCTGGCTAATTCTGTTCTATATTGTGAAACTTAGGAGGGGTTTTTTATAGTCTTCTGACACTGTTCATTAAAGTACAGTTATTTTAGTCTGTTATTTGCAGAGTCTTCTCTCAGAGCCCTCCTGTTGTTTATTCATGTAGTGACAGACTTACAATGTATACTTACGAAGTTACCTGGCTCTTGTGATGATGAAAGCCAGTTCTTCAGTTTCTTCAATTAGATGCTTGGAGAACCTCAGTTGTGCATGTTTTAATTCTTACAGATATAGAACCTTAATTTTTCTATATATGCTTTGGTTTCTTAAAAAAAAACCAATGTAATAACATAATAGAAACAAATCCAAAATACATAATATAAATGTAAGGAGTGAGCAAGTATCAGCACAGTTAAGAAAATGTTACAGCAAGTAATGTAACAGTGATAATTGTTTGGCATGTTGCCTGCACATTGCATGTGTACCCTGCAGTTAGGGAGAAGCTGTAAACTGATAAAGGGGTCCATCTTATTCAATAAGATCTGTTGGTATTATGGCCCATCTACTTTGACTGCAGAGAAGAGTTTTGGGGTCTCTTTCCCTGGGTGATAAGAAGTCACAAGCAAATTTGATACTAAGTTCTCCTTCATAGTATTTCTTAGAACCCTGTTAGCTTGTCCAGTGAAATAGGCAGAGGTATAAATATCTCTATGGCATCTGAAAATCAAAGATGTCTTCTGCCTCTGGAATGCTGGAAATCCTTCAGCTACTGGTCAGATCTTCATTGCCTTTGTTTTTCAAGTCAAGCATCTGCTCTTGCCAGTGAAGTATAAAAGTGTCTGTGTAAAGCTTCTTCAAATACAAATCACACTGACCACTAAAATTTTCTCATCCTCATCATCACTGGATTTTAATACTGTTAATTATAGAATTGTACTAGCTATTATCCAGGTGGCAAATTGAAAAATTGGACTGTTTTAGGGAGGAAATTTTGCTGTGGGGAAGCGGTCCTGCATGAACTGATAATCCAAACACTCTGAAGGGTATCTGAGCATACTGCATCGCTACGTTGAGAGGTCATCCTAGTCTGATTCTATAAATAGGTAGTCTGTCAGAGTCAAGGGGGAATTGCTGAAAGTACAAATCAATTAAAATGCTCTGCTAAGTCTTGTCATCACTGAAGAAAGAAATGCCACACATTAGTGTCTATAATGTCATCTTTCTATAAATTTATTCCAAAACAAGATAACATCTGACAGACTTTAAGTAAGTGTAAAACTTTGCCTGTGCCAGAGCAAACAAAAAAGAAGAGACATTCTGCATTTTCAAGTAGTTTCTTGAGCTCTGCAGAGTAAACCTGTATCTGCACTGTGAACGTTGTTGTAGAAACTGAGAAATAAAACCTGCAGTTGTTAGGAACTGACACAAAAATAGAACTATGACACAACAAAATAGAACTATGAAAGAATAAGTCAGTTGCAGGTATCTAGCTGCAGAACAGAGCATATTAAATACGGATTTTTCTCATTAGAGAATCCATTTACCAAAGAAAAAAGTCTTTTGGAGCTTATTTTTACCTAATAAAGTTAAAATTGAAATCATATGTCATCAATGCATTTTTCCTACTTCTGCATTCACTTGTTATAATGCAGTTAACTGGTTTTCATTGTAAGTATTGAGCAATTTATGCAGCTGAGCCAGATTTGATGTGAAAATATATTCAGCGAGAGTGTTTAACCTTTTTCTCTGGTCTCAGCCTTTCCTGCTAGTGTTGAGCTTTGTGATCTGTTCTTTCTCAGCTGGGTTTTTATTAGCAGCCATGCGTGAGTCAGTGGGGAGTAGAATCTTCTCTAAAGTGGTTGAATTATTCAGCTGTGTAAACAAATTCATAAACTTTAGGAAGAGAGTTTTGGTCCAAAGAACATCAAAGAGGTCAGTGGGAGGGAACAACATGTAATTTGCTAAGGTATTAGCATGTAAATAGTTTCTCTTACCTTACCTAATCTTATTCCACTTGTTGACATAAGCAAGAGTGATGATGAGGAGAAAAAGCACATGTTAAAGAATAATTGTTGTATGAATGGTGGTACTGAGGGGTGTATTCTACAAAGTGACCTACTAACATGAAATTCTGGAGTTTGTGCTGTATCACACCAGTTTTATACCAGAGCAACACACAGATCAGTGGAGTTACACTGAGGTAAAAAGAGCATTGCATTAATTTGCAGTTTTTTTCCATTGTGAAGGTGCAGCAGGAACAAGGTTTTTAATGCTGTCTGATGTTCGCTTGTAGATTTGATGATTCTGTAGCATTCTAAATCTGTTTGCCTTCTGCATGGGGCTTATGTCCAAATTATAATGTTATTTGCTGAATTAATGTTTTATAGCCTCTCTGGAATTTGTACTTGTGCATGTAATCTTTTATATACACCTGTGCGCATGTGGACATGAAGGCATATTTAGGGCATCCTTGACTGCTGTATGAAGGCACTGCATGATAAATTTTAAATAACTCTATACAGGAAAAGTAATTCTCTTCATCATTTGTCTTATTTGTTAAAATCACTGACCTTGTCCATCCTATTATGAGGCTTCATCCTAATTCAGTGCTAGCCTGTTAAACAGCATCTCTCTGCCATCTTGTGAAAATGGCCTCTGAGTAGTCAAGAAGCATAGCATAGACCAGCCACATAAAATGCACTCCCTTGCTGGAGCTGTTCTCAAAGATGGCTTTATTCTTATGATATTCACCCAGAATAACTTCATAATTTTCATGGTAACTAAGCTCTTTTCAAAAGAACTGCTTCTGTAAGGCACTTGCCAAATGTGCTGCATTTATCTGTTCATAAACTTGGTTTCATTTGCTTCACACCTCAGTTTGAAAAACATCAGAAATAGAGCAATGTTGGAGATCTCATTGACCTTTGTCTGTCTTTTGGGTATTGTAGTGAGGCTTGAATCTTTACTGTGGCCTCTGCATCAGTGCTATACAAATAAGCACATATCTCATCAATCTCTTTTTCCCAAGTTAGAAGCAAATTTTTTAAACTGTGCCAAGGCCAGGCTAAACAAACAGCAATAGGAATTTTTCCCCATAAATAAAGTCTCAAGAAGTCAAAAATGTGTATGTAAGCCCAGCTACTTCTGAGTGGACTATAAGGCTCCTGCTGAGTTCTAATGGAGTTGCCTTGGAGTCTAAATGTATGCATTTAATCTAAATGTCAAACACACCCCCCCCCATATTATCATAAATATAAAAGTTGTGGAAAAATACCCAAATACCCCAAACCAGGCAATAAAACTCTGTGAATTTGGATTCCAGTTGCACCAAGTCTTATACAAGCAAACAGTGTCACACATCAACATTTATACTGAAGTTTTTGCAAGCTGGTAGAAACTGATCAGTAGAGATTCAAAGTTAAGAAGTTCTTTTCTTCTTTAACTCATCATCCACCAAGATGAACTGCAAACCTACCTACAATTGCCTGGAGGTCCCGTGGAGCTTTTCCTCTGATGCTTTGCTCCAGACGGCTGCCAGTTCACATTTTCAACTGTTTGCACATGAAGTATAATATTATAATTTGTCTTAGGACTTGCAAATACTCTGAAGATGCCCTGTCACATTACTAATCCTTTTTTCTTTTTTTTTTTTTTTTTTTTAATAGAAAGCTGTTGCCTATACAGATTTCCCAGTTCTGTCATATAATTCATCCATGTAATTCATTCACTGAGAAAAACATAAAATCTGAATAGACAACAAAAACTTACTCAGGACAAGACTAGTGTCTTGTTTTGAGGGTTTTATTTAGGAATTGTTGCAAGTGTCTATAGTAGCCACAACATGTTTTCACTTTTTCTCCATTCATGTCACTGTTTACCTATTGAAGAAATAGTTTACATTTAGGAAAAATATGTGAGACTTTTTCTCTTCTGAAATGATCCAGTCTCTTCAAGCCCTCTGAAAACAGTTATCACGCTAAGCAACTCTTGTTTGCTGGTATGTAAGAAATGAAATCTTTTGGAACATAATAAATCTTTCTACTGTTGAAATGAGTTTTCCAAAAGTGATGAACCATCACAATAGCTTTTTATTTGCCGAGAATGTGGAAGAGCTGATATTAGACTGTTCACTAGGATGTATTTTCTGTTGGTTTGGGCATCTGAAATCTTTATACTCTGCTGAGATAACTGGAGAGAAGTGCTGATTTTATTTTATTCTTTTATTTTTTCCCCTGGAAAAAAAGAAGTTACTTTTGGAAAAAAGTAACTGAAGTTTACTGTGCAGTTTACTGTGAATACTTTGTGGTTTATTATAGCTGGCTTGTTTTATACTCTTGGAGTTCAGGTTGTATCATTGTTGAAGTTTCCTCCCCAAAGAGTTTCCTCCTTCAAATTTAGTAAGGAGGGATAATCCAGCGTTTTAGATTATTTAGCTGATTTCTGGGAGGTCTGCAGTTCCTCACCTGTTTCTAAACTTCCTGGACAATTGCAGATGAGTTACTTCATTTGAAATGCTTAAACAGCTAATTGTGTTCTGACACCCTTGCATGTTGTCTGCATTTATTCCATGTGGTCTCAAGCGAGCGTAAGGACTGGTGCTACACAATGTAATACATGTGTAGTTGTTGAGGTTTTTTAGGTGATACAACAGATCACAGTTTAGTGAAGTCAAGAAGTTAAAAGACTTTGGCACTTCATTGTTTCATTTACTACTTGCCCCTCATTCTGAGGGTATAAGGTCGTGACTTAACTTCTTGCAGCAGTGGCACCAACAGCTCTATGATGGAAGATAACTTGTAAATTGAAGAGTTTTATAGATGTTTCACTATATTAGTGCAGTTTAAGAATATAGTACGCTTACACTCGTGAAATCAATCTTTTGTTTCCCCTCTTTGGCAATTTGTACAATACTTAATGCCATCAGATTGTATTATCAGAGCTCTGAGGATGACATAGTCTAAGCAGATCATTTTTCCTCGCTATTTTAAGTAATTCAAGTGCAACATTTCCCAAAGGTATATGTTTGCTTTTCCTATATTCCATCCACAGGGAAAATCCTGGGACAGGAGATGATTTTTGTCTGTACTTTCACATTATATCCTTTTCTATTTTTAATACTATATTATGGGCAGTATGCTTACTGTATGGGTTCACATGTTACTAAACCTTACCATTTCTGTTGTTTCTTCTAGGTAGAGAACAGACCCAAATATTATGGAAGAGAGTAAGTAACATACATCTCCAAAAGTGGTTTATGCATACATCTTGATTGATAATAGCTGCTGAAAAGGTTGCTAGGGTTTGCTCTGGGTGTTTTATTTCTTCTGTGTGTTTTGCAGCAGTGTGTCTTGCACAACCTCAGGCAGTATTATCGCTTTTGTCTGCCTAAAATTACAGCTGCATTTTCTGATGAATATGGATGTCATGGAGTGCTACCTTAAGTGAGAAAAACATATGTTTGTATACTTTAAAAAGGTTGTCTTTGTCTGCCTCCCCCTCCAGCTGGCTTTTGCAAAAGATCTTAGTGTGCAGGAGAAAAAAATATTTGTATCACAAATGCAATGTAAATGCACAGTGTGTGTCTGTATGTGTGTGTGTCTTCTATTCCAGTTTGCTAAGACAAAGATGGTTAGATTTAGTGTGAGGAAACAAAGCAGATCTTACTTGTGTTTATTTTGGTAAAAGATGTGTGGTGTTCCTAGGTTATTACACCAATAATTACTGAGATTACATGCAATTCCCAAGATTTTAACAAGTTGCCACAAGTAAAGCCAGCAGGAGAAAATGGATTTATTTCTATGTATTAAATTGGCAGATTTAAAAAGCAATGTACGTGTTTCATGGTTACTGTTTCACAGAAGCCTTTCTAAACCGTTTCAAGTGACTTGAAATGCAGGCAGAGGTAGATTAATTTAAGCTGCATATTCCTACAAATCAATCATTTTTATGTTTGTTTCTTTTGGAATTACTGTGGCTGGTGGTTTTTGAAATAAGAGGAAAAGTCAATTTAAAAGTGAAAAGGCATGTGTTTCAAAAAGTCTTTGTTCCTTAGATTCCATGGGATGATCTCAAGGGAGGAAGCTGACCAATTACTAAGTGTTGCAGAGGGAAGCTATCTCATTCGTGAAAGCCAACGGCAACCTGGAACCTACACTTTGGCGTTAAGGTGGGTAATTAATATTTCATTTAAAAATTTATAAAATATTCAAGAGTTTGCACTGTGTTGTTGACCTTCATGCTTAAACTTCCTTGTGATTGTTTTAATTTTTCTTTTTTTTTCTTTTTTTTTTTTTTTTTTAATCATGGTACTTTTTTATCCCAGTTACATATCCGGTATCTTTAACCTTCCCTAACCTTGCCTGAAGTGCTAGCATTCCGTACTGTTTGCACCATCAAGATAACAGCAATTATGGGTTTGCTGGTGGTGCTTCCTTTTGCCCTTCTCCCACTATGGTACAGATGTGACCCAATGTAGTCGTTGGGAGAGCAGATAGTCAAGAAATAAAAGGCATCTTAAGATTTCCCTTGTCTAGTCTGCTATGTGAGTGAGTTACTAGTTAGCTAGTTGTTGCTAAAGAGCAATTAGTTCTTTCCAGTCCCTCTGTGGTATGACCAATACCTCTGAAGTGTTTTTGACTGAGCACCTGTTAGCTGACAATATTTGTAGATCTATTTCCTGTCTGCAAAATTCTGTCAGGTGGGTCAGGTGTAAAGAAAAAAAATAGATAAAACCTGAAGTTAAAAATTACTTGAGTAATTTTAAATGGTCTGGTAATAGTAATGGAGGTTCTTTTGGTCTAGGCGGTACTCCTAAGTACTCAGACGTGAGATGGTGAAGTAGGACAGAAAAACATTGAAGGAGAAGATGCAGTAACTGTAAGTTCTACATGATTAACATGTAGAACTTGATTACAATTAAAATAAAAATGTTGGGAAATAGTGTAAATTAGTGGCCATGTTTTGAGGAGGATAAAAAAGGTGTATTTTACTGAGATAGTTGTTTCTGTCATAGTAATGAGATTCCAAATAAAAGTATTACATTTACACTGGTTTGCATTAACAATGTAAATAAATTGGTGGAGCTTATTAGGGTCTCATAGTCCATTTCTTCTGCTTTTGCAATATTTATTAAAAACAAAAGCACCAATTGTCATAACACCTGCCTTAGAGCTCTTATCTCTTACTTTGGATGGTGCAGAGGGCACAGGGTTCATGACTGTGAAAGATAAAGCTGCTGAACACCTTGCTGGGTGTACTGATATAACTTGTTTTACAAATGCTCCTCCAGTCCAGCAAGTCAAAAGGTGGGTATTTTCTAGGTTTGATAGCATCTCTTTCAAATTTACTAGATACCAATAAAATCTGTTGGCATACCCAATAGAAATGAGAAAGGACAGGTATTGGTGATCAGTTTGGGATATAGTTTCAAATTATAGCAAAACTATTACTGATTTCTTTTGATGAAGTCCAACATTTGGCAAAACACCTCAGAATCTGAAATTACAGCATGTTGCAGCCATTTCATCATGTGTAAGTGCTAGCTGAATGACTTGTATATTAAGGGCAGTGGTCCAGGTGGCCGCTTTCCATCCCACAGCAAGTAATGCTCTGTTGTTGTCTTGCTGTTGGCCTTTACAGTGTTCCAGTGAAGATCATCGCTCTCATACTTTAGGTGAAAGTGTGAACTGTAGTGCTGCATCTTCCACATATGGGAATTTTACCACTAGGACTTCTTTTTCTCTCCACTAGTAAGTGTAACAGAGGTCTGTGTTTACATTGGCTGGAAGCAGAGTTGTATTCAGGTTCTGTTTTCCCTCTTTCTGGAATTATGTATGCTGAATATACCCATTAGCTAATATTCTGACTGTTGCAGACACTGTAGCATCACTTAAAGACTGGGTGATCTCTGTGGTCTGACTGTTGATCCTGACTCTGAGAAGTTTGCTGTGGTTGGTGTGAAGAGTTTACATAATTTCACCTGTAATTTACAGCATTTTTGAGACCATCGTTTGTATTCGTGTTACTGCACTGCCAGGTGGCAAAGGTAGCTCTATCTGCACTTCAGATAATCACACTAGGAGTTTCAGAATGTCATCTTCATGACCAGAAATGGGGCTTCTGAGTAGAGTGGTATGTTTGTGTAAAACCTTTCCAAATTCAATGGAAGGCTTTGACTGATTTCAGGGTCTCTGATTTCACCCTTTCTTTTCTAGCTGCGTGAATCAGTTTGATCTTTTTGTGTTAGGCTTAAATGCTGCTGTTATTCAAGCAATCATGTTAATTTTAAGATCACTTCTGTATGATTTTTGCTTTTCCTTTTCTACTTTGTTTTGCCTTTTAGAAGATGTGAGAGGGAAAAAAACTTGGTTAGCTGTTTTATATAAAGAAATAGACACAGAACAAGTTTTACAGCACTTTACAAAGTTAGTCCAGAAATGTGGAAGAGGTGCTTTAGTAAATAAGTGGCAAAACGTAACATGGAATATCTATGTTTTCTGATCTCTTGTTTTTCAGGCACACTGTGGAAAATTAATGGAAAATGTTGAGTAAAATTTAGATGCTTGAGGATACCCATTGACTCTTTACATAAATACTTGGTTCCCTCATTATTTCTGTGTCTACTCAATCTGTCTTTCACTGTCTGTTTGTTGCCTGACTTGTCTGTCTTTGGCAGTCTGTCAGTTGTGATTAGGACAAATTGGTAACTAGCTATGAAATGTGATGGGTCTCTAGGAACTGCAGGTTTATGATACAAAAAGTCTTAGGGAAACATTGTTTGGATCAGCTGCTGTTGAGACTGAGACAGGGTTGTTTCCTGGCTTGTAGTTACCCGTTCTGCTGAGGGGGATAGGGGGGCAGACAATTCAGTAATACAGATGGCTTGGCATGCCCAGCTCTGGTAGATGTCTTATGTTTGTGTTGGTGTACCTGGGAATCCTGAAAAACCCATCCAGTCCTGAAGAGAAGTTTAGTGAGACAGGATCATAACCCTTTCTGTGGCAAGGTATGTCATCTCTGTAATGAAATATTTCCTGTCTTTGTTTCTGGAAACACCAAGCTTCTTATGTTTTGTCCTGAGAACCCAAACAGCCCAACTCTTTAAATCACCTTGGAACAGTCTGAAGTCTACATTTGATTCCACTAGCTATTGTAGCTGATGTTCATACCAGCCACTGCTGAAGTTGTTTTGAATTTAGTTACAATAATAGTTCTGGTTTGTCTAACTTTTTTTGTTTGATATTATGAAATTAAGTAAAGGCTTTGCACACTCTGTCTTCTTGGAATTCAAAAAGAAATATACTCTAGTGGTTGTTATTGATGTGGTTTATATTACAGTTTATTTAGTCAGCTTCAGTGTCATGTATCTGCTGTGTTGGTAAAGGTTCTGACATAGTTATATTGTAAGTTGATAAAAACAGTAAAAAAAAAATAATCCTTTGGCTGCAAATCAAGCTAGTTGAGACATAAAGGTAGAACTTAGAATCCTTATTATAATAGCCCAAACACTGTGTTATTGAATACATCATCCATTGTTCCACAAACCTGATAGAGATTAATTAACTTTGTAAAGTGAGTGTGTATCTTCTCCTGCAATTATAAAAGAACACCACCTCAGAGGGCTATATTGTAGCTGTTTCCCCCCTATATTCTCTCTTGTTCTGTCTCTGTCCTTATTGTTCGTTCCTTTATAGACTGTTCTTAAAGTGGGCATCTTCCAGAGATGCTCAGATTGTCTTTGCTGTGTGCTGAAGATTTCCACTTGTAAAACATCTCAATCTTTCTAGAAGATAAATTGTTGACACCACAAGTCGTAACTCCTTTGTAAGCAGACAGCATTCACAGTTACAAAAACACGTTTTAGTGAAATCTGGAACAGATTGTGCAATCACAGTAAGCTACAGCCTTCAGCTACAGCCAGAATACACAGAATTCAAATGCAGCTGATGCATTAAAGTTCTTTTCAGACTATTCTACTCTTAACACAGCTCTTCTGCATCTCAGTTCTTTTTAAGTACTCTAAAGGATGCCTTAAGTTACTGTATTAGCAAGTTCTGTGACTATGAGCACACTGCATCAGATTAGAGAACCAGTTCATAATCCAGTCCAGTATCCATGCTTTGGTAGCTATTAATAGCAGACATTGAAATAAAAGCGTAAGAACAAGAATATATAGTGATAGTTCCCTGGTGTGCTAGCCTAGCCTCTGAAACTTTGCTGTTCAGGGAATTCTGAGCAGAATTGTTATATTTGCTATTTTTTCAGGCTTTTGATGGAGTTTTTGGGTTTTGTCTAGTGGCTTTCTGAGATCTCAGATTTGCTGTCTGCAGCTGTAGTGTAAGTCCTATGCCTTAACTAGATTTTATAGGAAGCAGCATCCCTTTTTGAAGATTACATCTCACAGTTTCATTATATGCTCCCTAGTATTTGTATTATGAGAAACAGTGAATAATTGATCTCAATTTACCCATGCCCCCTTTACTGTCCTCTTTTACAGGTCTATGAGACCTGGGATATAGATTCAGGTTTTGTAGTGAAGCTGTCCATACCTCTGTCATGTCTCTCATCTTTCTCTTACTCTGTGATCGTCTTTTAGAGTTGAGGGGACCAGGACCGCATATCCTATTCAAGAGGGCCATGGAATTTTCTTTCTTTGTTCTCCAAACCTTTCTAAATGAGTTTTTGACCACTGTGGAGCACTTAGCTCTAATGCTTTTATAGAACTAGCTTTAGTAGCTCTACAGATCTTCTTCCTGAGCTGCAATAGCTACAGACATAGCCTGGCACTGATTAAATGGCCAAATTTAGGACAGGACAAATAATAGCTTTTGCAGGTTTAACTGAGAGTCAAATATTCTTTGTGCAGTGCTGTGAAGAGTTAACTGAGTTCAAAATGAAGATTTTGAATATTACTCCTTTAATAAGGTATAAAAAGTTACTCTTACCCAAAAAACTTTCCAGTTATTAAGGTTGCTGGTGAGTTACTGCAAAATCTGCTTTCTGCTTATATAAGAAGCTGCATTTTGATCATCTTGTGATGAGCTATTTTTGTCTAGTTCTGTCCATTATTGCGCAACTAATTTGCAGTGTGACTTGTTTTTTTTTAACAGACTACCCTTTATATCTAAGTTTGAAACAAAAGAGGTTTTGTTTTCAGAAAACAAATTTTTTGGAATAGGGAAAAAGAAGATTATAATTTAAGTGTTGTTTTAAGTATATGAGCAAGGTTAAATATGCAGAGCTGTCCCTCAAATGAAATTGATCTTCAGAGCTTAAGAGAAAGCCTATGAAATTGTAGCAGCTCAGACATCCGATAAAAGAGAATGAAGCATAAACACGAAAGCAACATACCAGCACCCTAGTATATCTAATGCCTGTGTTTAATCATTAATGTAGTTTCTCATATCTTTTTTAAAATTTAAAAAAAAAAAAAAACACAGCAGAATTCAGCAATGTTTACTAATCATTTGCTCAAAGAATGCTGCTGAAAATTTTTTTGCAACCCTGATGGTTAACAAATTGCTAATGAGAAAATTATTGTAGGTATCTATGTGTGTCCATATGGAAATCCAGAAATGCATTATCATGTTAATGAAATGTTCCAAACTGATGAAAAAAACTGGGAATTTCTAATACTTCCAGGAATCAGGTAGATCTGCTTCTGCTTTTAAATTTGGTGAAAGAGTAGTACAGTGCTTCATGCTAGGACCTATAGCAAATGACAGTGACAATAAGACATGGTTTGTAATGTAGCCTTTTGTGATGGAGAGCTTGTTTAATAATTAGGATGAGGATAAAGAGGAAATGGGCAGAGATTGTACAAGTGGTAGGTGTTGAAGTGTGATGGTACTGCATGTTCTTTTGAGCAGATATTTGCTGTAGCACGTTTAGTTGGTTACCATGGTTTCCCTTCCTGCAAATTCTATTGTTGTGATACTGAGAATGAATCAAAATAAGGTTCTGCAGCACGATTAAACAAAAAGAGGTAATGTTAGCTGTGATTGTGAGTCATGTTTTCTTTATGTTTATATTCAAGATTATGTGGCATCAGGAGAGAATTTGTGAGGCCAAATAAATATCAAATTAGTTTAGCTGACCAGCTATGTGTATTGTGCAAGAAATTGATATATATCTTCTCTCTCCCTAAATTACAAAGTTTGATTGAAACGCTATCCACTGATATTTTAAATGGAAACATCATTGGTAGGCTGTTAGAGCATAACACTGCAGGTGAAGCTTTTTTATTTTAGAGGACAATTGCTTTGGCAGCCAAATGGCTGGTTTTTGAGTGGACTCTTTTGGGGCACACACATAGCTGTATTGATTATCTTGGGATTACTTAACACATATGAAATTCAACATCTGCAAAAGGCTTCTTGAATTCAGAGATGAAAACTGGCTATCTGCATTCTGCTGGAAAGCCTCGTTATACAGGCTGGGGCACGTGTTATCACACATGTGATAATAGCTGAATTAGGGGGCTGGTTTTTTAATTACAAATACATCAAAATATGGTCACAGTTTATCCTGAATTCACAGATGATCTATAAGTAGTCTGAAGGAGCCCAGCAAAACAGTAGCTAAGTGCATCCCTTCACTTTACCATGGTAACACTATTCTGACGTCATGCTAGTTGGTAGGAAAAAATTATAAAGACCATTTTAAAGACTAAGCTTTGCATATCTGTCTGTGTATTTTTTTTTCACCTGATTTGTAAATGCAGTGATTGGTAGTAGCAAGGGCTGAATTCAGTTTTGAGAAACATTTCTAAAATATTCACACAATACTCCCTGGTCACCAGCTGAAAATCCTGGGAAACTGCATATTCATAACTATATAGAGACACACACGCCGGCTTTAAAGCATAGCTGGGTTAAATGAAATTGCTCCAAAATGCGATCAAACCTGTCTGTGGGATAAATATGTTTCAGCGTGACCCACTTCAGCCGTTTTCTTTATTTTGCATGAGATGCAAAAAGGTGCACCTTCCTCTGTGGTCACCTGAAGCTCTCAAGAGGGGACTTTTCCTTCTATCCCAGGCTTAGCCTGTCATGCTTCCATAGGCACAGAATTCAGGTGAGCTTCAAAAATTGGCCACTTAGGTATCTGTGGCTTCTTTTAGATGAAAGAAACAATTCATGCATAAAGGTATTTTAATAGGCTAACACAACAGGTATGCCAGCTAATATTCTGGGCTTTTTTTTTTTCCAGTTCTTGCAAAGAGACAAATGTTTCTGTTATGAAGGTTTAAATTCTGCTGAAACTAAAGCTGTCATTCTGATGGCTGGCTACTTCACACAAGCTACTGCTAGCTCCAGAGGAAGGTGTGCTTGATGCATTTTGGAGCTTGCTTTTCTGCTCCAAGATAAAACAGTGTGGCCTCTATTTAAATTGTCTTCCATGTAAAAAGTTTCTTTCCTAAATAAAATTTCATACGAAATAATATACTCTGTTACTTTGTCAATAATGTGGAAGATTCAGCTGTCAGCAAACAGTGTCGGTGTCCTGCATGTCATCTGCCTTATGTAAGTGCACCTGGGCACTGCTGAGGTGGCTTTGCTTAAGTATTTAGAATAATAATAAATAGCTACTAACCTTAATGAGTAATTAACTGGCTACCTAGGCACTCCCACACACTAAAATCCTTTTTTCCTTATGGTTCATGTCTTCTTGCTGCGTTCCTGTTCTTCTTCCCTCCTCTTCCCATCTGTTGTTGTTGTCAGCTCTATTTTCTTTTGGCTGGAATGTCTAATCTATCTTTGGCAATTTAGTTTGCTGTGGTCTTACTCCTGCTCATGTAAGTTCAGCTCTTCTCGGAGGAATATTCTCTGCTCTGGTGATACTGTGAACTTTTTGGTAACTTATCCAAGAGCTGTCTGTGCTCAGTGCATATAGCATATGTTCATTTTATGCCGTGCCTTTCACCTCTGACTGTAGCTCCTGCTGTACCACAAAGACCTACTGTAATTGGATGCACAGCAGAGGCATTGGACTTGTGGTGAGGCACTGGGGTGCAGCTCAGAAGATCTGGACTCACTTTTTGCTTTCAAATATGACTTGGGTTGAGGTTTTTAAGTTTTCCTTGCCTTGTTTATCCAGAGGAAAGAATATTTTTTGTACCCACGTTCTCTCATATACTTGTTCAGTACAAAAGTTTAGGATCTCTTAAAAATGGCCCAGACAAACTGAAAGTTGTATGCTATCTCTGACTACCACAAGCCACAGCTCCTGAGCAGGAATCTGTGTTATACTGTGCTATTTTTAATTATCAGTCAGTTGATAATTCAATTGTGTGGTGTACGTTGTGTTCTCCCCTCTTACTTCCCCTCTCCAAAGGATACAGCTCTCATCTGTCTTCTGCAGGTTCTACTGGAATGCCTTTTTGCTCTATTGCTGTTAGAAAATGCTAGTTAGAAATATTTTGCAAGTTAGTCCTTTTGGTTGATCTCTTCCTTTGTATGTTTTCAAAATATGTGTTTATAAATTTTTGTGTTTGGGGGAATATCTTTTCTCCTGTGCTTCATCAATAAGCAAAAAAAAGTGCTTCAGCTAGAGATACTATAGATACTTTATAAATATGTTTTCAAAATAGTACAATAGCCTCATGTTGTTGTTTAATATCCTAATTGTTTTCATCAAAATATTTATGAATTATTAAAACTGACAGCAATAAATGTATGTGGCCCAGTTTTCCTCTTCCTTCTCCCTCTTCTATATTTGATGTAGCTCAGCTGAGTCAGGTACAATTCCTTCCGATTTGACAGATGTTAGGAAGAGAATCAAGGGGTTTTTTTTCTTCTTCTTTCTTTCTTTTCTGTAATACCTTTAATTGAGGAAATTATCTCTAACAGTTTCAGTAACTGACATATGCCCCACCTACTGCTGGACCTGCATGAAGGAAGAAAGGGTATTCCTGAAAAACAGGGTATAAAAGTAGAAAAGCTATCAGTCTTTATTGATGAGCTGTTAGTAGCCCAAATAATTCTAACAGTGCATGTCATGTATGCAGAAATCATTTTATTTTGCATTATTTTGATTGTTTGTTGTTAAGGAATGCAGGTTTAAGCCATAACTATTACAGAGAGCAGGATGAGTAGATTGGTGAATCTCACTGTTAGCAAAAAAGTGTTAAGTGATTACTAGAAGATCAGAGATAGAATACATTGAGAAAAGAACTTAAGTAGCAAGTTGTGTAATAGCTTTAAGTAAAGGAAACCACCATTGTAAGGTTGGGATTAAGAGTGCTTAAGGCAAATGAGATTTGACAAAATCGCTGCTACAGAAATCTTACTATAGTTATTTTTAATCTAAGGGAAATTCTAAAAATATAAATTTGAGGCCTTGAACAACAGGAGCAATGACAGAACCACTCTGCTCACCAAAAACTCTTTTTGGACTTACAAAGCTATTTTGTGACAAGGAAATTACTTTGAGTTTTCACTGAGTCTTCCACTCTGGTTTCCTTGATAAAATGAATAAAATGTTAAAAAAAGGTGTTGGTAAGATTAAGGGCAAGTTGCTTTTGGTGTGAGAAATCCTGTAGAAGTAAAAAGGAAATGTGATACTCATGAGAAACTTAAAAGAGGGTAGATTTAGACTACATATAAGGAAGAATTGTTTTACAATGAGGGTGGTGAAACACTGGAACTGGTTACCCACTGAGTTAGTAGATGCTCCATCCCTGGAAACCTTCCAGGTCAGGTTGAACAGGGCACTGAGCAACCTGATTCAGTTAAAGATGTCCCTGCTCACAGCAAGGGGTTGGACTAGATGACCTTTAAAGGTTCCTTCCAACCTAAACTATTCTATGAACTTAAACCCTTGTAGGAAAAGCTGCTCTAAGTGAAATAAAAATGAACATGTTTGAGAATTATGCTATGTCAGTTCTCTCTCCATAGTACACTTGATTGCAGTGAAATTTCCATTGCAGATCTGATGTTCTACCTCTAAATTTACCAGAAAAACAGTGTCATATATGCCCTAAAATGAAAATGTTATGTATAGGCAGAGTCAAATTTGCAGAAAGTATTCATCCAGACATACTGGCATAGGTTTCCAAATATTACTTTCATTTTAAGAGAAGATACTGAGCTGTTACTACTTTCCTGTGTTTCTGTAGACTTCAAATGTGTCTTAATCACTAACCGCAGTGAGGTTTTTTTCCTAGGCAGGAGGGAGGTTAAATCAGGTAGAGAAAGCAGTAAAACATGGTTCAAAACATTGGTATTTATTCTGTTTCAATCATCAAATTAATTCCAGGGATTTATATCAATTCTAAATAGAATAGGGCATGCAAGCACAGCACTCAGAAAAGGTAATACATCTGTACAAGAGCTTCGTTGCAGATTATTTTCAAATCATCTATCACTGATAACATTGAGAGTCATCTTAAGAGCTGAGTGATCTTACTGCAAATTAATAGAATACATGGTCCTTGATCAGCTGGTATTTGTTCAGCAGAGTTTGAGATGGTAGAAATTAGTCCCAGTTTGAGGCCAGGCGGATCCTCTTTTGCCTCCCGTCGGGGCAGAAAAATGAGACTCGCACAAATGGATTGCAGAAGTGATGGAAAGTTTAAATGGAAAAGCAGTGAGTGTTTTACAAAAGCTACAAGCATAGTGACAAAGATGCCCCACAGCATAGAGTCCCTTTACAACATACCCAAAAGCCTCCCAAAACATTTCCCTTCTCCCTACCTGACGGTACACCCAAAACCCCCAGGGCTCTTCCCTCTTCACTGCTAGGCTGGTCACAAGACTGGCCAGGTCTGAGACTGCCCTCCCCCTTTCTCCTCTTGGCATTAGGCCTAGTCAGGCCTAAGAGGCCTTGAGATACTCCTCCACCATTACCTTGTAGGAAAGCATCTCTCATGGGAGTAGGGAGAGAAGAAAGAGAAAGTGTGAGACTTTGACGATAAATTTGTAGGGAGCAGGACATTATGGGTATGAAATACGCTCTTTCCTGTGTCCACCCACTGGGCTGGACACTCCAGGCACCGGAGGTGTATCTTGTGTGGCAGCAGCAGGAGGCACCCAGCCTAAACTGCCACATCATAAAAGCTGTTAAAAGTGAAATAAGACATTGACACAGAACAAGAATTTATTTAGATTTGTGAAATGCACCATTTCAGGTACCAAGGGCTGATAACACTTTTGGTCTTGATTTCCCCCTTCCTCTTCTCTCCCTGCCCCCCCCCAGCAGCTGTAACCTACTGCCAGTGCCCTAAGGCATTTATTTCACTTGTGCAGTCCCTGACAGTGCTCATGATCCACAGAAAAAGTGTTATTGCTCTGATCCTCACTGCCTGCTCTTCACAGCATGCCATTTGCACCATATTGTTTCACTTTTAGACACTGAAGTCTGGGCAGTGATGCAGCTAAATGGTCTTCAATCTCAGCTGCGAGAGAGTGGTGGGAAGCTGTTGCCAATGATACAGCACCAGCTCTGAACTTTTGACTTGATCCCAATTAGGCAGATTAAATTGAAAGTCATATCTGAGTTGGCACTGGCTTTGCAGTTCCAGCTCTGGGATTTGTTTTCTGTTCTGAAGGATGCCACATTTTTTCCATGTAGAACTAAGCTATCATGCATTCAGCCAACCAGCAAGCCAATGCTGCCCTTCCAAATGGCATAGGACTGTACTTTGTCACCTTTCCTAGTCATATCAGGCAATGAGGGGTTTTTTTGTCTACACTTATCTAAAATGCACCCTTATTTTCAATTTCTAATGAATTTGATTTCATTTATGCATACCATGTACCTGTACACTATTGCTAAGGTTTTGGAGATGATGATATTTGTCAGGCAGCTACTCTAGGAAGAATAGTTTCACAATTTCTTGACCATCCTCAGGAATGTTGTTGCCGATAAATAATAATTTAAACAAACAAACAAATAAATAGCTACTCTCAGGAACTGGAGACCTTCAAGAGTAACTGTGCGGAAGAGGTTTTGGCTGTATGCAAGACTTGTGTTTCTTTTGACAAGGAAATGGGCCAAAAGAGGATCTGTGGAATAATTTGTTTTCTTTCACACGAACACAGCTTGATTAGGAGATGTTCCTGATTGCAAAATTGCTTACATTTCTATAGCTTTTTTATGGAATATCAAGTCTTAAGTGTTGGGGAAGAGTTTTCAGAAGTTATAGCTGAAACTGACATATAATTTTAAGTAAGAATTCTACATTCTGGCTGCAAAGGGCATTAAAACACTTTTTCTCCAAGGGAAGATTAAGCCCAGGTGATCTTCAGGCACCTGTACAGAACTCAGTGTTTTGCAGCTCAGTGCATGAAGTTGCTTGACTCTAATGAGGACATGAGTGCCCCTAAGGGCTGTTAACTTTGTGGTTTAGTTGCAGCTACACATTTTAAATAATGCCTTTGTCTAGATGCTATTCTCATCATAAAATAGCTTGTCAAAGAGGTGAATAGCTACTGTACGATTCTCTATGTGAATGGTAAAATCCATCTTCTAGATGGTAAGAAAGTGTGAATGGGGTTTCGGTCCTTCTTCCTTTTGTTTTATCAGTGAATGCTGCATATAGAGTAGGTGGCTGAGTCTAAAGCCTGTCTCTCTCATGCTATGATACTTAATTCAACTCCTCAGTCCTTTATTACTAAGCCACATTTGCTCTACCATTTCATACATTTTCCCACGTTGTTACCCACTCAGCCTCACTGGCAACCAAAGGGACTAGACAGAGTGATTTCTTTTCAGACAAGTTGGAATATAAAAAGTCTTTTATCTGTAGTCCTGCTGCTTGCAAACAAATGCACAGTGGACACAATGAGACTGTTTGACATGTTGGAGGTCTATTTCTTTTTCTTGGAAAAACATCTAATGTTCCTCTGTTTAAACCAAAAGAAAAACATACATTATCTGTGTCCTGCTTTCTATTTCTTAAACAAAAAACAGCTGGTACTAGTGCTTGCCTTTAGGAAGAGACCATCAGGAAGCTGGAATATCAAATCTTGGCTCAACTCAGTTGCTATGGTGGTGTATAATTAACCAGGCTGCAGTAATGATATAGATAAGTAAATATTCTTGCTAATGGAGAAATATAAACCATAGTTTTAAGTAAGATTGAGGATTCATCTTTAATTGAGCATTTGCTGTTGGACATGTATGTTTGCATTTATATTGTAATTAGATCAAAATAGTATCACTGTATGGTCAGAAAGAAATTTTAATGGGTTTGAAAGAAACAAAACAGGATTTGGAGACCTGTTATTGATGGTAAAAGGTTGGTGTTTCATTGATTTGTGGAGGTTTGGTTGTTTGGGGTTTTTTCTTCCTTTTTTCTGATAAGATTCTATTTGAAAAACAATTTATTTCCATACAATGTATCCAATAAAATTAATATAGAGGGGGGGAAAAATTGGAAGAAATGGGAAATCAGATAAAGGCAAACCACTTAATGTTCAACTCTTGCAGCTGATATGCAAGCATCCTTAGCAGGTGGTGATGATGCTGATACAGAGTAATTTGCTTATCTAAATACCTTTAAGGGGTAACAGTTAAATTATTTTAGTGCACCTTTGGAAGGCCACAATGCTAAAAGAAATTGATGTGCAGCTCCCCAGATGCGTGCAGGAGGAAGTTTCAGTCTGCAAGAGAAAAGTTTAGGTGTTAAGGGTACTGTTAAAGAATTAAAACTGTGAAATGTTTTCTATGAGATGCTCATGTGCTGAAATGTAGATCAGGAGCAGCAGGATAAAGATTATGTACTTTTTGAAATCCTTTTACTTGTAGGATCTCTCACATTTTATGTGCAGCAGTCTGAACGTACAGCACAGGGGGGACCACGCAGTGAAACATAGCTGGAGTAGAACCAGGCACCTGTATACGACCTGTATATGACAAGGGTTCATCTTCTAAAAACTTTTGTTCAGTTCCTGCATTTGGCCATCTTGTTCTTCAGAACTCTGTTCTAGAATCTGAAGGCATTTACTTAAATCAAGACACCATGTATATTTAGCAATAAGCCTGAAAAGCTTTTCTGTGCTTTGCCTTCTCTTGATTTGTGTAATACTTTCTCTTCTAGAAAGCTAAAAGCTTTCTAAAACCTTCAGCTTGTTTAAAACTCTGCTATGAGTACTGTCAGAACATGTGTTACTGTCTGGAGCAGCAGTTCACCTGCTCCATCTCTCAAAAACAACAACTCTATTGCATGTTGTCATTTAAGGCCCCTTACTCTTCACTTTCAAACTCACTTGGTTTTCCTGTCAAATTTTAACATCACAGTGCTTGTACATGCTCTGTATATGTTATTCCCATTGATTCAAACAGAAGACAGTGAAGGTTTCTCACTTTGGCACTGCAAGGTGCTGAACACTGTTGGCTCATGTTGACTTCTCTGACAGTGGAGGGTATGCAAGGAGTATATCTTATGGCTAAAGCTTGTTTTCAATACACAGTTAAGTGGAAAGATGCTCTGAAGAATGTATCAGAACATGTTCCTACACCGTCTGCAGGGACTTAGGGTGTTACCTTTCTACGTTCTGAATGACTTGTATTTACTCAGTTGCATCTTGTGATGAAACTGGTATTGGGTAAATATAATTTTCTTTCTGTCATTTTGTAATTTCATGCCTTTCAGTTTGATTCAGTGAACTTTTAGGTTGTGTGACATAAAAGTGTGTATAGAAGTATCAGCTCATTACCAGTGAAATGCCTAGGTAGTTCCTACACACCATATCCTCTTTTCTTACTGAGCAGAACATGAATTCCTGAGGACTCCCACACACACCTCTTTGAGTGTTATGTAAAAATAGCAGCTCCTGAAGTTACAGCCACTTTCAGATTACTGATGGGGGATGGGAAGGCTTGGCATTTTGATTCAGAATACAAGAAAAAAATAATAATACATCACAGAACAAGTGGAGGTTTTTTCTCATATTTACAAGAAGAATGCAATATTTCACCTGGGGAAAGCTATAAAATTATGCTTTCCTCTGTTTGCCAAGGCCCTGTTGAAACGGAGCCACTTCTTCAAAGCACCAGTGTTTACTTTGTTCCTTAACATCTCCTGTGAAGCATTTGATTGTAAGAAGAAAGTAATCCATCCTTTCAGATTTAGTTTTTAATATTTATTTGGCAGGTCTGACTTCACAAGGGGGCCCAATACCCTGAGCAGCCACCTTTGCTGCTGACCAAGGAATAACACTGGAGTGAGCTGTGAAAGCAGCTTCTTGCCTCCGTCTTCTCCGCAGGAAATGTGTTGGTTGTTGCCAAGTGCAAACACTGGTGTGTTTTCACACATTGAGATTACTTTTAGGCAGAAAATTGTTGCAGATTCTAAGAGCAGGTTATGAAAATATGCTCATATTCAGGTAAATTTGCATTCTTATGGTTGCTGTAAGAGCCTATATTGAAATCCTATTCCACCCTGACCTCAGTGTGTCTCTCATCAGATAGCTTTTGTGTTATATATCCTGTATATTACAAAGATTTGCTTGCAGATCAGGTCTTAGCAAGCACAACACAGAAGGACTTCTGTACAAAGCTTGAAGAGTTAGTCCTTGGCCTTTGGCCAGGAATAAAGAATGCTTGCCCTTGTGCCATTTTGTCCTGTGCTTCTCAGTTTTGGCAGAGATTGTGCTTCAGTGTAATTGTTGGCACTGAAGCTCAACTGGACCCTGAATGGCCTCTTCCTGCAAGCAAGCAGGGGCGCAGAGGTCCGAGACAACACCAGAACTCCGTATTGATCAGCTGTGATAGAGGACTCTATTATAAAAACTCTTCATATCAGAGCCAAGCAAATTGAGTATAGCAATGTAGTAGTAACATACTAAAAAAAAAAAGCCATAAAGAGTATGAAGTAATATTCTTGTTTTTTCATGGGATAATGGAGGGGCTAAAAGAATACGGAAACAAACGGCTCCTTCTGGGGCAGTTGCTGTTTTGGCTGTCTATCTGCATTTGCTGTTGATCTCTCCTTCCTATCTGTGCTAAGCAGTAGTTGAGTTTTTCAGTCTCATCTGGACCAGACACAGAACATAGTTACAGCTTGAAGTGATAAAAGTGTTTTTTATTGTTTGCAAAGGCTTGCTTACTGTTCTTTAAAAAATACTTTCCCATTTCATTGAGGCAGATTTGGAAGTCAAACCAGAAACTTCAGACTCTACTACGATGGAAAGCACTTTGTTGGGGAGAAACGTTTTGAGTCCATCCATGACCTGGTGACAGATGGATTGATTACTCTTTATATTGAAACGAAGGCAGCTGAATACATTGCCAAGATGACAATAAATCCAATTTATGAACACATAGGATATACAACTTTAAACAGAGAGCCAGCACACAAAAAAAATATGCCAACCCTGAGAGATGAACATGATGGCAAAGATTCTACAGGAGAGGATGAGGTAGCAGAAAAGAGGGTAAGCAATTGTTAACCCACACTCTTTTCTCTGTTAGACTTTTTATTTTCTACTTCTAACTCTCACCCTCTACTATAAAGTGCTAAAGGTATTTGTAGTTATGTAGTCTACATATTTATTTTAAGTATTGCATTTATAGTACAATTTAAGCTAATTATAGGATGTTTTAATGGTCATTTTTGCACATTGTAAATGTCTCTGGGAGCTCAATTATTTATCATTGTGAGGTGCTTTTCTTCAGGTGTTATCACAGTTATAGATGTTTCCATAAGCCACTAGGTTATTTCAAAATGGCTAAGAGTATTTAATCTTAAAATATATTACAGGGCATAAAAAACTGCCCTTTGGTCAAAATTTATATTTCTTAATATTTTCAACATTCTCCAAACAAACTAATTCCATAATCTGTTCAGCAGTCTGCATACAATGACACTAAAGTTCTCCACATTCTAAATAAGCTTGTTCATTAAGTTGATAAAATGTTGAAACATTTCACTTGGCGAAGCTCAGCCTGTCAGAAGCTGACAGAGCTATTTTTGGCCTCAGCTAGGCTTATGAAGAAAGATTGCTCTCTTCAGAGAGTTGCAGTATCAGCTGAGGACTAACTGTGTCTTGGATTATAAAAGAAAAACAAACAACAAAGAAATCTTAGAACCAGTGAAAACAGACATATTAAAGGAGGTTGTTGGTAATGTATGAGAGAGACAAAGCAGCTGCCTGGAGCTTCATTTTTGTGACAAAGTCTACGCTTAACGGAATTTATATTGTTTTCTTTTCATGTTAAACTAAAAGCTGACAAAGTAATTTTTAAATTTGTGTATGTATTCATGCATGTATAATAGTCTCATCTGTTCCCCTATTTTACACACTTTAGAATTACATTAGGAGTATCTAATATGCTTATAGTTCTTAGAAGAAATTCTAACCTTAGTTGGGATCAACTCTTGTCTTTTCAATCAGAAATATGTCTGTGATTTTGGTTTTTCATGAGGTGAAGGAAAGGCCTTACCAGCAATTCCCAACATACATGACTGTTACAGTGAAACTAACCTCCATACAGAGTCCACAGAGAGAGGAGGCCCATAGCTTTGATCCTTCAAATCCTTCTTTAGCAGAGTCTGACATCCTTCACTGAATTTGCTTAGAAGCACCCACCTTAGCTGAACCTCCTTCTTATCAGATGATTTTGACAAAAGAAATATTGGAGCGGCTATTGAAGCTACCTGACCACATTAAATATCCAGTTTGCTGCCTGTTAGCTACCAGTGGCTCCTGACTAGCAGTGTGCTGTTTCAAAGCTTTTTTTTTATGTTATCATAGAGAGTTTGCTATAATGAACTGGAACTCGCCACTTTGGGTTTCTTTGTAAAAGTAATGATTCCTGCATTTAGCAGCTTTCAAGTGACAACAGAATGCTGTTACATCACAACATTTTTAGACTCATGAGAAAAATTTCATAGTAAAGGCATTTCAGTGATTATTACTGAATAGCATTAGTTTTGTCTGTGGCATTATGTCAGACTCATCAATAAGGCATATATATTGTTTTGAAACATCTTTTCATTAAATAGCTCAATAACTATTAAATATTTATCACAGAGAGAAATTTTAGGTGAAAAACCTTTAGAGAAGTTGATCATGTAATTACAACATCTCACCCCATTTGTCTGGAAGTTATAAACAGCTAAAGTGGATTCATCTGCAGTATGGTTCAACAGCAGGCTTTTGAGCCTTCTCTATTTGTCTTGGAACCATGTTGATGTGAACACAATGAGGCATGCAGGCATCACAGTATCCTTAAATGTGGAGATTTCAGTTTAATTTTCAAGTCATTATCCAGTTGGGATTACTACCTGTGGCTGCACAGAGAAGGTAGAGCATAATTCTTTTTACTGTGCAGTGAAGCAGAGGCTATCTTTATCTTTGCTACATCTGTCAGAGATTTTGCTGGAAAGTGACACAGACCCCAGTGTCATTTCACCCAGCAAATCTCCAGGGGGAGTAAGGCATTCAACCCCATGAATAACACCCCATCCCAGTAGCAGCTTTAGCATTTGGAACAAGCCCCAGCGTCTAGCTAAGGCTTGCCAAATCCTTTTTCTCTCTTCTCTAAGTCACAGGATATGGGAAGTACGGGATGGGGAAGAGAGGTGGTGGTGGCCTGAATGAGTGTCTTGTGATAAGTGGTGGCTATGTGCGATGTAGGAGTGGTGACAAGAGGAGACTTTTGTAGGCTTTAAGTGTCTCTCACCACTGTCTGGGAGACTCAACTACTTGCACACCAACTAAAGCTGTCACCTTGACAACCTCTTAGAACTGTTTCAGGTTCAGTGTGGTGAATATAACTGACTGGCTGGTACAGGCAGGTAACTGAATCACATATGGTGGTTAATTTTGTCTTTTAAAAATGGAAATAACAAGATATATATACTTGTTTGATAAATAATTTGCAGGAAATATTTCTCTGGCTTCTTTAAAAGCCTATCTACTATAAAAGGCTAGCCATGCTAGCAGCAAGGAACACAGGAGAGATTACATCTCCATTTAAACAGAAGACTCAGTCTCTGTTGGTTTATAAGCTTTCTTTGATAAAATAATAATAAAATGTACATATCCTCTACTAAGTTGCACAGAAGTAATTTTACATTTTCTGTGCAGGCTTCTGCTTATTGATATTTACTTGGAAACATAGTATTTGCCTTGTTGTGAATCATGTAACCATGATGTAAGGAAGTTTTCTTATAGAACATTTATAAACAGGTCAAATACTTTTTTGTTTCTTTTTGGTGGGAGAGATGGCAGAATGATTCCTGTTGTCCAATACAAAGATATTATCACTGAATATGACAATTCTAACAATGCAAAGAAAAATCTGGGTGCTACAACAGTAGCCCATTAGCACCATGGTGAGGATAAAAAATATCTGCAGGGTACAGTAGTTGGCAATTAACCACTTTTACAAGTTTTAGAATAGAATAAACCAGGTTGGAAGAGACCTTCAAGATCATCGTGTCCAACCTATCATCCAACACTACCCAATTTTATACTGATACTTCTGCAAGGCCTTTGACACAGCCCCCCCCCCACAACATCCTACTCACCAAATTGGAGACATATGGACTTGATGAGTGGACTGTTCAGTGGATAAGGAATTGGCTGGATGGTCACATCCAGAGGGTAGCGCTCAATGACTTGAAGTCCACGTGGAGAGCAGTTGACAAGTGGTGTCCCTCAGGGATACATACTGGAACATGTGCTGGTTAATATTTTTAGAGTGAGGTGATTCTGTCAATTTACTCTGCCCTGTTGAGACCTCACATGGAGTACTGCAACCACATCTGGAGCCCTCAATACAGGAAGGATATGGACCTGATGGAGAGGATCCAGAGGAGGGCCACAAAAATGATCAGGGGCTTGCAACACCTCTGCTATGAAGACAGGCTGACGGGGATGGGGTTGTTTGATCTGGAGAAGAGAAGGTTTTGAGGAGACCTGATAATAACCTTCCAGTACCTGAAGGGAGCCTACCAGAGAGATGGAGAGAGACTGTTTAAAAAGGCCTGTAGTGATAGGACAAGGGGCAGTGGCTTCAAGCTAGAGAAGAGAAGATTTAGATTGGATGTTAGGAACAAGTTCTTTGCCATGAGGGTAGTGGAACACTGCAGCAGGTTGCCCAGGGAGGTGGTTGGGGCCCCATCCCTGGAGATATTCAGAGTGAGGCTCAACAGGGCTCTGGACAACCCAACCTAGTTGAGGATGCCCCTGCTTACTGCAGAGGGGGTTGGACTGGATGACCTTTGGAGGTCTCCTCCAACCCAGACTATTCTATGATACAGACTGTAGTGTCACAGCTTTTCCCTGCAGTGTATATGGTTGCTCCTCCTTAAAAAAAAAAAAAGGAAGAAATCTGTGTCTTGAACGCTGATCATCCTGAGCAAAAATGCGTTCCCAGATTTGCAGACTCTTCAGATCCAGATCTAAACTTTGTGCCTGTGACTGTTCCTAATCATGTGTGGGTGATGTGGGAAAGATAAACCCTTCAGAAGAAGAAAAGGAGAGACACATGCTCTGACTGGGGAACAGCTGGTGGGAAAGTAATTACTTTTCTGCCATAAAATCAAGTGGAGAAAAATTGGTCAGCCAGAGAACATACCCCAGACTTGAGAATGAAATTTTAAAGATGACTTCACGTAGTGTTCAATTTGGTGTGGGACAGTAGTAGGGAGTGGCACAGATTTGTGTTAGATGCCTCCCAGCATGCACTAGTAACACTTTACTTGTTCCCCACTCTTTTATCAATTAGTTTATAGTAGAGGAGTTCAGCATGTGTTGGGTGACTTGTCATATGCAGTTCATTAAAAAGGAGTCTTAGTATAGGGAAAGGATTTAAAGACCCTAAAAGATGAAAGGACAAAATTATGCAATCATCAGATGAGGATTGTAGGACAGAAATCTCACTGCTCCTAAGTACTGAGCCCTACAAGAGTCCATATTGTGTGCTCTGACTTAAGATACAGTTTTTAATAGGAAAAGTATGAGAATATAATTCACTGCACAGCATGTGCATCACTGTTTATGAGAAGGAATTTGATTGCTTACCATATACAAGTATATATTAAAAATTAAAATTCCTGGTTAATGATTTATTATTTTCATAACCTATGAAAGAATTAATAAGTAGTCAGAGATAACTAGAGGAATGGAAACCGAAAACAGGAGAGTGTTTGTTATGCTCGAGTGCCCTAAACAGATATTTTAGCTGCCATGCTAAAAAGGCAATATTGTGGTCTGTATGTTAAGAGAAGGCTAAGATGCATTTGAAAGAAGGCTTCCCCTGTGGATCTAGTCTGTATGGCCTAGTGTGGAAGAGGAAATAATGCCCAGTATCGCAAGATTTGCTGTTTCTTTTGTGCTTTGAATACTGACGGATCGCTGAACATTCTCCAAGGTAATTGTGGCCTTGGAGCAGACGACTTGTTTCAGTTAAATACCTCTTAAAATGGTAGCTCTCAGAAATTAGTAAATACCTAGGTATATGTATCAATGTTCTTCTCAAAAACCTTTCAAAACATGATTCATTATTTTTTTCCACTTTGACACTCTTCTGAGACATTAATGTAAGAGGTTGTATGAGTGCTTTATGCAAGATTCGGTATTTGTTATGAGAAAATTAAATAATTAGTTGTAAGTTATTCCATCTTTTGGAATGAAATGCTGAAGTTAATGTTAGGATGGTGCCTGAATCACATTTATTCATGTTTACTTTGGTGTTTCTTGAAGAAACTTCAGTGATCACAAATCAATTAAAGAGCCCTTGTAGACTGTACTACATTCAGTTAAATTCCTACATTTTGAAAGAATTGAGAGGCTTGTGGCAGCAGTCCCCCAACAAAAGCACTCTGTTTTGTTCTGTTTTAATGACGTTAGTTGTGATACCATTTTTTCCTCCATAGTGAAGGCTGGTTGTCTGCAACCCTGTGCCAAGGAGATCTGGAAATGTAAATTTGTGTCATTTTGGTAGGGAATGTGCTTTTAAGCCTGCCTCTGAAGGTAATCCAGATCATAAAGTTATTTGCATTTCTAGTGGATTCCTAGCAGCCTCAACATACAAAATCAAGGGTCATACTTGAAGAGGGACCAGTCTCATTTTCCAGCCTTGAACTGACACTGATATAAATGTCACTGCTGCTTTTCTGCTTTTGTTCTCAGTCAAATCTCTTAAGTCAGATCTGCTATAAGCCTTTCTTCACCAAGACTTATTTAGCTTTCAGTGGAACGACACCAGAAAAATGTAGCTGAGGAAGTTACGATAGGCTGTCGTAGAAGCATAAGCCCCCTTAGCATGGTCTGTGATGGAGAAAGACAGTTTTGAACAATGATACCAAAAAATGCCAATGCTGGGACCAATAGGAACTGAAAAGAAGATGTGGCCTTAATCAGGAAAGAGTGTACTTTGAGGAGTGAAGAACTCTTGATGATGGAAGTTATCTATTTCCATTTACTTGAATCAACTTGATTTTATTAGAAGAGATGAGTGTGTAATGTATAAAACTCTAGACAAGCTGCAGCTATATCAAAGAGAGCAATAATATATTTAAAAGTGCAACTAATAAATGTTTACCTTAAAGTACATTTAAAGACACAGGAGACTGAGCACTGAAGAATCCCAGGGGTTAACTTGAGGAAATTGTCAACTCTTTTCTCACAAATGTTCCTTTGCAGTCCCTGCGCGGGTGTCCATGACAATCACTCTGTAAGTTTAATGTAATCTATAAATAAAACATAGCTCTATGGAAGGCAAAAAATTCTATTTATTGCTTCTGAGTTTAGCCCATCTTTCAACAGAGACTTCAAAGCACAACTTTGTCAATATCAAGAAAGTTCCTAGCAGGATGAAAGACAAACCTGTATTTTAGGTAGCTGCTGCAGCATCAAACTCTGGAGAGATTGCCCCATCTCTCTTCTGCATCTTCCCTTTCTATGCATTAACATTTATGTCAGTAGGGATTTAGTGTCATTATATATTGCAGTTGCAGTTCAAACTAAGACTGCAAATGGTTGTGATAACTTCTTGTAAGCATGTATGTTTTTAACTTAACGATGGGTTTATTAAGTCCTGAGAAAAGAGAGCTAATCACATGTGCATACATCAGCATAAAGGAAAGTCTTTTCTCCAAACTGCAAGATGGTTTTTCTGCTCAGTCATGGAGAGTAACCTAAGCCCTTATTTGTGTTCAGTAGAGTTATAAAACTGATATACTAAAAAGATTATATAAATTGATCAGAGCTTCCAAATGAAGCATAAGCTTTGTTCATGTTATCCTCAGGTCTCAGAAATCTAGGTTTTCTCTTTTCAGTATCTCTTGATTATAAAGGTTAAATTAGCAAGCCAGACTTGTTTTTTAAGAATTTCTCACTGGACCTGTACCTCAACTCCAGTACCAAACATGGTCTCATAACTCCCCTGTTTTTTTCAGGCCAAATTGTTTTATTTTTCTCTTCCTTTGTCAGCTTGGGTCATTGCTCAGTTGTGCTCTGTTAGTTCCTGCAGGTTACAAATGACATTGCAGCCGATTCCAGTTAACCATGCAGGACCTTACCTGCCTGCCTCCAAAGCACATTAATCTGTGCTCACGCATAAATGTGTGAGATTAATGTGAAAGTCACCTGCTTTTGTTGATAGCCTGACTGTGTATTGCTGGTCTAGTATTACAAGGTTCAAACCAAAGAAGGCTTCACAGACATCAGACAGTGAGGCTTAGGTCAGGTTGCATTACAAATGCATAGCATGCCCCCCACCATCGTGATGCTACTGTTGTAGAGAGGTTTCCTTCATTTTGTAGGTAAGCACAGCTGAGGATCAGCATCCTGCTTCAGCCTTTTGTCACAGGTACAAGTCACTTGACTGCTGGCAAGACAACTTTTCATGTTACTTTCTGTTTTTTTCATCTAAGTGAGTACTTTTATGATCTGGCATGTGAGATGTGTACACAGTTATAGTCTTCAGAAAGTCCAGCGTCTAATTATACTGGGACAGGCAGCTGCCATGGGAAATCAGGGGGTATGGTGCCCCAGACTTACAGGCCAGACCCTCAGCAAAAGTGTGGGAGTAATTACCCTCCATGTATGCCCTGTGTCTGAGCCTTTGGAAAATGAGTAGTATACCTAACTGTTAAAAAGCCTGTAAAGCAGTGGTGTTGCTGTGCAATTAAATCTGAAGAATACTGGTTATGTTGTTACTGATAAATGGAACCATTAGCAATGAATAAGCTATTATTCTTTCTTGTGTTTCTCAGTGTTGTGAGCTAAGTCAGCGTGAACCCTTCCCCAGCAGTTCTTTCCAGGGTTTGTAGTGCTTGGTGGTTTGGATCTGGTTACATTTTAATGCTCTTCAAAAAGTAACATATAGCCTTAGCTTCTTTCATGTGTACTGACAGAAGTTTCCTCTCTTTCTAACTGGGATAGGCTAGTGCAAGAAGGATCACGGGGAAGATGGAAGCAATTGCCCTTAGCCTTTGAAGAGCCAAAGAGGATAGCTTTCTTGGGGCACTCTTCAGAGGGGGAGAAGTATTTTTTTCCATTCTCATGGATCTTTGTAGATGAGACCCAGAAATACATAGGTCCAGCTAAGCCCCCTGATGATCACTGGAAAGCTATCATGGCTTCAGTCCTAGCATGTTGTAAGAGTTTGCTGCTTATCCTCCCTATGGGCTTTATACTTGAGGTTTCAAAAAAGATGTGTGGTGGGAAGGTCTCATGGCCATACATAAGGAACCTTTTTTTTTTTTTTTTTTTAGTAAAAACCAAACCCCAACAAGCACCCTGTAGTTTCCCTTGACTTTATGCCTTTTGCCAACTGAATAATCCATGCAGTGGCCACAGAAGGAGGTGAATCTCTTTCAGAGCAGTGTGTAAAGCAGGTGTGTGTTTGTCATTTATTGCTGATGCAAAGAGCTTCCTGGATGGTAAGGGACTGTGGTGGGTTGCTAGCTGGCAGCACCCTCATTTGTTGTTCCCTTTCCTTTGCTGTGTGAGTTTTGAGTCTTTCTCCCATCTGGCATCTCTTAATTATTTTCTATTACTAATCACTTATACAGGAAACAGACTGGACTGTTGAATTAAAAGCCCAATAAAAGGATAATTTTGTTATTTACAAGTTTCTTACCTTGCTTAGACTTTATAATGTGATGCTGTATAGCTGGTGATAATCACCTTGGGCCACAATTGTGTCTAATCTCATAAACTGGGCAAGATCAGGTCTGGTCGCTAGTTGAATATGAGAAGCCCAAGAAAAAGCCAGGGCTGTGGGAAGTGAGATTGGTAGCACCTTTAGCTACTAACTAATACCCAACATGTCTTGTGTTTTATAGCTTCTGCAGCTTGGTATAGCCTGTGTAAATTATGCTGAGCCTGACTAGCAGGGATTTTCTCTTCATACTTCTATTATTATTAATATCAGCCCCTTTTTTCCCTTAATGTTTGCAATGAGGAGTTGGGGGGGTGGGGTTTTTTAAGCAAATGGAAGAGGGGGAAGCATTTTATGTTGTTCACTTTTTGCATATTCAAAAGTACAAATGCATGTAATCTGGCTTCTCTACAAAGATGGAAAGGGTGTGAAGCCACACCTGTTTGGTTAGAGAATCCCCTGACAGGCAGGCACATCTGCTCCACTAATAATTGCCCATTCATAAGTGGTTACCAAACCCTTAAGACCCATGAAGAGCAAAATGCTTGTTTTAGAAGTGGTAGCAGAGAAAGAAGTAGTGAGAGGTGCCTAAATGAAACAAACTGTGAAAGAAAAATAAAACAACCACCAACCATTTATCATGTATGTAGTTAATTCCACAAAAGCCAATCTGTTCTAGCTTTTTTTTTTTCTTCTAGTCTTACACAAGAAAAAAGGTATTTTCAGATAAAACTTCTCATGCAAAGTTTTAGTCTCTAGCTCTTAGTTTTAGTCTCTGAGTGTTTTTCTTTTCTAAATTTGAACAAAGCAAGGAGAATAGTTTTGTTAATAAGCTCAATAAACTGCTTGCTTATATTACTTCAAGCCTGTCACCCTCATCATCAGTGAAGACAGCAACTCTTGACAGTCTTGCAAAGTCTTCCTTTGATCATTAACTTTTAGAACATTAAATTTTCTATATTTAACCTTTTTTTCTGCATGGCATCAGCAGTTAGAGACAGCACTGCTTCTGGCATTCACAGTGCCTGCAGTCCTAATGTTTAAGCAAGGTAAGAATCATCACCCTGAAAAAATCTGCTTCTTGGTTGATGAACACTTATTGCTCTAATCCTCATAATCTCAGCACTGATATTCCCTGCATCCATGCAGCTTCCAAGATAACTACTGGATGATGTGTTTCTAATAGTCAAATTCATTAGATTATATTGCTTTTTAGTAAGGATTATTAATTGCATTTGTATAGAGCTAAAGGAGTTTGAAATAGTTTGCCTATTTGAGTTCATATCACAAAGTATAATGCAACTTAAGTCTTTTTATGATTTCCAATTTGTGAATTAGATTAGTAGCACTTAGAGCAAGTAGCTTTTCCCCTTCCTGAGAAAAGAGTGGAGGAACTGTGAAAATATGAGAGACTGTATTACTAATTCCATTTTATATGTATGATGAAATATTTTTAAAGCTCTACACTTTATACCATATATCAAATAGTTTATTGGTTGAAGATTTCTGATGATTTCACATTGCTGAAAAAGTCTTGAAGCACTTCCCAAAGTTAATACAATAGTGAATTATATTTGCATTCAGGAATTTCTGAGAACTGGGTGATGATTAGAGTTAACAATGTGTTTAATACAAATGCAAAAATATTGCAAAAACTATCCTGTGCTGTTATCTTTCACAGAGTTTGAAGTGCTCAGTCTTTTCAGTGACAGCTTCTTAGTCACTCCAGCCTCCAAAACTTTGCTAGCATTTGTTGCAGACCTGCAGCCTGGTGCCTAGAAGTTGCCAGTCACCTTTGTCACACACTGGAACTGGGAAAGCAGAGCTCTGCAAGTTAATAATGCTGAGAGCTTACTGGGTACTTTTTTTAATGGGGCTTGTGGGTTAATTCTCTTGGGCTGTTTTTATTGTTGAAAATTCAAACTACCTCAGTGTTAGAAATCTTATGAGCAGTGTCACTCAAATTGCTAGTTGATGGTGGCAGTACAGATGAAAAGTTGCCCTGTAACAAGAGATGAAAAATGTGACTGAGGAAGAAGAAAGCAGTTGTTAGATAAACATTTTGTTCATTGCCAGTGAATTTAAGAAATAGAACTATACTCCAAACTTAGTCCTTTTGCTTTGATTTGACCTATACTCAAAGACCTTCTGTCCAAAGATCATGTGCCTCTGAAATCCCAAATGTCAGGAATTTTGAGTTACTAGGAGCAGTGTATTCCAGCTGGCATAAACTAAATATTATGTTCCAAGAAACCAAAGACTTGGTGGGAGAAAACAAAAACAAAACAAAACAACACAAAACTAGAACAAACCCACCACCAACCAACCAATCAAAACCAAGCAAACCAAACACCCAAAACCTAAAAAAACCCAACCAAAACAGAACCCACACAGTCCTGTGTAACAGGTTATACAGAACTAAGTTGTCTATGTGCCAATGACTGCCTCTCTCCAAAAAGGTAAATAATTGGCATAGCCCTAATTTATGAAATGGTGTGGCATTGCTAGCCCCAGTTTGAATCATTCAAAATGATTCCATTTTCAAATCAAGACCTTATTTAAATTTGTTTTGAAAATGCTTAGTTTGACCATTTGAGATGATGGTTTCTTGAGTGCCTGTCTCAAGTAAGGTTTTTTAACAATTACAGCTTCCTCTAGAGAAATGGTATGGTTCCTGCCCTTATATGAAAATTTTCATGACAGAGGCAGTTTAAAATGTTAATTAGGAAACTAAGAGCAAACAAATAGGAAAAATGAATCACACATAGAAAAGGAGAAATGAGAAAACAGGAACGCTGGTCAGCAGAATGTAAAACAAGCCTTTTCTGAGAATGTGATCAGGGATTGGAAGATTCTGAGGGTCAATAAACTAATAATTTGACCTTAGGATGAGCATATAATTTCATTGCCAATTCCACTCTGATTTCATTCATTGCAAGTTTCAAATCAGTCCTGATTTAAATAGAGATTTATGCAAGGACTTGGGAGCCTACATGAGAAACTCAACAAGTCTGCCTAATTGTATTGTATGAAATTAATGTAGAGCTTGACCTGAAGCCCTGGTACACATACATCCATGGACCCATATGTACCTAGAACACTGGTAATCAGAGTCTTCAGGGAGTGCTGAAGGACACTAAGGGCTAGCCAATTGTGTCATTCTTCTGCAGTGAGGTGGCCTGTAAGCAGATTTTCTCCATCATCGATTTTGTAGGAATGTTGTGTGTGTGTGTCATAACTCTACTATTCTTTCTGGTTTAAAATTGTTTTCACCTTGATTCATGGGTTGAATCAGTAATTAAGGCAGTATTGGGAAACTTTGCACTCTTAGTCTATTTATGCTAAGTATGATTATGGACTGAAAGTATGTTGGAGAAAGAAGCTGTGAGGGCACGTGTATCATAGCAACATAGCTTATTCAGTAAGAAGTGGATGGATTCAAAATAGAGAATGTGCCACAGAGCAGGTGCAGTCTGAAATACAAAGAGTGTTTAGAAATTAATGAGCTGCAGTTTTCAATTATAGCATACACTGAATCACTCTAAATTGAATTACTGTGTACAACAAAAAAGGCTAATATTAGATGCATTAGGCTGCCAGACTGGACTAATGTGAAGTAAGTATTATACATCAGGTAGGAAAATATTAATGAGACATAAAAAGAAATTTCCATACCACTTGCCCATGTTATGCCAAATATGGTAGCCAAAGTTTCCTATTCCATGAGGAGAATAAATTAGAATTACCTAATAAACACAATAATAGAAAGCATTTTTGGATTACAGGATTGTTGTTATCCCTAAGTGTACACATTTTTAGGTACAAAAAATATAGAGAGGTTTATTGTAAAAACTGCTTTATCAATACAATTCTTAAATGAACATCATATGGGAAGTGTTTCAAATGATTTTATACATCTTGGCTACCATCAATACATTTTCACTAGGAGACAGGTAAGGTCCATCCTCAAGGGGTAAGCTTAAGGTTTCTGATGTGTCTTCTCGCTTCCTTTTTTCCCCCCCCCCTTTTTTTTTTTTTAACCTTTTATCTGAAGAAATCTGTATAAAATTGTGGGTCAGATGAGAAAACTATCACAAGTACCTTGTGGTTTCAGAAGCTTAGCCTAAAAAGCCCATTTCCTCTTACGATGTTATGGTATTAGCAACAGAGTATTTGCCAGAACAGTAGCGTTTGTGCAGCTGCACATTTGAATTACATTTTGACTGTTACCATTCCTATGGAGCACATTGTCTTGTGGCATTTATAAATGACTTTTAAGGTCTTTTTGGAGTACAGTCTCCCTTGACATGTCACAAGTCAAGAGGATTTTACTGGAGTGACCCCTTGCTGCACTGAATGTCAGTCATACCACAGTCACAACAGCAGAACTGAAATAGAAAATGCTGACTGAATTGGCATGAGATGGAACAGCCTCTGTGTGCTGCTTGCCAGTGTGAAGGTCTCTCCTTGCTCCATCAGCTCCTTGTCCTGTCGGTCTCACAGCTGCAAGACAGACCTCTCTAGCCCTAATTTAGCAATGTGTAATGGTGCAATAGTTAAACTATGTGAACAGTTCTCCCAGTCTCTCTACCTCTGCATTTTCTGGAGAGAGGAGTACCTATCACAGGCAGTGTTTTAACTCGCTGTTCAGCTTTCCACATCCATCACCTTCCTCCTGGCAGGAGGAGAGAAAGATAGGATAGATCTAAACCAAAGTTGTGAAGAATGGAAGCATGGAAGGGTGGATGGAAAAGACTAAAGGAAAGCTGTAAAGGACAGACTGAAGGATTTACTGGAGGCAAATTTTGGTGTTTTGTGATGCTTCTTTGGTTGCTCATGAACTGTTTTGTACACTTTACCTGGGGAACATTTGTGCTGCCAGCCCCCTGAGGAAGGGAGGTGGAATCTTCTGTGCTCTGCCAGCTCCTACTCCCATTCTGTGTGTAAAAAGTCTGGCTGTGGTTGGTCCCCATGTAATGCAGGTTGTTTTCCTGAGGAAAGAGCAGGGTTGTGGTAACAAGCTTCTGCAAAGCAAGGAGAGTCCCTGCCTGTGTGCCTTCTCACATGTCCACGTACACCTCTGTAGTGGTATTTATACCTATGAAGTGTGAAGGAAATTCCCAGTGTTACCTGTCCGCCTTCAGTGGACACAGTGGGCCAGTTGCTGAGCTCATTAAAAGCTAAGTCACTTGATGTTAGCAAGTCCTGCAGAACCAGAGCAAGAACAGAGCTTGTTACTGCAGGTACTGTAAGATTTTTATTTTTGCCACAGCTAGCTCCATGGTTATATACAAAAATAGCCTCCTCCCGAAGGAAAGAAATGTGTTGTTTGCCACTGAAAAGTGCTTTGCTTTTGTGCCACTATCCAGAACAGTAAATGTTAATTGATTTTGTCTTGTCAGTTATTGAAAGAGGGATAGTCACAGTGGATGCTTTTTGCAAGTGGCCAGATTCGACTTGTCATTTCCAACGGCCCATGCTGGTAACTGCCGGGAGCAAACCTACAACACGTCATGCCACTAGGAGCAAAGTAATCCGGGTGACCTAGATCTGAGTCAGCTGCAGTGACCAGTAGATTATAGGACTGAAGCTACTGAAAAACAACTTTTCTGTTGGCTTCCCCTAAGATCATTCCAGGTTGGTTTTTTTGTTTCCTTATTATGAGAACAAAGGCACTTCAGGGTGTTTTTGGTAAGCACATCAGTGCAAACATAAAATATTCCCAAATAATGCTAGCACACTCTAATGATATTGCACAATACACTACCAAATGAACTCACTTTTTATGCAGTAATTTCTAGCAGCAATATTGGGCAACATTTTTTCCATCCTTTAAACTCTTATTTATTTATTTTTAATTTAACAACCATCCTTTAAACCAAGCCAACACTTTGGCTGAATTTGTTCAGTGAAGGTTTTAATTAAAACACTTTCTAATAAATTATTTTGAAATTCTAGCTATAAAGATGCTTTTACTTGTTTAGTTTATTTGCTGTGGAAATCACATAAGCTTTTATAAGAAATAAAAATTTAAATATATAAATAGTCATTTCTTTGTATTTTGTGATAAGTATCCCACTGGGGGCTTGGGAGTAGGAAGGTCTGAGTTAACAGGAAGCCAGTCCAGTTGGAAAATTTTTTTATAAACCCCAGTACTTTTCTCAGCAGTAAGTTTCCATCGTTCAACCGTATCTTAAACCCCAGTTCCCCTGTGGGTAACTGTGGACTCAAAGCAGAGCTGTGTGAGGATCTCGGTATAGTTTGAGCATTGTGGGAGCCTGATGCTGTCTGTGTGCCAAGTAAATGTGGCTGTGTTGGAATGGCAGCAAGAGAAGTCTTGTCCTGGTGGCTGGGGCTATGCTATGGTCCTTCCCATTCAGCTTCTGAGATGTCAGGATTCAGGTTGAACTTGTCTTTTAATAGCATTCCTACCTTCCGTTCACACCGTGTGTCTGTGGGCAGAGGCTATGCCTGGCATTAGCATGTCTAAAAGTGAAGAATACAAAATGAAAACAGCTTATCATCACTTTTCAATATGAAGTAAAATTTTGGGCTCCCCATCCCCCCCTTGGAACAATTCTGTGAGAGATATGACTGGGAAAATTATATTTAGCATGAAATAAGCCTCTGACAAGAACAGCGTTGAGGAAACTGGGCCCAGTTTCACAATCTGACTGATTAGCTTTTGAAAACCATGTACTGAGCCCATAAAATATGCTCATAAAATGTTCAGGCATGGAAGGATTTTCTGAACATATACATTTCACTAAGTTAGTGTTATAGTGAAACAAAATATGACAAAAATACGTAGTGGCTAACTGCACAGCAAACCAAATATTTTGTGTCTTGAGATATATACAATAGGGACATCATCTTTGATTTTTGTGGGTTTTTTAAGGCATGCAATATACCTGCTGGTTAATATTATTAAAATACATTCCTTAGAGGAAAAGAATCATGTTACATATAAAGTCTGAAACAATAAAGGTATATTTAGTCATAACAACATGAAAACAGCATATGAGAATGAAAACCCTGCAGTACACTGCACATGCATTTCTCATACTGAAGAAAACATGATACTGTGTTTGAGAGAGGAGCCAGGTGGTCATGAAACTAAACCCTGCATTATATTGGAAATGCATGTGGGCTTCAGGAGGTCTGATCTGGGCATTTTAGGACTTGTGAGCTTAACCTGACTTGAATTTTTGTTTGTTTGTTTTCTGGACTAATTTTCATTTATTACTTATCAAATGGGAATGCATTGATTTGTCTTTTTAGAAAGACAATGTGTACAATGTTGACTGAATTATGTGACTGGATTAAACTTAGTGTTTTTTCAGAGAGTGACTAACTGGAATTTACTGTAAGCTGTGGATGGCTTTGACATCAGTTCTGTGGAGTCCTCATGTAAGACCTACTGATTGTGAGATTAGTATCAGAAAAGATGCATACATTATCTAGCTAGCACTGAGTGCTCAAGAAAACAGGACTGAGAGGCTGTTACTGGTTCCATGCTCTGCTGAGAGGTTGCTTGGCTGTTAATTCCAGTTGTTCCATTTTCAGTTCACCTTAGCTCTGTGAAATCATGCCCTCAAATTAAATATTTTAAAAACAGCTCTATAGCTTCCCTCCTCCTCAAGTCAGCGCAACACATTGCTCCCCACACATGCAATGATTGCAAATGCGTGTAACCAAAAAAATTAATTAAAATATGCTATCAAGACTTTGCTTTGAAAAGTGGAAGGGACAAGACTCCCTCCCCAGATACCTACTGGATGAAAAAGAGGGAGAGAATAGACAGTGCCTAATAATTGTCCCATAGATGTCAGACAAGTCTAAATAGAACAAATTATAAAGATAACTGTTGGAAAACGAAAGGGCTACAATGAGGAGGCTTTGCTGGCAGGTGGGAGTGCAGGAGCCGCTGGTGGGGGGCAAGCATTGAAATGAAATAGCCAAGGGTATAAGAAGAGCAGGACTTGCAGGCTTGCAGGCTGAGAATAGAGACAGCATATAGCACCTGAAGCAGGAAAGCCTGTCAGAAGAGTACACCTTTGTGAAGATAGGAGCTGAACCCCCAGGTCTATGACTTCATTTGTTTGCTCTCAGGGATGGTGACTCATCTCTGCAATGATTAGGGCTACCTGTGGACAGTGGCTTTCTCTCTCTTATTTTCTCAGTTCCTGGTATATTAAAGATCTGGGCCTGCCCAATGACCCAAGTTAGGAAGGTGTGCACCACAGGAATTTCATTCTTTGCTTTGGAAGTGAGCTGTGTTAAGAGCAGTAGCTCACAATGTCAAATTTGCAGGCAATGGCAGAGAAATGAGCATATGCCTTAAAGAATTATCATCTCAAAGGAGTTGTATGAATTTTAATTACAATACTACTTTGTTGGGGAAATAGATAGCAAATATATGTTTTTCATAATTGTTTAGTTTCTACCTTTATGGCTTTAAGTTTCTTTCAATCCAGGTTTATGGTGTGCACAACTGTATTGCATATAGTATGTAAGAAGGGCTGTAAATGTAAGTGAGTCCAGTATTCTCATTTTTCGACAACACAAAATGCTTTGCACTGAACAATGGGAAGCTGATTTATGTAAAACCAATAAGTAGTCTGAGCTAGATTATTGTAACACAAAGTAATGTTAGAATTAAAATTAATAATCTTATAACTACTTTCCAGATTACAACACATTTTCATAATGACAGCCAGGAGAGAGGACCTTTCCCTGTTGGGTAGTTTTGTTTACCTTTTTATTGGCATTTTTAAGAGTTAATTTAAGAGTTAATTTTCTAGGATCCAGAAATCTGTTTCTACTAACGTGACTCTAAAGTGCCATTGAAAATAAATCAGTTCTTCACAATTAACAAAAAGGAAGATGATGATTAACAAACAAGTATGTCAAGAAACACAAATGTGCACTACCAACAATTAAAAGGAAAACTCACAGTGCTTTTTCTTGCTTCTAGAGTGGACATATATGAAAAAATAAGAGCTGATTCTGATGGGAAAGGTGCTCTTCAAAATTGCTGAATTACTTATTTCCAAAAAATTCCATTTTCAGAGGTTATTTTGTAATACAAAGTTTTGGTGATTTACTTTTTTCCCTTTAAAAAATAAGATAAATTTTCACATCCAAGGAAACATCTAACAAAAATACATTTCCAGAACTTCACTATTTGCTTCCTAAGCCTGTTGTTACTCAAAAGTTGTTTGGAGAGGGTGACTCCTCTGGAGCAGGCTTAGGTCCACCTTGTTCCAAGAGGATTTTTACTTGAAGTAGGTCTTAGGAGTGAAACTGTGAAGAAAGCTAGAAAGAAAAGAGAGGATGAGGTCAAAAGCCTGTTTGCTTCCTCCTCCCTGACTGCCTACTATTCTCACACTTGACATAGGTGGTCAGTTTTTGCCATCTCCTACTCCTCACTTCATATTTCTTGATCTCCTATTGCCATAAAGTGTTACACATGTGCAGAAAAATGTGAGAGGGGCATTTGCTTACCAGCAGAAGTGAGCAGTTAAAAGCAAGAAAGGCAGATTGAGGTAGCCGTTGGAAAAGTATTTCTCAGTAGGATGAATCCACCAGTCTATTGTTTGTATTGAAATTGGGAATTGAGCCAGATACTCCTAAGGCTCCTGTATGAGCTACTTCTACTCAACAGCTTCATCCTGTATCATCTAGAGCCTGTGTTTTGATTATTATTAATTAGCTTGCATTGTTGGTGAGGCACACGCATTGATGCTTAATCTCTGCAACATGACCCCATGCTGAAACCCAGAAGACTTTTAAAACCTGTAGACAAGGTACTGGCAACGAGGGAATAAAGGGATGCATGGTGAGCATTACTCTCAGATGCACAGGCAGGATTGAGCTAAATGGTAACAGTGTGATCCAGCTGCAAACCACGCAGCAAATCCACCCAGAAGCCTGCGACAAAGTCTGCTTGTCTTTGGTTGTTACTGAGTCATGAGAGATAAAAATACCTTTGCTGCAGAAAGGAGTGTGACTGTGGTGCCGCAGCCTGTGAGAAAGGGAAGGGAGGGCTGCGCTCTGGCTAGCAGCACAGGCAGGCTCTGCACGTGGAGAGGTCCTCATGTGCTCTAGGTGTCAGGATGGTGGTCAGCCCTACAGTGTAAATCACTGGCACAGGAAGTCGGACCAAAGATCCATTTTTACAGTCTCTGACAAAGTCACTTCACAAATGCTTGGAGCATACGCATACTAGAAGGGCAGGAGCTGAGTGACTGTCACGGTGTCCCCTTCCAGCTGTCAGCATGCAGTTGAAGAACCTCCCTGAGCTCGGCTGCCCTGATGAGCAGCTCCAAGTGGATATGGAGTGGTCTGCCTGGTCTGTGTGAGCCCGTTGTACTTCAGCTCCCGTGGCAACAAGCTCAAGGCTTTACCGAGTGGGTGAAATCTGTTTCCTTTGGCTTGTTTGAGGGCTAGTGAGGACCAGGTTGTCTTGTGTACGTTTGATTATCTGTTGCATCTGTCCCAACTTAGGTTTCAGTGCAGTTTGAGACTATGTGTCAGCTACCTTATTGTTTGTGTATCGGTAAAGAGAGGCACCACAGCTCTTCGAGATTTGGGTCTTTCGTAGAAAAGGTGTTGCAATTAACTTTTGGTGGCCTTTGTGTTCACATCCCTACTAGAAGAGGCTGTTGCATGATGCGAGTTTGACAAGCCTCTTTTTATATAAACAGCACTGAAAATGTTAAGGAAAGAGGGATGCTACTCCCATCCTGTCAGGCGAGATGACCGGGAGACAGCCGGTGCGTGTCACGTGCGCCGGGGCTGCCCCTGCTCACTGCGCGCACCCGAGGATGCCCGGGGCCGCCCCCACGCTCTGCACCCCAGAAAAATCTCGCTTTGTAGTGGTGCATGACTCCTCCCTCGCTGACAGCCCTCCCGCAGGGACTTTTCCCGGTGCCAGCCGTGGACGGGAAGCCGCGGTGTCGCAGCCCCGGGCCCCGGCGGGCCTTCACCCCGGGGGCGGTGCCTCTCCGCTGAGCCCCGCCCCGAATCGAGCCCCGCCCCCCCCGGAGCGGGCGGCGGGCGGGAGGAGGGGTCCGAGGCGCGCGTCCTTGCAGCCCCGCCGCCGGCCGCTGATGGAGGGAGCGGCTGTGGGCTGCGCCCCCCTGCCGCTGGCTGCCGCTGCCGCACATGCCCGGCCCGCCGGCCGCCCACCGGCAGGCCTGAGCCCCCGAGCGGCGCGGAATCAGCCTCGCTGAGTTAGCCGCGCGGCGAGAAGTGCCCTGCCATGGCCCTGCCGCCCTGCCGAGCAGCCTAGGCTCCCGAAATGGTCCTCTCTCGGTGTTCAGTTCGAGTCTGATACACGCAGGGCGCAGGTCGCTCCGGGCACTGCTCCTCGTCTCCGTCAGCACCAGCATGCCATCAAAAGAGTGCTGGCTGGGGCAGAAAGCGCATCGGTTTGGGGTGCACAACTCGAAGCAGGAGAGCCGTCAGCAAGACTTACTGATAGCGGCCTTGGGGATGAAGCTGGGCACTAGGAAGTCATCTATGACAATCTGGCAACCTCTTAAACTCTTTGCTTATTCACAGCTGACATCACTTGTCAGAAGAGCAACTCTGAAAGAAAATGAACATATTCCAAAATACGAGAAGATTCATAACTTCAAGGTAAGACATTCTACTGCTTATTTCTTTTTTTAAGGCACAGGGTCTGTATATTAAAACGGGTTCAGTATGGCAAGGAATTGCATATATGCAGACCGTGGCTTTCCTAGAACTTAAATGTTTCAATTAAATCACCCTGTTGGTTAAATCAGACATCTTTGGAACATACCAGCAGAGGAACGAGGATTTTGTTACTGGCTGCTTGTTCGATAACATTTGCCATATCTGGGTTGTTTCTTCTAGATTATTATTTTTTTATTTAGAGACATCTTATGCCAAGAGAGATGCTAAAGGTGAGAAAAACTGGCAAAGTTTTCTTTTGGTTCAAATGAATGTAGCTCAGTTTTACTCATGATGATATGATGCCAAAAAATCTTATCTGTGGTTAGAGGATTAAACTGATCTTATCCCAATTTGTTGCTGGTAAATAGCTTTGGAGGTAAGAAGCATGTTCTACTGCATCTGGATTGAGCAGATGGTCTGCATTTCCCTCAGTTTTCTGGCTTTTCTCCTATATTAATGGATTGAATGTGTTGAAAGCAGCATGTCTTAAAACTGGAGCTATTAGCAAATACCTTGTGTTCTAATCACATTTACTCAAGTCTTCTGTTAGCTTCTAATTATTGTTTTAACTCTTTTAAACAATGATGCTCTTTGGTAAGAGACCCATGGCCATATGACATACGCATGTTTTCTGTCTGTATCTAAGTGTCCAGTAAGGATTTTTTTGGAAGTAGTCAAATGCTCTGCATAATAGATGGTCTTTATTTGTAAGACTTAAGTGAATTGATGTTATACTGAATTCCTGTAGATGATGGTGCAGACTTCATTTATAGTACCTGAAGGCCAGATTTTCTCTTGAATGTGGCTTGGTTTTTTTTCCTCTGTGTACCTTTTGTATTTATTTCTTTTAGGAGCAGGGGAAATTGTTCATGTAACACAGGCATTTGGCAATATAAGCATCTGTTAATTGTGTCCTATTTTCAGTTTGGATTTCCATCACACACATGTGCATGTGCACATGAACACACACACGTGTACACATACATATATTATCTATCATCCACCGGGTTTTATTTAAACCACCTTGAGTTCCGATAATCACTGGAATTATAAACTGTATCTAGAAAAGCATGAGAAAACATGTACAAAAAAATAATCCTGCTGGCTGTCAGTTAAATGCAGAGCATTTTTTCACAGGCTCCTAAGGTGTCCTGGGGAACTGAAATGTCATGCAATTTTCATGTCTTCCTTAGACTTTGAAGATAATTCTTTCTAATGCTAGCAGACAGTGGTTTTCTGTGTACTAGAGTGTGTGTAGGATAACACATACTTAATTTTGCGCACATCCTTATTTCTTCTTTACTGTTCTTTAACAGATGTAAACACTCTTGTCGAAAAAAAAAACCAAACAGCAAGCCACAAACCACCTGATACCCTGATTTTAATTTCTTTGAGTGAGTTTGGTTTTCTTCCAGAAACTCCTTCTGGAAAGTTTGAAATCTATGGGTTTTCCAGTCTTTCCCCCCACAAAGCCAAACTGATCCAAGGTCAAAGCTACACCTAGATTTTCTACACAGATTGTATTCTTTATAATAGTTGTAGTGTGGCTCTTTTATACGTACACCTTGAACAAACCCTTTAGCCCCTGAAGGGTGTGCAGCGACCAACCTACCTGGTGAAGGAAATGCTGCTGGCATTCATGAGCTCTAAATATGGCCACTGTCCCATTTTCAGAGAAATAACCATAATGCCTTCCTTGTTACTGTTACGGATCTGAAAGGATCGTTAGCTTGTCTGCTTCTCTCCTTTAGCCTTCCTTGCATCTGTCATTTTCTTTTTTTCTCACATGTATGGAAGGTATCGTTTAAAATGAATGCGGAAGTCTCCCAGGTTGCCTGCCAAGCAGCAAGTGTGCCACCCATGTGGGGAGGAAAGAATGTCATGCTTAGAGTCTTGAACCTAGACTTTTGAAACAAAACAAGAAGAAACAACCCAGAAATGAAATAAATTTCTATAGTTCAGCTAACCAGCAGTAACTGCTGTCCTCAGAAGCTCCACCAGCCAAAAGAAGGTTGCACACTGCTTTGTACCTCTGCAGCTAATCATCTCTTCATTATATAGATGCAAGGCAACAGACAGGGACCTCTAACTGTTCCTGACTGCTTCTTCAGTCAGTCACATTGCAAGTCACAGAAATGAAGAGGTCTCAGAAATTCTTTTATACTGGAAATGCTGTAACATCCCAGCAGAAGGAGGAGCGGTGGAGAATTGTTAATGCATGATGACTTAGTGCTTTTTCTTGGAGAAGGGAAGACAGCAGCAGCCACTACTGAGGTGGCTAGGGTTAGCAAATGCCCAAGAGTCTTTGCTGCAGGTTAGGAGAACTCAATTCTCCCTCCAGCCCTGCACCTCCTGTCCCTGTGGAATGAGTTTGAGGGCATGCAAGTGGAGTTTGGACTCTCTGACTGTTGCCTTCAGCAAAGCTCAAGTAGAGGAACATGGTGGCACAGAAGCAGTGTAGCAGTGATCCTCACAGGAATGCAGATGACTAGGGGAGGATTGAACACAGAAGTTGCTTTTGACTCTTAAATTGTGAAGAGGTCTCTTGAATAAATCCATTAATCTCTTTTGCTCCAAGGGTTGTTTGAAAGAGGAATGTAAAGGCACTTCTGCTATGAATGCTGACACAGCTGCATTTTTGAATGGGTTTAATCTTATTTAAATCTATTGGGATGTGAGTTGTCTCCTGCCTGAAGTGAGCAGGTTGGCTAGCTGTGGTGACTGGGAGCTCTGTGAGCAGAGATGGCCAGTAATGATCTCCTGCACCTCTGTAATATTCTCGTGACTGGGGAGATATGGTCTGTCATGAGCACTTCTCAAATGCAAATACAGAATGGCTGAATTCTCTTCAATTAATCTCCCTAAGTAAGGAAAAGGATAATTATTTATAAATGTCAGGTCTATTCCTCAGGATGAGAGCTAGGTGTTAAAAATATTTTTTTTAAGCATATTTGGACTTCTCTAAATTTATAAAGCTATTTTTTGTATTAGATTTATAGAACACAGAAATATTAATTGAAAACTTTAATTCAAATATGTCAGAAAAAAGATATTGCATGGTTTGACATAGCATTATATTTAATTGAATAATGGGATTTGAAGGTGAGCCAGGACTGTGAGTGTGACTTGCCTGAGTTTGTCTATTTACATATTTGATTTCTGCTGTTTTCCCTCTGTATACTCAACTTTTCTGAAATTCAGCACACCAAATGAGATGTCTTGTGAAATGGCTCATCAGACCAAATCAGGACAGCCACTTCATCATCCTCAAGGTTTCAGTCCAACCTTCTTCCAGAGAAAGGTTTTACCTTTCTTTCAGTGTCTTACCTTTATGGGAGGAAAATGCCCTCACGCTCTCTGGTACATAGTTATCTGTATGGACACGTGTGTGTGAAGGAGATGAAGTTTGTTCTTCCACTCAGTGTGGATGAACAACAGTGTCTTCTGTTTTGGAAGCACTGAGAGATCTATGGGGTGGTCCTTGAAATGCTGACAAGGAGCATAGCTGACTGGTGCCAGTGGTGTTATTTTCTTTAAAAAGAAGCTTTTTCATGGAGGAAAGATTTGTAACATTTCATAGAAGGAGACAGAGTAGATTTATACCTAATCATTCCCAGAAATGTATTGTACAGCAATAAGAGTGCTTTTTTCTGTCTCTTATAAATTTTTTTCCTTTTTTTTTTTTTTTCCTTTTTTTGCTTATCTTGTCCCCAAAGTACAACAGTTGTCCTAGCTTGTAAATTAAAATACAGTTTGTTACCTTGCTGGTAACTGATCCATTCAGTCGTTTTAAGGGGAAGAAGCAGCTGGGCATCTCCTGGTGCAGCATGTGAAAGAAGAACTTCAGGCAGCAGCAGGAACCTCAGATTTGAGGGGAAAAAGGGGCCTGTGGCAAGGTGCCAAGTGGGTTGAGATATTAAAGGCTGGGTATTCAGAGGAGAACTGGGAGGAAGCTCTGTGTGAGGTGGGCTTTAGGCCAAAGGACTAGTAGAAGAGCCCGAGTTGGGTTTATAGTGGCTCCATCTCTTTTTGCTCTGGTGAGGCAGTATTTCTTAGGGTACTTAAACGCACAGGATGTCTCTTGGACTGTCCCTCTTTGATGCTACTCATCTCTCCATCTCCCTTCTACATCCCCTTTCTCTTTCTTTTTAACAGAAAAAGGGGGGGAAAGAAGAGAGAAAAAAGAAAAAGATAGACCTAATGAAGTACCTTCTGTCCTGAGTCTATCCAAACCTGACGTGGAACATCCTCTGCACCATCTCCCCATCTGGTGCCATGCTTTCGCCTTGTGCACTGACCATTCTCCTTTGCCTTCTCTTTGTGTGGAGTTGGAGAAAACAGTAAAACTATGCTTGAGAAATGTTAATGGCATGGAAGAGGAACATTAGGGAGTTATGGGGCAATAGCTTAAGAAGAGGAGGAAAGGGAAAAACTGAGATAAACGGCAAGAAATCTGGGTACTGAAGCTTGTTAGTCAGTGCAATAACCTCCCCTTCAGTTGGCAAATTTAAACTAAGCCTGGACAAAACACCTTAAAGGTCTTTACTGCCCTCCAGCCAGTGTGAGTCATGAATCCTGACAAATTTTTAGCTCCCTTGACTGGTTATAGGTATTTCTTCAGCACCTCTGGCTCCTGATGACCTGAGCTGGCTGAGCATTCTGCAGGTGCTTTGTAACTGCCCACAGTCCAAGGCATAAAACCACTCTTCTGCCTAGATTAGTGCTGTGGTGCTTCACTGAAGCAGGAAGGTGTCTGCCTGGCAGAGCTGGACTGAAACCTGTTTCCATGCATCAGCTTCCCTCGGATATTGCCTCATTTCTGCATTGTTTTTCACAAAATGGATTTGTCTCCAGAAGATTATTTTTTGCTATCTTTCCGTGCAGCATTTGGTACTGTCATGCTGTTTCTTAGTCACTATCTTACTAATGCCTGAGACAGCAGTCAATTAATTGTAATAACTAATGATTGCAAGGCTGCTTGGTGAATCACTGACCATTCAGAACATACTTCTCTTTCAAGTCAACACGTCATACAGAGAGGAGAAATAGTTTTCCGTGGTTACTTAAACCAAGTCAGCAGAGATGCTGAACTCTGGTTTGTTGAAATTCCTCATCTCCCTCCTTGACTGAAGCAACATCCTGGGTTTCTCTTTGAGGGTGACTCTTTTGGAAGGCCAAATGCAGAGGTCCAGGGCAGAGACAACATGCTTTTCCAGAAACATCTAGGGGGTAGAATATAGCTTTAACTGTGAACAAAAGTGAAGGCTCAGGTGAAGACCAGTCTCTACTGGAAAGGCTTTGTGAGTGTAGGCTCAAACATTGCTTTAATGGAGAGACTTAATTTTAACACGAGCTACTCTGCCGGTGAAATTTGTACTGCTTCTTCAAAACAAGTAAGTTAACCTGGCCCCGGCCCAAATTTTAGTGGTGTAATTGCATCTGTACTAGGTACTTTGCTAGTGTAAAAAGTCAGCAACATGTTTCCATGCCAGAACTTATTATTCTACAAGAGCTGCTCAGCAAAGCCTGCCTAAACACTAGGAAACAGGGAGATGGAAAGTGCAGAAGAAATGCTGTGAAAAGGCCAGAAACCACAACAAACTCCTGCTATATTAAGCCAAGTCATTTTTCCATGACATCCAACATGAACTCCTTTCTATTTCTGATCCTCTGAAAACTGGGGCAGATGCCAATTTGGGGCAAGTTGGTCTAACTCCACTGAAACGAGGATACTGATTTTTTTTCATTAGGTAGGGGCCTGGCACTGAACATATTTTCAAAACATTTTTGAGTCACTGCACTCAAATGAATATTCAGAGTAAAGGGTGCCTCCAGCACAGTCCCCAGGGAGAGTCTCTACACATTCTCACAGATAAGAAAAGCTCAGGAAATTTGATATTGCTTTTAGACTCCTAGTACTTGAAGGGGAAAAAATATTCAAAGGCTGGGAAGGTATCTGTGAAGAAAAACTTCCACAGAACTTCAGAGAAGATCTCATCAGCTCTGTGTTGTGGCTTCTGAAGCTCATGGTGGATTATAAAACAGTTCAAGCCAGAAAACCTTTTTAGGCATTGATGGATTTTAGAGTCCTAAGGTATTTAATGCTATTTTAACTTTTTTTTACTTCTTCTGGAAAAGCCAAGGCTATTCCAAAGCAAATTCCAAATAATACACTATTATATAACCCTTTCTGGTTTCTTAGTGCTAGTCCCTGAATTCAAGCTTTGCTTCTCTTAAAAAGAAATTTAGAATAAATAAGCCTTCCCCTCCACCCCACCCCCACCCCCAAATCCTTAATTTACTGAAGCTGTAATTCATTCCCATCACACCAACAGTTTTATTAGTGCCCACTTGCAGATCCTGTTAAGTTTTCCATGTGATCTGCCCCAGCAATGGACCAGCCCATGTCTGTAGTGAAGCTTAGAAAAGCTCTGCTGAGGAGGACTCAGGGGACAGATAGCACATGTTGTGCTCTCTCAGCAGCAGCAGCTTTTCCGCCAAATTAGCATCAGCATTGTTGCAAAAGTGTTTCTTCAGAAATCTCTTAGGGTTTTATAGTCCATTTGTCATAGTATCACTAAGGTTGGAAGAGACCTCAAAGATCATCGAGTCCAACCTGTCACCACAGCCCTCATGACTAGACCATGGCACCAAGTGCCACGTCCAATCTCCTCTTGAACACCTCAGGGACGGTGACTCCACCACCTCCCTGGGCAGCACATTCCAATGACAGATGACTCTCTCAGTGAAGAACTTTCTCCTCACCTCGAGCCTAAACTTCCCCTGGCGCAGCTTGAGACTGTGTCACCTTGTTCTGGTGCTGGTTGCCTGGGAGAAGAGACCAACCCCTTCCTGGCTACAACCACCTTTCAGGGAGTTGTAGAGAGCAATGAGGTCCCCCCTGAGCCTCCTCTTTTCCAGGCTAAACAATCCCAGCTCCCTCAGCCTCTCCTCATAGGGCTGTGCTCAAGGCCTCTCACCAGCCTTGTTGCCCTTCTCTGGACATGTTCAAGTGTCTCAATGTCCTTCCTAAACTGAGGGGCCCAGAACTGGACACAGTACTCAAGGTGTGGCCTAACCAATGCAGACATGTGTTATATATGCATTATTACCTATAGCATATATATATATGTGGTCTGCATACATGTGTGTGTGTGTATATATATACACCCAATTTTAATTCTAAGGATTTTTTTCAATTTTCATCTCTAGTTTCAGAATCTTTTTACGTGGACACAGGTTTCACATCTCAAGCCTGGAATAAAATGTTTCTAGATAGCCCTTTAAAGAAATTCTGCTATTCCATCCTGAAAGAAATGCGGCCGTTTTCATTGAATTTAGAAGCAAAAATAGTCAACAACCTACTGCTCTCCAGTTTTTCACTTTGGCTTATGTAGAGCACAACCTAAGCACAATTTCCAGTTGTTCCCAGCTCTGCTGACATGATCAGCACAAACTAGAAAGTAAACAAGACATGACAGTGCTCCTAGCTCTAAGTGGGTGAGGACCTAGAGGAAGGTTTGCTTGCTCGAAATTCGTGCCAATGTACCCACTGGCAATAATTATGCTATTTATACTCCACGCTCTGGACTGGCATTCAGCTGGCATCTCTTCTCTCAAAAACTGATGGACAGGGTCACTGGGGCAGTCTCAGGCTGGTTCTCCACATTCAACACCCCAACTGGTATAGGCAGACTCAGCTCTTGTTTTGGAGAAGGCATGTTCTAATGGTTTCAGTTACTGTCATTTCTATTACACCTTTGCAAGAAAGCGATTATCTTGCAGATACAGCTCTGTTGTGTGGGTTGTCGTGGCAGAATTTTCCCTTCTCAGATTACTCAGTAGCAGCAGTATTTTTCCTCACAGGAGGAATATCATGTGCTGAAATATTGGGAATGCTCAAGACCCCTGCTTAAGAGGCACTACCTTATCATTATGATACAAACAGTGATTAAATTGAAGCACTGCCCAAACTGATAGGTCGATTGACTTCCTCACTGATAGCTCTTCTGTACCCTTCCACATCCAGGCTATCTCTGTCTGGACCTGGAATAGGTGAAAAGGGCATGCCTGTCGAGTGCCAACATGGATATGCTCAGTGCCTGATAAAATCAACTATGACAGGGAAGATTGATATTAACAATACAGACTGAGTTAATAATTTTAATTGAGGCTTACAATGTCTCCCATATCCAATTAAAAGGTTGGTAGAGTCTCAGGAGGGAGAATTCAGTTGGTGGAACTGCAAATCAGAGAGGATCACTGAGCTGACCGCTTCCATTAGCAGTGTCCTGTCATCCTTGGTAATTTGTTTGAAAGGCAGTGTAGCCAGCAGAACCATTTCTCTGCAGAGGTACAAATGCTGGCATGTGTGCCCTTTATTCAGTCCTTTGTTGACTTGGTCTGCTAGAACCCCAGGAACCAACAAGACTTCTACCAAAAGTATAATCCTCTGGTAGCCTGAGAAGGTAGATCAGCAATGTTTTTCTACGTTGTTTTCCAAGTTGATGTGTTTTGTCCCAACACACATGGTAGTGCCTGCATTTTCCAAACCCCATGATTCTCGCCAGAGGAAAATGGGAGGAGCTGTGCTGCTTTCTATAGAGCAGGGCTCTTGATGGAATGGTTTAGGAAAGGCTTTTTTTTTTTTCGTACAGTGTCACAAAGGCTTTTGTTTTCTGTGTTTGGTGTTCATTGTGCATATCCATAGCTTGTCAGATCCAGCCTTGCTTTCTTCCCAGGAGTAGTTTTGTTAAAGTTCTGCCGACCTGTTGTGGTCTTTCACATGACGTTTGTAGAGCATTTTGCTGACATTCTTCATTGTCTTCCTCCCTGCCTTGACAGGTGATATAATGTAAGTCTTCCAGTTATGAATACTAATTATCTTCTGGCCCATTCTTGGTTTTCAGATAGCAATCAAAGCTAGCTGAACAACTGCCTAGTAAAAAGCAAAAGCGTAAAAAATAAGTGGAGTTACGAGCTACATGGGTAACTAACTTCAACAGTGACCTTTACAGAGCCTGAGAAATAATGGTGAGAGGTCTGCTTGAGGAGTTCACAGCTTGTGGTATGATCTGTTGTCATATCCACTGGATAGTTTTTTATCTCTTTTTTTTTTGTTTTAATTATTATTATTATCCCAAAACTCTTTTTTTCTAAGTAATATTTTAATTAAATGTAAAACCAAAATAAATTACATTCTGTAATACTTATTATTTGCAGGAATTAAGCTATTTTTCCCTTTCAGGTAGGAAAGTGCCTTTCAAACCTAAAAAAAACCCCTGTCCTCCTACATAACATCATGGAAGTTAAATGTTTATTATACCTTGCTGATGTTGCAGGAGAGTTCAAAATAGAAATGCCTAGGTGTAAGCCCAGTGTGAGACTCTCTTCTTACTTCAGGCTTGCAGGACAGGTTAGTAATAGGATTTTATCTGTTTTTTTTAAGCTGGTATTTTGCTTTAAATTACCTAGATTTTTCTTTTAAATTGAGTATTTTCCCTGGAATATTGCTAATTAAGAGTAAAATAATCTTGTCTTATTCCCCCCACTCACTCATTTTCCACATTCTTAAAAAATTGTTCTCAGTTGAATCCTTATGGAGAGAGACAAAAAGATTTTGGAGGTGGGAGTAAGAATGGAAGAGTTGGGAGATACAAAGGCACAGTTGGCAATCCTGCTCTCTCACATTTTATAAGACTGTAAAATCTGCATATGGCAGATGCTCTTTTTATAAAGGCAAAGAAACCCCTTGTAACTTAAGTCAGGATCTCTGGGATGCTGATGGGTGTGATTTCAGAAATGTTCCTGGAATGTATATTTTAGTTTTGAAAACAAAGAAGTTCCTTGGCAGATCTTTAAAATGAGGAATTAAATATAAAAATCAGAACGCTACATTAAACAGTGTCATGTAACAAATACAGTATTGTTTGCAGGTGGTGGCTCATGAACTAGCAAAGGGATGCAAATGTGTTTCTTTTTCAGTGTGCTGCCAGGCCCCACTCTGGAGGATGAAACAGGATTAGAGGCTGTTATGACCTCAGAAGACCAATTTCTGGCTATTTTCTGACATCTCTTACTGTGTTTGATTTGATTTCCAGAGGTGGTGTGTATTCAGACCAGCACAGGGTCAGACATCTAGTTTTGCTATGTGGTAGTAGGAAGATTAATGCTCAGGCACCTCTGAGCTCTGGGAAAAGACAATTACAAGGCCCAAAAGAGGCTTCAGCTATAAAGCTGGGTACACTGAGGATGAAAGGACATTATGGCCTTTGGGTGTCCTAATTATTATTACCAGAGACCCTCCCTACTGCATGTCAATAAAGGACAAAGCAAGGTAAAACATGACGGGACATGGAAAAATCTGCTCTCAACTTCTGCTTTGTCAGAATAGTGGATAAGAAAGAGTAAATTGGATGGTGCGGTGTAAAGCTGAGCAGGCTCCAGGTAAATCTTCTGATGGAGAAATGACTTTCTTAACTGGTGAAATGGAAGGACATGTAAGTATTTGGATCAAGTCTGGATGCATGGGATGAGAGAACAGTGCTAATGATGCTGAGACAATGATCCTGAAGGACAGTCAGTCTTGGTCTCATGAAGGGTGCCCAATACATGCAGGTGGTAAAGGAAAATGCCATTTTTAAGTTGATGATGAATCATGTGAAGTTCTCTCAGGGGCAAGCTGAGAGCCAGGATGATGTCAGGGGAACTGGCTGTAGTAGAAAAGGAATTATTATTTGTTTTTTATCTAGATGAATAATAGTTATTAGAAACATGAGAGAAAACACTCATTTAAAAAAGTCATGGTAATAATGACATTAACAAAAATTAAGGGAGGCAAAAGGTTGAAGTGGTTGGTGGGAGATGTAATCGATCCAGAAGAAGAGTTCTTAGAGAGTCAGGAGGAGGTGGAAACATGCAGACCATATTGCTGGGGAGGAGGGTTGTGCCTGGCTAAAACCATAGCCAGTTAGAGATTGGTCACCTGAGGTTTAGTGCTGGAGACAGCCCTGGAGAGGCCGGGTTAGGACTTCAGCACCCAGTGAAAACACTGGAAGTGCTTCAGTCAATGGCACATTCAGTGAATCTGATTAGTTGAAATCAGCAAGCAGAGGGCACAGGATAGTATCATTCTTTTTATTTAGCAAGAAATATTAGTGTGTCACAATTTGTTCTTGGCCTGCCTAAAGAAAGAAGGTAAAATTTCAGTATTTCAAGTAACAAGACAAAAATTCCTCCTCCTTTACAATCAGAGATATAAAAAAACACATGAAAAATACTACCTTATAAAACTGTATTCTGCAATAAAAGCATTTCTTTAGCTCAAACTTTCAAGTTCTCATTTTTGTTTCAATTTTCCTTGACAGGAATTTTGAGAAATATTTTAAATAAGTGGTTTTTTTTGAGGGGAATGTCCTTTGACAAAAACCCCCACAACAATATGGTGACTGAAAGGAAGTGTCTTTTTTTCCCTGAAGATGTTGTTAGTCCTATATGCATTAAAACAGTGTTTTGCTTGAGGATATTAGAATGTGCTTATTTTGGGAAGGGAAGACTGCCAAAGATCTGGGGGAAAAACCACAAGACTGAGGAAGAAAGCCAAGAGGATGTGGGTAGTGCAGGTAGGTAATGGAGAAGAAAGTGTGAAAAATCTGTTTGTGGTGAGAGGAAAAAAGAAAGTGGAGATTACAGCTATTGACAGTCTTGCCATTGTTTGCCTTGTGGAAGTCAGCTGGAGCTGTAGGAAGAAGGGGGCTGGTGGAGCACATCACACCTTTGACAGCAGGTGGAAGTGAGCATGGACAGCAGCTAGCATGGCTTGAGGGAGGCAGCCTGTGCCAGCGCTGGGAGAACGTGATGCTTCACACCGTTACACTTCCTCCAGAGATGCTCAGCAGTGTAGGGCTAGAGGCAATTGTAAGCCTAGCTTAGCACAGAAACACATGTGAATTACTTAGTGAGTTCAAGAGTAACTTTCCAGACTAACACAGCCATCTACTTTACTGCTGCTTTGTGGGTAGCAAATGCCCATGAGGCTGCAGACCTTCCCATGGCTAAAACTGAAATGTGATCTGAATTGCTGTTTGCTGCTCTGCATTGTCACTTGTTCAAGGTGTCACTTAGAATCGGCTGCTAGTTAAATCAGCCATACAGGGGATGCTCAGCACCTTGGTCAAACTGCTTCATGTTTTGCTATTTATAAGCAGAGCTCTGGGTGGATATCAAGCAAGCACATTTCCACCAGCTGCTTCTCTCTTCTGTTCCACAGTGATAAGACTGGGCAGTGCACGTGTGAGGTTACTGCCTGCTCCCATACCCACTCAGTAATTCTGGAGAACCAAGTGACTTGAAGCTAGAGCATTTTTACTGCATTTCATTGCAAATTTTATTTCCTTGTGGTCCTCAGCTAGTGGTTTGGGTTTTTGTCAGCCTGTCTATTCTAAATGGAGGCTTGAAACCTTTTACACTGGCTAAAGAGGTAATGATTTTCTTCGTAAAGAATCTTGTGGTTTCCTACAGCAAAAGTAGCATCAGGTTTTTTTCTACTTTTGCTTTGAATTTTTCCTGGTTTGGGGGATTCTTTTTTTTCCCCATTTATTAGATTCATTTGGATTTTCAATATGTAGCATTAGTCTGAAGAGAATTCATTTCCTTTTAGAATTACTCTAAACTGGAAGGTACCTAAGTGCCTTGCAGCATTTCTGTGTAGCACTGGTGTTTTGCCTGACAGGACTCCCTCTGCCTGAGGCGAAACCTTGCAGCCCACTACACATTTCACACAGTACTTTATGTAGGGAAGGGCAAAGCAGACAACATTTCAAACAAATTGTCAGGTGCAGCTTGGTTGCTGTGAAAGCCTCACATGGTGTCTAAAATCCTGCCCAGACAGAGAGATGCTGAGAGGCTGGAGCAGGGCTGTGCCATTCTCCTCTGCCCCACATTGTTGTGTTGCTCTAGACATCTTGAGTTGGACAACTTCCTTTTCCCACAGATCTGCAAGCGTCTCAGCAGTTAAATGTCTTACATTTCCTTTTTCCTTTCCTGCAGTGATAAAGAGAAGCTTCCAGCAACTGCATGTGGTGCCTTCAAAGAAGATGAGTTCAGATATCGATGTCATGTTTTGTAATGTTCCTTTCTGCTACTGTCTTCCAGGTGCACACGTTCAGGGGCCCGCACTGGTGTGAATACTGTGCCAACTTTATGTGGGGCCTCATTGCTCAGGGAGTAAAATGTGCAGGTAACAGTCATTCAGTCTTCTTTTCCTAAGACTGTCCTAAGATGATGTAACTATTTAATGTGCTGCCTACTCCACCGTGCCACACTGTGTGGCAAGGATCCAATCTAGTCCCTGTTAAAATCAAGGAAGGAGATGCCCACTCAGATAGTTTCAGGTTTCAGTAATGTCACTGCAGTGATACAGGGCACCTCTTGTATGCTTATGGAGGGGAAATGATAATTGTCATAAGGGGATTTCCTCACCCCTTTAAAATGGAGGAGAAAATTGGCAGATATGTTACTAGCCCTATTTATTTTCTTCTGTGTACCGGTAGGTGTAAGGTGCAAGGTGGGCATCAGCACATTTCGGGTTGCTGCCATGAAGCAGGCATTCAGGTTAATTTTATCTGTAAGCCAACAGACTCCTAGTGTGCCACAGACTCTAAGTCATGTCTCCTACTTGCAAACTGAAAAGAAAGTAAGAAAAGGGATAATAAATAAGGGATGCATACTGAAATGTTACAGAAACATTCAGATGCTGGTAGAAATGTTATTACATGCATGGGTGTCACTGCAGGCATTTCTGGGAAAAAGCCTCTCTGAAGTAAAGCAATTTGACAGTTTTATTGATATGATTCTTCTAAAAAGAAAGGACAGTCAGCTTTTTTTTTTTTTTTTCCCAAGGTAAAAAAAAAAAAAGGATCAAAGTGATCAAAATAGTTTCCTGTATGACATTCTAGCAAGAGACCACATTTATAAAAGTGGTGCAAAGAAATGTTGATGTATGAAGACCTGCGTATGTTGCCCTGGAAACTGAATTTTCAAGCTAATTTAAGAAAATCTGCTCTGTCTAAAGCTTTCTGAAGTCTTGTCTCCAGTAAATAAGAGGGCTTTTTATCACTGAACTGCAAAATAATGTAAAACTTGAAATACTATGTAGCCAGATAGGATTGAAACACTTTTAAATCCTTCCTCATAATTATTCCAATACAGTGTTGTGTTACCAGCTCTGCACTGATCAGGATGTATTAGAGACTGCAGCTCTCTTTTAAGAAATTATTTTGTAAAAATGGCATTTTTCCTTTCTCAGTATTTTCTCCCCTGCTAAGTATTCAGGGTTGCAGCCACATCCTTCCCTTATGAATGAAGATTATTAGCGCTTCTTACTGCTGTGGATTTTGCACAGGGTGTACTGTGCTAGAAGAGAAAGAGGAAGCCTAATTTTATTCTTGAGTTGTTTTCTGATTAAAGTAGTCATTTTTTGATGACACATGAGCCAGTAAGTTTGCCATATTCCTGTCTCAGCTGAAGTACATTCCTTAGGCTTTGCATTTAGGAGAATATCAAGTCTTTTTCAGATTTATGTTAAATAACTTTGATTCAGAAAATGAATAAAAATGAACAGTACGAAGGCTTGCAGGGCTGCATGGCACTGTGAAATGAACAAGTAATAGCTGCTTTTATAATTAAAACCAAAGTGCTTATGATTCTGAACTGCCTTTAAAAAAAAGCCAACAAACACACACACACAAAATAACTCCATTTGAGCTGATTTTCTGGTTTCATGCAGATTTTTCTAAATTATGAATTTGCAAAAGCTTCCAAATGCTGTTTTTCTTTCCTCCTTATGAGGATGGGAATAAGTACTGTGTGTCTCCTTTTTCCTTGCAGTAGAGGAACATATGTGTATAACATGACTTCATAGTTTCAGAAAGTATAATTAGGGCTTTCTCTCTTGTGTAATGTTTCATATCACTGTTGGTAGCTTCCAGTAATTTCTGTGATCTTACTTATATTTTAAAATCTCGCATTGTTATGACTGCTCTTGCTTGCTGAAGCATCAGCAGGGTATTGGGGCAGGGAGAGGTTAAAGCTTGTCAGGCTTCAGGTCATTGGCCACCAGGCCAGCTGCTGATGTGCAATATCAGCAGCAACAGGTTGCAAGGAGGTAAATAGCTATGCAGTGGTGGGGGCTGGTGCCAAGCAGCCCTTCCCCAGCCTGACAGATCTGATTGCTGCAGTGCATCCTGTCTGGGGTTCAGGAGCAGGAGAGATGAGCTTTCCCAAGGGCATGGGTTGCAGCCAACCTACCTTGCTTGTACTTCTCTCACTGCAAAGCAGGCTTTCAGCCACTGGTCAGCAGCTGGCAGAGGACTAGAAGCTTCTCAGATGTTTTTATTCTCATACATTTTGTAGAAACCAGCATCTGGGTAGAGCGGAGGGACTCTAAGAAGGCATTACAGAGGTGGAGATGGTAGGACAGGCTCAGCAGTCTCTAGTCTGCCTTGTCTGTGCCTCACTTTCAACAGTGTCTACCTGCTCCCATCAGTGGAGGCTGTACAAGCCATCAGAGACAGAAGCTATACGGATATGGGCATTTCAGAGGGAAGTTAGAGGTGCACAGGGAGGACCTTTGTAACCGGTGTTAACACACTAATGTGGAAGGGCTCAGGCTTGAGTGCCATGAGCTTGGCTGAGTTACATATGTCTTAGGGTGTTGGGTTTGTTTTTTATAAAAGGTAATAATTTTGCTTCTGAACTGAACCATTTTAATATAGAAACAATGAGGCACAGGAACCAAGGAGCCGCGTGAAGCCATCGCTTTTCAGAGTGGGTTTGCACTTCAAAAAAATTACAGTGTTTAGCAGGAGGCAGCCCACTTGCATTCCAGGGGGCTTCAATGCTGCTCCAGGGAGATCCACAAAGTCCTTTAGTGGTCTGTATAATAATTTTATTGAAAATACCTATGAGCAAAACTGCACTGATCCTATATAATTTTATTCTTTTTAAAGCATTTGCTTTTTATAGCAAACAATTGCACATTTCAAGAGGACTCTCTTTCCTGCACAGAAGTGATAAGTTTAACAAATACAAATGGATTACTGCATGGGCTGCTCTCAACCATTTAAAATCCTCTTCTCTGCAGATGCACAAAAACAAGCGAGAAGATAAGTGTGGGACAGTCCAAGACTGGACAGCAAAGATAAATGTCACCCATTTCAGAAAAGAGAAGGAGCCAGAGGAATAAGTGGAGCTTATTTCTAATGGCTCATAGGTTAGTTTATGTTACACAAACTAAGCCAATCTTTTGAAAAATAATAAACCAGAACTAAACACCCTTAACAGTACACATGCCATAGCAACCAGCAAAGATGCCTTAGCAACTTGAACTGCTGTGGCTCATGCCTCGTTGCAGTATGACTGAATGTGTTCCTGTCTGCCAGATTCAGCCTTGAGTGTGTTCAGTGTTGTGGCAGGTACAGTCCTGTGTGATTAATCCCTGGAAGATAGATTCTCCCTAGCTTATCCTTGTTTGAGTTCTGCGGCAGACAAAGAAGGAGGAGTATGTCATTTCCTTCCATAAGGACGAGAGGTAAATGGGGGCACAGTGTTTGCCTCCTGAATGGTGGTTATTGATTGAAGTAAGATGTTAGCTGTTGTCTTGACTACAAATATTTTGGGATTCATTCAAGCCACCAAACATGGGAAGACTGTATTGTCTTCCAAAATTAAGATCTACAGTGATATGCAAGATTTAGATCCTGTCAAAACCAAATTGGTGGACTTAATCTGACTTCTGCTGGAGGTGTTTCCAGCAGAACAGAACTCATTTTATTTCTCTGAAATTTTATCTTTACTTCATCAACTTCTTTAAGGATAGATTTGCTTCCTTAGAGTGAAGCCTTATAATAGGCATCTGCCCTGCTGCCTTGAGGGGTTGTACTTTCAATTCTTGCACCCTAGCCACAAGCCCTTACATTTTTTTGTGAGATTAAAACTCATCTGTATGCAAAGAATCTGTCGTTTCTGATGACGTGCTCCGTCTCCAGAGTGCTTCTGTGCAGGCTTTTGCCATAAGTAGAAGTTACTAAAGAAATGTTTGAAATTATAATGCCACCAGCTCATGTAAATATTGAAGCTCAGCAGAAGCTAATGAAGGCATAAGAGCTTACCCCAGCTCAAAATCCACTGCATGAACTTAAAAGAGGTTACATTTGTTACATTTCTCCTATGTAAGGCTCCCCTGTGCTCACAGGGTGCAACCTAACACCCAGACTGTGTCCAGGAGAGAAACTACGACAATGCCCAGAGAAAATTTGCAGATGTACACCAGAGACTTCATTTGAAAGATACAAATAGATACCACCCAGTAGCATTGATGGGGAATAGTGTGCGTTCTCAGACACGGGGGCATTGCATTAATGATGCTGTTAGTGTACTCCCCGAACAGATCTGTGGATAGTCAGACTAGCAGACCAGACTGCTGTCTGGTTCCTGTTCCGTTCCCCAGCCCATCGGAACTGCTACTGTATAATATTCTCCTGCCTCTGTACCCTTTTGCTTGTGTTTTGTTTGGTTGGGTGTTTTTTAATGAGTAAGTGACAAGAAGACTTTTTGGAACAGGCTGGTGTAAGAGCATTAGTTAGCTCATCTTAAAGGAAAGATAATTCTTTTTTTTACTGTATTTCACTGGGTGCTTTTGAGCTGGGCCTTTTAAGACCAGACAGCACCATCCCCTGAGGCTGTACATGAAGCACTATTTCTGCTGCCTTAACAGATCTGCTGTGAAGTATCTTGGCCTGCCACTCATGTAGCAGGCCTTTTGCATGTCTTTTCCTTTCCTTGGAGTAGGTAACTTCTCTCTGAAGAACTGACAGAAATTAATCTGTGGCTGAACTATCAGTATGGGGGCAACTGGCTGCCACTGGCTGAGCCCAAGCAAAATTGCTGCCAGCCCTGACCACACTAAACCTCAGGAGTTCATTTTCAGAAAAGTTAGGCACAGTCTCAAAGCAGGATTGTTTTGTGAATTACTGCTTACGTGTTTAATTTCCGCTTTTCATTCATTTCCTTCTCCAGCAACTCAAAAACATCCAACTGCCCTATTTCCTTGGCTGTTTTGTTTTGCCTTTCTATTAAATCCCTTGTGTTGGACAACCCTATGTTGCTCCACTGGTGTGTAAGGAATGAAGGAGACCATAAAGGAGCCTGCCCATCCTCAGGGATTAGTTGCACAGCCACAATGCTCACATTTTTCCTTGGAGGAATGGCTGATGCTCTTGCGACAGTAACACAGAAAAAGAGTGAAACAAAATGTGCTTGTATTGCCTGCTCTCAAGGTATTCTGCATGCCTTGGTCATGGTGAGTTCCACTCTGCCCACACTTGTTCCTTACAAATGTATCCACCCTTATTCTGAGATGTGCACCTAGATTTTGCTGGTTTCTCTGACCACGTAGGGCTCAGTCAGCCCCAAAAGAGAACAAGAGCAAAGCAAAGCCACAGAAGTCAGGGTTGTGGGAAGAGAACCTGCCTATCTCAGGCAAGTGGTGATGCAGTTGGAGGAGATGCACACTGCCTGGCAGGCTGTTCTACCAGCTCAGGATCTGGTGGTGTTCCTGCAAGAAATGAGCTCCAGAATTTTGAAATGCTAATCAGGAAGCAGAGCCTTGCTTCAGAGCTGTTCCCATGGGGAAGCTATTCTGGAGCTATATATTCTTGAAACTGTGAGTCCTAAAAGTGGCTTTATCTCCAAGCCCACACAGACCTGGAAGCCTCTAGCAAGCCAGCGGCCCATCAGGGGAGCTGTCAAGGAGGTAGGCAGGTGTCATGGCAGGAAGCCAAGGAAGTTCTTGAGCAAACTGACTAATCTTTTAAGACTTTCATAAAAGCAAGCCATCACCACCAAACATATCCAGCTTTTTGAGGCACAGGCACGTGTATTCTTCTGATTATGGATGAGGAGGATTGGCTTGCTTGATGGGCTGTTTCTTTTCTTTTTTCCTTTTTGTTTTCCATAAACCCTGATTTTCCCATTTTTCTGTAGTATTAAGTAATTTTGTTAGCTAGTAACTGGCTGCCCTCTAGAAATTAAGAATAATGTACCTGATAGTGCATGATGCAGTACTGTGGATAATAGCAGGTTGGGGGGGATCATGCACATGCTATGAAGCAATTTTTGCCATGGCACTGCTTAATACAGTGGCTTAAGACTTGTGGGACCAAGGTTGCTTCCAGATGTGCATTGCACATTAGGAAGTGGCACATATGTAAGGCAGTGTAGCAGCTCTAGTCTTGCCACCTGGGCTGGAACAGCTCCGTGGAGGAGGAGGAAGAGAGCAGACCTGTGTATCCCAGGTATCCAGACCTGCATCCCCCCACCTTGTGCTTGGCAGCATAAAGTGCAGCGCATGGGGGCAGTGGGATATCTCTATTCATGTACTTGCTTGCACATGCTGCATCCAAGGAAACAGAAAGCATTGCTTCCTCTGCTACAGAAAAGAGCATTAAATTATTAAAAGAAAGCTACTAGCTCATAACTGATTTATGAGAGCAAATTCCTTCCTAACCTTTTCACCCTTGCAAAAGTAACAGCGCCAATAGTTTGTGCTTGTGTAGAGCCCACTATTGTGACGTGCTGGTTTACCAAAGGTGAGGGTGTCGTCCTGTCTGGCAGCTACCACAGTGGGCCTGCCCAAGGCAACACACAGTGCCAGCACCCCAGCTTCTAACTTCCCACCCTGCCACACTTGCCATAAACCTCTGAAAGGTCTTCCAGAACGGTTTGCTGGTAATGCAAATCTACTTCTTAGCTCTAGAAGCTTCTCCTCAGTGTGACAAAATGCCTATGTTTTCTTAGGGTTAGGTCAGAAAGACAGAGCAATGGATGTAGCAGACAGTATTGTTCCAATGGAGCGTGATCAGCAGCCATGCTAGCCAGTAAATCATAAACCAAAGGAAATCTGAACCTGCCTAAAGTCAGATCAGCAGTATAACAAAAAGCGACAGCTAGGTGTATTTTAGTCTCTGCAAATATTTGTAATGTGTGCTCATGGGGCACTGTGAACGTACACAGAGCTTTTTGGCTCTGCTCATGCATTAATATGAACACATTACTTGTCCTTTCAACCCAGTGGACTAACATCAGTATTAGCTCTTTCTAAAACATTACCAAACCTTTTTCTAGCCATCATAGGAAAGTACTGTCAGGCTGGTTTTAAATTTAATACCTCTCATAGAAGAAATGTCACAGCCCACCTGAACTCCTAGATCAATATGCTGTTAAGTCAGGGCAGCTTATCACAGGATTCTAAACCTGCCATCTAAAATTACTCTTTTTTTCCTTTTTTTTTGTCCTAAATTTCTAAACTTCCCATAAAGTCCTGAATTTATGACTGCATTTTTTTGGGTCACATTTGGTATGTTTGAAAGATGGCCCCTGTGTGATAGTATTATAAAAAGAATAGTAAGAGCAACTTATGATTCTAGTCCTGAGAAATCATCTCAGTATAAGGTGAAATCCTGATTAACTGAAGTCAGCAGTTTTCCTGTTGGTCTGAAAAGGCTCATGACTGCATCTTTTAAATCTGTCCTGTATTATTATAGGATTTATCAGCAGATAAAATGCTTTAGGGGGATTTTTCATTAGCTCCTCAGCAACCCGTGTAGCCAGCAAGCAGGTAAACTCTGATGAACTTCTGTAAGAAATGGTTAAGGCTCCTGGTTACTTTAGATCCTGAGTAAAGCTGCTAATGCCAACTTAGCTATTCTGGATTTATTTTGATATAATCAAAGGTAAACAGGCCTTAAATCTGAAATCAAATGAATCCTCATAGTCTTAACAAACCCAGCCAAGTCATGAAGCTCTTGTGTGTACAAGGCAAAAGTCCTGAGACCTGCCCACACAGCAGCATGCAGAAAGATTCAGGAATCAGCTTTCTTATTCCTTCCCAGGTGATTATAAAATAACAGATTTTGAAGCTTTCATGAGGCAACTACAATATGAATAGAGGACATTTTTATATAATATGCAATATGCAGCATGATTCCTGTCTCTTAGTATGAACAAGTAAGCTGAGTGTAGGTAAGAGTATAAGGCTGGCATGTTCCCAGTGCTTTCTGGAATGGAGGACTGACCTTCTGCCATTGTGCTTTCTACGTCTTTTGAAGCGAGACCTCTTCCTTTCTCCGAAGTGATCAGCTGAACCAGAGACAGGGAGTAAGACATGGCTGTTCAGCCATTCATGAAGTACTGTTAGCTGGGGAGGAGGAGTCACAGTATCACAGTATCACAGTATAACTAAGGTTGGAAGAGACCCCAAGGATCATCAAGTCCAACCTGTCCCAACAGACCTCACGACTAGACCATGGCACCAAGTGCCACGTCCAATCTCCCCTTGAACACCTTGAGTCACTTGGTAGGAAGCACGGTGTTGATGAGTTTCAGCTTCTTTATGGGGAAACCCAGAATTTTTCCATTGTAAATTTGCTGAAATTTCTTAAAAGTATTTATTGATGCAGAACTGCTAAAGTAAGGTGGTCTCCTATGCCTACATAGGATGCAGAGAGCCTTGATTATTAGAAGGATACCACACAGCCTGAGAATATTGACTGTAGTGCTCATGCATTTTCTAACCATTAAGTATCTGAAATATTTCTAGGTTTTAAATGTTTCTCAGGAGAGTCTGTAAGCCCTTAAGCTGTGGGCTGGTACGTAAAATCTAATCAAATGCAAAGGAGGAACAAACGAGAAAGCAGAAAGTTGACTTTTGCATTTGTAATTATTATTCTGATATTAATGAGGTCAGATCCAAAGCCCACTTGGATTCATGGGATTAGCAGTAACACAATTATTTTCAGAAGCAGGGTTTTCACATTGAAAACATCCCTGTAAGTTAGATGTTTTAATGAAATGAGACTTTCTTGTATATAAGTATAATTAGGATGATCGCAGTGAATGTGATAATTGTTTTAAGTATAAGATATTTGAAAGCATGCTTTTATTATTTTTTTTTTAGTCTTAATTATCCTTGGATTTCCAGGCACCTAGCTCTCAGCTACATTGCTTTCTGTGTGAAGCAGCTAATTTGCACTTACAAAATCACTCATGAGTCCTCATGGGTGAGACAGTCCCATTCTACTCTTGTAGGCATCATTTTTGACAGACTTACTAGACCATTTCACACATATTAGAGTATGTGCTTCTTGCAGTAATTTTAGGAATTCTATGTGTAATAATTATATCTGCATTTGTAAATACTGTTACTTCATAGTAAAGGAAGTCAAGAATTAGGATTTCCTGTCTGGTCTTAACTGTCTTCCCTTATCTGTGTGTGCTAAGACATCACCTCTAATTAATTGATTACTTATTATTTTTACTTAACTTCATCTTTATTCTGAAAGCAGAATGGATGATACTTGCTTAGTAGCACCTAGTTAGTATTTAGTTAGTTAGTATTTTAGGAACAGTGTGGCCAGCAGGAGCAGGGAGGTCATTCTGCCCCTGTATGCTGCACTTTGAGTACTGTGTCCAGTACTCAAGGACCCCTCAGTTTAGGAAGGATGTTCAGTTGCTGGAATGTGTCCAAAGAAGGGCAACAAAGTTGGTGAGGGATTTGGAACACAGCCCTATGAAGAGAGGCTGAGGGAGCTGGGGTTGCTTAGCCTGGGGAAGAGGAGGCTCAGAGGTGACCTTTTCGCTCTCTACAACTACCTGAAGGGAGGTTGTGGACAGGCAGAGGTTGGTCTCTTCTCCCAGGCAGCCAGCACCAGAACAAGAGGACACAGTCTCAAGCTGCACCAGGGGAGGTTTAGGCTGGAGGTTAGGAAGAAATTCTACACAGAGAGAGTGATTGTCCATTGGAATGGGCTGCCTGGGGAGGTTGTGGAGTCACCATCATTGGAGGTGTTTAGGAGGAGACTTGATAGGGTGCTTGATTGCATGGTTTAGTTGATTAGGTGAGTTGGATAATAGGTTGGATGCAATGATCTTGAAGGTCTCTTCCAACCTGGTCTGGTCTGGTTCTATTCTATTCCTATTCTATTCTATTCCTTTTCTATTCTATTCTATTCTATTCTATTCTATTCTATTCTATTCTATTCTATTCTATTCTATTCTATTCTATTCTATTCTAACCTTACACCACAGACAAGTAATTTTTCCTCTGCATTTCCACAAATATTTCAAGAATTTGATTCTACAAGACCCAGAGGAGGCAAGAACAGCTTCTCCTCCTCATGTTACAGCTGAAGCACTGAGACACTAAGGGGTTCAGGTGGCACATTTCAAATGGATTGGGGTTTCCTGTTTAAAGCACAGAGGGACCTCGTTTTTCACAGTTCAGACAAAACCTACTATTGGGGATAGATATTTAAAGCATAAAGGAAAGCTCTTAAGACAGCCTTCTGGGGTGAGCCCAGGACAGGGCTGTGGGTCAAAGACAGACACCAAGGCTGAGCAAGGTGGATCCCCATGGTACTCCTAGTGGCACTGCTTGTTTGCAGGGAGCTGGATATTGCATTGTTTGGCTTTGTCAAAGATGGGATTCACAACACAAAATCACAAACGTGTGGGGAATTCAGCATTCACAGCTCCCTGTCTTGTGGCTTAACTACTCCTCTTAGGGAAGGGAGTTGCTCCCACACAGAAATAGCTAAAGAGAACCTTAATCAGGCATTTCATCTGGACTGAGATCTGTGTGAGTTTTGATTGATTGAAGGTGACACGCTGAACCTTAAATGCAACCAGAGACTGGATGTTTTACAGACCAAGCGACAAAGCTGCTTGCTTTACAGGCCTGCTAAGTAAACAAAGTGCTTTTAGCAGCAATCTGCAGCTGACTTAGTGGAAATTAAACTTGGAGATGCATTCTGGGGTCTACTGTTTGGGAAAGAACAAAGTCACATAATCTGTGGAGTGTTCATGAAAATACAAGTATTGGCAGGAATGAATTATGAAAGGGAAACAAATGTTTAGTACCTCAGTGGTAAAGATCTTTGTCTAGGCATTGATCCTTGAAGCTTCTACATCCCTTAATTCTGCAGAAATACAGGGGATTCCAAATGGCAATGCAGTGAGGTACAGAGCTGCTTTCAGACCTGGGCTCTCAGTGTATACTGAGTGCACATCAGAGCATGGCACATGCCCTGACTGGGAAGTGCCACCTTTCTTGCTGGCTGCTATTTCCATGCAAGCACCCAGGAGTCTGCATTGCAAACCAGGGGAAATGGCAATAAAAAGGGAGTGACCAGGGGCAGTGTGGGAGGCTGCTCCCTACACTGGCCTGCTGCCTGATAATGGTGATTGCAGTGTGTGCTTAGGACTGTATTGCTTTTCTCATCTTCACTGTGTAATTGGTGGTGTTTTCCAAGATTTTTTTTCCTTCCCAAACCCTGAGCATTATGTTTTGAGTGGGTTTTAAGCAGAAAACAAATTTTCTATAACCTCATTTCAGTTAAGTTTCAAATAAACTAAACCTCATTCTCAGTACATTTACAGTAATGCTGTGGAGTTGTTTGTTTAACACAATATTTTTCCTCATTAATATTTAAAGTAAAGAGAATTGTTTTGGTGTCTGCCCACACTTTGTTTCAGAAACACCCAGTGGAATGGCATCAGAACTGCAGGCACTGTGACTTCGCAAAGTCCTTTGCACACTGTTGGGTAGGAAGAAACCACCAAATAGTTTGGTGACCCCTGTGTCTGTTTTTCATCTCCCCTGCAGGCTGGGGAATGGACCCCATCACTAGCAACTCTAAGCATAGGCTGCCACACCTAGCAAGACTGTAGGGGTTCCTTAAGTGGTTCAGATCTTGGACCTGCCTTGCTGGCATGCCCTGCAGAAGGGTTGCATCCTTCTGGGGCCCCCAAAGGTGTCTTTTAAGTGCCATAGTCGAGGACTGCATTAAAGCTGTAAGGAAATCTGCAGCAACTTGGGAAGAAAATTTACGTATGATCGCACCATATGTAATAGTAGTGGAGAACATAATTGACCCTTAGATCCCCAGTGGGAAAAACACACAGAAAATTTGTCACTTTGTGTTAGGTCTTTGAGAGAGAGAAGAAACATCTTGGGTAGAAAAATCTTCCTTACTTCAGGTCTGTCCCTGCCTCATGAATCTGATGGTTAAGGGGTCTCAGCAGAAGCAGCAGTTGTGAGATCAGGTCAGGTTCAGCATGAGCTGTACACTGCAGCACTGACCCTGGGATGCATTTTCACCAGCCACCAGTCTAATGAACTTTTCATTTTTCTCTCAGATTGTGGTTTAAATGTGCACAAGCAATGTTCCAAGATGGTCCCAAATGACTGCAAGCCAGACCTGAAGCATGTCAAAAAAGTGTACAGCTGTGACCTTACAACACTAGTAAAAGCACACTTCGCTAAGAGACCAATGGTAGTAGATATGTGCATTAGAGAAATTGAATCTAGAGGTAAGGCATAGTTAATGGGCTTGGGTTGCTTTACTGATAATCCGTTTAGATTGATCTGGGTCATCTGGGTTTCTGCTGAATGTGTGCTTGCTCAAAACAGATTTGCACAAGACATTTTATGACTGCCAATTACTCTGCGCAGCTAATATCATACTTTGCATTATTTCATGGTTCATACCCATTTATAATTTTTATAGATTCTGCTAGAAACTGCTTAATGGACAATTACTGCTTTATAGTTATATATTGGCACCTATCTTTCCAGTAATATTTTTATTTTAAAAACTAAGGTTATCTGCTAAAACAAAGGCAGTTAGGATTGTGTTCTCTCTTGCTAGTTCCACTAGCCCACACTGAGCATCCTTTTCTAGAACTAGAGTATTTGTTTTCATTCTGCAATAATGACTGAACATCAAGTATGCTAATCTCAGTTATTTTAAAATTCTTTGTAATTAGTTTAATATTCAGCTATATATTCAGCTTAATACTAGTTTAATATTCAGTTATATATTCAGCTCTGAAACTGTTTGTGTAAACATAAAGAAGTGCTCATATAACAAGGCAGTTGCCGCAAGGGTGAGGGTTAAAGGGCCAGGATAAGATTTCATTCGGAAAGAAAAGCCTGATAAGGCTTTTAAAACGTGTCTGCTTTTTCTGTCTTAAATGAACAACCTGCAAAGGAAGAAGTAGGTGGAAGAAACCTGTAAAATTAAGACTTGATTTTAATCTTGTTCAAATGTTCATTGCAGGTCTTAATTCCGAAGGACTATACAGAGTCTCAGGATTCAGTGATCTTATTGAAGATGTCAAAATGGCGTTTGACAGAGGTACAGTCTTCACTGCCTGCTGGAACTTTGTGCTGATGTATTAAATATACGCAGTTTTCCTGCACAGCCTGAGTCTGTCTCATGCTCCACTGCACATGTGGTCTGAAGGGGTCCAACGGCTGTGCTGGTAGAAGGGGAGGCTCCTCATCAGAAAAAGCCCATCAGCTTTGCTTTGGCTTTTATTGCCAAAATTCTGCTTTTCTCCTTCCATCAGTATCTGTGCTTCAGTAATGATGTGCATAGGCACAGACTATGCTCTCTGAACTACTGCCCTAGTTTGCAAGTAGAGCTGTGCTCAGGGGGGTGGGGGAGGGATAGAGGGCAAGTGGTAAAGTGCCTTAAGAGGGCTATGCAACTTAAATCCATCTTTCTGGATGAAAGCTCCAAAATAATAAGGTGAATACAATAGTGCAAACAAAGTTTGAATTATTACAGTCTAAAAGAAGGTCAGTGAGAAAAAGTTCTTCTCTCTGAGAAAAGGCAGTAGGAAAATTAAAGGCTTTCCAGCTGCAGTCCCCCTATCCCAGTAGATATCATGGCCAAAATCCATGCTGGAACCTCTCCTCTTTGTCTGGAGGGCTGGACCTATTCAGACAGCTGCCTTCTCTGCAGCATTAGCAGGGTGGAGATGCACTGCAGAAGCCAAGCTCTGGATCTGTGTCTGCTGCGGTCAGGAGTAGGTACTGTGCTGTAGCTAAATTGTGAACACATGTTTTTCCTGTAAAATGAGGAAGCTGTGGACTAAGTTGATTTTCTTTCTTTTACCTTTTTTTCCCCAGTCTTGCCTGATCTCTTATTCAGTGCTGACAAGCGTGTTTGGCAACGCAGTGTGTTCGGAAATAGCTAAACTTCCACACATTAATACAACATAGATACTGCTAGATAGGGCTGGCAGGTTTTTTCCAGGGAAAAGAACAAAAACTAACTAACTAACTAACTAACTAAAAAAAAGGCCTACATTTTTGGTAATAACTTGAAATTAAGAAAGGATAGTTTCTTTATAAAATGCTCAAGGTTTTCACCCTGAGACAATGAACTTCACAGCCCAGTAACTGTTTTGCTTATTAAAGCCAAAATCTGTAGTTGAATCCTTTTTTAATAATGTTAGCTTAAGCAAATTACTCTTTTTCTTTTGAATTCTGTTTTACATCTGTTTACATTGCCAAGGCTTTAATGTCAGTGTCTTCTCCACACAGATGGGGAAAAAGCTGATATTTCTGTGAATATGTATGAAGATATCAATATTATCACTGGTGCACTTAAACTGTACTTCAGGGATTTGCCAATTCCACTCATCACATATGATGCCTACCCAAAGTTTATCGAGTCTGCAAGTAAGTACAATGCATTTTCCTCAACCTTTTCTTCTCCTTTTTATGCAGTACTTGCCTACTCATCGAAAAGCTCTCTCATCATTTCTTACCCTGCATGCCCTACTTAGTAAGGATTGCAGGAGTAAATACACACTGAACATTACAACATGGCTGCGTGGTGCTGTGTGATCATGATTACATTTTTCTTTGCCTTTGCCACCAGGAATGCTTCCTTTTATGGGTTACATCACATTGTACATCTTCCATGAATTCCTGGCCTTTAACAGTGACATTTCAAGTCTATTTGGTTTCAATTGCCAGAAAGAAGATGATTTTTGAAAATGCTTAGCAATAAGATGTCATTTGTTTCTAGAGGTGTCCATTTTGAGTGTTTTCATAAGCTGATAAACACTCACCCTAAGGTCACCTTAGGCTGACCTTGCAGACAAAGAGTCTGCAAGCATGGAGGAAATCCAGCTGGAACATCTCTCCTAAGCATCCTGGCTGCCTGAAGTGTCTCTGCAATGTGGCAGTCACACCAGCCACATATGGAAAGGTGTGAGGGTAGAAAACAAGGGCCAGATGCTGGCCTCACTACTCCTCTGGAGAAGTCTCCTTCCAAGTAGTATGGACACAGCCAAAGACAATGATGGCAAGGTTCCCAGTACCTTCTGCTGTCCCAGGGTTGCACCTTTAGATGATTTGTGCAAAACTGCTCCAGTCAGCAAAGATTGACAGGGAAATTTTATTTTGTTTTCAGTAGGCTGCAGGGAATCTTTCAGTGGAGTGCAGTTTGCTTTGAGGAGTTTTCTTTGTCCAAAAACCACTGACGTCCTGATGGTGTTCAAGCAGCTCTTTGGACTGGCAACTATGAGCTTTAGATTGGTTCTGAAAATCAGTAATCCATCATAGCTGGGAGACCCTATCTTCTCTGCAGGCCACCATTGTTGTGTTTCTTCATGTGTATTCTGGCTGTAGGTGTGGTGACAGCTGAACATCTGTGTTTCAGAAACCGCTGACCCGGATGAGCAGCTGGAAATTCTCCACGAGGCGCTGAAACTGCTGCCGCCTGCGCACTGTGAAACACTACGGTATCTCATGGCACATCTGAAGAGGTAGGTGGTCTAGCTGGAAAGAACTCTAAGCCAAGCTCATTTTTAACAAAACCCATGTTAGGATCTGCAGAAAAGCCTGGGTGAAGCCAAACAAATCCTGGAGATGGACTGTGGTGGGCAATAATAGTCTGCACAACAGCAAGTGCCCAGACACTCACTACTTAAAGCACCTGCAAAGCACTTCAAAGAAATCAGTAAAAAACTGCACAGTTCTGAAGCAGAACAGTCATCTGCCCAACAAATTTGCTCTCTATTTAAGGTTAGAGTGAATATTTATGGTAAAAAAAGCTGCTAATACCTCTGGGAGTAGTAAGTCACTCCCCGGGCAAGGAACCAATACAGCTTAATGGCTGTAGACTGACGTTTTGCTGCTAAGTCTCGTATACCCTGGTCATCCCTGACACCTAAAAGAGATAGCACACACTAGGCCTGAGCTGGCACTGATTAGGCCCAGTGTTAATTGGCCCTCCGGCCACATGTCTGTTGAGGTCTGTAAGCCATTCCTCACCAGTGTGGAGCCCCTTGTTCCACCTGCTGCCTTCTCAAAACTGTAGGAGGATAAATTCTGTCTGAGGTTTCTCCTGCTTCCCAAGACATGATTGAAGTTGGTCAGTGGGCTGAAAAATTGTTAGAGAGAGCCTGACAGATGGATATCCAGTACAACAGCACAGGTTCCATTTCTTTCAGGAAAGCAGGGAGAAAAATCGATGTGGCATGTTAGGGCACCCATTTTAGTTTCTTGAGTAACATGAACTTATTGTCAATATATAACAATTATGTCCTTTCCTTAGAAAAACGCTTTAAGCACTCCTCTGCTTTTTTCCTTTTATAGTTCTTCTACCAGTAAGAATGTGTTGACTCTGAGTGCTTCAGGCAAAATTAAGCTCTGGGGTTTCTGCCTGATTTGTCCATTTATTTCAATGACATTTCTAATGGATGTTTCAGAACAGACACAGGGATGAGAGAGGCAGGAATAAAAAAAACCAAACCACACCTTATCGCTTGTGAAGTGTGAAGTTAATTTTTCTTTACCCTGTTCAAGAGTAGCTGTTGCTGTTTCAGTTAGCAGATTGTCTGTCTGGTGTAAGTAAATTATAGGATGATGACAAAATTCACTCATTTTTCAACTTTCTTTTAATACTTTTACTAAAAAGAACTGTGGTGCTCAACAGGATGTTTTCTTGAATTCAGCTGCTGAATTCAGGTAATCAGACAGCTGCTTTATTTGGAATAATTACAGACTGAAGTCACAGCAGCTTGGAATCATCAGTCTGCCTTCTTTTAAAATAAAAATTAAGGCAGAAGGGAAAAAAAAAAAGGGGGGGGGTAGCTTTTGGGGTTTTGTATACTAAAGGATTTGTTCATGCAATGCAAGATGCCGCAGCAGTGGAAAGATAAGCAATTTAGCCAGACTTTCAGTCGCTACCCCTGGATGCTTAGTTGTTTCTGAGAATCTTTATGAATTCTTCAAACCATGGTGTGCATGAAAAAAATTTTGCATAATCTACATTTGTTTCCCTGGGCTAGGCAATTCCCTGTGATAAACTGAGGCCAAGGCTGAGGCTTAAGCTTCAAGGCATGTTTGCATCTACTGTGTCTGTTGCAGCGGGCAGTAGCGATGGGCACACTCTGTGTCCAGATAGCCCGGGCAGGCTGTCAGCCTCCTGCCCCCTCCCACTGTAGGACCCTACCTTCTCCATGCTGAGGCAGAGCACAAGCTGCCTCTGATGCCAGATTAAGAAATACCATCCCATGACCCCAGAGGCCGTCGTGGCTGGGCAGTGCTGAGCCTTCTGTCATTTGCTGAGCAGATGTGTTTCTTTAGTCGCCTCAGCAGAGGATGCCTCTCCTGTAGGTATAATTCTTGAGCAAATTACATTTCTGGAGGTGGCCTGCAAACCTGCCCCACAGCAGGGCCTCAGCCCACAGCTTTGAACAGGTCATATTCCTGTGGAGCAGCAGAATGTGGCCTCCCCGCCTCCTCCTCTGCAGATGGCAACCAGGCAGTGGGAGGCTTCCCTGAGTGCGGAGCTTGGCTGTTCGGCAGCTGCAAAGGACTCCAGAGGAGGGAAGGGTGGAAGTGGGCCTGTCAGAGCACAGGTTTAATGACTTGTTCAGACTGCTGTGCAAAATGAGGTTACAGGGAGACCCTGGTGTTTTCAAAGCCACCCCAGCATGATGATTCACTCTTTTTTTAGTACATACCACAGGACGTAATTTGTCTTGGAAGAGGAACCAGGTGTCCAGCTTAGCACAATTCACCTGTAGTGACTAAAGGCAGGGAATTATCATGTGATGTGCTTCACCCTGTTGCCATTGTATGCACAAGAAAGGAGCAGTGTGGCCACAAGAAGCCATGCCACCAGGGAAACCTGGGCAGATTCCCACCCAGGTGGGCACAATAGCACATATCTAATGACCACAAAATTGCTAGTAATGAACACAGTCTGCTTCCTGTTGGAACAGCCTCTGCATGGTGCTGTTGTAAGGAGCAAAAGCAAAATTGTTCCAATTTGTCTGAATTCACACTCAGCTCCATCCCTCACCACAGAGTACTGATCCCTCCTGCAAATAAACGTGGTCTGTGTGCACGGTAGGAGGAGAGTGACATCTGACTCATGTAAATTCACGTGGCTTTTGCGTTCCCTAACTTTCAAGTGTTTCACCCACTGCCTCCGTATGTATCCTACTAGAAGCAGCAGCCTCTCCTAGGCTTTTGAAAAGGCATACATTTCTGTTCAGATTCCCTGGTTTTCAAGAAAATGCAGGCATTTTTGGCATGGAAGGAATGTGAAAAACACTGTTCTTTTCTTTTTTCACAGAGTAACACTCTACGAAAAGGAAAATCTGATGAGTGCAGAGAATCTGGGCATAGTTTTTGGACCAACTCTAATGAGAGCGCCAGAACTGGATGCAATGGCTGCATTGAATGACATCCGTTATCAGAGACTTGTGGTGGAGATGCTTATAAAAAATGAAGACATTTTATTTTGAATATTTTGGGGGTTTTGTAATAAAAAAAGGAAGCAACAATGTTCTATGGATGAAGGAATATTTTGAAAGTAATTTAATGGCTCTTGTCGATGAATTCCGTACTTGCTAGAGCTTTCGATGTATTCAGGATAAAAATGAAGGAACTCTCTGTCATTTCTGTAGTGCCATTCAGCTGATGTTGGAAAAGGTTAACACATACTTGCCAGTACTAGTAATCCTGGGTGTTTATCATGTTAAATAAAAACAAAAAAAGGAAAAAAAAAAAAAAAAAAAGAAAGCAAGCAAAAAGCCTAAAGCTATTGCATGATTTGCTCCCTGTTCTCCCTGTTCTGGTGAGACTCATTCTATGAAGAAAACAACTGAACTGGTGCAGCATCTTTGTTCTGGATAGTTTGTGATTGTAATTCAGCATGTTTCTCCGTGTAAACCTGTTGTGAATTTGCTTTTATGTTCTATGTAATTGGTTTCTGATACTAAAAAGAAGGCCAACTTGTGTGAAATGGAGCCTCTGGCAGTTTATTGACATTTCATATCATTCCATGCCACTTTTGGGGCTGATTTCTTCCTGGGTTCCTTTCTGGTTTTTCATCATATAGTAGTTTGGTTTTAACAGGAACAAAAATGTGTACTTTAAATGTTACTTTAAGTAATTCTTCATGATGTTTATGGTGGTTGCAGTGAAATCTGCAATGCTGAACAGTGTTCCTTTATTATTATTGCTATTTCAATTGTAATTTTGTATTTTTATCTGGCATGCATATATTAATTTATTAAATTTTGCTTTTAGAACTCTAACATTAATCTGTTTGTTTGTACTTAACAAATATGTTTCAAAAACACTGTTTCAGTTTTCACGTTGGCACTTTGACCCTGAAGAAACTCTGAAGTGAGTTGGAGTTTTACAAGTTTTGCTTTTGACAAGACCATTCTGATTTAAACACTTGGGAGCCTGACACTTTGCCAAGTGTCCTACATATGCCTCTTTTGTTTCAAAATGCCCTTCATTGTCCAGATGCCTCTTAACAGTGCTTCAGAACTCTTAAACAAACCAAAAAAGGATTGTCAAGCCATCTACTGCTTGATGGTGTATATATATATATATATAGCTATAATTGCCTGTGTACAAACTGGAATTGCATTTCACCATTCCACAGTTGCAGCTGCCAAGAGCAGATCAATACACTTGAGTTTCAAACATAAATAACATCACAGAACACTTGTTTTGCACTTAGTGTTCAGCACTGGTGAACAGTGTTATTCAAGCCCTTTGGCCTGCTCTACTAACATGTCTTAGTGGTCTGCTGGGGTTCAACCATGACACCATGTGAAAGGAGAATGACCAAAGCTTATAAACAGTTTTCTTTCTTTGCTCTCATAAACAACCTCTTACGCATTGCTTTTTCATCAGCCTTGTTGATGCCCCTCTGATGGAGATGTGCCACCCATGGGACAGTTTGTCCCCAGAAGCACTTCCTAGCATGGCAGAAACAACCACCCTAGTGAAGTACCCATCCCTGGGTGGAGCTTCACACTGGGATGCTTTGCAGTCCTTACAGCAGCACTGCTTGCGACTGAACAGCGTCTCCATGTCACTGCCTGGCTCTTTTTCTTCATTGCCTTGTGCAAGGGAAAATACATCAGAGAAGATCAGTGACAAATAACATATTGATCCAATTCAAAACTGGAGGAATGTTTTGGACCCTAATTATTTTGACAAAGAGTGGAAATGTCTAATTATTAAGGAAAGGAGACCCCCAAGGCACAAGGCGGTATTGAGGAACCAGGATAAACAGGAATAGAAGAGTGAGAATAAGGGGGCAGGTCCCAGAAAAGTGGCATAGCTGCCCTTGGGGAGGCAAGGACTGGCAGTAAAAGAAGGGGAAATGGATAAAGAAAGGAGAGATGGAGAGAGGGAGGGATCTACAGGGAAGAAAGACATAATGAGATGCTAAAAGTAGGAAGATGCTTTGTTTGGCTTCCCTAATGCCCACCCCACAAGAACAGCTCAGTCAGGCTGTTTGGGTAACTTAGAGGTTTTGCCTAATGCCTCCTTTCATGCAGCCAGCTGTGCTCCCTTTCTGTCATCATAAGGTGCCTCCCTAGATGCTGCCTCCTTCCTTATGTGCCCAGTCAGGAAAAAAAGGGGCAGAAGATAGCACTCTACTGATAATTTTTTTTTTTTAGTTATTATTGTTTAATGTTTTGTATCACTGAAAGTGACTTGCTGCTATAATTCATGTATTAATTAGTACACATTATCACTTTATTTATCCCAGTGAACTGACCCAGCTGGAGTATTGCATGTCTTTGACCACAGCCTTGCCCCCCCAGCCCAAGAGCAATGGCCCATATGCTCCCTAGTCGCATCTGCCTTGCACACTCCAGCAGCCACATATGTTCACTGCTACCTTGTTCCAAGCCAACTCCTAAACATACTGCATTTCCCCCTGCTGCCTCAACAGCGTGCAATGCATTTCCTCACTCCTGTGTTGCCTAATGGCCCTGTGTATCCCAGTCCCCAGACCATCCATCACTCCTGCCTTTCCTTCCAGGGTACTTCACAGTGGTTCTGGCCGATCCTTTGCAGTGCCCTATAGCTGCAGTCAGCTCTCAGCTCCTTGGCATGGCAACACTCCTGTGTCACTGGGTCTGTGATCAGGAGGTAAGATTTTTTCCTAAATAATGCTGGCAAGATTCTGTACACGTGATTGACCCACTTGCTGCACTGCAGTGTTTGCATTACTTGTGTGCTTGTTCTTGATGCCTGATGCCATCATAGCCAAATGTGGCAAAAACATCCTTTTCTCCAGTAGCTGACACAGGGCGTGGCCAGAGAAGGGCATGGCACTGCTTCAGCAGCTCTGGCTGTGGTAGTGCCACCCTGTGTCCTTTGGCAGCTCTGGTGAGCCAGAGCTCTAGGCTTACCTGAGCAAAAGACATCTGCTGTTCCTCATTGCTGTGCAAGGAAGCCTGAAATGAGGAGTCAAAGCTCCACTTCTAAATAGAAGTAATTAGAATAATTGCAGTTTCTTCTTACGTGGAATATCCAGCACCTCTGTCTCAGTGCAGCAGCAGGTGAGTTCTGCTGACACTAATGTCTGTTCCCTTCACTTTGCAGATGTTTCACCTGCATCTAGAAGTAACAGTGGCCACTGAGAGGTGTGAAGCTGGATCAGAGTCAGGGAAAAAAACCACACAAACTAGCAATCCTAGATTCACTCGGGATAGTCAACCTTTGCATGCAGGGCAAACATGGCGTATCAGCTACGACCAAGCGCCAGCCTCCTGCTGAAGATGCCTTTTTTCTAGCAGATTAAGGAGTGATTATAATCATGGAAGTTCCTGCAGGAAAAGAAAAATCTGAACTGCTGAAAGAAGTTAGCTTGCTGTCAAACAAAACAAAACAACCAAAACAAAACAACCACACCACACCACACCACAAAAACAAAACACACACACTAAAGGAAACCCAAGTCCCAGAAAAAAAAAATCAAAAAACCCAGCTCAAGAAACATAGCTTTTCCTTAATGCCCCTACACCTGCTCCCCTGAGAGCTCCCTAACGAGCAGCTACAATAGTTTACAGGCACAGAAGCTTAGAGGTCAGGCAGTCAAATCCCTGCCATTTCCCCATGTCTCACATTCTGATGAGATTTGAAGGAAACCACATGCCAAGTGATGATGATAACTTAGAATGTGTTTAACACCAAATAATCTCAATATTCAAATAATTAAGTCTGACAGTGTCTGCTAACCAAGCTGCTCACCAGACGTGGGACAAAATTGCTCCTTGTAGAGCATGTGTCCAGGGTTCAAATACACAGGTCGTGCGCTGCATTAAGGACAGGAAGGTGAGATAGAGAACTCCCAACAGTTAGTGAAGTACTTGCTTGACATTGAATCCCTGGGATCTGTGACTGGATTGCAGTGACTGGTTTTTGTTTTCATCTCCTTAACTTAATGGTGATTTATTTATTTTTTCCATTATGTAGGCAAAGCCTCCATTTTAATCTTGCTTTTATTACTATCCTAATGAAACTCTGATCTGCCCTAAGTGGTAACCATTTGAGCAGGTAACACAGAAATAAATGTTGTCTTTGCAAGGAATTTGATACTTCTTTTTGCTTAACCAGGAAGATACTTTGCATAGTTATATAAGCAATTACTTGATTTAAGTTTCATTCATTCATTTAAAAAAAAAAATAATTAAACAGAGAAAAGTAGAAGGGTTTAGTATTTGTATTTGTTAAATGACCATACAATTAATGACCTAGGTCTGTAAGTAAAGGTTATCACTAATTTGATTTGCTCCCTGAAGGAATTGATTTCCATGACAAATATATGTTATCTCTAGTTCAGGAGTTGACCTTAATATGCCCAGTGTCCCAGGCTACATGTCTACAGCACAATGTGGGGCTCAGCAGAGACGCTGGAGCCACCTCACTGGCAGCATTGTATCAAAAGGCAATTGGTCACAGTCAAAAAATACAGAAAGGAAGGGATTAAACTGGGAAAAATTCCTTCCTTAGACTTCCGAGGGAAAAATGGGGGGCACTGGCAAGAACTATGAGTTGGTAGCAGTTGAGGAAGTTGCAGAAAGCATGAAGGAAAGCAAGTCTTCAACAAAGACAAAGGCAAAATTATTCAAAATTATGGAGGCAGTGACTAAAAATGTATGTCTAGCAAAACTTAAATATCAGAACTTCTGGGGGGGAGAAGCTATTTAGAACAGTGCTTGGGGGCATAATTAGGAGCTTTAGGATGAAAAGGGGAAAAAGCAACAAAAAATCTTGCTGAAATTCCAGGAAGACATTCCAGCAATGAATTAGCCCAGCGGTTCAGCACAGGGTTATTTGACCTCTTATCAGCCAGGCCAAGCCTCTGTAGCCTGGTGCAAAAGATGTCCCAGCTGCAGGCAGTCTGGCACAGAGCCCCTTGGTTCAAGCCTCTCTCCCAGCAGACCCACAGCAATGCACAGCATCTTGACAGATGCAGAGCATGTGGGATAACCCTCAAGAGAACAGCACATGTCCCTAGCCTCAGTGCAGGGATCTCTTCCTGGGTGGGGGCTGCATATCCCTCCAGTTCCCTATTGGTGGGGTGTCCTGAAGGGTCAAACCCCAAAATATGCCCAATGGGCTGAACACCTGTGAGTGTGCTAACCTGGACACTTCCTGGGGTCCAGATGGTCCAGTTAAATGTGTAGCATGTGTAATTAACCTTGTAACATACCTGTGAACTGTGTGTGCCCCTGGCCATGTTGGGATATGCCTCATCCTATAGGTTCAGCTATCAGGTTTCTCTGTTATTGAAGAGTATTAATTGTCTTGGGACAGTATTTAAGCCAGCTGAGAAGGTTGGCAGTTTGCCTTGTTTCTCATCCAGACAACAAGAAGATTCAAATGCTGCCCGAGCTGCATCTGAAGAGCTTGTCCTAACAGGCAACAAACTACACCTGGGCCTTGCACCTGGACCAAGACAGAAAGGGGAAAAGCTCCAAGAAAACTGGATCTTAGAAGAGCCACAGAAAGGCTGCAGCCTGGCAATGGAGCACACAAGAGAGACAGGCCCCCTAGCCCTCTCTGAGCCAAGAGCCACTTGAACTATAGTCACAGCATCTGGGAATGTACTGGACAAAGGAGCAAGCTGTGAGTACCTGACTAATTTGCTATAGAATCCTCCTTGTGGGAAACTGGAGATCACGACACCTTTACTTTTAATTTGAATTGCTGTGCTGGAAATTCTTAGATCTGTGCTTAAATTGTTTAACTGTCTTCATGTGTGAAATGTGATAACTCACAACTGAGTAATGGAATCTGTAAGTACACTTTGTACATGTTATGGCAGTGTTTGGAGATGCCACCTCCTAAAATATTAAACAGTAACATATATAGAAATATACAGTTTATTAGGTGGGGCCTGTCAACATTGCCATTTCAGACTGCAAGGCAGAGGGAAAACATGATGGGCTGTATGCAAGGAGCCTGTGAAGAGGTTTTAGAAGAACTCTGTGATAAGGGTAGCAAGCTGCCTTCTGAAACAAGAATGCAAGTTTCTGTTGATGCCGTATCAGCTGACAGTATGGCAAAACCTGTTATCTATGATTTTATGCAGTGCCAAACTTTGCCTGCCCTTCCCCATCTGATGGCAAAGGAAGAATTAGAGGCTTCTAAAAGGCATATATAATGTACTTGCTCTGTTCCTGACCTAATTTTTGCATGTCAGTGAATGTTCTGCAATGTTTTTATTATAGCTATAATTATATTGCAATAAGGGGGGGGAGGGGGGGAAGGAAAGAAAAAAACATTTAGTGAACCCAGCAATCATGGATTTCTTTTTTAGTCATGCAAAATTACTGCTTAGCAACTGCGCATCAGCCCTAGAGAGCTTATGCAATGCAAGGGAAGGATGGTTAGGCGATGTGTTGTGGATTAAAGCAATTGCTGAGCAAACCATGTAAGTCAAGAGTGTTTTCTGCTTCACTCGCACGCTACCGGGAGTGTAAGTAATTGGCAGGGGCCATGTGCCTGAAAGCAGGCCATGGGAAGCTGGGTGCCAGGCTTGTTACTGCATCTCCAACAAAACTCCTCAGGGTCCCCTGTCTTTTGCACTGGGCTGGCTAGCACTGCAAGCTCTGCCTCCAACAGGATCTGAGGACTTCATCCTGATGTGCTAAGGGAAGGAAGCCTAACATATACATCAAGTGATCCAACTCTTCTTCAGTTGCTCAGCATGCTCTGCATGTGGTCATGGGCTTTTCAGGTTATACTGTTCTCCACAGCCCTTCTGGAGACCAGCCCTTTCTTCCTGCTGACTTGATCTGCTTTCTACATGGTCTGGTGCCATCTCCATTTGGACAACACAATTCATGTTGCTGGTCTCGTGGCCAGAATAGCAGTTTTTCTGATTTGATCTCTCATGAGAGTGAAGTGAATAAACTGCTTAAAGAATTTAAGAGTTTTTCCTTCAGTATCCTTTCCTATTTCTCATGCAAGTGTTTTGTCTCAATTACATATACAGCAACATGTACTACTCAGATCTTTATTGCTACTCTGCCTTGGTGCATTGGAACAAATGGTTCTTAAGCCTCTGGGATCCTTTGATTAATGTATTTCCTGAGGCAATTAGGCATTGTTTTGAAAAATATATTTGGCAGCCAACTAGGATTCATTTTCAAGCACTATATTGCCTGTAATTTGGGGGGTTTGCTATCAAGCCTAGAGTTTGAATGCTAAGCTTTAGCTCTTTGCCTCTTTTTTTTTCATGCCTTATTGCTAACCATGTCAGTAATGCAAACAGGATTGCACAAACTCATTTTGTAGATTACTATTAATAAGGTGGTGTATGCTAAAGATTACTTGGAGAATCACTCACTAAACTCAGAATAATTTAGTACAGCATGATGCTGTTTTTCATTTCCAGCACTTACTCAATTCTTGAAAATGGGATAAGGAGACCTTTTTTTTAATTGCTTTTTGTTCTTTTATCCTCTTGCATGTTCTCCAGCATCTTGAGGCTGGACGTATGTTATTCGTACCATGCAATAACTCTCACATAACATCTTCCAGTAAACTACTGGAATACAGGTACACTGAGATTGCTGCAAGGTGGGTTGGACACCACAAACATGGTACAGTACAAACCTGAAGCCTAGCTGAGCACCCTTATTAAAAGTAGACAGAGGCAAATAATCAAATAGGAGTTGTAGCATCTGTTGCAAGCTGTTCCCTAGGTGAATTGCAATGACACTTGCAAACAACTTCCCCACAGAAAACTCTGAACTTCTCCTGGAAGTAGTTCCCCAACCCACACATGATCTTGACTTTCAGAGAAAAGCCTTTGTTTCCAGTTGTGTTACAATGCAGTGGATACTCTGTTTTTTCAAATTTGTTTCACACACAAATCAAACAAAGCAACCAAGAAACCCAAACCAGCCTGTAGTCCATGTACAGCAATCCTTTCTGTCTGGCTCACCATTCTGAATCATTTCAAATATGGCTTAATGCTGAGTCTCTACAGCTCCGCATTGGAGGATGAGTTGTGGTCTGCCCACAGCTTACTTTGAAGTTCTCTCTATGTGAAGTAAATCCAGAAAGGTTAGTCTGAAGTTACAGCAAAGCGGTGACTCGGCATTACCTGATAAGGATATTTGCAGTGGAGGAGGCTATAGAAGAAGTTGGAGGCACTGCCATAGAAATTGTGGGTTGGCTATGGTCAGTGAATGTCCTTGGTTTGGAAATCTCTCCCAGTGTTAGGAGGGATCTGACATTCTGCTTCTCTTGTGCTGGTGGGAGGAACCCCCCCCCCCCAACCTTCCCTTTTCCATCTGCAGCTCTGATACTGGGTTTAGCTTCACTCCTAAGCCATGGTGTCATTTTGCTGACAGTGTTAATTAAAACCAGAAAACTAATCTGCTAGTGTGCCTACACTCAAGTCTCCTTCTGTTACAAGTAATTTCAACAGTGAGCTCTGACCTGACTAACTCCCCACCCCACTAAAGCTTCCCAGAGCTCCAGTGAAAGATTTGCTCCAGTATCAGAAATGAAGAAGCAAATGCACTTTGGAAAGTGACCCTAAAAAACCAAATGCTTCACTTCACCTAATGGTGCTAGCTGAGAGCTTCCCAAGTGACTACCACTGCTGGCAGGCAGGGATCAGAAGCAATGTAGGCATACTGGCACCATTCATTGCTGTCACCTTTAGCAGAGGCCAGCATGGTGTCAATGGGGCACCCTGCACTTCCCTGCTTCTTGTAGGTGTGTTCATTTTGTAACAGGATGGAAGGCAGCTGATCTGTATGCTAGTGAATGTTTGCCACATCTATGGAAATCTTTGTTCTCTGCGTCATAAAAAGATTTAAATGGATTAAACCTCTTCATTTCTTTGGTTCTTTTTAATCTGCTTGTATTTACCTAGAGATACTAAGAAGAACCTGGGAGTACAAATGTTACCTATTCTCAGCTGATATCTGCTGGATGGCACCAATGGTCTGTGTACCACATAGTGACATGTTGATTCCCCTCCCCTTTCCCCTCCCCCCTTTTTTCTTTCCCCCCCATTACACTGGCATATGAACACACCAGAAGCAGAGAAATGAGGCTCTTGCTGCTGTCTAAAGCTTCCAGGACAGGTAGCAGTCAGTGTAGTGTCCCTCCCAATACTCACTCCAGTGCATCACCAGTGACCTCCAAGTGCAGGGGGTGTAGAAAGAGAAGAGAGTAAAGGTGTCATGAAGTTTTCAGAACTGACCATCTAAAGTAGCCAGGAAAACTGGCCAAGGAACGTGTTCATGTGAAGTATTCTCTTATTTCTTAGTGAAGGCAGTATGGATTGGATGGACGCCGTACAGAATGACAGGTGTCACCTGGGCACAAACGGCTCTAAGCCACTTTGCCACACCACACTTCAGTGTGCTGTAAGCTTTTCCTGTGTGTGAATGCAGACTGTTTGCTTGAAAACAAAATGCAGACTCAAGGGCTGTGTGACAGTTCAAGTGTAGATGTGGCCTTTGTCTGCTAGGAGGATGACTTCCACAATAAAGCTAATCTGAAAACCAGACTTTGTTAAGAATTGTTAAGTTAGAACTCTGCTCTTGGTTTCTTTCACGTAGCTGTTACCCTGCCATTGCTCATGCCCTGCTTGTGTTACATTGCTCTCCTTGCTGTTGTCTGCATTTACCAAGATATTCCCCTAACTGTTTTGAACGCCTGTTAAATCCCAAATATTGGTGCACAGGGGAATCTGGAATTTGACTTCATGTGCAATTATGAGCACAAAGTTAGCGTTGGCTGTCAGCAGAGTGAGAAACTCCTTTTGACTTCTGCAAAGCATTCAGCCCTACCCAAATGTGCCTTGTTGCTGCAAGCCTCCACCCCTTCTGCAGGAACCGAGAGCCACCATGCACTGCAAAACATACTCCAAAAGTGAGGCCTTTTGATGTTTTGGTTATCACTTTAAACGTGTTCCTTGAGTTGCATGTATGTTTTTAGTTTTCTGCTTTACACAAATACAAGCTTGTAAGTTCCCTGTTGTCCAACACAAGAGGAACCTAGCAAATTTCTTGCAGCCTGCCAAGGAGGTGAGATAAACTTTGTGTGACAGGTGAGAGCTACACCCCAGGCACCACAGAAGTCAGTATTTTCCACTAATTATCAACAAAATGCTCTGTGTGTGCTGGCAAAAATCCCAGCTGAAGTAACAAAAGTGCATGTGGCACGAGGTCAGTCCTAGGTAAAGCACACATCAACAAATCCAGGTGTGTCATGTGCAGGACCTACTGGACAGCATGGGTAGAGGATGATGTTTCCTGTTTTAAAATGCTGTGATGGCTCATCACAGTGGGGCAACCACTGCAGCTCTGGGTGAGAGGCGTGCTTTGTAGAGACCTCGGTTCGGTGTTTTCTGGGATCAGTGAGGCCTTTGGGAGGTGACACACAGTGTGTGCAGGGAGAGAGTACTCTGCCACTCAGCCTTGCAGAATTAAAATAAACTTGTTCCTATGTGTTTATGCAGCCAGTACTAGCAATGAGAGAATTTGCTCCTCTAAGCTAGATATGCCAGGGCTCTCACAGGCTTATGGAGGTGTTCTCAGGGTCACAAAAGTTTATCCTAATTGCACTTAGCACAGGTGTGATGTGGCATAGTTTAGAGTGCCTGTCTCCCATGGTGACACAGGCACTCCACTAGCAGCTGATGATCTCCACGTGGACATTTGTGCTCTCATCGTGTAGCTAGGGCCAAAGTGGGGATTGTGCTGTGGGGTGCTGCGTGTTCCAGGAGTTAATTGCTTTTGTATTTGGGAGTGATGACATCACAAAAGGTATATAGTTAACTGTGTCCTTATGGGCCACCAATCAGAGAAGAGCCTGTTTCAGCTGAGCTGAAATGTGATTGTTTATTTTTAATGTATTTATTTACCTGTGAACTGGAAAAGAGAAGCATCTAACCAGTGCAGCAGCCTTTAAGCATTATAATGTACTTGCCACATTGACATTTCTTCTTTCCTCTGGCTGCATAATGGAGCTCCTATCAAAATGTCTTCAGGAAAACTCTGAACTTCAGAACACTGGCCAAAATGTGTTAGATCTGGATCCCAGCTTGGACACCTGGGCCACTCTCTCTGCCCAGTTTTACTATCAGCTGCCAGACTCCTGTGCTTTGTGGAGTTTTTGTGTATCTGCAGAGAGAAAACTCATGTCTGTTGGTTGCAGACACAGTTCAGAACAGGTAGTAGCAGTAGCATCTTCTACCAGGCCAAGAGCATGTTCCAGAGCTGTGCTGCTGGGAAAGGGCAGAGTTTTAAATAGATGCAGGTTACCTGGCAGCCACCATGTGTGAATGAGATTTTTCCTGATCACAGAAGCAGAGTATCTGAGGAGTTCTGCTGTGCAGGAAAGTCTTAAGGAAGGAATGAACCCGCAAAGCAGTTTCTTTGCTGCCCTTACCGCTCTAGCATGGTTCACACAAGCTGCTGGTCTGACAGAGTGGCCTGCAGGAGCAGGCAGAGCAAACCTTACAGCTAACAGACATGCCTTATGTTGTTTTGCTCTTCATCATGACTAACCTAGGTCCCAGGGATAAACACTAGTACTCAGGAGCCCTAGGAGCAACCTGGTCGGTGATGATAGCTGGAGCTGCTTTATTCAGTAACTTTATTCATCTCCAGGACCAGTTTCCTGAAGTTTTCCATAATGGAACAAGACCGTGAAGTTGCAACCTTCTTATCAATTCCTCTGACACCTTGTGGCTGATTAGCTTTTGTCTCTCACCAGACTGTCTTTTCAGTTGTTGCTGATCTCCTTTCTCAGTGCTGTACTTGCCTTGCTTAGGTTGGGCAAATGAGTCTCCATTGCCAGTGTCATTTTCATTTCAGCAGCATGACCATGAGGGTTGATGCCAGTTTGAAAAGGTGCAGTATTTCTCCTCACCTGCAATAGCTTAACACTTATGCTCTGTGTATTTTGTCACTGTGGATTCTGTTTGACTGTGGACTTTTCTTGCTCTTCTTCTTTCCAGGCTCAAGTCCTTCTTCAGAAAGCCTGTTTCTGATTCCATAAATGCCCACCACATCTTTGCTATAAACTGTAAGCTCTGTAACTGCAGAGACTGATATCACCACTTTTGAGTGAGCTTTTGGTATTTTTAATTTCTTTGGCCTGTGTAATAAAAACCAAATAAAAGATTTGCTGAAAACAGAATTGCTACAAATACCCACGGGGATAAAATATATTTGCAAGAGGGCTGAGGTGTGTCATGGTATGCAAAACTGCAGCTTTGGGTTTCTTGATTTGTGGAATTCTATTCTAGCTGTCAGTACGTACTGATGTATGTATTAAGGCTTAGCATACCCTTACGGACTCTGGCATCAACAGAGGGGGTACAGTCCATTAACATTTCAAGGCTGTCGTTAATTCCTTGAACGCGTTTTTCCTTGAAAATATTTTCTGCCTCTGTTTTGGTCTTGCTAAGCAGATCGTCGTGCGAGCATGCCCTCCTGCGCACCCGCCGCCTGCCCGCTGCATCTTTTGTAGCCATCTGTTGCCATCTGGTGGCAATAGTTGCGAGCTGCCAGGCTCCTGTGAGATGGCTTCCAGCGGGAAACGTGTACCATGCGGTCTATAACTAGCGGCAATCTGGTAACAAACACATGGCAAACTCACAAACTACTTGTCTAACCATCTGTCTTCCTGTATCCAGTGCTGCCATAATCTACTGTCACCGACAATGCCATTTTTCTGATACCAAAATGCATTTTAAAATGCTTATCTGGTATTTGTAAGCTAAAAAGCCCCCAAATGATTACTCCTATTATTTTTTTCAGCTTTTGTGCCCTCCATTTCCCTGATGGCACATCTCCCTTTTCTCTGGTTTTTTGTTTTGTTTTGCTTTTTTCTTCTCTTAATTTCACTTCTGCTTCCTTCATGCAGGCTGTTCTCATGTCAGGTCAGCTGCAAGCAAAATAAATATGCTAAGGCTGCAGACTTTCTGGGGCTCCTATAGATTCTGCATCCTGCCAGTTTCATGAAATTAGATCCTTTCATGTTGCTCAAGAGCTATAATTTGCCAAAGAGCATGAGAACCCTCTCCTCCATCTGTTTTGGAGTGAACCACCAGCCCTGCCATGGGTGGACAGGAATGCTTAGAGAGACCCTGAAAGGATCCAGAGGGACAGCATCAACATTCCTGCAATGCCCCCATGCAATTGTATCTATGATGAGCACGGCAGCTGCCAGACCCAGGATTAAGGTTGGAAACAGCCAGCCACTTGTTTGAAACAAGATAGCTGGAACAATGGGAGCTGCTGGCCAAGGCGCAGGGCAGGAACAAGGACAGATAGAGAGCTGAATGCTGAGTTAGGGAGGAAAGGATGGTAAGGCAGCGTGATGATGATGATGATGATTAATAATAATACAAAGTATCCAGCATGAACCACCAAATCAGCTGTCACAATAAAAAGAGTATATATAAAAATTAAAAGGTATATCTGATGTTATTCAGAGTTTCCCTCTAAGAAAGGTTTGCTAAGAAAGGGGTTTGTGGGGAATGTTTTCTGGAAAAGGAAATTTTGGAGCAGTGTTTAAGAGTGGCTGTGGCAATGCACTTAGTGCAATGTCTCCAAGCAGCAGGTGCCTCCAGAAAAGTGTGAGAACAGGGCAAATGTTTAGCAGTATTTCCCCAGGACGCTGCCTCAGACTCTGGGAATTGGGGTTATTTTCTGAATACACACAAACTTCTGGCTGCCAGGAATTCCTGTGGTCCTGAGTTCCACAATGGCCATGCTGTGTGAAGAAGTGTCTCATTTAAGCCTATCAACTCAGGTTTCCCTCAATACCCTCTTCTTTTTCTTTCAGTGAGTGAGTAAAAATTGCCTTCTCCAGGCCATTTGTGACTTTAAAGACCCTACAAAAGCCCTTTCTTTCACTGGCTTCTCTTTCATACTGAAGGTTCATACTACCTATCCTTTCCAGGTATGGAAACCAGTTTGTCTGGATGTTGCCGTCACTTTCTTCACAGCTTTTTCAAAGCCTGCTTTTGAAACCAGAGGGCCAGAACTGCAAAGAACACCCAGGACACTGTGAACTTAAAGTAGTATGTTTCTTGTTAGCTTCATCTCTTTTTTCTAGGAACACATGGACTTGGATTTCTCATGCTACTGAGCATTTCATGGAACTATCTGTCTCAAGATTTTGTTCCTGAGTGATATCAGTATGCTCAGAGGAGCTCATCATGTAGACATTTTATTTTCATGTGTGTGTATATATATATAAATTAAAATTCTTCACAGTTGGTCATCTTCTTTGCTACCCTGCATAATTATTACTACAAAATACCTCACTTTTTGCCCCTTTTCCAGGTGATTTATGATAACACTGAGCAAGCACTAGCATGCCCTCCAGGATACACTGGACCTGCCGTGTTATAGAAACCACACATACTCCTATGGTTTGCCTTTCACACTTCAGTAAGCCTATAGGTATCTATGGGAGGGTTTTCCTTCTTAACTTCAGGTTACTTAGGTTTTACTAATAGCTTTCAAAGGGGGAATCTACTGAGTACCTTGGAAAACCCCAGGAGGTTCAAGAAGATGGATCTCTCTTGAACATATCTGTTCACTTCTTCAATGATTTCTCACCCATTTGTGAAGCAAAGGAAGCAGCCTCATCTGAGCACGCAGTCTGTATGCTGGTGAGGGTGCTTCAGAAATAAATGACTGTGATCTGTTTTCCTTCAGAGAAACAAAATCCTAGTTTTGGCAAGTTGCTCTCATCAAAAATGATGATGCACAGCTTTGGTCTCTAGCTCAGGAAATGTCTGAGATGTCCCACTGCTCTTCAGATAATATTTTCTTTTATTTGTTTATGAAGTAACAGATCACATTGCCACTTAGAAAAAAAATTACCATCTGTAAACTGCAGAAGATATTTGACTGGTGAAACACATTGTGTTCCCACTTCCAACCCCATGGCCCAACAACCCTCAGCTGTCATTCCCAAAAACAGCTGCTGTAAATCAATACCTGGTGGTTATGTTTCACCAGCACTCTGGCAGGAGGCAATACAGCTCTATTCTGAAGAGAACTTAGAGGTGCTTTTGTGCCTCTGTCTGTATGACTGCAGCAAGAAGGAGCCAGGACGATGAAGGTCCCTCACATACTCCTCCTCATCTATACAGGTAAACATGTTTCAGTCGTTGCCCTGAATGGGGGTCAGCTCCTTCCTGAGTATGTGTGAATGTGTGTCCTAAGAGCAGTCTGTCCTACTGATAAGGTTTTATGAACACACCAAATAATTTAAACGAGAGCTTTGGAGTGCGCTGGTAACAACTTGTGTATTTGTAATTTTAGATGCTAGCTACTTTGAAGTGAGAAGTTTTTGTGTTAAATTGTTTTTCTCTCTGTCATCTTCTTGACATGCTCCCATTTACTCTGGTGCTATGTGTATTTCAAACCGTGTGAAAGGCTCATGGCTTGAAATTCATTACCAGAAACTTCCTCAAGTTGTGGGACTACTAACAGGGAAGCAAGAATTAGTTACAGCTGTGTGTGTTTTTAAGCTCTCTTATAAAAAAAATGAGTATTTTTTAATCCTAATAAACTTTTCACCAAGTTCAAGCAGTATACTAAATTCCTACCAAGTCACACCAGAAGGTACCAATATGAAGAATTTTAATTGGATTAATAAAGCACAGCAAAGAACTTGACTTAGATACGATGCTGTGATTGTACCTTAAAAATTGAAGGATGCCTCCTGCCCACCCCTGCCCAGTCTCCTGGCAGGGGAAGCAGGCAGTGCTTGCCTGTGTCAGACAGCTTTTCACAGTGGCATCCAAGTATTTTAATGCTGTCTCATGGCAGGACAGGACTGAGACAGAATCCTTGGCATCTCATCTCAACCATATAAAAGGAGCTGATGAGAAGTCATTTAGGAAATGAGGAAATCCTGTCTTCGTTTGGAGTCAGCAGCAAAATTCTTTTTGACTCCAATGGCCCACACTTCAAACTGAGGTGGGAATGTAAGGATAGGATCTGCCAAAAACTCTTGCAGCAATGCTCTGCTGTCCCAGTCCCTGCAGCTACCTTTAAAAAGGAGTACATACAGAAAAAATCCCTAAGCCCCTCTTTCGTTTGCTTTACTCTCCTGCAACAGTGAAGCAGCTACAGTCTGGGTACATGATGCAGCTGCTCTTTGAGCCACAGGCAATCTGGAAATGGAGTCCTCTCATTTTTCTGTGAGGTGGGAATCTGAGCCTTCCCTTCTTGGGAGTACAATGCCATGCACATGCACTGCTGAAGGTGCATCAAAACAAAGCTGCTACCGGCCATTTTCACTCATGATGCTCTTCTTACACAGGCTCTTTACAGGTAGCATTGCCAAATCAGGCTGAGCAGTATGTGGGCAGAGCTGTTCAAGGACAGCTTGAGAGTGTCCCTGGGAATTATAAACGGTTTCCTTCTCTCTCACCACAAATACAACCTGAGCAATTTCCATCATGAAGAAGAGCTCTGTCTCTACTTAAACTTCAGATGCAGGGAGTCTGGATGATACTTTCACATCAATGACTGTAGTGCTTGGTCCTATCTTTTAATGTTACTGTTACAGGCAAGCCAGTGGAATTAGTTGTGAAGTCATTGGAAATCCCTGATTAAGGGTGTTCTCTATGCCTAACTGTCCACAAGCACTGCATGTAAACACATATGGCAGTTGGGAGAGCCTGGAGGAGATTCCTAATTCTCAATGTGATGTTCACAACCATGGCTGTTTGGTTTTGCCTATTTCCTGGTTGAAGGCTGTTGTTACTGCTACGATGACCTGCAGATCAGATAGGTAGCTACCCCTGCTGATAGTGTTTGCAGTGCACATAATGCCCCTCTGAAATGAGAAGCCATGCCACAGACTCTGCATTAACCCGTTGACAGCATTTCCTTCCTCAGTCTGAGGGGAGCGTGGTGCTGCAGCCTATCCTCTCTGCCATCTCACTGAAGCCACCACTACTGTTCCACAGCTGGACTGCGTGCCGTCTGCTATGAGCATGAGACTCGCCTCGTTGAGGACTTGTTTAAGGACTACAACAAGGTGGTGCGCCCGGTAGAGGACCACCGGGATGCTGTGGTTGTCACCGTTGGGCTGCAGCTCATTCAGCTGATCAGTGTGGTACAGTATCAACACCTGGCACATACTGAATGCCTAGCTTATGTGACAGTGCCAAATGCTGTCATTTATTTAAGGAAACAATTTTTCTCTTTTAATCCTGATGTTTGCTGCTACAGCCTTCTTTTTTTCCTTTTATGTTTTGTTTGTTTTTTTTAAGGATGAGGTAAACCAGATTGTGACAACCAATGTACGCCTGAAACAGGTAACTCTAAATATTGTTAAGCATTTCATCCAATACAAATAAACACACTGGGCACAGTCAGGAATTAACTACTCTGTTATACTCTCAGGGGCAACTTGGGCAGGTGGGTCAGATAGCAGAACATTTCTTCTTTTGGGGGCCTCAAGAACAAAATGTGGTGGATACCAAGAGCCTTAAGAAAAGCATTTTGCATTGTATTCCTTACACTAAAACTTAAGTTACTGTAAAAAATTAGCTATAGGTCCCACTAGCATATGTTTATGTTTACCTGTATGTGCCAAAGCAAGGGAAGTACGTATTTCTGTGAAGTAACGAAACTACCACTTGAAATACTGAAAGAGGCTCTCAATGGCTGAAATCCTCCCTCTTTAGCAATGGACAGATGTCAACCTCAAGTGGAATCCAGATGACTATGGCGGCGTGAAAAAAATCCGCATCCCCTCTGATGATATCTGGAGGCCAGACCTTGTTCTTTACAACAAGTAAGGGGTGCCAGCTGCCTGGGAAGGGAGGGGTAGCTCTGCCCTGTTTCACTGCTGCGGTGGGGCTGCTTTCCCACAACATCTGGGCCAGTGTGTAGTGCCTCAGAGCAAGCTTCTTGAAGAGCAGGCACAATGGTCTCAGGAGGACCAGCCCATCGACAGACAGAGAAATCCTTTTGTCACTGTTAATTACACTGACATATTGCTGCTAACATCCTTGTTCCTTTTGCAGTGCAGATGGTGATTTTGCCATTGTTAAATACACCAAAGTCCTTCTGGAGCACACAGGCCAGATCACCTGGACACCACCGGCTATTTTTAAAAGCTACTGTGAAATTATAGTCACATACTTCCCATTTGACCAGCAGAACTGCAGTATGAAGCTGGGAACTTGGACATATGATGGTACAATGGTTGTTATTAACCCGGTAAGCAAAGAGTTTGTAATCGGGAAAAGCAGTAAAGACCTAGATATGTTTCTAGGGACATTTCAGATTTTAGAATGGAATATAACCTCATTTTGACTGAAAGCCAAGCAGGCACAACCTATAAAATGTAAGGCCTCCATATGTAGGTGTAGCACAAAATTTCCTGGTTTGGCTTCCAAAATTTGCTTTCTGTAAAAATATTTAGTTGAACGGTGTGTAGAGGATGCTACTCTGAGGCAAAACAACACAGACAAGAATGGTTTTCTCCCAACAGTGCATGAAGTGCCTGAGTTATTTGGAATCTTGCTCCCGAGTGACTGCCACGTTTTGATTTTGTGCAGAACATCTAATATTGAGACTTCTTTGTTTTTTAATTATATTTTTTTTCCTGTCAGGAGAGTGACCGGCCAGACCTGAGTAACTTCATGGAGAGTGGGGAGTGGGTGATGAAAGACTACCGTGGCTGGAAGCACTGGGTTTACTACGCTTGCTGCCCTGACACCCCTTACTTGGATATCACCTACCACTTCCTCATGCAGCGCCTGCCCCTCTACTTCATCGTGAATGTCATCATTCCCTGCCTGCTCTTCTCCTTTTTAACTGGCTTTGTGTTTTACCTACCCACGGATTCAGGTATGGAATTTTGTTCATTTGACTGCCATAGGAATCATTCTTCTAACAAGTTTCTGAGAAGTTCTGTGTATTTCAAATCACCAAGACTTGAAAGGCAGCACACACAACAGGACGTTTCCTCTCAAAATAATAGCTCTAAAGATTCTGCAAATAAAGGGCAAAAGCTGAAAGTTGAAACTATTGATATAAATAACTTGGACTGATTTCCCAGAGGACAGTCCAAGTTAACCTGGTTAACTTCTACAAAGCAAAGATTTGGCTAGTTGGTTTATATGTTTTTGCTGTAGGTAGGTAGGAAGTGTATTAGCACATCTCACAATAAGTGAGCACAGAAGGTTCAAGTGAAGCCCTTTGCCATGGTGTTAGAGCAGGGAGCTTGTTATCTGTTAAAATTACCTTGTGTGAAACAGAGGCATCCTGGTCTGTTCTGGCCTCCTTTGTCCCTGCTGAGTAGCTCTTGCTCCCTGCAATCAGTTCCTCAGCTTCATTCATTTCACCTGGTGCCATCTTTTCATGTTGTTTCATTTTGTTAAGCTCCTTCTACAAAATACTTATGTTGGGTTTTTATCCAGTTGAAAATTTCATAGAAAGTTGAACTGGATAGTAAAAAGATTTGTGATTCATGTTTTGTAGTTCAGTTTTGATATCCTACATACTAGAAGTTAGGCTTTTGTTTGCCCACTCAGCCCAGCATGAGCTTACCAGAGAGTACAGCAAGCAAATGCCCAGGAGCAAGCATTAATTTGGTGCATATATTTCATCATTCAAAACGCCCAGCCCACCAAGTACTCCCGGCAAGTAAGCTTTCCACGTCCACCACCCGTACTTCAGCCCAGTCACACTTGGTGATTTGCACCTTAAGGCTGGAGCTGATTCTGTGTTAGGCTCTCAGGTTTGGACAACCAAATTTCTGGTCTGAATGCTGGGAGAAATGATAGCACTCCAGATGCACACATGTACTGTGTGAATAGCCATCACCCACATTCTGTCTTCTCCAGTAAGTACTCTCTGTACTGAATGATGGGTGCAACAATGGAGTTTGGGGTTTGGGTTTGGGTTTTTTGTTTTGTTTTTTTTTGCATGGCAGGTGAAAAAATGACTCTCAGCATCTCTGTCCTGCTGTCTTTGACTGTGTTCCTTCTGGTCATCGTGGAGCTGATCCCCTCCACCTCCAGTGCAGTGCCTTTAATAGGAAAATACATGTTGTTTACTATGGTGTTTGTCATCACTTCAATCATCATCACGGTCGTCGTCATCAACACCCACCACCGCTCCCCGAGCACCCACACCATGCCACACTGGGTCAGGAAGGTGAGCTCTATGGATTTGTGTGCTTCCTGCTTTCCACTGAGCACTCCATATTTTATTGGCAGGTTTTCTAATAAAAGTCAGCATGAATTGGGGAAGAAAATGCATCATGTTAAATCTCTCTAGGCACAAGAGCCAGTGTTTAGTACTTAGATGTGCAAGTCAGCAAGACTGCTAAAGTGTTCTTTTAAGTAACAAAATTGCCCACTGGGGTAGAGTCTTGCAGGGAACAGATAAGACAAAGCATGGGTGGCTGAAGGTACAGGGCAAATAAAATGTCCAGCTGGACTCAAATCACATTTTCCTCATCTAATTCTCCATCTGATTGTAAAGCACTGCTGTCTGCCAGTGGTCAAGTTCACTGGCCCTCGTGAGTACAGAGCACAAAAACCCTTGGGAGTACCTTCACTCAGCATCCCATTTTGCAAAAGGCAATTTATCAAAAGCTATGGTCTTCTCTGTAGTTTTCCAGTAAATACAGTTTATAATAAATACAGTCCTTGGGAGGCAAGGAGATCCTTGCCTAGTAGTCTAAATGGTAGACATAAGGTGTAGAAAAAAATTGAATATTTGTCATTACAGGTTCTTTGCCAGGGAGACAGTACCAAAGAGGATCCATTTAGCTTATTTTTGCCTTTTTTCACCCTGCCTGGGTTAATATTAAACCCTGACATGAGTAGGAGGTTGCTCTGTGTATTTCTAATTATACTTTTATGGCTAGAGCTCATATCAGATTTACTCTGCAGCATGAACAATCTCTGAGTAAGAGAGATTTTTAAAAGGCAAACACTGCACATGCTTAAAATTGCTCTGGCAGTAAGCCTCTCTGACACCGAAGGAAATTATTGTAAACCCTATATGCATGTGTTATGGGCATTTGTAATAGCAACCTCAAACCTAAGTAGCCAAAAGAGATCCTTTGTAGTCCATGCTTCGAGACAGATTTCTAAGCAATGTTCTAAGTTACATGGAATTGACAGAGCTCTGTCACACTAGCTGAGGGTCTGCCCTGGGGCATCACACTCCCCTTCATGTATAGATGGCACACACTATATGGAAGGGGGAAACAGCTTCCAGAAAATGTATGACAGGCCTGCGGGTGACCCTATCTGCCCCAGGACATAAGGGTGACAAAAGCCCCAGTGTGACCAAAGCATGGGCTGTGACATACTCTAAGAGGGAATCTGTATCTGATCCAGGATGGGAAGCAATCTGAGACTGCAGAGTCTTGCCTTTGTTCTGCACACAGCTACATCTGTAACACAGCCCCACCAACAAGCAATTGCTATCTTCTCTCTCTTTGTTTTCAGATCTTTATTGACACAATCCCAAACATCATGTTTTTCTCTACAATGAAACGGCCATCCAGGGATAAACAAGACAAGAATATTTTTGCAGAAGATATTGATATTTCTGAAATTTCTGGGAAGCCAGGTTCTGTGCCTGTCAACTTCTACTCCCCGCTTACAAGAAATCCAGATGTGAAAAATGCTATAGAGGGAATCAAATACATTGCGGAAACTATGAAATCAGACCAAGCCGCCAGCAATGTAAGGCATTTTTTGTGCATGATTCATTTCTTGTTTTTAAATTGCTGCCTTTTGCTGCCTTTTTTTTTTTTCCTCCCCCCCCCCAAATAACCCCACCTCACAAAAACACTCCAAGGGCTGGTTTGTCTTTAGCAGGGTCTCCCCTTGCAGCAGTCAAAAAGGAGCAACAGATAATTGTTGTAGATGGCAAACTTTTGCCCCCTCCCCCCCACCCCCCCACCAAAAAAAAAGGAAAAAAAAAAATCAGTGTCAGTACTAAGGTTATTTTCTAAACATGGCATGTGAAGCTGTAGAGATGGAGTGCCTGTGAGTAACAAAGCAGTTTCAAGAACTGTAAGCAAGTTCCAAAACGCATTCCTCCTGTCTCCCACTCAGATGTCTTCCCCTTGCGGTAAACAAGCTCCTGTTACTTTTGAGAAGCCAGGAAACAAGCTGGACTCCAAAGGCTAGTAGTTTTATCTGAGAAGTGTTACATTTCACTTACAAATGATAATTCAGATTTAAAAAAAAAAAAAAAAAGTTCTGGTTTACTCCTGAATATAGTCACTTTAAGTGAATCATGTCATGAGCTACTCTGATTACTGATTTTTTTCCACATTGCAAGCCAAAGGAAGGATAAATGCCTGTAGAGTCACATCTGGCACCATTCCCCAGGAAAAACCTAGCTCTGCCTCCTCCTAGCGCATTCAATGCAATTAGCCCCCTTTTAATTTCAGTTAGTACAGCTCACACAGCTTCTGCACAGGTAATTCACTCCTGCTTCTTCACTTTTCTAAATGATCCTAGATGTTTCCTGTTGAGTTGCAAGCTAGCCTGAAAAAGTGGAGAGTGATTACCAGGACCATCATTTGGTCATGCTCTTGTAAAGGAGGCACCTCCTTCCCAGGGGCAGGATTTACACCACACTGTTTGTTCCTGTGACGAAATTCCTGGAGCATGTGGAATGGCTCTGGCTGAAGTCTCATGTTTCCCTTGACTCTCTGCAGATACAGTGTTACCTTCAGTAGGGCTGGCGTGGCTTCAGCACCTCTGGGCTTCACTTCCTCCTAGGCTTACAAGGAGGGTCTTCAGGTTACTGGTAGGTGCTCCTTTCGGAAGTGAAGCCCAGCTGCTTGTGTAATCTGGACACCACTGATATCACTTCCAGGGGGTTTCAAAAGTCAAGTTCCTCAAATAAACTGAAGGTTGTGGTTTCTGAAGGCTGCCATTTCTCTGTGTGCACTTCTGCACTTACAAATGGTGTTATCAGTGTTCTGTAGGTAATTTACAACCTCTCTCACTTCTTGGAGCAACCAGGGCAAAATCAGAGGGTGCCTAAGGCCAGTATATGTCACTCCATAAAGCAGAGTTAGAGTGGAAATCATGAGCCCTGCTGCACTTAGCACCTTGCACTCTGCTCGCCCTTAGGGTGCTGGGTTCCCACAAAAGCACCCAGTGGAAACACAAGGAGTGGTTCACAGTGTCCCACAACTGAAAAGAGCATTTAAGGGAGCTATGGAAAAGGTTTTCTCAGACCTTAGAGTGTATACTAGGCATGAAAAGCAGGGACTACAGCTAAGTCATTGACAATTGCTTAGGTATCCCAAGAGGACGAAAAAGTAGTAGAAACCAAAAGCTAGTTGGGTCAAACTAAGTGTTTTGCTTTCAGTGTTTTCAACTCTCTTTCAAAACCAATAATTTGACTAAAAAAAGAGTAAGCTTTTCAACATTTCTTTTTAATGAAATTGAACCAGCCCACCAGGATTTCTAAACAACTTAGTCTTGAAATTTGCATTTATAGATATCGTAGGCTTTCTCAGCAATTGACCTGTTTGAGAAGAAAATGAGTAAATTTTTTTTAGTTAATAGTAGTGGCACTTAGGAATAACTTTTCCCTTGTTCAAGATAGTGAATCACAAGAATTCCAATTACAAATGTGGCTTTGTAGAGCTTTCATCATCTCCTTTGTTTCTTTCCCAGGCTGCAGAAGAATGGAAGTTTGTTGCAATGGTGGTTGATCATCTTCTCCTTGGCATATTTATGCTAGTTTGTTTTATAGGAACATTAGCTGTATTTGCTGGCCGCCTTATTGAATTAAATCAGCAAGGATGAATATCAACTGGAAATTATTTGCAACCCTGGTCAGCATCTGAAAACATATTAACCATCAAAACCTGTGCCAGCCTCTGAAAGTTTCACAGACAAGAATTAGTCCTGTCTGGGAAAGAAGAGGGCTGATGAAATGTAAGGCTCCATACTTGTCACTTCTGAGCTGCTACTCGGTGGCATTTCACTGCCAGAAAGAAACACTTGCATTACTGATGGACTGAATAGCTGTCAGCCAGGTTTTGATTCATTTTGCTATTTATTAAAAATGTTAATGTATTAATAAGACTGTTTGACTTTGTAACCCACAGATACAATTCCAGTGAAAGCAATAGCAGTGTAACAAGCTTTAGCCAAGCTCTAAATCTGCATCCAGCTTTAGCATTCAAGCTGCTTTCAATATCTGTTCTGTGGTTTATGTTATTGGCAGAGTCACAAATGACTCCTCATGCAACACTAGATGGAATCAGCAGAAGTATCTCAGACTCTGGGCTTAAGCACTTCTCATGCACAAATCTGGAATAATTGACTGTCATATGTGACTCTACCTGTAGGAATTCTTGATGCAGCAAAGACAAGGGGCTGTTCCTTTTTATGGGAAGGGTGGAAAGAATCCAGCCTCAGGTTATTGGGTCCCACAGGTGTTTTTTGCTATCAAGTCCCATGTTAAAGGATTTGTAGAGGATTTTTCTGCCCTGTTTTATCACCCTGCTTTGTGATCATCAGGCATTACAGGGACTATGCTGTAGTCACTGCCCACTCTATTTTTACCTCCTTCTGCTCATGATTAGAAGCCCCACGTTCATTATTTATTAATGCCCAGAATTTTCAGTTGTCAATAGAGATATTCTGCAGCTTCATCTTAAGGGAAAAGTTTAGGTCCGAGGTGAAAGGATGGTATCCATAGGATAGTCTCTGTATTCAAGCTGCTCTCCTTTGGGAAGGTTAGTTTCCACTCTCTGAGTTAAGACTAATGTGGGGGCAGCTCTACATTGTGGGACATCTTAAACACAATTCTCTTGTTCCCTGAAAATTGCCTTCTGCAGTGCTGAAATCATGAGCATTAAAGTCAGACACAGCATCGTAAAGACCGTTCTTCGGGAAACTGTGGATCTGTTTTATGCGTGTGACGAAATGACAAGGCACCGCCCCTGAGCCACGCAGCAATTACCCACACCGCACTCAAATGTTGAGCAGCAGCTCGCTCTAGTGGCTGAAACGAGGTAGTGCTGCTGCCGGCCAAAGACCTTTGGCTTTTAGTAAATAACGTGAGCAACGACCCGATGTGTGTTTCAACAATACAGCACGGAAATACTAGCATCAATGCCTGTTTTTTATCAAAAATAAACAAGGAGGGGTGGGGAAACTGGTACAAGTTACACATCTTTCCCAGATAGCTGTCCAAACCAATAGGCCTACATGGCTAACAGCTGTAAATAATTTACTGAGTTTAATAAATTAATTTGTATTATGTTAAAGTTCTACAGGAATGTGTTATGTCTGTGGAGGACAGACATTTGAAATTCTCTACATGGAAAAATAGGTAGGTGTGCAATACCTCGTTACAAAGTGTTTTCTGGGTGATAGTGTGGCGAGCTGAAGTCTGGAGCAAAGCAAATTATTTTTCTGGGGCAATTGGTTACTTGTAACACTCTGCTCAGCTCTTATGGTTTAGATGATAGTAATCTTTGCCCCCCTGGATGATCATTAACCCTGTAAACAATTGCTGTGGATGTATGCTGAGCAAAACCTCTGCTGACAGCTGGAGTGCTTACTGCAGTTCTGTTTATCTTCAGAGTGAGTTCTCGGCTCTCAGCCCTTGGACGAAGTCATGCAGCTCCCCAGCTCACAATGAGCTAAGCTGCAGCCCAGTGGTGCCTGGGACTTAATTTGGGAGATGTAATGGGCACTAAAATTGACAGAACAATCCTCTTAGAGCAGCATGTGGTTGAATCTTAGCATTAAAAATAAACATCAAGTAACAAGATTCATGGTGAGCATCCACAGTATCTTTGCTCAGCTTTCTCAAGATGGATCTGGATCTTGGCCTCCAAATTCCACTTACTTGTGTGCCAGGGCATGTGCATGCACATACACGTGCCTCCCTGCTTGCTTCTGCAGCTCTAGCTCTCTTCAAACACAGCTACCTACCAAGCTGCAGTGTTTTCCTTCCACTTCCTCAGGAAAAGGTTTGAATTTATTATTTGAAAATTTGTGTTTGTGATAATTTGATCTATCTTACATTACAGTAAATCTGTCTTCTTATCATACTGAGTCTTGATGAACTTACTCATGTCTCTAAGGCAAGAATAAATGCTAACAATCTCTCTTTATATGTTGCAGAATCCAGGCCCAAATAGATTGTCCTCCAAACACCAATAAGCTCATTTTAGGAGACAATTCACCTTTTTTTTTTTCCTTTTTTTTTTTTTTTCCTTGCTTTGCATTGAATACTCAGACTGCCCAAGCTGTCTTTATTTTCTGTTTCTAGCTCACCTTTATGATGTGTTTTCTTGCTCGCCACTAACATCCTGTGTTACCTGTACTCATCTCCTGAAAGTGCTGGATATGCATGTGCATCTCTGCTGCCACATTGCCTTCAACAGGCAAATCTTGGCTCTGAGCTTTGACTAACCATTTTCATGATGAATAAAACAAGAAATAGGCCTTATGGGCTCATTGTTAAATTTCTCTAATAAGTGTAAAAAATGAAATGCAACCCCAGTGGTGCTGAAGTAAGCAGGCCTCATTTGAATGAAAGCAGACATGGGGCCCCTGGGTGAGGTGGTATGGGTTTTTTAGTGATAGCACTCCAAGCAGTTATTTTTTCCCTCTTTTGACTGCCATGTTCTTGTTACTAAAGCTGCTGGTGTTCACTTTGAGCTTGTTAATAAGACCCTATTTATGTCCTTCATATAATAGCTCTCTGGAATATCTCCATTTTCTCCAGTTTGTTTCTCTTTACAATTTTAAAACAATTTTCTCCTTCCCATCCCTTTAGTTGATGTCTCACTTCCCATACTTTTAGCTGACTTTCAGCTACTTTCTACTCTGCCTTTGATATTTTGCTCTCAGATATGCAGTCAGATCAAATCTCTTTCTCTTTGGCACTTGTGCCATTCAAGAAATCTGAACTTTCTGAGGGTCCACTACCTTGTACTAGCTCCAAGGGAGCAATTTCACCGCTACATGAGTCTGTAATCAGAGCAGGCTCCTGCTCTCCACCATCACCAGGAGGATAAGGTAAACTTGATGGCCTTATTCTATTTATTTAGCCAACTGGATCTTGGTTTTCTAAATACAGTTGAGGTGATAAACAGGGAGACCAGAAAAATTACATTCATGGAACTCTAAGCACTTGATGATGAGCTTGTGTAAGCCACATGATCATACACCTGCAACTATTTCTCAGGTTCTGAAGCCTATTTTAGTTTGAGAGATTTTAAGAAATCAGATTATTATTTCAGGCAATTGTAAGACAATTCAAGTATTTTCTCCAAGACATAAGTTGCTGCCAACCTCCTTGCTGTGCTGCCTCCCCAGAGATGTGTGAAAGCAGTGTGAGTTTCATCAGCATGCTGACTCGGCAGTTCCTGTTTCCACAGCTGAAGCAAACCACAGTGGGTAGGGACAGTAGGGCAAAAGAGTGTGAACAACACAGGATCTGAGAAGTGCATAAACACTGTGCTGCTATTGGAGACGGAAAGAACATTACTGCCCTGAACAGTTTGCTTTCTGGTATGGTGGCATGCCAGGCGTCACTATTATCATCAACTATAGTTTAGCACATCAGAAATGCTTTTGACTTTGGGCCCTTTTAGAGGGTTGCTATACTTGGATCCAACTGCAAGACTTCACATTTTCTGGATGAAGTTTAGCACAGCATGCTCATAGATGTAAATTGCCTCCCCCACTCTTTCTCTTCCTGAAAAATTGTGAAATTGGTACAAAGTCTCCTAAGCTTTTCTCAGATGAGTGTTGCACAGACACTAATTTTTAACAAGGCTCTGGAGTACTTTCTCCCTTTCTGGAAACCAAACCCCAGCTACAGATGGGGCAATCACACACCGCTTTGCAAGATTCTCCAAAACAATCATACTTCAGTCCCCAATAAAGCATAAAAGACTGGCAGAGCTGTGAAACAGCCAACCTGCAAGCAACCACTTGTAAGGTTATTCAAAGAGCCCAAATGAGTTCTATTGGCTGTAGGTGGGTTGCCTACATGGACAGGACAATTTCACCTGTTACCATACAATGGCCAACCTGACCAGGCATTTGCATTTGCAGCACAGTGATGATGGGTGACTCGCTGGATTCCTCGTAAAAGCAGAACTCTTTCCTAGCAAGGGTTGTCACCATTTCCTGCCAGCCCACTACAGATCTCCCATCACAGCACATCTTCCAAACTTTTAACAGCCAAGCAGTACACTGCACTTAGAAGCCTCCTGTGAATTTGTGACCGTCTTTAACAAGCTTTAGGTCTGTAAAGGTAGTAAACAGAGTCCCTGCAGTTTATCCATTTCTGAGCTGAGTAATTTTTGCTTGCAAGCTAATCTAGGTTGTGTGCATGGCTCAGAAGAGGGTACAGAGGAAAACTCAAACCTGGTTTTGGGTCCACTTTGTACTGCTCCAAGTATACAATGACACAGAAACATAAATTACCTACATAAAAGCCTGGTATGGTTTGAAACCTTACATTGAAGGCAAATCAGTAATATCATTGTTGTCTTTGGGCAACTGGTCATCTCACAGTAAAAACATTGAAGTAAGTTGTAGCAGTTTAGCTCAGCATACAGGTTGCACAGTCATTGACCTTCCTGGTTCATGTTGCTAACAAGGGAATCCAGGACACCTGTCCATGACCTATTTAGGTTTTTCAGGACATCTGTCCCTAATGTTTTAGGCAACAATGTTTTGCAGCTGGTACAGTGGACTATGTTTATGCACTGAGTAAACAAAAATGATCCAAATATTTCCAAACCCTGAAAGCCTACAGAGACAAAAGTGTGTGAAATTGAATTGTTGGCTCATATAGGCACCTAGGAAACAGATCTTGCCCTTCAAATCTCGCTCCTATCTACCCAAGCTACTCCATTACAAAGAATTTGGGCATTTTTCCATTCAAGACCTCAGTGCTGGACCCAAAAACATTAACACAAGTTTTGTTTCTAGAAGAATTGATCAAGGTGTCTGGCAAGGCAATCTCTGCATGAGTTAATTGAGGTATGAAGTACAGATATCTTTCAGGGCATCTTGTAGAGAGGGGTAATTGACCTTCCTACACCTCAGCACACTTTAAACCTTAAAAATAAAACGCAAATGCCTCTTTCTCACTGTTTTAATTACGCGTCTAATCGCTGCCTGCTGCCTTGCCATTCCCCAGGCTCCACTACCGTCCCCTGCTGGCTGCTATCAAGGCCATCCGAGGCAGGTAGGGAAAATGAAGCATGTTGAGATCTCCGAGGACAAATAGAGCGCGGAGAGCTGGGGTGAGGAGATCCTGCTTAAGGGCCTTCGAGGCTTGCTGCTTTCCCAGAGGATCCGTGAGCGCTGAGCGGGAGGGCTCAGCGCACCTCCATCCTCCATCATTCCCTGCGGTTAGGTGCAGCGGAGCCGAGAGGTCAGCGACAGCAGAGCTACGCAGATGCAGGTCACGGGTACAGCCAGGGAACCGGTGTGGGTTTGAACGGGATGAATCCCTGGAAAACCTACTAGCATTCACAATTCGTGTCATTAGCACTTGGGGACCTAAAAACCTTTCCTGTAATGTGGTTATCTCGTTAACTCTGGCTGGTTTGAACTTCCACTTAACACCTGGCACAAATGCATCACAGGTATGGGATGGGGGTACGGCCTTTACCAGCACCCCCACGTCCCTCGGGAAGGACCACCCCAAGGGAAAGCCTCTCCCCGCCGCCTGGGCCGGCCCTACCAGCCGAGGGCGACGACCCACAAGGCAGAGGAGACGGGGCAGACACCCATCGCGGGCCGGCTGACAGCGACCCCGCCCGCCCCGCGCTCTGCGGGGTCGGGACGTGTGCGGCGGCGCGGGCGGCGGGGGAGCGGCGCCCCAGAGCCGGGCCGCGCCGCGCCGCTTCCTGCCGCTATAAATAGCCGCCCGGCCCAACATGTCCTGGCCGCTGCAGCGGCTACAGCTCCGGGAGCAGCTGCTATCCCCTCTCGCCGCGTAACCCGCCCGGAGCGCGGTAAGGGGGCGCGGGGCTTCGTTTGTCGCTCCTGGCGGAGCCGGGGGAGTCTGTGTGGGGCGGGCAGGGCCCCGGTGTTGGCGGCGGCCGCGGAGGCGGCTCGGCACCTCCCGGTCGTGCGGGGCGAGCACTCTGCGGGTACAAGGGTCGGGGCAGCAGCTGCTCCTGTCCCGGGAGCTGAGTCTTGCTTCGTGCCTGTTTTCTTTTTCTCTTTTCTTTCAGACTGCTCTGTCGCGGGCTAGGACGCTCTTCTTCTGCCTTCCGAAGCCGTGCTGGCGGGGCTGGCATCCTTCCCTGTTTCCCCTTTGCTTTCCCACATTCTCTGGGGTTGGGTGTGTGCCCGGGATGGAGGATGGTGTTGGTTTCTGGACGCAGTCCCTGGCCCCTCTTGGTAGCTCAGATTGTACCTCTGCCTGGCCCTCCAAGGAAGTGGCTGGTGGCATCTGTGTCCATCCCTGCTGCGGTATAGCCAAGGCTATGAGATCTTGGCTGGTGTGGCAGGATAAGAAGAGCTGTACTGGGGCCGTGGCACACACCACTGTCTATGCATGTGATGCCCAAGCAGGGTACCATTACAGTGACTGTTGCAGCCTTCCTCACTCAAGTGTTTTTTCATCAGCAGCAAATGTTGAGGTGAACCTTGTAGTTAGGCTTTATGGTGGAGGCAACCAAAGCAGATTTGTGCCCTTCAACCCGGGTCCAGGGGTGCTTTTTGAAGGAGTCAAGTTTGGGAATCTCAAGTAAACAGTCTTAAAGTTTTAGCATATCTTTCCCTTTGTTGGCCTCTGATACGCTAATGGTTGTGCTTCATCTTTTCATAAACACCTTTTTGTAGTGCAGGACCATATTCCTTTTATGAGACTAGGTGTTCTTCAGCTGCTACCAGTGCCCTGCTCAGGCCTCTTATTTAAATCAAAGGTGATGCAGCACTTGTCTCTAGCACTGGGATGTGCTTGTTTAGGAATCCACTGTGAGGTACTTTTAAATTGCTCTTTTATTCTTGAAGTGCTTCCTCAAAGAGAGGGTTTCTATCAGCAGCTGTTCTCAATTGTCTTGACCTTCAGAGGATGGTCAGGATGACTTGCTCCTCTTTCACCCCCTTTTTCACTCTTTCTACTTCACCCTCTTGTTTTTTATCCTGTCCATTAGTTCCTCCAAGCCCGGTTCAAGAGTGCAATGCAGAGGCCTAAGTGGCTGTGTGAAAAAGAAGAGGTCCTCTGAGAATCTGTTTGTCCTCTGCAAGTAATCCACAGTGTGCCCCACTTAGGAGCTGTTTGCCCTCAGTGAAGGGAGGAGGGATGGTGGTGCTGCCACGGAGAGACCTGCTCTGGCAGTGCACCTTTCAAGGTGCTGAGAAGGACAAGGCAGGCTGAGCTGGCGTGGACTTTCCCCTCTGCCAGTGTGGACGAGGAGAAGGAGCATGTGAGGAGGAAATACAGTTGTTGCAGAGCGCTTCTGCCCTTAGCGCAGCAGGAGCACGTGAGGGAAGGACTGACACAGAAAGGGAGATCCAGGAAGAGAGTACAAGAGAGACTCGGGGGAGACAGAAGAAAGCTACAAGTGAAGGACAAGAAACCTTCTATGTGTGCAAAATGCTGTTTAGCTAGGGTAAGAGCAAATATATGAAAAATAGGAGATTGTATCTCTGCTAACATTCCTCCAGAAAGCGCTGCTTTTCATTCCTGAAGTATTATGTGTGTCTTTCTGCCTCACTCTTCTGGGCTTTTTGGCATCCTCTGACCACAAGCTGAGGAGAACATTGTCCTTAGCATCTGTCTGTCAAAGTCTGTCTGTTCTCCATGTTGTACATGAAATAATTATTTCCATAGTTGCTTAAGGCAAGCTTCTGAGGAATATGATGAGAGGCACAATAGTTTCTGTAGCTGACCTTGCATGGGGGGTTACAAGCTCTTTGGGGCAGGGACTGTGCCCTGGAAACTGTGGTTATGCTACACATTGCCTTTGGAAGCTTAGTGGTTTCTGCTTCCACTCCTCCTTTATTGCTGCTTACCTGCCCCTCCCCCTCTGCTGCAGTCTTTCCCAGTTATCCGTGGTGTTGTCTTGTAAATTGAATTGCTGAAGGGTCAAGCAATCTAGGTTAAAAACATGTGGAAAAGGAGAGAGGGAAGGAGAAACAGCTGCTTCCTCTGTGCAAAAGTCCCCTATCAGCCCTATGCTGCCTCTCCCCTGCATCCTACTTTGAGATCACTCACCCTAGCAAATGGGAATTAAACCAGCTGAAGTCCTCTAGCTGTGTCCTAACTTCTGGTGCTGCCTTAGTATTTCTACTGAAACTACACTTCTAGCTTTCTAGAGCATTAGTTTACTCTGAAGAATATCAGGTAGCTAGATGCTGTCTTTAGAGAAAGGTCTAATTGTCTGATTGCAATACAACCCCTATTTTTCTATTTTTTGAGAGAAACCCCAGCATCAGGGCTTCAGAGCTTTTATTCCTGCAGCAGAGACAGAACTGAAAGATTGCATCTAGAAAATGGTACTGGCTATAATGGAGCAATTTCTCAGGCATGACAACAGGTATGACCTTTACAGCTGATGACCTCCACGCCATCTTCAGTGGAGAGGCCACTGAGGAGCACAAGCAATACTAATCTTGCTGTGGAGGGAACACACTGCAGCATTGCTCTCTACTACATACAGTGCATAAAGTTCCAGCAGCTATTAGTTTTTCTGCCTTGCTTGCATAAATACCAAAGTTTTTTTGGAGGGAGAAAATGTATGCTGGTGTTCTCTGACAAGTATGACATGAGGATAAGAATTTATAGGTTTCCTTTGGAGGTACATATATTGTTCTTGGTATATAAATACAATCTAGCAAAATGGCTTAATGCAGCAGCCTTTAGAAATGTTCTGTACTTTTAACTATGTTGCTTCTCCATCTGGACATTGGACTTTCATATAGAAACCATGAAGAATAGTGATATGATGCAATGGAGAGGAGAGAATTTCTTTGCTTTTGCCAACGTAAACATATCTGAATTGTGGTTTCTTCACAGCAATGAAGTGTTGTCAAAATTAAAATCTAATTAAATGCTTTTGTCTTCTTTCTATTGACTTCTATTCTTGTCTCTAATGTAGGCATTTTCTCTTTTTTTCCTTGTGGGGAAACAAGTGCTTCTAACACTTGGTCTGTTTGATATGTTATAAAAAGGGGACTGTTAAGTATCTCGGTTCAAAATCTATGGTGCTAGTTGTATTTGAGTAGGGATGGGGGGAGCATTCTTTGTATGGGGAGATAGTCAAGTATGTTTGGGGTTAGTAGTACTAGAGATAAGGATTCCGGAGGCAGCTTCAAATCTTCGAGGCACTGTTGTGTCTGCTGTTGCGTATGCAGTTAGCACCTACATGTTGTTTAGCTCCTTACTTCAAAGATGACAAATCTGTCGGTTTATAATGACAACTGCTGAACTCTTAGATGGCAAATAGCCTGGAAAAGGGATTATTAGAAGCTAAGATTCATAAATATCCCAGAACTGTGTTTTAGTAGAATATTTTTGTCTGAAATATTTTGGATGCTTGTGGTCACCAGTATGATAGGACTATAGTGCTCTCTTGTAGCACGAGCTACGTGTGTCTGTGTGTACATATATATATCTAAAGAAGAAAGAAAATTGAACTCTTTACTATATTAGTACTGTGTATCTCTACAAACACTGTGCTACTGCTGCTGAGTTGTAAGTGAAACCAGAATCATGAGAAGATTTATTCGTTTGGAATATTTATTTTTTTCAGTAGAAATAACCCTGACCATCAGGGTTCTGAAAGATACTGCAGCTACTCTTTGGCCTTGTAGGCACGCAAGTCTGAAAGAGCAGCTGACCTTGGGCCTCATCCAACTTGGTTCACAAAGATCACTGAAGAGTCTCTAAGGCTGGAGACAAGTAGCGAGCAGTTTTATCTAAATTTGAGAGATCAAAGGGATTGGGAATAGAAAGTTTCTCCCTATTCCTGGATGGAGATAAACAAGAAGTGCAAGGAGTTAGTCTGTTTTGTAACATTTAACTCGGCTGTAACTTTGCTACTGTTTTTCTAATTTGGCTCCAATTACATATAGTTACACTCTTGAGCTAATGTGTAACTTTGTAACTCCTTAAAGCGCTAATGTTGCAGAAGCTTAAATTCCTAAGATTAAGTTTAGGCACATTTCTTTACCTCTTCAGTATGTGTTTGTGTGTAGCTCCAGCCATTTCCTTTGTGGGACTAAGTCCATGTGAAGGGTCCTCCTCTCCTCCAGTGCATATTGTCATGAGAGCTTGAATACATCTCTTCTGCAGAAGAAACTACAGGGTCTTTAATGGAAAGTAATACAGAGGTTAAAATAAATGCTCTTAATATCTTCAGTGAGCCAAAAATAGCTTGTGTATGTTTCTCTTGTGATAACTTCGGGAAGTGGAGTGATTCCTTCTTCCTCCCTCTCTTTATTTTTGGTGAATACTGTACTTTAATGCTGAAATTTTCTTGCCATGAAGATCAGGCAGCATGTAATAGCCTTCTGAATTTTTCTGGATCCTGACTTAACAGGACCAGAAGTAAAAAGAAATTGCATTCCTCAGCTCATTTTACTGCTTCCTGTAAAAACTGTCAGCAAGGCGCTTGATGGTGAGGGTGGCTAACCACTGAAAGTGGTTGTCAAGAGACATCATGGAGTCTCTGTCCTTTTGTAAGGTCTGAAAACTGGACTGGACAAGGCCCAAGTAATTTGCTTTAAGCCAGGTTAGCCCTGCTCTGAACTAAATGAGATACAGTGGTTCCTGCCAGCTGATGGTACATGACATTTTTGCATTACTGGATAAGCATGGCTGCTTTTGTCTATCCTCAGAATGTCTGGGAATAAAATTGGTCTTAAAACATCCAAAAATTGGGCTTGAAGTCTGAATAAATACTTTAAAAAATTTATAGTGTGTGGGGAAGTGACTTTGCCCAAAATCTCATAGCAGCAGGTCAGTACCAGGGAGATGACCATAAATCTCCTAACTGGCCAAAACATGTTGCCTTTGAACAGAAAACTGTCTCCTTTACCTTCTCAGCTACTTTCATATCGCTCACTAATGGAGGAACCTTCTGAATGAGAGTTTTCTTTTTCATTTTTGCTTTCTGTCATATTCATGGGTGTGTGTGTTTTCGTCCTAAAGAACTGTTTGTTGCATTGACTTTTTCAGGAAATAGCAAGATCAGATCTGGAAAAGAATTTTGTAAAGTAGAGAAGAGCTGCAAAGGAAATTTTTAGAAAGTGAGGTTATTCCCAGTTTGCAGTGTAACAATCGCTCTCTTCTCTTGGGGGGGGGGGGGGGAAGCAAAGGATGCTGTACACTAAATTCAACTCTGAATTTCTGTGTTTACAAAAATAAAAATCACTTGAAAACTTCTTAATCTGGAAGCTGAGAATGCAGATCAGCATTTTAAAGAGCGCCATGGAAGGAGTTAAGCTGTTTCATCTGTGTTTCAAATCCAAATGCTATGAACAAGGCACCATTCAGATCTTCAGTTATAAGCTATGCTGTGTTTGTTTGAATTCTGCTGAGAGGAGAAAAGGAAAATCATGGCAGATTTAAAAAAAAAAAATCATTCTTGTTTTGGTAGCTTGTTTTTGGAGTGATGAAGCAGGGTTCTCCCTTTTTTTGTCTAGTGCTTATGCAGGTCATCTGCTAATTATTAGCAGCTGTGAAACTATGGAGTTACATAAGCATAACTAAAAGTCAGTGGAGCCTTGCATCATTCAGCAGATCTCTTACCACAGTAAGAGATCAGTTTTGTAACTTGCTTAACATGGGTATCTCAATATTTTGAAGGACATCAGCAGGCATGGAAAGTGGGGAAATCCTTTAAGTCCTAGAAATTGGATAGGACAGTGTTCCTTTATTGTCACCACAACCTGTTGCTCAATTATACATGTGCATTGCTGCTCTGTGAAGAGAGCTGTGTGTCAGAGTAATGCCCTCTAACAGCTGAGCCTGCCAGCTACATAAAGCTGAATTGTCTGGGCAGCTTTGCTTGAAAGATAGGTGTGGGTGCTATGCCTGGCTGCAGTGGAAGCAAGACAAGTGTGAGTGCTTGTGAATATATCCCAAATCTGCTATGCTCAAGTCATATGGCTGAACACAACAAACTGTCTTAAATGGCAGAAAAGATATCTTTATAGTGTAATGTGTAGAGCTGAGAACTTGGGATTTCTTGGCAAGGGAGGTATCTGCAGCACACATGAGAGCACATGGCACAGACGGCCCAAGGCTGGCAGGTTCAGATTGCCCCCAGTTTTATAACACTGGCTCACCCTATGATTTAGTTAGTGGCATGACTTTATTCCAATTCAACCTTGAGGGTATATAAAACTTCATCTACTGTAGTTCTGAGTATTAAATCATAGACTGTGTAATGAGTTCTGTGAACCATACTGTTGGGTTGGTGTTTTTTGTCTTGTTTTCTCTTTTTTCCAGTTTAAAGATCTCTATGGGCAAGAGAGACTGTGAAAGCATGATTGCAGTGATAGTAAATATGCAAAATACAATCCTTACAATACTTGTACTTGAGAATTAAGAAGGTAAAATGAGTCCTATCAGACACAGCATCTCTACAGACTAGGCTGTGTACCTGGTGGCTCAGAGCTATGCACTGACCCCTTTTTCAAGAAGTGTTTGCCTGAAGTTCAATTTTTCTTCCCAACTCTTTCTACTCCCTCTTTAGAGCAGTGGTGTGAGCATTTTAGCATAAGAGCTGCTGCCCTAGATCAGTGGTGTCTCTGCTGCTTCTGCAGCAGAAGCAGCAGATGGTGCCTCATTAGCGCTTCTCATCAGCAGGCTCTGAAAATAGTGGGACCTTATAGCTGCCCTTAAATTACCCTAGTCCCTGAAGAAAGATGTAGGTGCTTGGAGGCAACTTCCAAGCTCCAGCTGCTGAGGTAGCACTTCAGACCTGAAGAGTGTCATGAATCAAGAACCTTTCTTTTATGAGTAACCTAAACAGGATGGTAACTGGGTTTATGACTATCACCAGGTAGGGCAGTTTTTAATGGAAAAACAAGGATAATGAAAAACACTTGGTGGGGGAGGCTGAATTACTTACTCTTCTCCTCACCTGAGGAAATATTCCTCAGCTAGCAGTTCAAGAATACTACTTTGACATTCTTCTGGATCAGTTTTTATTGTGGTTTGGCAAATAGACATCATCAGCCATGCACTACCGATATCTGTAGTCCTCTCTTTGATTTACCCTAGCTCTTCAGTCCCCCCACAGCCATCGCACTGGTCACTGCTCTCGTCATGTCCTGATTTACCTAATGCCTATTGGTCCACTTTGCCTAATATATTTCCAAAAGGGTTTGGTTTGTTTTTTTCTGGTGTGGAAATGCAAAATAGAGAATTCTCATGCTTATTTTCATTGTGGAAGGTGGTTTTTTTTGTTGTTTTATTTTTTAAGAAGCATTAAATGTAAACCATAAAGGGTGCTGCATGTTACATATGTTTTAAGTAAACAAACCACATGCTTATCCACACAGATACTTATGCAAACTCACTCACTTGGTCAGATGCTGCTTCTTATTTTTTGTATGGTTATACATCTTGCCTTTGATTTTTAAGACCTCTGACATAGGGTATGCTTTTCACCAAGGCCCAGTAGAATATATTTGCTGTTTCAGTGGGAAGAAATGGAAAAAATCAAATGATGGCACTATGGTGGTAGGGAAGATAGGCAAGTATTACAACCTTAGTTTTACAGAGACTGTTTTTCATCTGAGGCCACACAGACAACATCTACCAGTATATTATTGTTTGTGTCTACCTGTTGGCTCTTCAAAGGACTGCAGACCAATGCTACTTTCAAACAGAGAAAGACAGTCTTTAAACATCCAGCTTTTCCAATCAATAGTTCTAGGGGCATTTTGAAACCTGAAACTCTTAAATGTCAGTAGACAGCCCCAAAACTGTTTCAATGCTACACCACATTGAATTATTAGGAAATATTGTCCCTTGGACCTTTCTACTGTATTTTTTTCAAGTACAGGTTCTGCACTTGATCTGAATAGAGGGCTTAGGTAGGGTCAGAAGACTTTTTTTCAGTGCACAACTTACTTTAAACAAATTGATCTGACTAGTATCCCTTGACTGTAAATGAACAACTCATGTTCTCATCTTGGTTAGATTTCATTTCAAACAAAATGGTGTTTTTCAAAGTGAAGTATCTTACTCAAAGGAGTTGCTGCATACTTACACTTGTGCCCTTAAGCAGAACCAAGGTAATATTTGTTTCCTCACGTATTGATTCTCATCCTCTTAGGAGCTCTCTGCAGCATCAGTCACTCCAAGTTTCATTATACTTTTTTTTCTTTTTTGCATTTGTGCATCCTTAAATTGTGCATGTTGGCTGGAGTGAAGGAGGGCAAATTAATTTGAGCTGCTATAGGAAACTAGAAATTATCTTGAGATGACTGGACAAGTTCCATTCTTACATGCCAGATGTTTAGCAGAACATCCCTGATAATGCAAGTGAATTGCAGGGTGAAACCCAGTTGGATGTCATCATAGGCAGTACTTAAGTGAGGACACTGAGACATTTTGTGCTTCCAAGAGAAAGAACTGTCATCACTGTTTTCTGGTTTGTTACTTTAAAAATTCCTCAAGAAAGTTTCCTTTTGGGAGGAATAATGGAGCTTATAGTTGTTTACAGTAGGAGCAGTATATGACTGGTATTTTTTGCTTAGACTGAAAGCTTTTGTTCTTCTCACAAATACGTTTCTTCACCATCCACTCACTAATCAGTGAGACTGATGAGGCATTAAAGAAACCATGGTGACGATACCAGATGGTACATAATACCACAGCATTTACAGCTTCCAAGGCCTTTGCTCCAGGCCATCCTTTGAGGGGTATGAAGAGAAGCAAATGAGAATACAGTGGAAAAATCCTGCAAAAAGGAAAAGCTTAAAATCAAATAATTTTTTTAAGAAAGCGCAATTTTGACCTTCTTCCTTCTATATAGTGATAAGGAAGTGCCCATCGCTATTTCTTAGCAAGGCAAGACAGACAGGTACACAATCGTTCTGGCCTAGCAAAAGGCCTGGTAAGTGTAGCTATGGGTGCAGTCCTGCCTGTGATGCAAGGTTACTGTTGGGGGATCAGTGCTGAGAAGAGGCAAGTGGAGCAGGATTGCTCCAGGCAAAGTCAGGACAGTTTTGCAAGGACTTCCTCTAGGCTCTGTTAGGCTCCAGAGGGGCTCCCTCTGTTCTCTGGTGGACACTACTGGTTGTTTCTGGAAGGCACCATCATGAAGGTAGGATCACTCTTCCATTTTAAAGCTCCAATGACCTTAATATTTTTATTCTAAAGTTTTGGAGGGTTGCTCTGAAGTAACTGTATTGGACAGGAAAAAACCCCAGAGTATCTGCAAGCATGTTTGATGCAATAATCCTCCATTCTGTCCAGGGAAGTTGTCACAACCTGCGGTCTCACTTCTCTTTCTTTAACTCTGGCACATTCAAGTCCCAGTTTCTTCATTTCTTAACAGAGCATATGACTCCTCTTACTACTGTCATTTTCTGTAACCTGCAGTGGCATGGTATCTTAGAGCCTGTCACTAAAGAATCTTGTCTGGTATGTGGACAAGTATAAAATAAGGACATTTTGAAATAGTTCTTAAGTATATAATAACAGACCTAGCTTCATGGACAACCAAAGATCTTCAAAACTTGAATTCCCAGGAGCAACACAAGGTGCTGGCTTTGGCATTAGAAGGTGAGAACAGTCTGTGTACCGCTTAGCAGCAAAAAAGCCCAAAGTTAAGTATGTCACAAAGTTTACTTAAATCCAAACTATTGCCATCATGAAACCTCAAGTAGATACAGCCAGCCTGTATCACAGCTGGTGTAGCTGAGCCCCCACTGGCAGTGTGTAGTGACAGGGAAGCGGGTGAAGAAACACCTTTAGACTCCTGCAGTGTGTGGGAATGCTTCAAGGCATTGCCAGTGAGAGCTGGGGAGCCCTGGCTCAGAGCTCATCCTCCATGAGGAGCCGTGCTGGGATGTACTGGCTCTGCTGGGGTGTGTCCCACAGACCAGCCTGAAGTGTTGGGCTCTACCAAAACATCTGACTGATCTTGTCTTCCCCAAGGGGCTCATGCTGTGGTCCTTCCTTTACTCAGGGGCAGCTGTAATTTCTCAGGCCAAGCAGGAGGGTTTTAGGTGATCCCTGCAGCTTTCCTCTGCATTATTTTCTTAGGTCACTGCCATGGCATAGCCTCGCAGGGGAGCTAGCCAGCTTTGCTGAGTAGTATAGAAGTTGAACTGTGAGTTATTTCTACTCTGTTAGCAGCAACTTTTCAGACGGCCAGATTTCAAACTACACTGAGTGAGGGTTTTCTGTTGTGCACAGGTAATACGCTAAACTATAAGCTATATACTTAGTAGAGAACAGAATAATTAAATTTATAGCTAAGTATTTGGTCTTTTGCTTTTGGGAGAGGGAATAAGAAACACAGCATGGGATACAGACAGGTGATCACAAGTTCAGTTGTATTTTTGCATGTAACTTCCAATTTTGCAGAGGGACCTTGACTGACTAGACAGATGGGCAGAGTCCAATGGGATGGCATTTAACAAGTCCAAGTGCCGGGTGCTGCACTTTGGCCATGGCAACCCCATGCAGAGCTACAGGCTGGGGTCAGAGTGGCTGGAGAGCTGCCAAACAGAGAGGGACCTGGGGGTACTGATTGACAGCCACCTAAACATGAGCCAGCAGTGTGCCCAGGTGGCCAAGAGGGCCAATGGCATCCTGGCCTGCATTAAGAATAGTGTGGCCAGCAGGAGCAGGGAGGTCATTGTGCCCCTGTACTCTGCATTGGTTAGGCCACACCTTGAGTCCTGTGTCCAGTTCTGGGCCCCTCAGTTTAAGAAGGACATCGAGACACTTGAAGGTGTCCAGAGAAGGGCAACAAGGCTGGGGAGAGGCCTTGAGCACAAGCCCTATGAGGAGAGGCTGAGGGAGCTGGGATTGTTTAGCCTGGAGAAGAGGAGGCTCAGGGGGGACCTCATTGCCCTCTACAACTCCCTGAAAGGTGGTTGTAGCCAGGAAGGGGTTGGTCTCTTCTCCCAGGCAACCAGCACCAGAACAAGGGGACACAGTCTCAAGCTGCGCCAGGGGAGGTTTAGACTCAAAGTGAGGAAAAAGTTCTTCACCGAGCGAGTCATTCGTCATTGGAATGGGCTGCCCAGGGAGGTGGTGGAGTCACCGTCCCTGGAGGTGTTTAAAAGGAGATTGGACGTGGCACTTGGTGCCATGGTCTAGTCATGTGGTCTGTGGAGACAGGTTGGATTCGATGATCCTTGCGGTCTCTTCCAACCTTAGTTATACCGTGATACTGTAAGGAGGGAGACCTGGTACAAAGCTGTTTTGAGCCAGGGTGTCACACTACTGCCTCCACCCTCAGTCTCATCCTGCAGATTTGGAGACTTAACCTCATTGCTGGTTCCCTAGCATATTATGGGAATTTGCATAGCTAAGGCATCAGAAGCCAAATTCTTTTTATTTGCCTACCTGTTGGAACAACAGGATGTCCCCATATCTTTTTGAGGTAGAGGTGCTGCTTTATGTCCTGTCAGTAGAGTCTTCTGATAACTGACTTGGTTTCAGCAGTTGATGAAATGGGTTTTGATGATTGGCAATATAGAGCATCAACAATTTATCTCTAAACCAGGCATATAAGTTATGGCTATACTTTGGTTTCTGTCAGGTGTAGCATAGTCTAAGTGCAGTGAGTCAGTAATCCCAGGTCTACAGGACAGAAGTTGTTCCTGTTCAAAATGGCATTGAAAGATTTACACACTGAAAGTCAGCACAAAATAGTCAGATTGTGAACAGGGATTGAAACTGTTCCTGGTGGCTAATGAATGATCCTTTCATACCTGGGCTAATGCTGGGAAGTCCTGCTTGGGTGTGTTCCCTTATGTGCAAGCGAGATGTACAGAACTGAGGTTTTTCATTAAGGAAACAATGATCTTTAGTCTCCAAGGCTGTTACCTGGATGCTTTTCACAGACTCTGAAATTGCTTGTTAGTTTTTAACTACTGCTTTCCTACTTCATACTAATAAACTCTCCTAATTCATGGTAATTGCACAGATAGTTAAATGAGAATGTGACATGCAGTGGATATATGTATACCAAGACTCCATTTGTCCTGTTAATTCTTGGGAGAATCTTGTTTTCAATAAATGTGAATGAAAGAAAAACACATAATCTTATCTTAAACATGATCTCATTTTACTCAGCTGTGGTTCAAATCAGTATGGGATTGCTGGCAATTGTACCTAAGCAAGGAAAAAAAGACCTCATCCTTTATAAAGCTTCTGGTTTATAATTGTTCAGTAAGTATGCACAGCCTCTGATCTGTGTCTATATTTGGTATCCTGATAAGGAATATATATCACCCCTGGGAAGAATTCAAGAAATGGGCTAAAGTTCTCACTGATTGGGATAGAATACCCATGCTATAAAATGGTGCACAACTCTTTTTGTCTCCAGTGAAATCATGCCAATACATCACAGAATGTCAGGGGCTGGAAGGGACTTGGAGAGATCATCTAGTCCAACCCCCCTGCCAAAGCAGGATCACCTATACCAGGTTACACAGGAACTCAACCAGGCAGCATATAAAAACTCAAATTGTTCATATCTGAAATTTTTAGACTCATGCTGATAGCTAAAGAAATTGCTCAATAATAAATATCTTTTAATATTGCCATGATAGCAATGCCCATATATTGAAGAAGGTACTTGGGGACTCTGCATGCCATTGGGAAAGTATGACCAATGCTGCTCCAGAAAAACAGCTAGACAGCTTTTACTGGGCTAAAAGTGTTGAGATTACACTTTGAAAAGATAACATACATCAATGGACCTGTTGAGTCATCCCATAATCTTACTATAGGAGAAAAAAAAAAGCTGCAGAGAAATTGTTTTATGTGAAGTATTGTAAGCAGCATTCAGCACTGTTCCTTTTAATACAACTTCTTTTTTTAGTACCTGAGAATATATTAAGGTTGTTAGAAATATCTCTAACTATATGAAGAGACTTCCACAAAGAGAAGAGTTCTCCATTTAGAAAATATCTTGCAACATATGTCAGAATACATGGGCAGCACAGAACTACTTCTTCAGGAGTCTGTTATGTCTGTATTATTGGAGCAGGGAAGACAAGTAACTTTCTGAGAGCAAGGTTTGTTAGTTCAGCAGTTTTCACTCAAGAAACAGAAGGTTTTTCTAGGTGTATTTTTTCTTAATAGTGGCTTCTTTTTGACATGGCTGTCCTCCAAAAGAGGGTAACCTGTGGCTAAACCCAAGGGTGCTATCTGAAAATGCTATGTAAAGGGTTTTGTCCCAGAGTGTGGTTTTGGTTGAGCTTTTCTTTTCCTTATTTTAGACAGGGCTGGAGCAATGTGGAAACTCTTTGTCTTGCCACACACATGACTACCAAGGGGGAATCTGCCAGAAAATTTTTGACCATCAGATTTTGTTCATGGCCTGGATGAGAACAAGATAGGTTCTCTGCTTTGTCTACTATTCTCCCACCCCCAAAGAGTGTGTTCATATCTCATCCTTCTGACTGAATGTAGTGGGTGACATGAAATACTTGCATCTCTCTACAAAGTCACACAAATGTCACCAGGATACCTAGCTCTACATCACACATGCTCTAATTCACCCCAAACACCCACTGTTTACTAATCTTCAGCCCCCGTCTGTGCCGATAATGAGCAAGAGGAAATGGAAACAGCAGGGATTATATGCTACTGAGAAGTCCCAGTTTCCATGCCTGGTTGTAATTCTTTCAACAAACTCTTGCCAACTGTGCTTCTGCTTTGAAGTTTGAACACCTCTGTATTAATTGCTTGGCTCTGGTGATTTGGCAAAAAGATTTGGGTGGGGGCTTTTTTGTAGTTGTGTATTAGCAGCTCCACATGATGGCTTACTTTTACACTCACATGTGTTGTACCTGCTCAAGGTCAGTAGTACAGATTGTTTTGCTCAATCACTGAGATGTTAATTGCTCATATTTGCTGGTGACAGGTACCAGATAGAAACCAGGCTCCACCATATCCACTATTCTTAGTATTTGTGAAAGGGGTGAGTTTCCTGATAATGAATAAATAGGGCCCATTTTTATGAGGTAAATCACATGTGGGTTTTGAATGCTGGGATTCTATGTTTTCCTTTACCCTGGATCACCATGTCCAGGATACTCAAATCCATGGATGTAAGGTAGTATGTTTCTAATCTGAACCAAAAGCTTCAGAGATCATGCTTGCCTCTTTATCCTCATAGCATAAGACAGCAAATTATTTGTGTAAATATGTTAACAGATACATCTGTAAAGCTCCCTGTGTATCTATCAGGTCACTATGCAACTTGTTATTGCTGCTAGGGTGGTCCTTTATCTGTAAATCTGATGCTGTTTGATTTTGTGGCAAGTGAGGGGAAGTCAGTTTACTGTCTTATAAACACCTCGTGCCATCTGCAAGGTTGCAAGCACATGTCTCCATTAGGTATCCAGGTGTACATAGGGAAGAGCTTCAGGTATGTCTTTCAGAAGATGAAGACATGATTTTTGTTTTATGTCTATACAAAGTGAGATACAGCATTAGTTACCAGCAGTTGGCTTATCGCATAAGATTACTGCCGAAAATCCTGTTGAGGCTTCAGTCCTCTGAAAGGTGCTACTCAACAGATTCCTCATCTGTGACAAGAACAGAGAAATAAGTGATATGTTTGCAGAGGACAGAATTTATTAGGCTTCAGAGGTTTCTCTTCATATCCTAATGGTCTGTAGTCAGAGTTGACAGATCCTCTGTGTCGGCTCAGCAAACTCTGCTGTGTAAGAGCTCTGTGAACAGGGCAAGTCCCTGACAGTGTCACGCAGCTGCCTTTGCTATCCCTGTAGTGCCTTCTCCGTGGCCTTGCTGGAGGGCGTGCCAAGGTGCTGCTGCTGCACTCTGAACTTGGCTGAAGCAGCACCCTGGGAGGCCATTTTCCTTGGGCATAGCTTAAAAGGGGTTGGGAGACTGCTGCAAGTTACCTGCTGGGTGAACAAATTCCTCCCATCTTGAACAACACCACGTATTGGGGGGGGGGTAAAAAAGTACATTTGACCCACCGGTGACTCCAAGCACAACTCTGGCACGGTCCAGTGTGTGTGGCTCAATCCTCACATAGCGGTTGACACATTAAAAGTGACTTTGTAAACATAGCCCCTTCTTGAAATGGAGAGAAATAACCCATCTCTTGTGAGGGATTCGGGCTGTCTGAAAGCCCCTGGGTGAGCAGCTGGGGGGAAGGACAAAGAGGCAGTGTGCTGAGAGCAAACATGGCCACTTCCTGAACTCTTCAACTTCCCCTCAGTGCCTCTGAAGCTTGGGGTCCAGCGTATCGTGTCTCTGCACGCTTACTGTGGGGAAAATGCTTAAGCTGCATGCTTCTCACAGTGCTCTCAAGTGTCTTCCAGTGTAAATAATACCTTGGCCATTTGGCCCACAACTTTAAATGGAGGCAGAGCAGGTGCATCTGCGGACATGTGTTTGGACATGCACTCTTGCTATAACCACAGGAGACGTGTTCACCCAAAAGCCTGGTGCAACAGCATCCATTTTGTGGGTTAGTCTCTTTTTCAGTCGTGCATATCTTTTCTTTTCTTTGTATCTTTATGCATAAAATACTTCTGCCTCTTACTGGATGGGTGTGATTTGTTCAACACTTATCTGCTGCTCTCTGAAATCGTGCTGTTTGTCACTGCCTCTTTGCCAGATGCCACTACTCCTGCATCTCTGCAGGCAGGAGTGATCCTTGAAACCATTGCCACTCATTTTCTATCAGGATCAGTCAGATTACTTTAACCCACCAATAAAAATTGTTTGAGCTATTTTTGCTCGTTTGATAGTAGCTAACCAGCAAGCACTGGTAGGAAGCCCTGAGGCAGCAGATGGGGAGGTAAACCCTGGTTTGTGGTCACAATGAGGCTGCTCACAACAGTGATGTCTTCATCTGACACAGTTCAATTTAAAAGATGACATATTTTAGTGCAAACCTCATAATTTCCATAAACATTACATAGAATGCATCAGCCAATGGGCAAAGAAGAAGCTCCCATTAAGAGGCCCAGAGCAAATCACTATAAGCCATGGTTTTGTGTTACAGCCTGGGCAGCAGCAGAGCCAGTCTCATAGTAGCAGTTTTCTGCTGCTGCTAAGTGTGAGACAAAAGAGAAAAGGAAACACACAACAAGCTACTCACCTTTTGAACTCTAGATAGGTTCCTCAATGCAGTCCACGATTTGGGCTATGGAACCACTGCCAAAGCACCTGAGACAGCCGTGCAGCATGGTGTGAGAAATGAATGTCAGTGGGAGGACAGCATTATGCAAGTGTTGCTTCTGGGAGCTTTGCAGCCCAAGTGCATAGCTTCACTGTCTGCCTGTTCACTTTCTTCCTCCATTCAGGTTCTTCACACCCATACTTAGGTGCAGCCAAATGCAATCTGTTCCTAGCACAGATGTTTGTGATCAGTCCCTAAGGGCTGTGTAATCAACCTGCCTTTGCTCAGTCCTTCCCAGACTCATCAGTGCCTCAAGCATTGGCTATTATTTCAGCCTTCTTTACACAAAGGGTTATTTAATTGATCTCTGTCCTCTCCCTTAGCCTAACTGAAGAGTGTGTAACATATTCCACGAGGAGCTTCTTCCAGCAAAGCAGTATCTCCTTGCTGACCTTGGTAAGACCATTCTGCCTCTTCTCTGAAATGGTAGTCTTCAAACTTTGTTTTCAAGCTGTGTCAGCATTTCTGGTGTTGGTGCAACCTGGGATTAGATTGCTTTTTAGAATTCATGTCTTTAAATAAAAAAATCTGCCAAAGCACCATATATTAATTAGTCCTCTTCTAATCCTGGTCCTTACTGTCGCTCCTTTTCTGATGTGTTCAGGTGGTTTATCTCATCACTACATGACATAATATGAATGCATGCTGCTACAACTGAGAAGAGAAGCTCTACTTTTCTGAAGTCATAAACTGCTTTTCATAGGACACATACTCCTGTGAGAGCTATTTGCCATGTTCAGATGAAAAATATTTATGAGAACTGCTGATAAGTGCATCTATTTAAAAATGCATCAGTTTGTTGCCATTCTGAAAGAGTTCAAGGATATTTATCACATTTATTTCCCATGCCTGCAGCATAATGACATTCTTTACTATTGCACTTGTTTCCTCTTTAGAAGAAGAGGCGGGGCTCTGAGCATACTGTAACAGAATCACATTCAGTGTTTGGTGTTAATACAAAGAAGTAGTACACAAAGGTTCATTGAATCTTGGAGTGACTCAGAAAGAATAGAGGAGGGCTCCTTGTCTATGCAGAAATGTCACTGATTCAACATGAGAGCAGAAAGGTCTTAAACATGCTATGAAGGAACGTTAGTTTCTTCATCTGGCTTTTAAAAGTAAGCGAAGCGAGTCGAGCAAGGTGCGGTGAGGAAGCGTGGTGTCACATGCCAGTCTACAGGAAGTGAGATTGAAGCTGCTGGGGAAGTTCAGACCCTGGTGACCTCCAACGGATTCAAATAGCACAGGTTAGCTCTCTAAAAATGTCCCTTTGGCCAGCCTAATGGGGTTTTGCATACTTATTTTCACAGATTTTTTGGTGAGGGTGGATAAGTAGTGGTCCATAGGGTGCTTGTGTTAGCAGGTAGTGAGTGATGTGGTCTTTCAGAGCAGGAATGTACAGAGCAGAAGCAGGAAGCTCATCTCTAAGTTAGCTTGACTTATGAGAAGCCTCGAGTCTGCCTTGCTGTACCACAGGACATGGGTCACATTAGAAGTGTGAATGAAGTCTTCTCTGCCTTATTAAGACCTTCTTATAATGAGCAAAAGTGCTGGATTTTTAATAGATGTGTTCACTGTTAATAAATACCAGAAAGTGCTTTTCCAGGCACAGGCTAAAGCTATTGACTACAATGAGAACTTCACTTTGTTTATTTTGGCTGTACTGAGTATATAGCAGTTCTGTTTGATTTTTATTGGTGTAGTATCCTGTTAAGATTTTCTCTCTTTCCTGGTGATTTCTGCTGAGGAATTCCATCCCAGCTTTTCTGTGCTGGAGGGTTTTGGCTTGAGAACACACTGTATAGGAATGAAACAACTCCAGTTTGGTGCTAGAGAACTTGGGACCTCTCAGGGCGAGGCTGTTTAATGTATGTTTTTGTATTCCTGCACAAAAATGCATTCATTACTTGTAATTACTAGGCAATTGTGGTTAACTGAACATTTTTGAATGCTAAGTTGGAGTGAAAGTTGCAAAGAAAGGGAACTTCTGGATGATAAAATGCAGAATATAGTAGCAGTGCTACACCAAATCTGAAGTAAACCCAAATGGCAGCACATGAGGGGCACACGTGGTACTGCAGGAGCATGGGGGGCAGCGGAGGTGGTGGCTGCACAGGATGCTCAGGTCATGGTGTCTGTGGGCAAAGACACTTGTTCAATGGAAACTCCCTCACTCACTAGGCGAGGTCATGGCTTGTGAGACAAAGGGGCTTGGACAGTGGTAGTGATTAAGCATGAAATGCAGCTGTTGGGAATGACAGATGCCATACCAAGGGCATGCCAGACATTAAAAGCAGATATTTGAGTGCCAGGCAAACATCTTTAAAATGTCCAAACTTCACTATTATTTTTTGAGATATTTCCCTGATCCTGTGGAAAAACGGACCAAGCTGCAGTGCTCTTCTACCCTCCTCATACTCTCTGGTGCATTCATCCTGATCTTAGCACAAAAACATCTACATAAAATGAGGAAGGACCTGGCTGCACCAGTGGGGAAGTCCTCACCTCCTCCTGCCTGGGGAGGTGTATGCTGGGTCTGCTTCTGCTGCACGATGCTGAGGGTCTCAGCAATTTGGGAATAGCAGGGCCCTGTTTCTGGGCAGCCTTGCAGAGCTTTCTTTCACATTTTGAGCTGTGGAGTTTTACATGCAAGAAAGCTCTGGCCTTAGCTGGGCTCCTCTGCTTCTGTTAACTTGGCAAGTTTTGCAAAGAGCCAAAGTTATCCCAAATTAGCCTTTCTGCTTCATTAGGGTTTATAGCCTTCAACAGAGCACTGTGAAACTCAACTCTATTTAACTAAGAATGTTATTTAAAAGCAATTTAGTAAAATCCATCTGAAGACATTTTCATTTCAGCCTAATCCGGCTTTGTAGCAGTTCATCTTAAATAGATTATAAATTGTTTTAAGATAGCTATAATGGCTTGCAAATAATATGTTTGAGCCTCCACTTAGTGGTTTGTGCCAGGTTTTTGAAAATTAATTTAAAAATAGACTGATATACTTTTCTAAATAAATAAAACTTAACACTTCTACTCTTGTACCAGGAGTAAGCACAGGCAACCAGGCCTGAAAGAGGAGGGAAAGAGAGGAGAGGGGAAACTTCTGAATGGGCCCATTCCAACAACTTGCACTATGAAAACCAGGGAAAGAAGCATTCTGTCCCTAACAAACTAAGATGAAATCCTGCAAAAAGAGGAAAAAGAATGAAGACTACAGACTAAACAAAAGGAAATAAATATGGATTGGGGTGAGAGAGAAGGAAACAGAAAAAAAAGAAAATAATAAAAAATTTAACCAGATGGGAGCAAATTCTGTGCTCCAAAATAAAACCCAGCCCCTCTTCTTTTACTGAACTTCAGAAGGAAGGGAGACTGTGTATGTGTTAGCACATATTCATAGCATTTATGGAAGAAAATTTCATTTTTCTGTATTATTTAAAAAACAACAACAGCAACAAAACCACATGATGATTTCTTTTGGTTTCTTTTCCTAGGGCAGTATTGCTATAAAAGTTTGTTTGTTTGTTTGCGAGAGCTTCAAGTTTGGATGAAAACAACTTTAAAATAGCCTCAGTTCTGCAAACAAACAGAATAAACCAGTCAGAATGCCACTTAAATCCCTGTCCAGTTTTGCTCCCCAAAAATTACTCTGCTGCATTGTGTCCACTGTGGCACAGGGTTGTCTGGAAAAAAAATAGGAATGAAGGTGTGCAACATCAACTAATGCAAACCTGACCTGCATAGGCCAACTTGAGAGAGTTTATAGCAGGATCCCTTTGTGGGTTTCACAGCTTGGAGTCTCAAGACTGATCTCTAAAAAGACGTAACTCCATAAAATGATGAATGTTTACTATTCTTATATTTAATTTCAAATTGACTGGATTGCTAAGGACATTTTGTTACTTTGATATTAAATACATCAAGTGGACAAGGCTATCTTTTGCTGGGACCTTAATTGCTTCCCCTTCCTTTCCCCTCCCCACCCCTAAATGTAAGTTCTGCAAATCATTTCTGTAATCAGCTGCTAGAAGAATACAGAGATTGAAGGAAGTAGTTTAGCTGATTTGTTTTAGCCTTAGCATGGATTTTTCACTCATTACAAAGCTGGCCAGTAAAACATGGCTCTGTTAAGAGGAGAAATTGTAGCAGTGGGTAATTCCATTCAGTCTTACCTTCACATCCAACCACATATGGATAGGCTTTTCTGCTTTCATTCCCCTATTTATGTTGGCTTTTACTATACTGTGCCATAGTCAGGGGAATTATCTTAAATTTGGTTGAGAACAAATTGGGCTCTTTGGCCTCAGGGACTGATATGGAGAGCACAGTCAGGGTGTTTTCCTGTTCTCATTCCTCTTCAGAGAGAGACAAGCTCCCCTTTGAATGCAGCCAGTTTCTCATGCAGAATTTTTCCTTATGCAAGAAAAAGCATAATAGATATGTATGCAGGCTCTGTGGTCCAAAGCACTTTGGTTTGGCAATTAATAGTTTTGTTTGTTTGTTGTTTTTTTTTTTCCCTCCCCCTTTTTTGCAGGAATGTACAACCTGGGAAATGTTATTGCAATCTAATTAACTTCTGCAAGTGTATTCTGGACTGAACTTGCCAGGCCTCCTTTTCTGCACAAGCATCTCCTGCTGGTGACGAGGTACAGAGCCCTTGGGGTTTGTACTGGGAGGGGGATGGGAATGGGGGAAGAGTCACTGTGTGAGCAGCAACACAGGGGAATATGTCCAGTGCATGTCATCCCTGGCCTGTAACAGCCAGAAAGCAGAGAGCCATCTCATGTCTTGATCTGCAGTGTGACAATATAAGAGTCATTCTTCTCCAGAGCAGGATTAATGACAGTGCCAGTTTACTGACATGCTCTGATGCAGTACATCTTTCATAATGCCAGATTTATGTGCCTTAGGTTACATCAAATTTTCTGCCAAATTCACGAGCTTTTAACATGGGCTATGGGATTCTTTTTTTGCTGCTGGTGGTTTCTTTATTTTATTTTTTTCCCATTCCAGTAGCACAGGGCTAACAGTGGAGAGATTTCAAAGTTTACTAGCAGGTCAGGAGAGTTAAGGCATGATTTGACCAGGCCCTGTGAATTTATAGTTGTCCTGACTTAGAGCAAGTAAGGTTACACTTGGAAACTTCCCAAGGAAGGCTACGATGTTCAGAGTTTGGTGGGAATAAACAGAAATAGAATGAAAAGGTCCACTGAGAGTCTAGAGAATCAGAATGAAAGAAACAACAGCAAGTTTACTTTTGATTATTTTCTTTCATTGCAGCAGAAATCTGTGCAAAAAATATGTGCTGTAGAAAGGCTACAACATGCTGACCTAGAGGGTGCAGTCCAGCAGATCAAATATTACTTCCGATCTCAAATAGACAGTGTTGTAAGCCCTGACTGCAGCTTCTTCGTGATTAGTGGCATGCAGATAGAGAAAATACAAGACTTTTTAAAACTGTCATTTACATTTTATTGCAAATTTGTAAATTACATGCTGTGAAATACTGAGATAAAGACAGTGAATTGTTGCCCTCATCCATTTCAAATATGATATGGGATTATGGAACATCCTAAGAACAACAGTGTTGCCAAGAGAAGCACCAAATACAGCCAGTGAGGAAAGACTGGAGGAAATGTGATTGCTTAGCATAATGAAGAGAAGATCAGAGACATGTAAATTTTTCAAATAGCCATGAAGAGAAAAGGGATAAATTATTCTGCACATCAATTGTAAACAAGGTGAGAAATAGTAAGTGAAATCACAGCAAAGGACGTTTAGATTGGGTACTGGGAAAAGATTCATTATCTGTAAGGCTAACAAAGTGGGTGACTGAGAGGAATTGCAGAATTTGCTTCACCAAAGATTTTTAGAGAGAGAGGAGAGGCAGCAATGATATAATCAACAGTGACTCAGGGAAAAGGTAGATGCCCTTTTCCAGCCCTGCTGTCTGTCATTCGTTTTTTCAGTTTCCTTGCTGGCAGAGAATTTACCTTTTTTGGATATTAATGAAATCTGAACATGGTAATGAGCACTTCCATATGTATGGTACAGTATATCCCATACTCTATTTTTCAGGGAGGGGAACTGACATGCTGTTCCTGAGTTTCCTGAGAAGATTTTGCTTTTCCAGTTTGGCAGTTAAGAGATAAAAGGAGTGCATATACTGTGCACTATGGGGAAAATGTTGAGTAGTTGTTATCAGCTGGCAAGGTAATCACCAGGTCTGCTCCTGGTGTAAGAGGAAGACCTGAAACAGGAGGCTGTGCTGCTTTCTCAGGTGAATAGTTGTGGGAAGACAGAAAAAGGCTCATTTTTATCATGGATCTTAATACTCTGGTACTAATGGCAAACTTACAATTCATGCTGGCTGTGCAAAAGCAGTTTGGTCTGCATTGAACAGCATTTCCTAGTAGGAGATTTTGGTGATCAAGGAGAAGTAGGAGTAGTAGAGATTCTGGAGATCAAGGCTCAGCTGGAGCTGCATTTGGCTGCAGAGCTCAGACTTTCTTCACAAAGCAGCCCTGGTGCTGCCATACCCCTTCTGTGCAGAAGTGGAGCTTTTTTTCTGGCTGGACCAGCACCACCTGTAACCCAGCCCTCTGTGACCAGCTTACTTACAAGGGCATTGGCAGATACAGAAGAAAAAATGACCCTTGCAGCAGCACTTGTTTGAGGGCTGCCAGTCCTCAGGAGTGCAGCTTAAGAGAGAAAGTAGACTTTATGAGGGTAATGTCTTATAACCCAATAAAACCAATGCAAAACTTGCTTTCAGCTCTGGGTTTGATCCAGATACAAGAGCTTCCTGAGGTCAGAAAAAGTTTCCTCTTTATCTAGGAGTTTGTGGCCTCAGATTTGAAGTCGTTCTTAACTCTCCATTTAAATACCAGTTGTGATTCTGAAAGCAGAGATGTAAGGAGTTCATAGATTCATAGAATGGTTTAAGTTGAAAGAGACCTTAAAGATCATTTAGTTCCAACTCCCCTGCCATGGGTTTGTAAATTGCATGCTGCAAAATACTGACATAAAGACAGTGAATTGTCGTCCTTATCCATTTCAAATATGATATGGGACACCTTCCACTAGACAATCTTGCTCAAGGCCTCATCCAACCTGGCCTGGAGCAGCTCCAGGGAGGGAGTATTCACAATCTCCCTGGGAAATCTGCTCCAGTATCTCATCATCCTATCATTACAAGCCCTTGTTAAAAGCCTCTCCTGTAGCCCCCTTCATGTACTGGAAAGCTGCTCTAAGGTCTCCATGGAGCTGCCTTTTGTCTAGGCTGAACAGCCCCAGCTCTTGCAGCCTGCCCCATAAGAGAGGTGCTCCACCCCAGCGTTCTTACTAAACTCTTACCGAACAAGGAAACCACCAGACCTCTTAACTGACTCTGCTGCATTTAAGTCTGCCTACTTCAGGCCTACTTAAAATAAACCAGTTTGGGTTTGCCTGTGCAACCTAGCACACTGTTCAGCCAGTCTGATCTAACTTTAACTAGGGTTTAATGACTGTGACAACACTTACTATAAAGAAGTTAAAGGGTAAATTAGTTGCCACCTTTTAATTCCTACTGTTTCAGGGTACCTACAACTGAGCATTCCAGCCTGTAGTGACCAATGTATTTTCTCCTGAGCTTTTGGTAGATTGGCAATAGTGAAGATAAATTTGAGGAGGCTTATGGAGTAAGAGGACTTGCTGATGAAGTATGCTCTAAAGAGGAAATGCAAGTGTTGAATGATGATATGTGGCTGCTTTTGGGTTTGTGGGTATGTTTCTTCGTGGCAGTGGCATGCCATATGTAGCTTTTTGTGATTATTTTTATGGTTGTTTTTGTGGTGGTTTTGTTTTCTTATTAAGCAGCACCATACTACTTTCTATGCAAAAAGCTGCATTCAGAATACTAGCAGGAGCTCAGTTAGACCTGATGTTTTGCATGAAGCAAATTGCTTCCAAAATCAGCTGCTCCCCATGGAGCAGTCTGTCTCAGATCTGCCAGCTAAAACAGAGATGTGGTGCTTCCAAAAACCTGGCAGAAACCAGGAGGCATGGCTGGCCGCAGAGCAGCTGGCTAGGATACCTTGTTTCTCTTCAAGCAATGGCTTGCAGCTCTCACGGAGCTCAGGCAAGATGTGGATTTGTCCCTCTAGCACATTCACCTGCCTAGTTTGTCCATCAGATCTGACTGAGCAGGGAGATGAGCTATGTAGTCATCTAGATATGGCCTCACATGTGATGTCAAGAGTTTCCTGGCAAACCTGTGTCCTTCAGGGAAGGCACCCACAGGACACATTGCCTTTGACTGCACTTGCATGGAAACACTTGGTCATTGAAGGTCATGGAAGATGGTTGGAGATAGAAACATTTTAAACAAATACAGATAGCTGAATGGAATCTCTTTCTTTTAATTAACAATGATGCAATGACGTGGGCAAACTTACACTTTTAATGGGTATGAAATTGGCTGCCTTCATTAGTAGAAAGTGAGGGATGCTGCAAATTTCCTCAGGGTCCAGCCCAGGCTGCTGCAGAAGGCAGTGCAACTGTGCTGTGTTCCTTCTCAGGAAGGTAACACAGGACGTATCTCCTCTTTGTGTAGAGGAAGATCAGCAAGTTCTTGTGCTAAGCCACAAAAGACTTTGCCCTGCCTATTTTTTTGGCAGAATACATTAATAATCATTCTTTCCAGCTTCTCTTCTTCCCTCACTAGCTAAGTACTTGCCATGTGCAGCTGTAAAAAATTGTTTCCAAAGAGAAATAAACTGGAGCAAAGACGTCTGTAATTGGAGATGTGGAGGAAAGCAGAAGGGCGTTTTCAGTTTGTTGTCCTTGATTGCTTTTGGTTTGATTTCTGCCATGCCTTAAACTAGTCCCCTTTACAGGACTTTGGGCCCCTTTGCTTGTAGACATCTGTATGCCACCCAGTGGCACTGCCCCATGTCCCTCCTGGTACCAGGTGATGATCAAGGCAGTTAGGAGTCAGTTAAGAGAACCCTGTGCTGGGGGCACCATGGCAATTCAGTAGCAAACCTAGGAAGAGATAAGCCTCTACCAAGAGGATTTTTATGCCTAAGGTAGCAATTTTCTGTCTGCATGTCAAACTTAATAATTGCATTTAGTGTTTTTCAGGACTATTGTAGTGAAGAGCTTTTCTAACCATCAGTTTATAAAAACTATACCTCCCACACACACCTCTCTTCCCCCCAAAAATTGAAGGTGAACTCAGTGCAAAATTTAAATTTCAGAAATTAGAATGTTCTAAAATAGTCTTTTAAAAGGTATTCAGAGTACCTAAAGCAAATGTAGCCCCTGCAGAAATTTGCAGTCCTAAGAACAAAATAGTCAAATTTCATTTTTGGTAACTTAAAACTTTCAATTTTCTTTTACTCTTTATTGAAATAGAAATCTCTTCATGTCTCAAATGTTGACAGGACATAACATTTGTTTCCTGTTTCTTTCTCTCTCTCTCTTATTTTAATCCCAGACCCGCATTAGTAAATCTTGTAGAATACCAATATACACAAATTTAGTGCCTCTCAAGGGTAGAACAGGGAATCTACATTCCTATATGGAGTTAGTCATTAATATAACCTTAGAAGTTCTTGGACTCTAAAAGAACAGCAGAGTGATGCAACACAGAGCTCGTACCTTGCCATATATTTGATAATTGCCAAGATAAATTGAGAAGAACATTCCATAAATGAAATCTTCAGAAATTATAATTATGGAGCATTCAACCGGACAATGAAAGCATGAAGTATGGACAGCTTACTGTGTGCCCTTACTGTGGGTATTTAAATGGCATCCTCTGCTGCATATGTGTGCTAGGTACTTGGATGCACACATGCAAATTTCATAATTAGAATCTTGAGACTGAATCTTCAGTTAAAGTGCCAGATGTAAAATCCAATGTTAATCTCGCTTCTGTTTCATAAATACTGAGTCCTGATGCAAAAGCAGACAGACTCCCAAGATGTGTGCCAAGATGGCTATGGCTTTACAAAATTATTTTGAGTTGAATTTTTTGTTGCACCTCTACAAAATGTGGTTGTGGTTGACTTCAGCTAAGCTTAGTGTGGTATAAATATGAAGAATATTAGTATTGCCTAGATTTTAGTTTTTGCATTTTGGCACATCTCTTAACTGCACCTTGCATTTCCAAGTGACTTTTGACATTTTTTTTCTTGCTGAAAGGCAGCATTGGAAATACTTAACAGAAAAAAATCATCCTTGAATTACTCAGGATGTTTTCCAGTTTGGACCAAGTGGAAATTGTCAGTGATAGGAACAGTACATGAGCACCAGGGTGACTTGCATACGTGCAACAACTCAGATGCCGAATGCTAAGGTCTCTCCAGTTACATAAGGAGAGGTATTCAATGAACTATGGATTATATTTTTAGTGCTTTGCAAAGAGTTGAGCTAGATTGAGAAGCAACAGAATTTCAGGTCCATCCTCTGAGAAAGCAGCCACTGGGACATCAGACTTCTTGTCTGGGGATCTCACTAAACACAAGTCCACCAGTTCTACCTGGCTTTTACATGCTTTCAGTTCATGGGGCTCATCTGGAGTTCGTCTCCATGCTGGCCAAAGAATGAGGGTGTCTAAGCACTCTTCTCCCTTCACTTCTCCACCTATCCCTCTTGCTGGTGTCTGGTTTGGAGGTGATGTCACTTCAGGGCAGTCACCAAACCACTAATTTTCGCTGGAGATGATCATCCAAAGAGTGATTCTGAAGCAGGTGATCCTCTGCAGACTTTCTCTATGTCTTCCCATTTAGTAGTAGTTTGTTTCATCCAGGATCTGGTCTTGGAGGCAGGGAAGTTCTTGCCAGCTCAAAATAAGCCAGGTGATAGATTCAATGGGTCACTATCAGAGGTGGAAAAGAACTCTTTTTCTTCCCTGCTGGGAGTCAGCTGTAGCCCTAGAGCTTTAACTGGCACCTGTCCTCGTTTATCATACAGATTTGCATTACTACTTTGGGACCATATCTTTCTCTGGTAGAAGACTTTGTATGTCTGGAGTGAAACTATAGCAACTCATATCAGCTAAGGACAGCTGACACATTTTTTTTACTTTGTTAAAATATTCACCTTTTTCAATTAAGCTGTCCTTGTTGTGGTGATAAAGCCAGTGAATTAATGCAGTTAACATGGGTATGCTACAAAATCACTGGGTTTTTTTAAACAGATAAAAAGATGGTCTGATTTAGTAGATTTTATATATGATACGAAGAACCAAGATAATGGCAACCTCCAATCTAATTTACTTAATGGTTATCTGATCTGTTAGTTTTACATAAGCCATCTAAATCCAGTTTTTTAGTTGTCTTATTGGACAATTTTTGATAGCAATAGTTTATTTCTTCCTCTGTTTCCGTAAAACAAGTTTTTTTTCTTGCTGTATTCCAGCCAGGTAAGTAATCTGGTGGTGCAGGCATATAACATTTTGGACTTGTTTTTATATGGATTAGAACAAAACATCATTTGCCAGTACTGCCAGAAGATTAGGTGATCATGGAAATTCACTTGTGAAATAATGTATCTTCAGTAACACCATAGCTTGTTTCTAAATTAACCAATTTCAAACCAAAATATGTATGGTGGGATATTTAAGGTTAAAATTAATCTCTTGTCCTTAATTTACCTTGGGTTTGGGGCTTTTTAAGTCCTTTGGGTGAAGTTTGTAAAGTTTTGCAGACCCTTTTGAAGAGATGATCAATCACCTTTTGGTCACAGTAAATACGTAGTCTGGGTTGGCTAAGGTTGGCCCCAACACAAAGAAAGGGTGATGGAAGTCTTGGAGCTTGGGGAATAGAGTTTGTTTGCTGAAGCAGACCCTCTGTTTCAGATTGCTTTTCCCCTCCTCTTTATTATTTCCATCCTGATTCCAAAATCTCTTCTGCATGTTTGTTTTTATACTGCTGAGAACCTTTAAAAATAATGACCAAAACCACAGCAGCCTATCTGAAAACTTTCTGAGATGCAGTATGAGCTACACAGCTAGCCGAACCTCTTCCAAGTGGGCAGGAACAGATGCTGCCAGCTGCTTTGCTTGTACAAATGGACACTTCCTCATCCAACTCCATGCATGTGCAGATACCCAGTGTATGCTGCCCAGCTTCACATACTGCAGGGTTTTCAGGCTTGGGAAGTTAGTTATTACAGAAATTATGTAAGCAAGTTTTTGTAGCTATTCTCAGAGAAGGATCTGTGATAAAATACCAATCATAGTAAAACCTCTTAAGTATGCAAAGTAATGGTATTTTTTAATGTATTTTTGTGTATTTCATTTTCAGTGAGCTTAAAATTTTCCATTGCTTTATTTGCAAACTTGTATTAATTCCTTTGGGCAATTGACTCATAAAAAAAGTAATTGTTCTGTAACAGTCCAACAGAGTCCACAAAGAACTTAACTCTCTCTGGCCATGTTATTGAAATAAGCATTATAAACACTATTTATAACTTTTTACATTAGAGATCAGAGGTTTGCCCACAGAGGGGATGCAAGTCATATGCAGAAGGAGTCCTCATTTAGTACCTAGTCAGTTTGTAAGGTCTGGTGGGAGTTTCTCTTCAGTTTGTTGTCTGTGAGCAGGGCACAGAAGGAAAGTCACAAGGAGTGTTTCAATAGATCATGGTCCTTTCAGAGAGAAGACATTATAGCTGTTTGCTCTCCCCAAGTTCGTAAGGCAAGATGCTGCAGTGCTGAACACAAGTGGTGGCATCTCTGTGCAGACTGTGGCTGTGGTCCTCACTCCACCAGCATTCTGCATCCAAAAGATGGTGTTTCAGGGTTAGTGGCAACCTTGACTGCTGACTGTGACATTCCTCAGATTCATTATTGATGTGCAAACATGATTCAGTGCGCCTCACAAATTATCTGGTTTAGTGACTAACCCTGAGCTACAGTGCAAATCCCTGTGCAACAGAGAATATTACAAGACTTCACCGGATGTTCTCTTCTTAGACCTTAAGTCTGATCATCCCACATAATTCAGCAAAGTCATAAGGTACAACAGGTTTCGTCCAGCCCCATCTGAAAACTGGCCAGAGCCTTTCCATGAACTCTAATGAGAGTAAAATCAGACTCTCCATCCCCACCCATTTTAGTGGAGGTATGGAGTCTCAGCACTTTGCAGCCTCAAATCATTCAAAATTAACTTTCAGAACAGAAAATAAGATTATTTTTTTTCTTTCCTTTTAATTACAATCTCTACCAGACCTGGTTGTCTGGTTCTCACAAAACTGATTTATAGGAGGGCTTGCCACACTGGACTGAGACTTTTATTGCTGGTAACCGGGCTCTGAGGTGGTATTTATTTTCCTGAACTGTCTTTGGTGGAGCAGGCTGCCTTACATTATGCAGATCTGGGGCCGGGTTTTGTTTTGCTTTTCCCACACTCCAGGCAGATCAGTCTTTGATTGCTCCTCTAATGACAAGTATTCAAATTACTCTCTCATTCATGTCAACACCTGGGCTGTAAAAGTTCTAATGCAGCCCTGCATGTGTAGTTGTTCTTTCCCTGCTCACTGCCCAGGCCACTTAACTATTTGTTTGGGCTTTTGATGTGAAATCTGAACTAATCTCTGTGCACTGTAGTTTCTCAGTGTTCTTATAGGAATATTGCAATATTTACAAGCAAGAGGGATTGGGAAATGGTGTTTTAAATTAATTCCACATGTCTGGCCCTTATATGCCTCAGATTTCTCCTTTAGAGGTAGTCACTATTTTAATATGATTTTATAATGCTAGCCAGTCACAGTTCAATGCAGGTTTAGTAAAACTTAGTTGATTGTGATGAAGAACACATTTTCAAAACCCTATTTCAATGTCAAAGCCAACTGAATTCTAAACCTACACCTACTGAGAAGGAAGATAATCTGACAGTGTGTGAAATCCTTGACACTTTTGTGTGCCTTCATTATAGTAAAATGCTTTCAACTCAGCCTTATGTTGTCCTGTTGGTCAGAAGGGAAAGGTGAATGAAGACAGCTGCAGCAATGGTGTTATACAGGTCACAACATTATTAATTTAGTGCCCTGGGCATGGAGCAGATGTGATGCAGGGTATCTTAGAGCTCCCTTGATGTGACTTGTGGCTCCAAACCATCTCTTTTCATCCCAGCCTCAGGATTTGCTGAAAGAAGCCACTCTCCTTATAATCACTGTTGTGAAGGGGACTCACAGAAACCTAGTAGGCAGCTGTAGTCAGTGGATTTCCACCCGCAAAATCTCAGGGTTCATTCACCATATTTGGTTGCCATGACTTATACTGACTGAAAGTTACAGCCACTCACATGTCCAAGAAACCATTCAGACTAATTTTTGGTACTTTTGGCCAGTTATGTCTTAAAACAGTGGAGAGAAAGGGGCAGGGGTGTGTGCGAGTGTGTGTATGTGAAATCCTCCAGACTTCTGTCAATGTGATTCAAATGGCAGAATTGCCTTCATGATACAGAGAACAAACAAATGGTCAGATTTCTAACTTCCTTAAAAAAACTAAATCATGGAGCAGTAGGTGGAAAGGCAAAAGGCAGGGACACTGATGTGAACACACATGTTTTTTCCCATGGTAACAAGCTGGAGGCTCCAAGGGCCAGCCTGTGCCTTTCCCACTCTGGGTCACCAGGTGTGGGGTGAAGGAAACATCCCTTCCTGCCCTTCACCTCACTCTCTGTGCAGACTGCCTGCCACCCTCAGGCCATGGATGATCCTGCCTGGTCAGAGAGCTGAGCAGCACTGTGTCGTGAGAATAAATTGGTGGAAGATGTCCTTTTCTTCAGGACTTCTTCCAATTTGATGCAATGCTTTTCGTTCTGATTTAGGACTGAATAAGCTGAAGCCAATACTCACAAATCCTTAATTTCTGGCCTAGCCTGTTCACCCTGCTAACAGCTCCTGTAGTCACATTTTGGGGAGAAAGCTGTGCAGCAATGGACAGCTGAAATAAGAGCTCAGGCACAAGCAGCTCAGTCCTTAACTGTCACTTCTGTCTAGAGGAGAGGTTAAAGCTGTTTGCTGTTGTGTTTTTCTTTGTGGAGGGGTTAGGGGAAGGGCTTTTCTTTGTTTCTTTTTTTGTTTGTTTGTTTGTTTGTTTTTGGCAGGAAGGCAGAAGAGGGGAGTGAGCTGTAGGAGGCTGCAGCGTCTCAAGTTGTGTTCTCCTTTCTGCAGCCCAGCAACTGTAGATTGCTCTTCTGCCCTTGGCCCCAGCCTTTTGCTAAGGAGTGACACACACATGCTTGTGCTAGAACACAGGTGAAACTCTCCTGCAGTGCCTGGTGTAGGGACTTTGCTCCTGGCATCATTCACAGGGCTGAAGTCCCACTTCTTAGGCAGGGTCATTGTGGCAGAGGGTGTGAGCCAACTCTCAGTCTCTAAGCAGGCAGGAATATTTCCATACATCTCCTCTGAAAGCACCAGCTGAAAGAAATTACAGGAGCATGGACTGGATGGAAGCAATTTCTGTTTCCAGTGAGTCTGAGACACTCTCTGCTGTAGCATATTTGCCCTTACGTTATCAGCTTTTCTCAAGTCAGCATCCAAACACTTAAACTGTCCAAAAGCTTTGCTACTTTTTCCAAATAGTGACTGGAGACAGTCCTCCAAGCTAGCCTTTGCCTGTGATCCTTTGCATATCTTGAAAAATATGTCACTGAAAAACAAAACAAAACAAAAACCTGTTTCAAATACTTGGATTAAAACAAAATTCTGACACTGTAGTGGACAATTTCTTAGCTGTAATTTTCCATGGGTGAAACACCACTGGATTTTTGCCATATGACTTCTGGCTGCCTTTGACAAATGAGGTTTGTCAACTGGATACAACTTGCTGTGGACCATGAGTGCATCTGGCTGTTACTGCTCTTGGCACCACACGGTCCTGTGTTGGCTTAGTGATCTGCTAACTCCCTTACCACTGACACCCCACAGTAACCTGATTTGTTACTGTTTTCCTGTTATAGTAAGAAGGAGATTGAAAGTGTTTAGGGAATTTTAAGACTCTGGGGAGTTGTGTAGTGTGAACTGCAACCAGTGCTGCCTGCAGGGTCACTGTGAGGAACATGAGCAGAAGGGATGGAGGAAGATGGAGATTTAGTTTTGGCAGGACACGAGTACATAGGATGACACACACAGACAGATGTGTGTCACAGCATCCTCTGGTTTTTTTGCTAACTAGTCTTATGCTTTGTTGTTTGTGAGTATTTGTCTCACTGCTCCTCAGTAGCCTCTCAATATCTGCACATAGCTCAGCTATAGGTAAGAGGTAAGAGATTGAAATTATTGAAAAGGGTATGTCTAAAACAAACAATATATCATCTCTCTACAGCCTAAGGAGGGCTGAAAAAATGCTCATTTTGTTTCTGGCTTGACACATGTTTATTCCCCAAGAACTGCCCCTGTGCATTCCTACTAGAGACCTCCAGGCTCTTGCTTTTTTCTTCTCCCCTTTTTGGCCTCTAACCACAGCAGGATGCCATTGCATCCCCCAAGTCAGGCACTGTCAAGATTGCAAAGATGCAGCTCCCCATGACAGATCTTCCTGTTATTGCCAGTTCCTGTGGGTCATTCAGGTTGGGCTAAGTCCTATTTTGGTGCCACATAGACCTCATCCATTTTATGCATGTGCCTGTGAATGAAGCCATCACCTGTCACCCCTCCAAGGGCTATTTGTGAAGAGTGAAAGGAAGCTCTGATTCAAGGCCTGGGCAAGAGCTCTCCAGCATGGCTGGTACTGGCCACTTTCTCTGCCCTGGAACTTTGCATAGGGGGTGGCATTTTCCTTCTAGATGGCATGTCATGCACCACTCATTTCATGTATTGTGAAGAGTTTCTTTGAAATGCAAAAAGTCCCAAATAAAGTTGGTTTCCTTACTTTGGTAGTGGCAGCTCCCCAGAATTTCCCTGGGTCTCATGCATCTGAAGTAACTTCTCTCTTGGTCTCTCTTTTGGCTGTCTAGTGCTCTGCAACTGGTTTCAAGGGTGAAATGCTAGTGCCTCCTTTCATCACCACAGTTTCCTCTGGACAGGATAGGACAATTTGCATTCTCACACCCTTATTTCTCAGGCCGCAAATCTTGTAATCCCTGCACCAAAGGGGGAATCATTTCAGCCAGAAACTATCATAATAGACCACTCACTGGACGTTAAAGGACCCAAAATTACTGAGAATGACATTTTAGGTGTCACTTTCTTTCTCTGGAGGTCCTCAGCTTTGGAAGGTTTACCCCAGTTAGGAGGGGGAAAATCCACGCTCTCCTGCTGAATGTAGAGTGGTTACACCATAGCTCCCCTGTGTCTCAATTAAAACTTGTATCCGTTATTCTAGTGCCTGTCAGGTTTTTCACACCTCTATGTGTGACTGAGCCAGAGAGTCTCCTAAATATTCTTTCTTCACCCTGTAGGTAAATTCCTCTTCAGCATATGTAGGAAGCTTCCTGATGTACCGGTTTTGTTTTGGTGAGCTTTGCTGAATTCTTTAGGGGCTTAAAACCACCTATATGTGTATTTATTTATAGGTTTCTACGTATTTAGAAATGCCAGTAAAAGGAGAAGGATTAAAATACCTGATTTTTTTTTTTCCAGATAGGATTTACTGGCCTCATATTGCATGGGAGGAGTGTCTTCAGCATCCTCTAAAGCTCTCATTCACACCTTGCCACCCTCCCTCACTAACTCTCTTAATGCAGACAGTCCTTCTGGCCTTTGGAGGATATGGTGGTGGAATATGTAGGATTACTAATGGCTCAGGTCCTCCAAGGAAAGTGGGAGCAGTGGAACTTGAACAAATTTCGTGGCATCACAGTGACATTTTGTATCAAAACGGCTTAATAATTCTGGGCTCTTTTCAGTGGTGGCAGGTCATAGGATAAGGGCAACGGATACAAACTACAAGACAAGGAGTTTCACTTGAACTTGAGGAGAAATTTCTTTACTTTTAGGGTGATGGATCACTGGAACAGGCTGCCCAGATTGGTTGTGGAGCCTCCTTCTCTGGAGACTGTTAAAACCCACCTGGACATGTTCCTGTGCAACATGATCTAGGCATACCTGTGTTAATAGGGAGGTTGGACTGGATGATCTCCAGAAGTCCCTTCCAACCCCTACCATTCTATGCTTCTGTTTTAACAGGCTCATGAAAATATATTGTGGTCTGTGTGAAACTGATTTTAAGCAGTTTCCCAACTGCTTTGTAATGTGTTTGCAGTTAGTTGTCCTTTTGGTTTCAAGAGCTACTTTAACTGAAGTACTTGGTAACTTAGCCAAATTTCTTGAAGTTCAGATTATTATTTTTTTTTTATTTCTCCTTTTTTTTCATTAGCAAAAAGTAATGCATTTTGAAAGAACCAAGTCAATACTGGCTTGGAAGTTAGGTCCTTTGGCAGAGAGGGCCAATCAGCATTTTAATTGTTGGTTTGGTTGGTTTTTTTCATCCCTTAAGTTTTATCAATTCTATTTTATTTCTACAGTTGTTTTTTCCTTCCTCTTTTTTCTCCTGGAAATTAATCATGCAGGAAATGATTAACCACAGTGAGCTGCCTGTCTGCCTCTGACTCAATATGTTTAGGAGGCGGCGCCTCAAAGCATCTCAAAATGGCTGACTAGATGCAAACAGTGCAGTTGCAGTCCAGCTCCTCACGCTGTCTATCCCAAGTTAAATATCACATTTGGGTTTAGCATTTGTAATGCTCCTGAAATGATTTCTGATGTACCAAATTTAGTCCAAAGTGCTCAGGCTTTGCGTTTCATGGAATTCAGTTCAGTGCCACTTTTGCTTCTTCTGTTTAGGGATTACTTCACAGAGCAAGGGACTCTGCAGAATGCAACATGTACTTTCTCTTTTATTATTTTTTTAGATTACATTAGTTTTTATCATGATAAACTTAATCTTGTAATATTTTAATGCCATTTCTGATAGTGACTGCTGGGTGTGCCTGCTATCTCGCCAAAATCAGAGGTTCCTTGTGCATCTCTGATTATATGATTGGCCTGGGATTATATGGGCAGTTCTGGGGCATCTCATTTGCTAACTGGCCGGGGTGGGGTTCTTAAAAGGCAGCAGATGCAGGCTGCATGAACTCCCCTCTGGAGAAGCATGCTTGTGGTCTGCAGGGAAGCAGCCCTGGCACTGAAGCTGTAGCTGAAGCAGTACAGAGCAAGCATGAGGACTGTGGTGTGGTGCCTGCTCGTAGCAATGGCAGCCCCGATGCAGAGCAAAAAGCAGTGTGCACGGTGCTGCTGGCGCCTGCCTCACAGCGGGAGAGCAGCTGCTGCTGCCAGCTGTGGAAATCCTTCTCTCTTGCTTGACAATGAAGACCTTTGTGTTTCGGGTTTAGGGGCCAACACTGTGGTGTGCATGTGCAGGTTATTTACTGTAATCTTTGCTGTTACATCACCAACGCTCATCTAGATACAGCATTTTCATGTAGCTTCTTAAAAGCTGTGGTAATTTACACTGCTGCCTAGAAAATATACAAATACATGTGTCCTGGCTTTCAAAGTAGCTATATGCCTTCAGCTGTGGTGTTTTGGAATTGGTTCCTTTTCAAGACCCTGAAGCACTTGGTTGTTGACAGATTTGGTAGGTAAAATGGGTCCTGAGTCCATTGCTGAGGTTTAGGACGGTAACCAAAACTTTCCCCTACTTGCAGAGTTGCAGTTAACATCATAGGACATCTCTGTGCTCTGTGCCAAACAGCGATCCTGCAAATTAGTGATGAATGAAGCAGCCGCAGAATTCAAGTTTGGCATTGTGCTGACTCAGCTGCTTTGCTTCTGCAGCCCGAGAGGTGCGGCTCATACTAAGGGTCATCCCCGGCACTGCATTATGCTTTGTAGGGAAGCCCCTAAGTTGTTGCGTCTCTTCATTACAGTATGATCCTTCCTACAGTCTTGTAGTGATCAAATTTTAAAATCCAGAAGGTGTCAGGTTTTGTGCTTACAAAAAGTCAGGGGGGTGGAAAATTGTACTAAATCTAGCAACCAAACAGCGAGGGTGAGTTAGAGCTTCAAAGATAGAGGTCCCATTTCTTGCTGCAAAATTTCAGCATGAGATTCCAAAATGCTCTCTGCCTCAGAAGCAGGAGCAGCCAACAAGTGACAAAAGTAAGAGTGAAGCAGTGTTGTAACTTATATTTTAAGCTAAATTTTTGCAAACTGTGGTGTTTTATTGGCTCTGCATTATACTTGTGTGAGGGCACACAGGTTTCTAAGTCATGCCATATGATCCCTTTTCTAATAGCTCCTAAAAGATATGTGTGCTATAGAACATCATGAGTAAAACATCTCTGCAGGATGCTTGCATTAAACTTCAAGCCAGTTCTGCCAGAGTTTTGTCTAGTATGGAAGCTCATCCTGTCTTCCAAAATGCCACTTTTCAGACTAGTGTGGAACTGTGTAACTAATTTCCACTCCTGTCCTGTCGAGAAAGCCTGGCATTACCAGACAGTACTAGCTTGAGGTACTAGCTTGTATGCAGCTGGTGATGGCGGGTATGTAGGCTGGGATAGGGAAAGAATGCTTTCTGCACCTTACTTGTTTTCAAATAATGTATGCAGAGATGTTGGATTTTAGAGATGCTGGATGTGTCCATGGGTAGTGGCTTCCCCTCAGAGATCTCAAGCTTTAAGCCTCACCTTGCTTCCCCACCACGCCCACTGATTTCTTAAGAAGCCAGTTAAGCAAAATGTAAGTAAAGCAGCCTAGCACAAGCAAGCAGAAAGCAATCACTTAACTGACAGGGAGGCAGACTAGTTATAACATTTGCAAAAGTACTGCTTTTTAGAGAAAGCACTTCAGAGTGGCTGGCTCACTTGCTGCATTCAGGTCTGAGCTGCCTTAAGGTATTAATTTAAAAGTCTGATATCAAACCAAACTTTATTCTACCCTCTCCAGAAGCTTTCCTGTGGCATGTGGAGTACCAAGGAGACTCACAGCACATCACCCAGACTGTTTTTTTCCTCTTACCAAAGCAGTGCAGAATTTATCTCTTTTTAATCAGTTGAAGGAGTTAAAAGATCGGTGAAATAGTCTAATGGCACAGTCACACTAGAGACAACGGCAGCTGTGAAAAGGCTGTGTAAAGAAACAGGATGGTTGTGGTCTGCTGTAAGAAATAATTTTCCTGTTGACTATTTTTTTAAACAGGAAGCTGAAGAACAAAGCAGTGTTAGTCTCGGTGCTTTTTTGAATAGGTTTCAGATTTCAAATATTGCATTTAGGATAAGCAGATGGGGAAAAGATAGGGCTTTGTGCTGTTTTGTCTAACTATGGAGAACTGGAAATACAGAAGACAGAAATGTAACTGAATTCAAAGAGATCCTCTGAATGTGGAGCTGGTGCTTCTCTGCAAGCTGCGCAGTAAGGCACGAAAGGGCTGCTGAGCGCAGGCCAGCCCGTGCACAGGGCTCTGCGACTGCCTGTGTTTGCACAGAGCTACATAGGCTTGGCTTCACACAGCTTCCTCTCTGTCAGTCAGGCTGTCCCTGAGCCAGCTTCCCCTCTGCTCTGCTTGCTCTTTTGCACTAACCGGAAAGAGAAACAATTTCTGCAGTAAGTGAGAAGAAAACCTGCAAATGCCAGAGAAAATGGCAGTGCCTCACGCCACTTTGAACTGTTTTTTTTCTAGACAGTCAGCCAAAGCTAGGGGTGATGTGCTTGACTCCTTTCCAAGTCCTTTCCTCATAAAAGTTTTTAGACAAATTCCATTGAAGTCTTATTTCAGAAAAGCTTCCTTTTGAGGAAGATAGCTCAGCAGTTCTTTAATTTGGGGTGGGTCTATAGCTGTATTTTAAATTTTTTTTGAAGTGTGAGCATCTAACAGGATAAATCTGTTCCTTTGGGTTTTTTTTTTCTCATACACATTGTGGATCATCTCAGAGTGATTACAGACTTTATAGGTGGTGACTCAGCTCAAATCTTCACTCCAAATGATGTTTTGTTCTATCCAGAACATTTTCCTAATGCTCATTTAAACTGTAAAGGGTACCTTACCTAGCCTGAAGTTGATTTGGCAGATACTGTGCTATTACAGATCTCCTTGGTTTTATCAAATACAGTTAAGTGGCTTCAGAAAGTAAGAAATGTGTATTCTTGTGAATAACTGTCCTGGGACCGTAGCCATCAGCCTGGAGTTGTTGCAAGAATAACCTTTATTCCTATTCCCACTGTGTTTACCCAGCTTGTGCCAAAATTACACAAATAGTGGCAAATCACTGTTACTAAGGATGGCTCAGGTGAATGGACAAGAGCAAAACACATACTGAAATGCCATAGCACCATTAGAAGAGTCCTGGAGCGTCTGATAGGCACAGTTCCAGTGAGCAGTGAGCCAAAATGCCACAAAAACCATCCCTGTGATTTGAAAAAAATCTCCTTGAGGCTTTTCCTTTCTTCTTTTTTATTTTTTTCTCATTTAATATTTTAATTGCGTTGAAGTTCTGTATCTCCAACATGACCCTCCTAGAACTGGCCTAGATTGGAATTTCTGCTTGAGGTGTGGAAAAGCAGGAGCCTGGTGTCCAGCTTGGGGAAGGCTGAGCTTTGGCAGTCAGGCTTTTACCTTTGCAGCAGCTTGTGGCTGAGAGGCTGGGCTGCCTGCTTGTGCTTTCACCTCTGGGAAATGCATAGGGTATGACTGTGTGTGTTGCTCCTGAGGAGGAAGGTGCATTCAGAGGTGATGATGGAGGAGTCTTCAGAGCAAGCAGAGAAAAAGGAAGAAGCATGAGTCTTTCCTAGAGCTCTGCTGTTCCACCCTACGCATAATGGGAGAGATCTTCCAGCAATTTAAGGGCTTTGAAGGGTTAGCATCTCTTTCTGTGATCCTGAGCAGATGATACCTTCTTGAAGTAAGGGTTGATGGTGTAGCTATGGGATTATCTCTAAGTATTTCAACAGAAATGAGGTTGTTGGATTAAAGAGAGTTCACTTTTGCTACAGCATTTTTATCCATTGCCATACTAACGTATGGGTGGTGTACTTGTGCAAAACTGGGAATGTATGTCTGTGAGTTTATGTGGCAGTGGGGATGATGTAGAGAGCCTGTTTAAAGATGCAGCTGTTTTCCATAGAATAAAACACAAAGTGCTTTTTACAGATTGTTTAGGTAATGTAGCAAATAAACCCCTTAGCTGCAAGGATGCTTTTCAGCTGACTAGAAATTTATTAAATAATCTCTGGGCCTTGTGTGTTTCTGTGTTTTACTGTGCAGGTTTCTTAGCAAAACCAGACACATCTCAGCCTTCCACCATGCCTGTGCCTCCCCCTCCAGCTCCCCCTCCTCCCCCAACACTGGCATTGGTAAGTTTTACAGGAGGTAAATACACTGTGTATACACTGTCCTCTGTTGCTACTTGTCATACTGAACAGGCACTGAGGTGTGGATGAATGTATGCATGTTATTTGGGGTAGAGGTACATGTCCTCAACAGATGTCTGTCAGGGGAATCAAAGTCTTGATTTCCCCTTGCCCTTCTCCAGCCAGGTACTCCTACCTTCTCCTTTGTTTTACTCTAGTACTTACCCGACCTGAGCTGGAAAATAAAACAATTCTATTGTTTACATTTGGTAAGGATAGTTCTTAGCCAGCATAGCTCCTCAGCTAGCCTGTGGTATCAGATCACAGGACCTACTGCTGGCACAGCGTGCTTGGTGAGACTACACCGGAACAGAGCTTGTGCTGTATTTGCTCTCCAACAATCAGTCACATCACTGACAAGAAAGAAAAGGCTTCTTGAAATACTGCTGTAAAGGACTCAGATACTTTTGTGGCAAAACCCTAGCTGATTACACAGCTGGATTGGGCTCTGCTTCTGAAGAGTCTTTCCCTCATTTTCCACCACAAGCAAGATACAGACTCTCTGCTTGGTTCCTCCATGGCAGCTCTCACCACCTTTCAGGAAATTTCCAGAACACTGATAAAGTTAGAAAGTTTTTCAGGAAACACCATTTGCTAGAAGAAATAATTATATATATGTGCATGTGTGTGTGCGTATATGTGTCTGTTTGAAGGAGGGCTTTTGGCTCTTGTTTGAAAAACTCTGTCACCAAAATGTAAACTGAAGAGAGAAGACCATTGAGACAAACCTTAGGCATCTAAAGATTTTATTTGGCCTCTATGAAGAGGTCTATCAAAACTAAAATAACAAATAAAGCTCTGATTTATCTAGAATTTGTACATTGAGTTTTCACTACAACTTTTAAGAATGTCTACCTTTTTGAGTAGTCTGTTCTTGTTCAGTCTCCAAAATGGCAAATGGCCACAAATGTGCCTTGCCTTTAAAAAATCAGACTCTGAATCCTAAGTGAAAAAAAAATGCAAATTCACATAAAAGTGTTCTGTTTCTGGTGAACAGTGTGGGTTAGAATAGCAGCCTTGTTTTGGACCCTAAGTCAGTAATAAGACAAACTACATATAACATCATCCACAGAAGCAAACACAGCATGCTACCCATTCCAGTGCTGTTAAAACAGCAACTGAGGTCTCAAGTAACTACCACATTTGAGCAACACTTTGTCACTGAAAGTTGAGGTTTATTTTGGCTCTTCACTTCTGATTTTATTTTTCAGGCAAATACTGAAAAGCCATCCTTAAGCAGGTCAGAACAAGCAGGGCGAAATGCCCTATTATCTGATATTACCAAAGGGAAAAAACTGAAGAAGACTGTTACCAATGACAGAAGTGCCCCGATTCTAGACAGTAAGTATGGTTCTGCATGTTGGAGTTTCTCTGTGTGTGAATGGTTCTGCATATCTGAATGCAGAATATTAGTTTATATATCATCAGATGAACTGGCATGAAAGAAGTAGGTAAAATAAAATGCCAGAATTTTCCATGCATACAAATAAATTCTGTTCATCGTGGATTAAGTCACTGAGAAATTAAGTACTGCTTATGACATGCAAGTGTTAATTTGTTTGCTTATTCTCTTTTTCTCATTTGCTTAAATCAAAAAACTATGAAAACCCTACTAGGAGCTCTGCTGAGGAGCTGCAGCAGATCAGGCAAATAAATGCTCTGTCAGGACTGAGGAGAGCACAGAGAATAGCGTGGAATTTCAGCTTATACTTTTGCATAAACAGTAGAAAAAAATTAAAGAACCCCCAGCACAGCACCATTGGCTGTAGTGGCCCCAGTGCCACCTAGACCAAAACCAGAGCCAGAAGCCACAGCCCCACCTGTGTGTCACTCTGCTGCTGGCAGTTTTGCCACTCCTGGAGTGACTCAGAAGTATTATCTTTATAGCTGAGCCTTGCTACTCAGCCTGCCCAGTGGTGCTCTGGCACAGGGCAGCAGCCCCACTTACCTGAATCAAGACAAGATCTCTGTCCAGCTGTGGTGCTGCTGTGTCTCACTGTGCATGTTGGCAGGTGCTGAGAAGAGGCTAGAAAGCCTGGGCAACAAAAGTATTGGGAAGAGAGAACAGAAGAGCAAGAGAGAGTCTGCTGCTTCAGAGGAACAGTGTTTATTGCCTCGGGAGAGAAGACACCTCTACAGACTGATTAGTAAATGTGATACAACTCAGTCCAGGTCTGGCCATGCAATTAAAGACTGGACTATGATAGGAAGATTATGAGGAAAGAAGGACATGCCCAGAGAAATGAGACATAATAATAATACAGTTCTACAGTCAGACAGATGTTTAGTTTTTTAGCACTTCAGTATTATCTCTGAAAGCAGAGTTACGTGTTCTAGCTACTGTAATGAGCTGGAATAAAGCATTAGAGGGAGTAAAGGAGAGGTAAACAAGAAGATTAAAATGATGCATCCCATTATCTTGTTTACGTGAATTAACAAATCATGATGAAAGACTAAACTATAGTAGCAGCATTTCTCCAGAGGCTCACACCCCATGTGAGTCAGAGCTGAACTGAGGTAACATGCTTAAGGAAAGAGAAGGATGATGTGAAACATTCCCCCATGAATACATTCTTCCTCCTTTTTTTTTCTGGGTGGCTTTATTAGAAATGCTTTTGATCTACAGGTTTTAATTACTTGAAAGTCAGTGAAATTTTCACCCACCCAAAGTTGTGAAAAGAGAGATGACAAGAAATGAAGCAATTGATCTTTGTACTTTTAGGATCCTGTCGTATTTCTGGACCTATAGGGAAGTAATCAAAAAAAGCAATCTCTTTCCTTTCTAAGCTTTGTTTAAGTAAGTAGGTATGTTGCAACATCATCAATAGTGACAGAGTTCCGTGCATTCTCAGAACTAATCTCCAGAGATACCTCCAAGAGGAAGGACACCTTTGTCTTCTTCCTTCTTCATTTCCCATGAAATTGCCCTCACAGTTTGCTTATGGAGAAGCGGAGGAGAAGGATAAGAGAGCAAAGGTGTGAAAAAATGGGAAGCAGCTACAAAGTTGGTAACAAATTATATGCTCAGTTCCAAATTCTTCATAGTGATAGTTTCTCTGCTTTCCAGTCCAGAGCAGACTAAAGAAAAGTGATGGCTTAATAAAATGCAGTGGATATATTTATTGCACCACTTCTTCCATGGTGAAATAGTGGTGGTAATGGTAGCTATGATGATCCAACCTGAACAAAGACGTGTGTTTTGAAAGCTTGTCCATTTTTCCCTATCTACAAGCATTGCTCTAATGAAAGAGGTGACTTTGTAGGATCGCTCTTGCCTCTCCGCTTAACATGGGGGATATTTTTTTTTCCCCAACAGAGCCCAAAGGACCTGGTGGAGGTAGCAGTGGTGGCTTTGGAGGAGGTGGTGGCAGTGGCAGTGGTGGGAGTTTTGGTGGTGGTGGTGGCTTCAGTGGTGGTGGACCACCTGGCCTTGGAGGCCTTTTTCAAGCAGGAATGCCAAAGCTCAGGTCTGCTGCAAGTCGAGATGCAGGTAAGAAAGACCTTTCAGTTCCAGTGTGAAAAAGTAAATTACATTGTTTAAAACCTTCATAGCACTGCAATAAATTACCTGCTAAGATTGAAAAGTCTTCCAATATCTTAGGCTCATAGGAAGTGTCATTTTCAGTTTGAATCTTGTTTTATTCTTAACACCAGATTTTGAGTTATTAATGAAAACTAAAGATCTCAGCAATGTTCAGTTGCTACATTCAGGCAGACTAGGTCGTGCCTTGGCTGTGGGTATGCAGGACCAGAGGGGAGCTTAAGAGAATTCCAGATTAATTCTTCCTTGTGCCCCAGATAAAAGGATCTACTTTTCAAATGGAACATACCTCTGCATCAGCTCCACAACAGCATGACTTACCATTTAAGGAGTGCATGAGGCATCCCAGCTGGCTGATACCCACACTGCAGTTGTAGGCTTGTCAGGGGCATGCACTGTATTCTTATGGCTGGAAAACAGCTGTCTGAAGCCTTTGTGCCCTTTGAAATGAGAAAGATCTGGGGCCAGTTAGTTTTGTAAAGTTAAGGACATAAGATTTCACATGTGTTGCGGGAAGACTGGACACTAGGGGTTGTAGGGTATTGAGAACCTTACATATTTTCTAGATTAACATAATTTTCCAGCACCTGTGTACAAAACAGTCTCTCAGAGATGGTATTTTCTGTTATGTCATAGTCTGTTTTGAGAACTTGTATTAACACAAAAGTTCCTGGCATCACAGGATAGTATTTCTTCAGCTGTAAGGCTGGCTGCCTTCTTCCTGATGTGCACTAGTACCCCCTTAGATAACAGCTACTAGAAACAGCTGCAAATAGCCTTTTGCTGGACTAAGCTAAGAAAGATTTCTTTGCTTTCATGTTGATGGTATCAAATACTCCACCATTTCTTCCCTCCCTATGTTATTGCTTGCTGGGTGATGGCTGCATCAGTGGTGTTACCTCGCAGCCACTTCGGTCTCTGACAAGACGTCCCTGATAAGTGTTACCAGAATGTCACCTGCTACTCTGGAGCAGCTCCCCAGTGCTATCAGAACAGCAGCTCACTGCTCCTGGGTGCCAGGCCCTGAAGGCTGGCTTGCCCCATGCCAAGGCTGACCCCCTTAGGATGCAGCGTGTTAGGAATCGCCTGTCCGATGGATTCTTATGCCCTCTCCTGTGCCCACAGATGCCGGGGCAAGCCGCCCGCCCGCTCTGCCGCCCGGAGGCCGCTCCGCCGCCGCCAAGCCCTTCTCTCCGCCGAGCGGCCCGCCGCGCTTCCCGGGGTCGGCCTCGGGGCCGCGGACCCCTGCTCCCGAGCCGCAGAGGAGCCGCATGCCCCCGCCAAGGCCCGACGTCGGCTCCAAGCCCGAGCCCGTGCCGCCGCCGGTACCCAGCACGCCCCGGCCCATCGCCTCCAGCCTGCACAACAGAGGCTCGCCGCCGGTGCCGGGAGTGAGCCGGCAGCCCAGTTTAGGGCCGTCTCCCCCGCCGTTCCTGGGCAGCCGGAGCGCGGGATCGGCCGGGCCACTCCGGCAGACAGGCCCCAGCGCGGCATCCCCCTTCTCCGGCCGGCCGCCGCTGCCGCCCACCCCGTGCCGGCCGGCTGAGGACAAGCCGCCGCCTCCACCGCCGCCAGCCGGGCACAGACCGTCCGCAGCTCGGGAACCGGCTCTGCCCCCGCTGCCGCCACAGAACAGCAAGCCGCCTGTGCCCTCTGCCCCACGGCCTACAGTCGGTGCCCCAGCGCCCCCACCTCCCCCAAGCAGGCCGGGGCCACCCCCTATCCCGCCTGTCCCGGGCGGCAGCGACGAGATGCCGCGGCTGCCCCAGAGGAACATCTCGCTGGGGTCCTCCTCATCGCCCGGCGGCGGGGGCGGCCGCTCCGGACCCCTGCCCCTTCCGCCCAACGAGAGGCCTCCACCGCCCGTCAGAGACCCCCCGAGCCGATCAGGTAGGCAGTCGGGGGCTGAGGGTCCAGAGCTTTGCCAGGGGTTGAACAAGTGGGCCGGGTGGGGTGAAGTGGAAATTCTTGATCGCCCAGTGGTGCCGTTGGCAGTGCTCCCTGGAGCATAACCCAAAATCGGCAGCCACCCTGCCCTGATACAGCCCTGCAGGTGCTTCACCTGCTGTGACCCAGAATCATACAGCTGGGCTCAGCCAAACTTCCTGAGGAAACACTCAATCCCCTCATCCAGGTCTTTGAGAAAGATATGAAAGAGAACCGGCCCCAGTGCGAGCCTTGGGGAACACCGTCTGTGACTAGCCACCAAGGGGATTTAACTCCATTCACTACCACTCTTCAGGGCTGGCAATCCAGCCAACTTTTGCCCCAGCTGAGGCACCCATCCATGCCATGAGCAGCCAGTTTCTTGAGGACAGTGCTGTGGGAGACAGTATCAAAGTCCTTACTAAAAGTCCAGGTAAACAGCATCCACAGTCTTTCCCTCCTCCACTAGGCAGTTCCTCCTTGTAGAAGGAGATCAGGTTTGTCAAGCAGGACCTCATGAATCCATGCTGGCTGGCCCTGATCACCTAGTTGATCAGGTGATCTCAAGGTGATCTGCTCCATGACTGTTCCTGGCACTAAGGTCAGACTGACATGTCTGTAGTTCCCCAGGTCCTCCTTTTGGCCTTCTTTTAGATAGCCATCACATCTTTACTAAGGGCAAGTCCTACAGTGGAGTGGTGGATAAGGAAAGGGCAAGGGATGTCATCTATCTGGACTTCTACAAGGCCTTTGACATGGTCCCCCACAACATCATTCTCTCTGAGCTGGAGAGATATGGGTTTGATGGCTGGACTGTTCAGTGGGTAAAGAATTGGCTGGATGGTCACATCCAGAGGGTAGTGGTCAAATGTTTGATGCCCAGATGGAGATAGGTGACAAATGGTATCCCTCAGGGGTCCATACTGGGACTACTGCTGTTTATTATCTTCATCAGTGATAGAGACAGCGGGATCAAGTGCACCCTCAGCAGCTTTGCAGATGACACCAAGCTGAGTGGTGCAGTTAATATGCCAGAGGCACCTGGACAAACTGAAGAAGTGGGCCCAGGTGAACCTCATGAGGTTCAACAAGGCTAAGTGCAAGGTTCTGCACCTGGGTCAGGCTGGAGGATGAGGTAATAGAGAGCAGCTCTGCAGAAAAGGACTTGAGGGTACTGGTGGATGAGAAGCTGGACATGAGCCAACAATGCACACCTGCAGCCCAGAGGGCCAGTCACATGCTGGGCTGTATCAAAATAAGTGTGGCCAGAAGATCAAAAGAAGTGATTTTGCCACTCTGCTCTGGTGAGACCTCATCTAGAGTACTGTGTCCAGCTCTAGGGCCCCCAACACAAGAAGGACATGGATCTGTTGAAGAGGATCCAAATGAGTGCCACAAAAATTATCTGGGGGCTGGAAGACCTCTCTTACAAAGGCAGGCTGAGAGTCGTGATTCTTCATCCTGCAGAATGCTCTGGGAAGACCTTAGAGTGACTTTTCAGTACCTGAAGGGGGCTTACAGGAAAGCTGGAGAGAGCCTGTTTATAAAGGCCTGTAGATTGCTTGTAGGACAAGGGGCAATGGTTTTAAACCGAGAAGGTTAGGTATTGATTGGACATTAGGAAGAAGTTTGGGTTTTTTACTATCAGAGGTGGAGCACTGGAACAGGTTGCCAAGGAAGGTGTTGGAGGCCCCATCCCTGAGGACATTCAAGGCCAGGTTTGATGGGGCTCTGAGCAACCTGATCTAGCTTGGGATGTTCTTGATTACTGGAGGGATATTGGACTAAATGACCTCTAAAAGTCACTTCCAACCCAGTACATTCTACAATTCTGTTCTATGATCTACAAGGTGGATGCAGGAGGTACAGCATAAGATGGCTTCAGATGAGGCATCCCTTTTTCACCCTGTGCAATGCACAGAAGGGCTGCAGGAGCAGGATGTGGCATGGGGCAGGGCCTTCCCTTCCAGCCATTGCCACACACAGAGGCAGCAAATGGTTCTGGCAAGCACAAGGGATTCTGCAGTTGGAAATGAAAGCCTATGGGTATGATGATGGCTTAAGGACAGTCACTGTGCATCACCAGCCTGTTCACATGGACTTTTACAGATCTTGGCAACTTTCATTATAATTACTGTAATTAAAATGGGTTGCAAACAAGGGATTTCCCCATTATGTGCTTCGGTGCAAAGATGTCTAGATTCTGATAGGTGACAATATTTGCCCTCCTGAGTCAACCAGCATGAGTTAATGGTGGCATTCTTGTGAATGGAGGTTTGCAGAACCAACCTTCTACGTGTTGGGAGACATGAATGCTTACAGCCAAATTCAAATTATTTTAATAGAAGACCTAGCCAACAGTTGTTAACTATAATGGTAGCTGTTACAGCATGACTAATTATTGCTATTTACCATATGCAAATTTCAAGTGAGACTGAAAATGGAACTGCCTCCTTTGAGTTATTTTGTAATATACTTTGTCCTTTCTGACAACTATTGTTCATAACTTTTAAGAATTGCACATTATAACTTAGTTCTCTTAATACCTGCCGGTTCTCCTTTAGAAGATGAGATAATTTGGGCACAAACAGCCAGGCCCTTTTAAAATGAGAAGGGAGAAGCACTGAACAGAAGGCAACACTGGAAAGCTTGTAGAGTTGTTTTTGGTTTCATCCTTTGGAATAAAAATCTGGAATAGTCTCAAACCCACCCAATCCTGAACAATAGAGATGAATGGCATGGAAGCTCCCACGGGCAACAGCCATCTGTATTGCTTTCCAGCTCCTTGAACCAGCCTGGATTTCTTGTAGCACAGCAACTGCAGCAGCCATGCAGCTACAGAAAATACTGGCCCTGAAACCGTGCTTTGTGGAACTGGTTGCCAACCAAAAGGATGGCACAATGCCAGCACAGCCTGCAGGAAATAAACCAGAGAAACCTTGTCAAGTCTGACTGGGAACATGGATCAAAGTTGCAGAGAGTGTCTGCAGTTATTCACGTGATTCCAAGAGCTTTTTCCATGGTGGTCTCTGCTTCCACTGTTGCTTTCCTGGTTGGCTCTTGTCATAAGCAGATTGTTTTAGCAAACCTGCAGTACCTTTCTGCTGGCTTAACAAGCAGAAGGAAGTTGTAGCAATAAATTATAGAAGGACGTTGTAGCAATAAATTATAAATGTAAATACTCCTAATTTGCAGCAGTTCAATATGGATGATGTGGTTTAGAGAGAGAGAATGAAAAACTCTTCTGAAAGTCACTAAATGCTTCTCTTTCTTAGAAACCATTCCCTGAAGGCAAACTTTACTAAACTGTAAAAAGAGAAGGTGGGGGAGAAAAAGGATGTTAAAAAAAAAAAAGAAAAAATTCTCACCAAGTTCAGTGTGTTCCACAGAATCACAGAATATTAGGGACTGGGAGGGACCTCAAAAGATCATGCAGTCCAACCCACCTGCTAGAGCAGGATCACCTATATCAGATCTCACAGGAAATTCAAGTGTTTCTTGAAGGATTTTCAATACTTGTTGCTGGAGATACAATATCTGCTGCTCTCTTTTTCAAAATGCACATCTGTAACTAGATTTTGTCAGGTCAAGGAAGCATTTCATTAAAGTGAACATAATTTTCAGTTGCCCAAATGAGTTCTGACCCAACAGTCAACTCTGTTAGACTGTTGTCTATCAGAGGTAGCAAGACCTTTAAACAGGCTTGGCCCTGTGCACCCTCTGCTTCGTTTCCTAACTATGAGTAGCTCTCTCCTGGCAGCAGCAGCAGTTTTCTTGCCTTTACTTACCTGCTGCTCTTGGAGTAGCACCCATCCTCCGCCCTCAGGCAACCTGTCATGTCACCATGCCAGTTAACTCACATACAGAGACACTGGCAATACCAGTCTACATGTGAGGTCTGTTTTCAGTTTAGCAGGAGGTGGATGTGCTCCAGCTATTGAAAAACCTGGCATGCAGCATATATGTTCATAAATGAGCGAGCTGATGCCATGCTGCCTAACAGTGCCACTCCCGGGCTGAATCTCTCTGTGCACTGCTGCAGATTCTGGCTGTGACACCCAGAGAGGACCACCCCTATGGACAAAGAGCCTCTGAGCCTCTTCTGTTACACATCCTCTTGCAATGGTACGAGGAAAAGAAATGGGCTATGGTTTGGATCTCCACAGTACCCTGAATTCCATCTGTAACCTCATTGTGACCAATGTAATTTAGAGTGGCTTCAAGGACCAGCACCTATCCTGAGGGTCTTTTCCAACCTGAATGTTTTTGTGGTTATGTTATTCTGTAGCTGAGGGAAATGCGGGCACTAAGATATATTTCTGCAGCTTTGCCCATTAAATCAGCACCAACTTCTTAGAGAGCCCTAGAAAGCAAAGAAGTCTGTGTTGAGGGCTATTTCCCCTCTGGGTCAAGGGTCTTCAGCCAGTGCACCGTCTCCCATTTATGCAGGCAACAGTTTATCACCAGCAGAATAACCCCTGATGCAAATAACATTTGTGTGTTTCCCTCTTGTCTTGCTCCAGGCCCCCTCCCACCACCTCCTCCCATAAGCAGGAATGGAAGCACATCAAGAGCTTTGCCTGCTGCTCCCCAGCTGCCATCCCGGGCAGGCCTGGACAACCAGAGAGGTGGACCACGACCACCACTTCCTCCTGACCGGCCAGGCTCAGCAGCAGCAGGACCACCACCACCACCACCCCCTTCATCAGCTGTCCGAAATGGTTTCCAGGATCTAGGTGATGGTAAGTCATCCTCCCAGTTGTTTGCGTTTGACAGAGACTATATGATAGCTTTTGACCTTAATAAGTCACAAAAGGCTTTTTTTCTAGTGCAGACCTTTGGTTTCTGACAAAGACAAGTGTCATTTGGGCCTTGATTAACCCTGCTAAGTAAGAATGGACTAAATATGCCATGCATAGAGCACAACTGCAAAGACATCCGTACAGTCTCCACAACAACCCTTTAGAAAACAGTCAGGAAAATCCAAATTTACAGTGCTTTACTTTGCTACAATACAGAAATAAGGCTTAAAGGGATTGTTCTGACTCTAGTATGAATTCAGACCATAGCTACATTAAGATAAGGCTCTTTGAAGAAAGAATGATGACACAAAAGCTGAAAAATAGATGAGAGAAGAGACTGTCAGAACACTGCTGAGAAGCTCAAATATTTCCCTTTTTGCTAGTATTTATTGAAAAGACAACCACCAAGATTGCTGTTTTAAAGATTTGTTGTGCTTTTCTTCTTAATTATTTTGTATTTGCAGAGGGTAGATAAACCTTTCAGCTAATTATGGAAGGCCAAACCTGGTATTTCTGGCATTTGTAAGGTTAGAAAAAGTAAGCAGAGAATAAAATTGTAACTCATGCTTTTGAAGGATCTTCACACATAAGACAATGCAGGTGGGTCACAAGCACATTTTTTCCTACCCTAGTCATTTGCAGGGTTCAGAAAACACACTGGTTTCTGATTGCAGCCACTGGGAGTACACACAGGAAAACTGGATCACAGCAAACAGCCACATGTACAAGTGCCAGGCAAAACTTACTCAGACATTCATTACATTATGCAATAAAATATAACAATATTGCAAGAAAGTTATGGTTGCAAAGTCCTGAAGCAACCAAGTGAAGAAATGACAGTTTAAGACAGCCCACGCTTTGTTCCTTGGGCCTCTAAATTCAAATGCAGAACAGAGCTCCATAAACTTTTCCTATTATTTCAATGAAAAAAATTGTCAGCTTACTTTATTCATTAGAATCCTATAGACTCAGTAGGGTTTCAGTAGTCTCAAGAGATACATTTTTAACTGATAATTTTCCATTTTGATACTAGTCACATACAGGTTCCTCTGTCATCACAGATTTTGTCATAATGGCCTCAAGTTTTCTTTTTCCTTTGTAAAAATCCAGAAACAAAAAACACCACTTATATCTCAATGTGCTTTTAATGATGCTCTTGAGCTCTGTATATCAACAAAATGTGAGTATCAGAAAATTCTACACTCAGGAGAAAAATACTGTTCCGGAATAGAAAATGCTATGTGTTTTGGGTAACACATATTTCTTTCTGTATGTGTGTGTGTGTATTAAAACAAATGGATCTCTTACACACAAAAGGGAACACAGCACTTATTTCAGTGGAATTATGGCCATTTTCCTGCTCTGTGTTTTTGTGTTAGATTGGCTAAGTGAGCGGTTCAAGTTAACAAGAATTTTCATTCTGAGACTAACTTGAAGCATCTTCTTCCCTGACTTCCCAATAGGATGCTGGTTTGGTACTGAGCTGTGTAAACATTTTGCAATATAAAACCTGTATTAAATGTGATATTAATATAGTTTCCTGAAGCTGTGTCACAATAGTAATGTATAAATCACATGGAATCTTTTTCAGATGAATGGGAAAGCAGATTTTCTTTTCATCCTGTCTCTGACTTGCCACCTCCAGAGCCATATGTACCCATGAACAGAAGTTATCCCAGTAAACTAGCGAGAAGTGAAAGTAGAGGTAAGTTTGTTCCACCTCTGCTGTTGCAATTTCAGCAGATCATCCTGAAATCAATGCGTATGGAGAGGAGACTGGATGCTGAGGTTTCAAAACTTCTCAGACTAACAGCCTGGTCACCCCCACCACACAGGAAATGCCAAATGCAGTTTTGCAGGCACAATCCCTCTTAAACTTGTATTTGAGCTGGAAATTGTTTGGGTTTTAAGTTGAAACGTATTGTAAGAGACCACCTCTGCTATCATAGTCAGCCCTTCTACCCCTTCTGCTACACGCAGCCAGAACCACAAAATTCCCTAGGGCTTCCACCTCATTTCCCATCTAAATTCAAGCACAACTCATTTATTCTTGTGCAAACATCATCCTTGAGTTTAGTTATCCTCCTTCCTTAATGAGTTAAACCCCTAATATTTTTAAAAACAACAGTCATATCCTCTTCTCAGCTTTTATTTTGCTGGGCTGATTAAATTGGGATCCTTGTTTCCAAGCTCTATGCTCTGATCATCAGGGTCGTTTCTTGTATACATTTCAGTTTCGCTTTGTTGTTTCTAATCAGTGTTACATGCTGTTTCAGTTCAGGTCTCAACCATGTCCTCTGTAGCAGCATAAATGTTTCCTGTCGTCATTAGTGATATTACCTGATACTCCCAAGCATCAATGTACTTCTTTCATAACCAGTGACATTGGTGGCTCATAGTTATCCTGTAATCATCTGCACACTCAGATGTTTCTCTGTCTCTCCTGTTCCCAAATGAGGTTTTGGTTTGGAGCAGAAATTCCTGTTAGTCTCTGATCCTTCACTTTGCCCTGTTAGCTTTCATCCCATTGGTATTGCACCACAAAGAAAGGTAAAGTAATATATGCAGGTTTATATGTCCATTTACAAATTTACAGTGAAAATCTTGATATAGGGAAAAACATGAAGAGCTTTGAAATGTTCCTGCCATGTTCATTGGGATTTGCATGTGTGTCAGGTAGCACTGAGAAGGTTTGTGTTTGCATGAAATAGTAAGGCTAACAAGAGGTATCAATCTAGTTTTGAGAAGGGTACAAAGGATTAAATTGCATATGCTTTTCAGATATTTGGGGATAGCATTATTTCAAAAATTTCTTTTGCACTGTTTGAAGTTTTGATGATGTTTAATAAAGTACCTGGAAACTGTAAAGATTTCTTAGTGAAACGGCTAGGCAAAAAAAATAAACCAGGTCTTCACCAGTTAATGACTTAATGAATCGGATGTAAGCTCCCACTTCAAAAGAAACCAGGCGGAGTAACACAAAAAACTTCCTTTCTCTTTTAGGTGGCTCTGGCCGAAAAGAAAGAGGTGCCCCCCCACTTCCACCTATACCAAGGTGAAATGGATTCTGGCCCATCTTTGGGCAACATTTGTTTTCAAGTTTCCTTCAAGTGAGCTCTCCTGCCCTACATCATTGGAAAGTTGTCCGCTTTGCTTGATTTCTACTTCTGACTTGTCAGCTGGAACAAACTTCAGTCTCTCTTACAGAGTGCAGCTTATGAACTATAGTTGCTCAAAGCTATAAATTTTATTTGCTTATACTGCAGGCTGTCATGAAAGGCATTTTGTGAACCATACACAACATATGTGTATCATGCTTAGTGTGTCCAGCCATATGTCCTTGAAAGCTCCATGGGAGGGCTGGCTTTGAATTTAATGAGAGCTGGAACAAATCTGTTTCATTCACTTTGAGTACACTGGCTGTGTTATTTGAATGATAAAGTAAAATCTATTTTCTGTTTAAAAGACAGTTGCTGGAGAAAAACATGTAGCCAAGAGTTCTCTGGATCCTTCTTTGCAAGCCTAACTCATCCCATCTGCTTCTGCAAGCCATAGACCTACTCCATGGTGACTGAGAGTTCATCCTAAAGCTTTTCGCTTCAGCTTAGTCAAACAAATCTTATTTCAAACAATATGTAGCACGTTTTTCCCCCAGAATGAAGTGTGGCTGGCCTTGTTTTTAATCTGTGAAGAATCTTGCAAAGAAAAGCACAAGTGAAGAATGCATAAGCATAAAAATACCCTTTTTAAATTTTAATCCCTCTTTCCTTGTTTTTCAATAGTGTTATGCTTTTAGTCACCTAATTCTTTCCTGCTCTGATGTGAACCAACCCACAGTCAGCTGTGTGCTGTGTTATTTTAATGCCCTCTATCTGTGACTACATGCAAAGAGTCCTCGGAAAGTAGTCTTGGTGCAAAAGCAGCAATTATAGTTGCAGGCTCCTACAAAATATCACTAACACCCGTGCTTCACAGACTGCTTTCCAGCTGTTTCTTTGGTACAATTAAATGATGGGGTTTGGCTTAAAAAGCTTCCAGGGGGTTAGGTCACAAGTCTCTTGTTTTATTTGACTTGTGTTACAGTACAGCAGCTGAGGTCAAAAATGTGCCTTAAGTGAAAGCCCTTTGATGTAGTGAAGGAGGTCTGGGGTTTGTGCCTTCAAGCAGGAGCATTAGCTCCAAAATTTGCTCTCTGCACTGATTCAAGGGAGATGGGAAGATTTGGCTGTCTGAGTTTGCCATGAAGCCTGTGTCCTTTCAAACTGTGCTGAAAGGGGTCTCCACAGAGAACTGCAAGGCCTACATTCATAGAAGAAAGAGGAAAGTATTCTAACATTGTGCCAATTGGTTAATATGTTTAATGGCTTTTGAATTTTGTATATGAGAAGAGTTAATTATATGAGTGCATTTTACAAATGGATCTAAATGCATAGAAAATGCCTTTGGGAATTAGAGGAAGGGTCTAAATCTGGATTTGAAATACTGCTGAATGTTGCTCTTTGTTAATTAGACTTCTGATGGTTAGCTCTGAAAAATTGCTTCTCTGTCTCCTCAGTAGCTTTGGTAGCGTTCTTGGGATCCTTACCAAGCTTGTATCAGCAGCCATGCTTCACAGGGTGTTGTTGCTCAAAAACAAAAACAAAACCCTAGTTATGTAGGTTAGGGAATTTTTTCTCTAGCATGGAAAATATGATCCTGAGTACACTCTAGCTAGAATGAGGTCAGCCCTTGAAAAATCTAAGGAATTTAGCCAGAAAGGATCTGGATCCCATTGGACTGTGAGCATAGGGCTTTTTGCTCTGTCAGTGGACAGGGAGGGGCAGATCCTCTTTCTGCCCAACAGCCTGAGCAGTCACAGTGAAGGGGATGAGACAGAGTTGGATTTGGCCAGATGAGATTTAGTAAGGCCTCTTCAGTGTTTGTTTACAAAATCTTATTAGCTGTGATAGCATTTGATTATGTACCTGTTTTTTACATTATTTTTTTTTGTATCTAATGATCTATTTTAAGTTACTATTTATGGTCTTGAACCTGCAATTAAATGCGCAGGCGCAGAGATGTATCTACATCTAATTGCAGGATCGTGGCTGTAAGAGTTTCTTAAACAGATGTTCGAGGGACCTCCATGTGACAGGTGCACCTTGGAATCAAACCTTGCGCAATACTGAATTTGTATATGTATTTCATGGATGTCACTTAAAGTGCCTATCCCTTTGGGATATTACTGTGTGAATAGAAGTCCAAATAAGATTTTTACGATAATAGCTTAAAGGATAAATTATTCTATCCATGTTTTGAAACTGAAGCATTTATAACTTTCTAAGCAACAACATTTTGAATTTAAGAATGCAATATTTTCAGTACCTTGACCTGCCAAATCCTTATTAGTTTCCAAACAGCTATGCATCCAAAAACCTCAAACCTCCAGAAACTAGTAGCTGTATTTTAACTTACCTGCTTCCAGCATGATGGTTTTACTTTCAGTAAGTTGATGACAGTGCTGCACATTGTTCTGCTAGCTCCCTGCATCATTCAAAATATCCTATATTTGATCTTTAGAGCAAGGTTTTCTGACCAGAAATTGTAGACCACTACCAAAGACTTCTCAAATCAGCTTCAGTCTCACTTTAAAATGTGCTGTTTAAAAGGCCCTCAGTCAAAAAGCCAAGAAACCTGAGCTGTTTTGTGTTTAGCACTTCTGGGTATTATGGGAACCTCATCAGAATGGATGCTTGGCATATATGTAAAATAGCTTAACAATGCAGAAAGAGGTATTTTTTTTCATCTAACAACAACTTTATATTTTGCTATAAAAATCCCTAGATATATTCCAGCACAATGCAGCATTTTATCACTCAATATATTGCTTCGTGTATCAGTACCTATTTGCAATATCATAGTATCATAGAACGGTTTGGGTTGGAAGGGACCTTAGTATTAAAGTATTTATTTCACTATGAAATGTTAAAAAAGAACACAAATCACATTGAATAATTGGTGCCTTACAACTTTTTTAGTAAACTTTCCCATGTCTCACTAGAAAAACTAATAGGCTTTGCTTTTCCAAGTCCTAATGTAAATAGTGCTGCGAGTAGCATTATAAAGTGTTTGAGCCAAGTCCCACTGTTGTAATGTGCTTGGTCTGCTAGCTTCAGACTGAGCTCAGTGTATGGAGGGACTTGGGTCAGTCTTCAGGTGTGGTGTAAGTGGGTACTAGTTACCCTCACAATCAGTTGTTGATACTGCTCTGGAAATTTAACGCTTTCCAAAAACCAGTGTCTCATGCTGCTGTCCATACAGCCCAGCTGACCTCAGCATATTGACATAGATTTTTAGAGGGCTAAATTTGATTGACTGCTTGCTTATTATGATTTACAGAGTTTGTCTAAATGGCATTGTATTACAAACCTTCACACCTCAAGCTATCTTTTTATGTCATCACTAAGACTCGTGTTGTGTGACAACAGTCAGGGCTGTTCACTTTTGTTTAATTTGTCAGTAAATAAATAACTTTTGTACCATGTGACAATAATTTCTGTTCGATATTTTTGGAAGCACATTATGTCTGTTACAGCTTTCAACACCAGCCATTGAGAGAAGAGGTCACAGTGATTTATATTCAGAATTGTTAAAGGAACTCAGTTTGTGATTCAGGAAGCATGTATTTCTGTAAATGAACCACTTCCCAAATAAGGTTGTAAATTCGTGTTTAGAAGGCAGCATTTCCCTCACTAAAAGAATAGTAAGAATTGAATTTTTTTTTCCCTGCAAGACAAAATTATTGAAGTTCCTTAAACTGTCACTTCAAAAATGTGCAGTAGTTTCTCCATGCAGCAGCGTTTACTTGTAGAAGTAGGTCTCTGTTGGAGCAGAGGATGAGGGAACTAAATTGCTGTTGTGTTTCACATATATTGTAACACAATTTTCTGTGCAAAAGTATGGAAGGAAAGAATGGAGTTCAATGATCAAGAGACGTAGGGAGGGCCCCTTAGCCACAGAATGCTGAAAAGGAGAAGACTGCAGAATTATTTTAAAAAATAATTTGCTTTAATTTCTATCAGTACTAGAGTACAAGTTACAATATTAAATATGCACATATGAAATGCCCCATCACAATCATGAACACTGTTGTCCCACAGTCAGGCACGAGCAACCTGTTAGCAGCGGTACATTGACTCTGTGTTGTACGAACTTCAACCTTTTAAATGGTATGCACCAGAAATAAGGTGAATCTTTTACCTAAGTGTTCATGGAATGTTTGTGCTGTGGTTCTTCCTGTACACTGGGAGAAAAGTGGGATCATGTAGCCCAAGGTGGAAGTGTTTGACAATTTAGTTTAAAATATAAACCTGGAGCATTGGCATAAAGGAAGTCTTGGAGTTACTCAGCAAAAGCAGGGCACGTGTATATGTTCTCAGTGAGTGAGTGTGGCAGGTAGGTAGGCAGACTGCAAAAAAAGAGGAAACTGCATGCTTTAGAATAGGGAGTAACCCTTCAGTGTGTTGCATTTTGAAAGACAGAGTTCTTCCTTTTATCACAGACAAACTAAATTTGGACTTCCGAAGCCACACAAGACTGTGAGATAAATAAAACTTAAAGACTGAGCAGAAAAATAACTTGTTTTTTTTTTTTTGTATCAGGTGCTTAAAGTTTGAGCTTTTTATGAAATAGTAATCTAGTTATGTGAATTATTTTTTTTCTTAACATTTATTTTGTATGTGAATTTGTTCTCCTTATTTTTCTGTTCTATGCCAAATAAATGTTACTTTTATGTAATTGGTGGTGCAGACTGTTACATTGAGGAAAAAACACAGTTGTATCCTTGGCAGAAAGCAGACAATGCTTTATCAGGATTTTAACAGTGAGCCTGGCAGCAGCTGGGGCTGGTTGTTCTCCCCTCTTGCCTCCCATTGCACAGTAGCACAGCCCTAATGCTCAGAGGACTTTGGGCCTCTGTACAGTGAAGATTAGACACATGTAGATAAGAAGAAATATTGAGTTTAGTTTAGGATAAAGAAAGATTTATGGGCATTGGCTTCTAGTAAGGCAAGCTAGGCACATGCCATGGGGAGATGACTTGGAAAGTCACTCTAGTTTAGCACAGATTTTTGTTGCTCTTATCTTCACTCACTAGGTAGAAGGCTGTCAGAGAGTATCAAACAAATGAAATCTTCCTTTTGGCTTTGGAGACCTATCTGAAACCTTTTCAGATATTTTGGACCAAGTTCATCACAAAAAGGCCCTTCAGTAAAAGTCGGTGGGGGGGAGGCTCAAATTCTGGCTGCCCTTCCAGCTCCTGAGAAATTGGAAATATCATTTAGAACCTGAGCTAAAAAGCTCTATTTCTATCCTGTAAAGACCTAAGCAACAGATAGTGGAGCGTTTAACATCTATGGGATCTGCTTGATTCCTTTTTACAGACTGACTGGTACAAAGATCTAGACTTCCCTAACAGGCCACCAACACCCATGGCTCAGATGTAACCTAGAAGCTCACCAGTTGTGCTTGTGCAATATAAATAGAACCATGACAGAGGGCAGAGACTAGTTTATGAGCTGCTCAGCAGGCTGAGCACTTTGTTTGCAGATCTTAGTGACAGTAGCCTTGAACAATAGAGGTGTGAATCTAATGATCAGCTAGTAGGACTATCTCAGGTTGTACCAAATGAAACATGGTTCTTTCTGGCTTTCAAGAAATGTAATTGCTTTCTTGACTTTGGGAAGAAGGAACTGAACTGAGTATGCTGTGACCTACTTATGACCACAACATATTCTCTCTTCCATTTAACTCATAAAATGCTGTTGCTTTAAAATAAACCCACACACTACACTGTAAAACAGTTCTGACTGCTCCCTGCGGTTGCAGGGAGGCTCATGTGTTGCACACAGTGCACACAAAAATATCCAACCCCTTTGATCATGATTCAACAATTTCCAATGACCTTCCTGCTTTGTCTGCACAGGCTGCTTCCTTCTGCCTTCTCACCTAGTTTGACTCCATTTTGTGTTGAAGAGAGTAAATTAGTCCTAGCTAATTACCAATTTGAGGGCTAAATATTGGCCCATGCATCTCTATGCAACAACTTCAATTTTTTTAGATATTTTAGATTAACTGTTTATATTTATTTAGGTATTTATATATTTAGATTAACTAACAAAATAGATCAAGAGCCTTCAGGATTTGTTTTTCTCTGGCTAACAGCAAGCACAATGAGCAATTCTTACCAGCAGTTTCTGCTGTCTTATGGATCTCTGAAAATTACCCAAATATGTGACTTGGCATAATCTTGATTCTAAGTTTCATTTTCTATTACACTCTTAGAAGTTCTATACATTTCATTTTATACATAATGAAACTGTGTGGTTTATACTTTTAAAAGAGCTCATCCTTTTCACTTGTTGAATGGGAACCTCTGTAATTCTCCTAAAAAGTTCATAGTCCTCCAAGCTATGAGGGTGTGATGCATACAGTGGCATGCCAAATTTATACTCTAATAATGTCTTTCTCATAAGCAAAAATGTTTCTCCCCATACACATTAACTTCTATCTACAATCAGATATGTGCCTGGGCTTCACTCTCCCTTTCAATTATATCACCATAAAAATTTAGCAGTGCACATGAGGGCTTTTTTTGTTGTGGGTTGTTGTGTCTTTGGGGGTATCTGTGCTTCTTGATCTATGTGTGTTTACACAAATACAGACTGCTAATCAAAAACTTTGGTGAAGTATAAAAGTACACAGGATGGCACTTTGTCTCCACACTGTAGATATTGCAGCAGTGCTGGGAATAAAAAGGAATACAAATAATGTCTGCTTCTTCAGAACACACCATATCCACCGACATAAAGCTGACACAATGACAGCTGTAAGCAGAATAAGTGTTTCACATAGCAGGGTGATGTACTTGACTTCCTCAATAATAAATTGTCTTTTCTGTAACTCCTGAAAGTATTCCTCTAAAAATTAATTAATGCCACTCTAGGTCTCAGATGTTCATCTGATGACTGCCTTCCCTTGCCTTTCTTGTGCCTAGGAAATCTCCCATAATAATTTTTGTTAGTCCAGTCATTTGCATCCTAGTAATATGAGTGCACTCTTCTTGTGTAGCAGACCTTCTGTCACTTCCCAAAATGAGGCAAACCTGCTTTTTATATACCTTAAAGCCCCCAAAGGCTTAATGGAAAAGACTACGTCTCTGTTGGGTTAAACTGTTCCGTTTCAAGAAATGGTCAGAACACTCTGGGAAATACTCCACAATGGATTCCTATTGTAGTGGATTTTTCAAGTGTTAAATTTAAAGCAAACTAACAAACATAAACACCAAACAAAACAAAGCAACCACAAACCACAACCCAAACCCACAAAACAACAACCAAAAAACCCCCCTGAGAATTACTGGTTTATTTTGTTCTTTCATAAGTAATGGAAACATATTTATTTGTACGTTAAAGTTTTGATAATCAAGGAAATTAATTTCAATAGAATTAAGACAAAATCACTTGAAGCAGTAATGATCATGCACACTTCTGTTATTTCCTGCAGTGGCAGTAAGGATTTTAACCTAGCTTAAATTTTCAACTGCAGTCCAGGTACAGAAATAATCCTGAGGAAAGAATGACTGACACAAAAATACTTTTGATTAAAACAGAAAGAACAAATAGGGAGGCTGCTGCTAATGCTACCTGTGCCCAATATCAATCCATCTGCTAAACAAAACCATCGTTTCAGGTAAGGACTACTTCAATTTTAAAACATATATTTATGGCTTATGATACGGCTTATGCAGAAGCGAAGTTCAAAATGTAAAGCAGAAATCTATCATGAATGCAGTCTATATGATATTGTCATACTTTCTAGTGCACTACAATAGGGCACATCTCATTTTCATAATTTGCCCCCCCAAAAATTCCTTTTTTTACAACCCTTTTTCTTCCTCAAAAATTGTGATTTCATCAAGGATGTTGGGGTTAAGACTACATAAAAACATCTCTCATTTTTAAGGTAAGACTGCTCTTGTTACTTAATTTTTTAATAGAATACAGCAGAAATCTCTGCCTAAGCACTTCTAAGGGTAAAGGTGAACAGAGGAGCTGAGGACAAAGGGGCTGTAGACTGCCATTCATCCTTCCTTTTGCCCTGCATGGCTTTATCACAGTGCAAATCCCTTTTCAAAACCATTCCCTTCCCCAAAAGGACCGCTTTGGCTATGTTTTACATTTACTTGTGCACACAATTGTTTGGCTCCAAGCTTGTGCAAACATCATACCTGATAAGACACATAACCAGTTCCCTTCTGAAAATGTTCCTGTGTTCATGCCAAGATGGATGTTTAGGTAGTTCTTCATCTCACATCCTGCTTGGCTTGTAGTAAGTATATGAAAATCAGTCTTTCCTGTTTTCTGTCAGGAATTTAAGCAAATTCAGAATTTTTGGTGAGCCCTTGCATGCCCTGTTGAGCAGCAGACCCCATGTGGCTGAAGGCCAAGCACTCCCAAGCTATGAGAGCAAAAGGCAGCTGAAGTACTCAGAGCACTTATGAAGAGAGCAGGGTAAATGCCATGGGTGAAAGTCTAAGCTCTGTCATATGTGTGTTGATACTAGAACTAGTGTACCTCATAAATAATGTCCATTGCACTGTTTGCGAGAGACTGCAGAGCCCACCAGTATTTTCTGTGCTGCCTGCGCACCAGCCTTTGCAGCACACTGCACAAACCCTTCTGATTCCTGCCACCCACCCCCCCCCTATTTAAAACAGAAACTTTCACTTCTGCTATTTGGCCAGAAGCTTGGGCTACTTATGAAACTCAAGAACCTTTGATTGGAAACATACAGATATCTCGTTCATTTCCTCTAAATATATAGTTTATTCTCCTCAGCCATGCCTACAGGACTGCTGCTGCACCTTCATCCAAACACCTATCAGTGGTGGGATTGGTCTGCTTGATCCAGATTATCACATACTTTAAAACAAAAATTGTGCTGTGTGCTTTGATAAATCGCCTCCACACCATGACCTTCAGTCGTCCTGCTCATACACATACTGGCCACTTGTGTACTTTGTTGGGGGGAAGAACTCTAAATCTCCTTTTCAGGTGCAAACATTTCTGATGTAAGCCCAAGTACAAACATGTATCATAAAATGAGAAACTGTATGTCTGTGTTTGCTTTTAACTAAGCAGGTGGGAATATGTGTGGTGCGCCTCCAGCCTAGGAATTTCTCTTGGTACTGAGAAATACGCCACTTCTGAGGCAAGAGAAGCTCTATGCACACACTCAATACATTATGGAAGAGCATGTTAGACAGTCCATTAGCAGCAGGACCATTCCCTGCAAATATTGCAAGGAAATTTTATTTTAAATGCTTATTTCCAGAGCTCTCTTGTTTTATTATGTGGGGTTTTAAGCATTTTTTATTCCCCCTCCTATTTTCATACAGGAAACTAATTATTTTTATGGAAAGCTCTAGTTTCCACAGCAGATGGTGAGTAAGAGTCCAAATGGCACAGTTTGCTTATCCCTGCTGAGGCACACAGGTAAAAAGAGGACATCCCTGGAGTGAGGGCATTGCTTACAGCCTGCAGCTGGGTGAAGGCAGCAGCTGTGGTCACAGGACTACCAGGGCTGACTCAGTTACAGAAGCTCATTTCAAAGCCACCTTTGCTCCCTATGTTGGCAGTGGGAAGGTAAGCTCTGTGAGCCAGCTGGCTTGCTGACTCATCACCTTTTCTTCCTCTACCTGCTCACTTTTGGCTATGAATTGCTGAGTGCCTCAGGACCTGCCTGTAGTTGGTGTGGTGCTGCAGTCCAGGCAGGCAGCTGGGCTGGAATGTAACAGGGCAGAGGAGCACTTGATGGCACCGCTGGCTGCTTTCCCCATTTTCACACCACCCATCCAGGAGAGTGTTTTTAATGTTAATGCCAAGACTTGGGGGTTGTGTCAGTCAGAAGTGTTTCACTCCTTTTTCATTGCCTATGTGATAAGCAGTTCATAAGTTGTGGTCCTAGCATTTAACTATCAACAACTTTGAATGCGGGGTTTTGGCTGTGAGCACATGGGAGAGTACAGCTGACTGAGGAATACTCACAGTGTTTCCCTCTGGATGTATCCTTCATGCAGTTACACAACTCTCAAGCAAGTAAAATTCCTATATTGGCATAAAAATGATGCAAAAGAATAAAATGTCTGACTACTCTGTTCCAGTTCAATTGAAAGCACCATACTATTAAACAGCCTTCAATAAATGAAATTTAACTGCTTTTTTTACTGAAAAATGTCAAGTGGAAATAACAGATAGCTGTAAGAAAGCAACTCAGACAATATTGCAGTCTTAAATCCAGTATTTGCTCAAATATTTAACAGAAGAAATTCCTTTGTATTGTGAGTCAAAGAAACAGAAAACACAATCAGTCTGGCAATCCATATGAGATTAAAATACTGGCCATGAATTTAAGCGAAATGCCAAATTTTTGAACATAATCAGGAACAGGCACGAGGAACAAAACATTAAGGAAGAATCTGTAGGTTACAGAAGGAGAAGTTATGAAAAAAAAAACCATGTACAGTAGCTTTATGCAGAATAATTCAGGAAGAAGAGGGTATATTAATGTCTCAATGACAAAGTAACAGAAAGGATTGAATGCAAAAGTGATGGTGAAATGAAGAAGAAATAAATGAACAAAGGAACTACAGGATTTCTGCCAAAGACCACTGTATACTGCAGTCAATATATTTGTTGGATAATATTTCGATTGTGTTCATATAAATAATTAATAGTAGCTTAAAAAATAGTGAGGTATGATGTGATTACAAATGGACACTTAGTAAGTGGAGAGAATGTATAGAGATTTGGTTCGTATTCTGAAAATATTTCCAAAGCTATAAACTTGTGATGTAGACAATGGTTTTGTGATTTCTTTCTTTCTTTGGGTTTCTTTACTAAGCAGTTGCTTGCTGAATAAGCAACAGGTGCTGCAGATCACACACCAGAAAAAGCTTATTTAATCAGTGCAGCTTGCTTTAACAGAGTTTTCCCGAGCAAAGCAACGTTTACTACCTCGTGCATAATACTGATAGGTCTTCTCTTTTTTTGCCTTTTTTTTTTCCCCTAGTTTTGGAGGAATTAGGCTGAATTTGAGAGTTTTACAGTGACTGAGCAACAAAGGTACTGAGAATACGTAAGTAATCAGCTGCCTGTGTCAAAATGAATGAATGGGGTTTTTTACATTATGAAAAAGCTGTGACTCTTGTGTCCTTTTTTAACACTTTTACCACATGCCATTAGTCAGGTGGGTATGTGAGAATAAAAAATAATTGAAACATCTACATACAGTAGATACAGCTATGACTTGAATATGAGGCAAATGGACAAAATCTGATACCATTTTCCAGACACAGCATTTGAAATAGCCATGTTAATATAGCATGACTTTGTGTGACTTCTGTGATTTTCCCCCTAGTCAGACAGGTTTGCTTGTTAACTTATCGTTGCTGAAGTCAAATACATGTGTTCAAACTCACCTTCTCCCTGAGCCAAGTAATAGGTTGATAATAGTAATAGGTGAGAGGCCTTGAGCACAAGCCTTATGAAGAGAGTCTGAAGGAGATGGTATTGTTTAGCCTGGAGAAGAGGAGGCTCAGGGGAGACCTCATTGCTCTCTACAACTACCTGAAAGGTGGTTGTAACTAGGAAGGCGTTGGTCTCTTCTCTCTAGCAACCAGCACCAGAACAAGAAGACACAGTCTCAAGCTGCACCAGGGGAAGTTTAGGCTCGAGGTAAGGAAAAAGTTCTTCACTGAGAGAGTTGTTCATCATTGGAATGTGCTGCCCAGGGAGGTGGTGGAGTCACCGTCCCTGGAGGTGTTCAAGAGGGGATTGGACGTGACACTTGGTGCCATGGTCTAGTCATGAGGTCTGTGGTGACAGGTTGGACTCGATGATCTTTGAGGTCTCTTCCAACCTTGGTGATACTGTGATACCTTAGCACTAATGACAGATTTATATATTTAGGAGGTCTCTGCAATGTTGTTTTGTCTCCCTTGATTTCATCGTATTGAAATCAAATGGGGCTATTCTGAACTTTACTGAATTCAGTGCAATCTGATTTGAACTTCATTTTTTTGCTTTAGAGAGGTGAATTTCACCACACACAATGTTTACTGCACTTGCTTACATGAGTAGTCTGTTCCAACAGACATGAACATACATAATTAAAGCCACGTAATGCAGTGCTACAGGCTGGGGTCAGAGTGGCTAGAGAGCAGCCAGGCAGAAAGGCACCTGGGGGTACTGGTCAATAGTAGGCTGAATGTGAGCCAGCAGTGTGCCCGGGTGGCCAAGAAGGCCAATGGCATCCTGGCCTGCATTAGGAACAGTGTGGCCAGCAGGAACAGAGAGGTCATTCTGGCCCTGTACTCAGCACTGGTTAGGCCACACCTTGAGTACTGTGTTCATTTCTGGGCCCCTCAGTTTAGGAAAGATGTTGAGTTGCTGGAACGTGTCCAGAGAAGAGCAACAAAGCTGGTGAAGGGTTTGGAACACCAAGCCCTATGAGGAGAGGCTGAGGGAGCTGGAGTTGCTTACCCTGGAGAAGAGGTACAACTACCTGAAGGGAGGTTGTAGCCAGGTGGGGGTTGATCTCTTTTCCCAGGCAACCAGCACCAGAAGAAGAGGACACAGTCTCATGCTGCACCAGGGGAGGTTTAGGCTGGATGTTAGGAAGAAGCTCTTCACAGAAAGTGATTTGCCATTGGAATGGGCTGCCCAGAGAGGTGGTGGAGTCACCATCACTGGAGATGTTTAGGAAGAGACTGGATGGGGTGCTTGGTGCCATGGTTTAGTTGATTAGATGGTTTTGGGTGATAGGTTGGGCTGGATGATCTCAAAGGTCTTTTCCAACCTGGTTAAATTCTATTCTATTCTAATTATTGCTGAAGTTTTAATTTTACTTTCTGCAAGCTGACTATATTGGCTTCATGTAATTTCTTTTGGCAGATACAATATTTTGAAGTCTATAATTGCACCTACAGCTTTGTGACATACCAGTAACATATACCCTTGTTTCAGCCACAGAACAAAGTGGGAGTATGTTGCAATAAAAATCAACTTTGCAAAACCAGTATGAATGTATATATTGTCTTACAAAAGATACTATATAAAAAATACCAATTAAATTCTTATAATCAACAGCAATAATAAGGGATACTACTACAAATTTGTAGATGAGCAGATAAATAGCTTTCTTGAGAGGGAAGATGTTTTACAGAAGTGCTCCAAGATAATCAAAGTGAATGTAAACAACTGGTGCATTGTTTCTGCATTAACAAGCTTCAAGCTTATGGGTAACAGCATCTGGGTTAGTCTGCTTTCAGGGACACGGGTGCTGGTTCCCATTTACACTCCAGAGAAGAAATCCAGGGGCCTATTGCCGATCCACAGATTCAATTTTCCTCAGGTCTGCCTTGTTGCTTAAGCGCCTTGTCAAACATACATATACTGTAAGCTATAGTTTATCTTCCAGTAATCATGTGAGTCAGTTCAAGTGATCAGGCACATCTAGATACACCTAAGTACTTGATGTTCTTCCTGTACGTCTTACACACAACCGCAAAAGAACAGACACTGGAAGACAACAAACTTTCTAAATCCTGAGCTACATTTTTAGATAACCAAAGTTAGTGTGGTAGTTTTAGGCTATGCCTTTAAAATTTTCCACAAATCTTGAACAGAAAGTGGTAAAATGTAAATAAATCACCATTGGGTGTAAAAAGGGAAATAATGATAATTCATAAGATTTCATCTGGAAAGCAATCTTTCTCTCTCTTTCCACTTCTTCACTCTGTGAGAGACTAACTGGCTTTACTGACCTTGACTGCATCGCTTTTCTTGTGACTGGTATTAACAACTTCTCGGTTCTTGCTCTTGTCCCTTTTTGTGTATGGGGAGTAAGGACAGGAGCAGGGTGGGAGATTTTTTCAACCCACCACAGTTAGACATGCATTTTCAGATGGAGTCACAGAATCAGAAAATGGCAGGTGTTGGAAGGAACTTCTGAAGATGATCGAGTCCAGCCTCCCTACCAGAGCAGGATCACCTAAAGCAGACCACATAGGAACCTGTCCAGATGGGCCTTGAACATCTCCAGAGGTGCAGACTCCACCACCTCTGGGCAGCCTGTTCCAGTGCTCTGCCACCCTCAATGTAAAGAAGTTCATTCTCTATTAGTTAAGAAAATTTAACACCGGTTGAGCACAGGTCCATGCCTTGTGCATTGTATTCTCTATGTGCTTGCTAAGCAATAAGCACTATGAGAGCAGTACTTTTTTGAGTACAAGAGTTACAAGGCCATGTTGGCTACAGGCATAGCTCCAAATTTCTTATAAAATTTGGCTTCTTGTCAATAACCAAGGAGCACTGACTAAGTATTTTTCCTGTAATTGAATACAAGGAGATTACCTAAGAAGTGCTAGTCATTCCACCCATTATTGTAATTACTGTGCTGAGATTGTACCTTTAGATTTGCAGACAGATTTCATCCTGATGCATTTGCCAATATTCTTGCTGGCTGCTCATCCTCTTGATTCTCATTTCTGTCTGTTCTTGGAAAAGTCACTTGTTTGTAATATCCTACTGAGAGGTTGTGGGAGATGTTGGTGCTACATTTTCACTACTACATCAACAGAACTGCTTTGAAGCTCACATAACGCTTCCTATTGTAAGGCAGTGTTGTCTTTTGTTATCACCATAGCCTAGCAATGTGGCTACAACTTCCTTAGTAGCCTTCTGACCCTTTCTAGGAAAAAAATCCACAACACTTTTAGTATTTTCTGCAACAAACTGGAGAAATGCACTTGCTTTTGGCAAGTTCTTGAGGAGTTTTCTTCAGAATATCTCAGCATTTCAGGTTTTGCAACAAATGCTTGCAGTTTACCAGTAAAGTAGTCAAGTACCAAGATAACTTTGTGATCCTTTGAAAATCTGTCCAAATTGTCTCAATTGCATGCCTTTGAAAAATAGGCTTGCATGTGGTCACTGCTGAATCTTAAAAACTAAATTTTCTGAAACATTTTCTCATTGAGAGAGTTAAGCTTCTTCAAGCTCCTCTGTGGGAGCAGTACGTGTATATGAACATGATGAAAGCCTCTGGTCAGCAGGAAAACTGCTGTAATGGTTGCCCCAGCTGCTTTTCACTGCTAAAGCTGTTGTCTGGATCAAAAAACAGGAACTGTTTCTCCCATAGATTTGGTTGGCTACTTTGGTAGTACATAAATGGTTGGAAACATCCTATTTGAGTGAAAATAGAGCAGTAGTCAAGCGGGAACAGTTAATGATTATTTGATGGGTGGTATGAGAATGCTCAGAAGGATTGAAATTTTGGGGACAACTTCCTGTTTTATATTTATTGAGTAAATATTGGAAAGCTTGGCTTTGCAACACCAGTAGTGGTATTTTCTGTGATCTACAGTTTAACTGCTGAAGTTGAATTGCCAGAGGTGGAGGACAGCTGTGAACAAGAGCTGATGGACTGTATAAATCTGTCCTCTCACTCCTCCATAGACAAAAAAACTTGCCTCTCTTGTAGATTTAGCCACACTATTATAGCTATGGTCACTAGTTCAAACATTTTGGGTTTTATTAATGCAGGAGGACTTTTTCACATTTCTATGGGTTAGATGACATGCCATGAGAACTGTCACACTTAGTTTACAAAGATCTGAAAAGGAAAAGGAATGTAAACTCTATATAAACCTAGGGTGCTGGAACACAAAGAGGCTCCACTCAAAACAAAGGTACATTCAAGGATAGAGAACAAGATGTGGGTCAAAGGCCTAAATATTAGGGAAGTGGAAAGGAGGTGTTGAATTATTAGAAGCTACTGTCCTTTGCTGTTCTGGGAAGCAGGACCTTATATAGGCTTGGGAAATATGCAGGAGTGTCCAGTGTATTCAGTACTGCCTTAGAAAGAATTCTTGACTCCAAATTGTTCCTAATTATCCAGGTCAAAGGATGGTAACAAACTGTGTTTACAAACAAATGGAGAACTAGTCCTGTATTCCAGTGTTTTAGTTACTAGTAGTGTGGTTCTGGCAGTACAGTCTGGTTACTAAAGCTTTCATGTTTCTTAACAGGGCATGGAACCAAATCCTAGTGCTATTGGTTGGTGGATAGCAACAGCAAACAATGAGCAGCCTATCCAGCCAAACTGATGCTCTTGTAAAATAATGCACTGAAGGATGACATTTTAAACACTTTCATAAATGCTGGGTCACTAGTGATCTTTTTAAGAGGAATGAATGAGCTCATTAGAAGGGAAGACAAAAATGCTTACCAAGATTTCCTAGTAGTCTGGTCTGCATCCCCTGCTACCCCCCAGAGCTTATCCTTCTAAGGTATGCAGTTTCTGTATGGAAGAGTGTAAGGCAAACCCACCAAAACTCTGAAAGATCCCATTATAGTTACTTTCAAAAACTAAGAACTAAGCCAAATTTTGAAGCTGGCCTTTGTCAGGTGCCAAACTGAGAAGCTTTGATAAATTAAGAGTCTTCCTTAATAGTGTTTGCATTATAAAAAAAAAAAAAAAAAGGGGGGGGGGGGGGAAGCCTCACCCTAACATTCTGGCAGGTGTGACCCAACGGGATGTACCACCTTCCACCAATAAGCGTACATTTGATGGCACAGCTTTCATACAATCCCTCAACGATCTTTCAGCTGAGCTGTGTTGGCCTGGTATAAGGACAGGATGGTGACAGGAATGAAAGGCAGAGAGGAGGCAGGCAGACACTGACTTCTGATTCAGAATTGCTGCTAAATGTCATTTGGGGCCCATATTAAGTGTATACATTAAAATTAAATCAAACATACAGTATCAACAATATAGTGCCTTCTGTTTCCAACAGTCATTTTCATCCTCATAAGCTTGTGCCTGCATTATTTATGGGATATTCTTAACCCCTCCCTGGCATTTTATTTAATTTCCTTGCTGTTTTTCTTGTTGCTACTGTTATTGTGGCTCTTATAGTTATCTGATTTGTTTCTGCCAAGGTTTCTATATTTACAGTAGTCCTTATTACCTGAACCAACCAAATTTATTAGATGATATCTGAGGCAGCACTTCATAAACTGTCAAGCACATCTTTATTGGTTGAGATAGTTCTCCTCTCCCCTCTGTTTTGGTCTTCTCTGGATGTCACATGAAAGGGGAAGAAGGACAGGATGGGGTTTTTTTGTTTTCTCAGTATTAAGGGAGAATTCTTAAGCAAGCAGACTCTAGATGGCATCTTGTCTGCCAGGAAGGATAACTTGCTGTAGTTAGGACATCTATTGCCATGTCTGCCACACTTAAGTAAGACAAGCTATCTGCATTAAATAAACTATGGAAGAAAGTATTCAGTAGACAGATTTTCAAACTTGCTTCCTTTTTGGCAGCAATGTCTGGCTTAGCTCCTAGAAAATAGGCAACTTGAGCTGCCACATCAGTTGCATTCAAATGGGAAGCCATGTGAAAGCTGGATCCTTTCAACAAGGAAAACTTTTGGCTATGACCAGTTTTTAGGTTTTAGTAGGGAAGTAACTGTCTGAGCAGCCTTGGAGAACCAAGGACATGTAGAAAGCACAGCATTCTGCTTCAGGTTTTGTATCTAAGCACTCTTAGCTGCTAAACAATTGCAATTAGTTTAGAAAGTTCAGAGAGCAGGGCTGCCCTGACACCAAGCAGAAAGGTGGGGAGCCAGAGCCACTATCAGTCCACGTCGAGCTGTGGGCAGCAGCCCTGGCTCAGGCAGATAAATGCCGCTGAGGCCCGCACTGGCCTCCGCTGAAGTTGGGGGTTGTGTCTTGCCCTACGTGCGTATGCGGAGGCTCTGCCCTATGCCTCTTAACCCGAGTGGCAGCAGCGCGTCCCCGACAGGCCGAGGCCTGGACCTGAATGAGTACAAGTGGCGGCAGGGAGCTTGGTCTGCCCCCGGGAAAAGCTGGAGACGGCGGGAGCGTTTTGCGCTCCCGGCAGGGAAGGCAGCCGCCGAAAGCGGCAGAAGTCCTCAGGGAAAAGGACGCGGCGGGAGTCACGTCGCAAACGGCCGCGCTCCCCCGCGCCGCCGCTGTGGGCTTCCCTCGGCTGCTGAGGAACTCAGCCGCGCGCCGCCGCCGCCATCTTGCGGCTCATCCCTCCCACCCGCCGGTGGCCGCGCGTAGTCTGGCGCCTCTGCCCCACCGTAGCCCGCCCGCGGGCCCTGCACGGCGCGATTGAGTACTGGCCCAGGCTTGGTCTCCGGCGCACAGGGAAAGCGGCAGCAGGGGGCAGTGCGCGGCAACAGCGCTTCTCCCGGAGCGGAAGCCCTGGGGCGGACCCCGGCGGGCGCGGAGCTGTCTGCGAGTGCCGGGTTGTCGCTGGTGGGGCGGGCAGGGGCGGGCCAACTCCTCGTCTGCCCTCCCCTCCTGGGCCTCGCTACCTGCGGCCTCGGCCTTGGAGAGGTTCTAACCTCGGCAGTGTACGAGTCCTTTAGTCGTATGCTTGTACGGAGGTGCCGCTAAAAGCCAAGTAGGTAAGCTACCTGCTCCTTCCCCGGACTTCTGCCTTTATTTTCTAGTGATATGGTTGCCACACGGGACAGTGCTGTTATTTTCTTATTTCTTGGTTCTTTATGAGTGGAAATACTGTGTGCTCCTAGCTGGGGTGACCATGGAAAGGAGAGCAGTGATGGGCAAGGCGGTGACAGGTGAGAGGCGCTTGTTTTGTTGTGGCTTTCACTCTGGAAGCCAAAGGATGTTTCATACCTATTTGGCAGGTAGGTTAAGTGAGGTGCTTTTTAAGGAGTGCCGACAATAAAATAGGATCTGTCTTTTGAAAAATGTTTTGCTGATTGCTTCAAAAGTATGTATCTATTGACAAGCTCTAAGATGAGCTTAATTGAAAATTCAGCAGAGCTATGCTGTCCATTTGTTTTTCTGGCTTGATGTTTTGTGCTGTTGGCAACTGTTGCTTCATTTGGTCTTGTCTGAGCACCAGCACCGACAAATTTTGCTACAGCTCTGAGTGTTGTGGTTGCAAGCTCTGCCAGTCACATGCTCAGGGCAGGCCTCAGCTTTGCTGGGTTTCCTGTGCACACAGCTTCTCCCCTGTCCAGGTGCTTTCTTGTAATGACAGCATAGGAAAATAAAAAGGGAAATGCAATCTTGAAGGAAAAAAAAAAAAAAAAGGAAAAAACCAACCAAACAAAAAAACCACCACCACCACCTGCTCAGAAACACTTCAAGGTTTGATATTGTGGCATGGTCTGGATTTTGAGCTAGGGGTGACTGGCTTCTTGGGTTACTTGATGGTACAATTGTTCTCTCCAATTTCTTAGCCCAGTGGAAAGTAAAATTTATGGTTAACTTGCAAGAATGGGAACTGCAGTAATCGCTTCTTTCCACTTAATTTTATTATTGTAACTCTGTGAAGTTCTTTTTTGACTTACTGTGCAAACTTTCACATGAAAATGCATATGGTACGTTCTTACCTGAGCAGAGGATGGGATACTGAAGCTGCCACAAATGGAACTCTTCCTGTCCTGATTCCACTTTCAGCTTCCTCAATAAAATAATGTGTCATCCTTTGGGATATTTCTACATTGTGTTGAAGTAGAAAATGAGGTCACATTGTGGGATATAGTTTATGAACAGCCTTAAGAGTGTTTCCAGACTTAGCGTGAGAGTGATTATCAACTGAAAGCTTGGAAGTGAGAGACCAAAGAGAAGATGTATGTTGACATTATCCCATCTATTTTCTCATACCATCTTTGACTTTTGTTTAGAAAGAGGATGAAAGGGATTTTCCTTCTGGGAAAGGAGACAAATTCTCTGTTTTGGTACTCAGGAACCTGGTATTGCTTAACTCACAGCTGCTGAAGAATTAAGTTTCTGGTCTGGTGAATTTTAACACTTTACAAATATTGACAACCTAGAAGGCAGGTGGGCAAATATCAGTGCTCCAGTTTGCTTCAAGGGATTTGTAAACTGCAGTTATTCCTGCTCTGTTTTCAGAGTTCATACCAAGCTTCCTCTCATGCTGCCTGTAGTGTCCTTCCTTACAAGTGCAAGCTGCCAGTATGGCTGCAAGCAGCTATGCTTGACACAGTTGACAGCAGATAGTGCAGCATTATTCCTAAAAGTTTTGCTTTTATTGGCTGACAGTTCTCAACAGTACAGCTGTGGCTAATTTTTCAAGGATTCAAATCTCATTCCTCAATCCCTAAAAGGATAACCAAAAATCATGTGTCCTGTAGAGTCAAAGCTAAGTGCTTTCCTTTGGAACTGTGGTTACATGTACTTATTTTAGTGTCTTTTGACTAGTTAGTTTGTTGCATGCTGTAAGAACAGATGAGTGTGTAGAATACGTGAAGTTTTTGGGTTTCATCTGATCAATTGAAAACACTTTAGCTCAAGTGAGATGCTAATTTTAGTTAAGCCCCAGGTATGATAACACTGTATATTTAATCTGTGATTAGTCATTGCATAATCTCACAACAGTTATGTAAAAGCAAAAGATGAGATGTATTCACTGTGTTAAGCAGCACTCTGCAAGAGCTTGTATTTCTGGAACATACCTACTGCTCTGCAATAGATAACCTGTGTTGAATGTGAATGTTTTATGATGTGCACATCTCTGGAGCTGAAGAGATGATTCACACTCAAAGCCCCCTGAGGACTGCCAGTAGCAGCTTTTACTGTGATTGTTTATCTTTTTGAAACTTGTATAGTTCACCAAAAATTGGGGCATACTGATTTTACAGTGTCCCTTGTAATGAATCACAGAATCATAGAATCAACCAGGTTGGAAAAGACCTCAGAGATCATCACGTCCAACCTGTTACCTAACACTACCTGACAACTAAACCATGGCTTCAAGTACCACATCCATTCTGTTTTTTTTAACACCTCCAGGGAAAGTGACTCCACCACCTCCCTGGATAGCACATTCCACTGGCCAATTACTCTTTCTGTGAAGAGCTTTCTCCTCACCTCGAGCCTAAACCTCCCCCATCACAACTTGAGACTGTGTCCTCTTCTTCTGGTGCTGGTTGCCTGGGAAAAGAGACCATCCCCCACCTGGCTACAACCTCCCTTCAGGTAGTTGTAGATAGCAATAAGGTCTCCCCTGAGCCTCCTCTTCTTCAGGCTAAACAACTCCAGCTCCCTCAACCTCTCCTCGTAGGGCTTGAACTTGAGACTTCCCCCCAGCCTCGCTGCCCTTCTCTGGACACGTTCAAGTATCTCAATGTCCTTAAATTGAAGAGCTCAGAACTGGTGAAGATAGTGTGAAGGATGGATGCAAGATTATTTGTAGCACTTTACGAAAGATGTTTGTAGGACTTGTGGGTGTATGTCCATATCAGTTTTATCTAGTGAGGCAGATACAGGATTTAGCATGTGCTAGAACTGGAGTTAGTCTTCTGCATCTTTATTTAAGTAGTGAATTATTAAATAGGAACAAGGGTGCTTCTATATTTTGTTATGATTTTGTGAGGAGAAATAATAATTTTAATACAGAGGAAAGAGTGGTGTTTAATTAATTTAGGCAAAATTTGGGTTTAAAAGTACAGGCTTATGTAGCTATATTGATAGACTCATCCGCAAAAGCTTAGTCTGTGCAAGCAAAAGGCTTAGACAGCTTTAGACTGCTTTTCAGGTGAGAGAGGGAGGAGATGGTGTAGTGGTAGAAGTCATTTCCATTATATAGTTGCATGTAGGCTCTGCCTTTGGTGAGTAAGAATGTCAGGAAAAAAACCCTGTCATTAGCAGTGGTAAAAGGTACAGCCTTGGGTGGGAAGGCTCAGGAGATGAGAAAGAATGGTAGAATTTTTGGCCAGATATAGCCAGAATATACTTCTGCTATGAACCAAAAGCTGCACTTGATTAAGAAAGCTTCAATTTCTTCAGGGGAGGGGGAGGGGAAGTAGCTTGAACATGTTGCATTGCTAGAAGCCTTACCTTTATGCAGGGATGCAAGCTGGAGGAATTTGAGATGAGGCTGTGCCAAAATTTGCTTTTGACCTTACAGCCACTGTAGAAGGTGGTTACCTTCTTTCAGTAATTCAGTGTTGGAAATCTGTTGCTGATCCTGTTTTGGGGATCCTGTTTTGGGCATCTTGCAAATCCCTACAATATTCTTAAGTTTTGCTAATAGAAGAAATAGTTAGTTGCCCGCTTCATTAAGAAGTTATTCCATCATCACTTTGGTCTCCTGGTCCAAGTGTATCCTCTCTAATGGAAGAAACATACAACCTTTAAAATAAGCCCTATTTTGAATGAGACTTGTTTCCTTGGGAGGAGAGATAGCCAAGGCTACTGAGCAGATTTAAATGATGCAGCTGTGCAGTCCGATTGCAACAGCATCATAGGAGTGCTTACTGAAACCCTCAGGCATAAATAAAAGTCATGAGTCTAAGAGATTATGGTATATGTAAATGCACGTATGCTGGACGCCAGGATGTGAAACAGAACACGCAAAATCTCACTTTTGCTCTGACTTGATTTACTTGCTTATTTACCTGGCTGTCCCCTGTTCCCTGTGGATAGGATACAAAGAGGCTGGGAAGACTCTTGAACCAGTCGTTAATTTGCACAGTTCTAGCCATCGTGCTGTAGAAAGAACTGGCTTGGGAATCAACTTTGTCACTAATACTAACGTAATGGCTCAAAGCAAATCAGTTTGCTTTTGCCTTAATTTCTGTGTCCATGAAGTGGAGTAGGTTATCTTCCTTTTAAGAGTACTTTAGGATTAAGTCCTGTCAAAATTTTGTAGTTAGCTGATGGACCACATATGCTTCAGAGCTCTGTCACCAAAGTCTTATCTGTTTCTGGCAAGGCCTGGCTATTGGCCAATTGACATTTGTGTTTGATGTCCTCTCTCTTCATCTGGTTTGCAGACTTTACATGTCTACTTGCAAATAGAACTGTTACAGTTCTAAGGAATTGTATGTAGCAATATGGATAAGCAATAACGCGATGAATTAGATCATTGGCCATGTGTCATACGTAGAGCCCTTCCTAACCGGAAATCGTATCATTACCACATGATATTGAAATGATGGGAGAGGTTGGAGTTGCACAAAGCAAGGTACAATCTTGAAGGCTGATGCCATGATTTGATCTCTAAATCTTTCTTGGAGGTAGAGAAGGCCTTGCCAAATGTTTTTCTGCCAGAGTGAAGCTATGATTCTTGGTCAAATTTAGCTTTGTTGCCTGTTGTTCCGTTCTTGTGAAAGCTATTCCTTTTGTCATTCTGTGACAAATTAAGAGTCCATAAGCTTATACGGTAAAAGAGTGTGAAAGCAAGGGGGGTTTGATGTGTGGACAATGAGTCAGTAGAAGGATGTGCAAAAAGAGAACTGATACTGATAGAGTATCGTATCAGCAAGTCTTTTGCTCTGAGGGAGTATCTTTTTGGGAGAACAAGAGGACAGTTTCAGGCTTACTGGACCTGTATTGACAGCAAGATATTCACAAGAGAGATCCTGGAGATGGGCTGAAATGATAATTTTAACAGGAGAAAATGGGTCTGGATTAGCAAGATCTATGACTCATCTATATTTAACGTCATAAGTGTTTTTGAAAATGCACAGGCAGGGAGACAAAAGAGGAACAAGGATGGAGCTTTATCAGCACCCACAGACATTTGAGGGATCCTCCAATGTGAATGTTATAGGAAGAAGTAGATATAGGAAGACAACTAGGAGGTGCTGTATTTACAAAAGATATGGGAAAGAGACAGAGACAAGGATGGCTGTAATAGAAGTGTGTGATGGTCACAAAAGATGAACATGGAACACCAGTTTTGAGAGTTTTAAGAAGATTCTGGCCTCTTGGAATTTTGGTGAGCAATGTTTCAGGGGCAGTATCTGGATTAAGCAAGATCTAAAGATGGAGCCAAAGGACTCAGCCATGCATAAAGCTAGGCATATGGAAGCAGTTACAGGGAGTTTGGTAGTGGAATTTTCATATTGGGAGTTCACCGTCTATTTTTGTGATGAAGGCAAAAGAACGAAATAGGGCATGGTTGAGAAAGACCTGAGATAAGTTAGAAAATAAAACTAAAGATTTGATTATTGAAAGAGCACAAAGGAGATTTATAGTTGGGCATTGACAGTGAATGAGGAGGTAAGGAATGTTACAGATTCTTGTGCTTTTCTGCTGGAGACTTAATTGGTCTTGTAATGGTAGTCCAGGAAAGCAAGGAACATACAGTGCCACGTCTAGCAATTACTGTTATCTGAAACAGTGACTTGGAAAGTGCTGAAGAGTTGTAATTTATCCTAAATGATCCCAGAATAGTAATTTTTAAAAATTCTTGTTATATCATCTTCCCTTTCAAGGGATATTTTGCTTTTTGAATGCAAAAGTTTTAATATTTGAGTGTTACTTTCAAATTTCTTGGGGATTTTTAGCCTCTGTCAGTTGTCTTGTTGAATTGTGTGGACTTGAGAGAAGATGTGTGAAGATGTATGTATGGAATGTGTTGTTCTTCCTCAGAGTTGTTTCTCTTTAGCTACTTAGTATTTATTTCATTATTTATTTGTGAGGCACTTGTGTCACCTACCCTTTCAGCAAGTCTAAGAAGCATTCACAAACACAGTTTGGAAGTTAATAAATGCTTTCATTTCTTTTACAGATGAGATCATTTCACACTCTTGTTTTGAAAGAAGTGGTCAAAGGAAATGGATAGCTATTCTGACTTCAATGGAAACAACCTCTCATCTTCAGTTAATATGTCTGTTTCTTTGCCTGAAGAACTTGGACTCAATGCCACCAGCAGTACTCCTTCTATGTCAATAAGCAGGCTTTTCCCAGCCTTGTTAGAATGCTTTGGAATAATTCTTTGTGGATACATAGCTGGAAGAGCCAACATTATCACATCAACTCAGGCCAAAGGACTGGGAAATTTTGTGTCCCGTTTTGCACTCCCAGCTCTACTGTTTAAAAACATGGTGGTACTTAAGTTTTCTAATGTGAATTGGTCCTTCCTGTACAGTATTTTAGTTGCCAAAGCTGCTGTGTTTTTCTTAGTCTGTGTTTTAACATTGTTGGTAGCAAGACCCGAGAATCGATTTAGCAAAGCAGGCTTGTTCCCTATTTTTGCTACACAAAGCAATGACTTTGCACTGGGATATCCAATAGGTAAGTATGCTTTCTTCTTTAAAATTATTTTCAGTGTCCTAGGCATGTTTGCTGTATTTTTCCATAATTTGAAATTCACTTCCTAACTGAAGCTAGGAGCTATTAAAGCCATTTTCTAAGTCACATTTCTTGATCTCAGACCAAATACTTTCTAGTAAGGGAAGAAAACGGTCAGCTGGTACGAATGAGACAGAATTTAAAACAACCCCAACTGCTGTTTTCTGTATGTTCTTGTCAGATTTTTAAAAAATATATTTATAAAAAGAATTTTAAATGAAATTTCTAAATTGGTATAAATTACCTTACACTTAGAGGCAGTTTTCCTTGTGGGAAATTGCCAGAGTTTCTCACGAGATCAAAAGTCCTTGCTTTGCGAAGTATGAGTCTGTACCTGTGGTCTCAGAAGTAGCTGTAGTGGATTTTTACCAGTTTGGTATTGCCTGTTACTTTTCACTTGAAGAAAACATCAAGCCATAGTGTTGGTGCCTACTGGTTATGGAATGTGTGTGGCAAACTTTAAATCTGTTCAGAAAGAACTTCGTAATTTAGGTAGCTAGTTATGGTTTATCCCTTTATCTGTTGTGGCCAGTAGATATGCTCTAGGATATAGTCTTGGAAGAAGTCAGTCTTTTAAAAGCAAGATTTGTGATAACTTGCATTTGTTTGTATCAGATCAGAATTTAATGTGGCTGTGGTGCCATTCTTGGGTATGTAACTAACAATCAGTCCAGTGGAGCCAAACAATCAATCAAAATACTGAGGCATTGGGAGTATAACTTGTATAGCTGTGTACTCTTGTTCTTGTAAACCTATATTTTGAATTCCTAGCAACATGTTACTAATTTTATCCCAATCTACAATGCTATTACTATTTTCTTCCCTTTTGATAAGCAAGATTACTTTTTTCCTTTTTTTTTTTTTTCCTTTTTATAGGCTTTCTTAATGGTATGTTAATATGCTTTTATCAATGCTTACTGTGATACTTAGAAAATGATCTGGAGTTGTAGCAGACTGCTTTCACCAGCTATTCTCCAAATCACAGCGCCTTTTACCTGGCACTGGGAGGGTCTTTTGTGCAAAGGTAGCTTTCAGTGCTGCCTCTTCCCAGGCTGGCCAATGGGGCTGGTGTGGGAATGAACGCTGAAGGTATCAGAATCTTCAAAATACACCTTGAGTGGAAGGCATTTGGCAAATGTGCATGGATTATGTTTTATTTGTTTGCTGCACCATGCAAAGAAAGCATACTCTGCTTCTCGAATTCTCTTGAGATCACTCTTGTCATCTAGACAAGGTTAAAAAAAAAAGAGCAAGTTTGTTTTAGAAAAGCAAGAAGTGAGATATTTGATTACAGAATTGAAAAGTTACAAAAGAGAAACTTAAACATGTGATTCTAGATTATACATAACAACAAGTGGATCCATATTTTAGATTACTTGAGGAGTTGGCAGTTTCTTTCTCCCTATTCCAGGGCAGCATGCTTGGGAGAATCTGAGCTTTTCTCCCCACCCCCCCCAAAAATACCCAATTTCCCTCTGATGTGTGTTTTGCTATTTGTTACTCTTGAGAGAAGTCTGGAGTATATCATATATAGGGCTGTGAGAATTACGTCTTTGTTTCTTGTTACCAGATTGAAATGCCAGTTAGGGTTTCTCTCTTTTCTGTTTTGAGGTTATCTAAACATAGTTCTTTCTACTTTAAATTACTTTCTTGTCAGATTACATTTCCCCCCCCTTTTTTCTTCTTTTCTTGATTTTTTTTTTTTTTTTCTTCCCCCCCCCTTATGTATAACCTGGTCAAATTCACATTTAGTTAAGAGCATTACTGGAATACTTAATGCAGCTATATTGCTGTAGGTGCTTAAGGGTTGATTCTTTCCTATACCTTTTGCTTTTTCCTTTCCTTTCTCCCATCCCAAATTTTCACCAGTGCATGGTTCATGCTGTCATGCGTGCAAACTTACTACTCTTAGTGGCTTCTCTGAAGCATTTGCAGGGCTGGAGAACAGGTGATAGGGAGTGTTTTGAGCAAAATCTCATCTTTTAATGAAAATAATTGTTTTAAGGCGGCTTCCATTGAAATTTGTAAAGAAAAAAACAGTGTTGACAAATCTCTGTATTATAATGATACTATATAAAAGATGGTTTAGCTCTTAAAAAAAAAAGGTGTCCTGAGATTTCAGCCAACGTAATTTCTTTAATAACCACTATGCTATTTTGTGCTGTTTAAGAAAGATACATACATGGGAAGATTAAAATGCAGTTTAAGATTTCAAAAGTCACCATTTTTTTTTCTCTATTTGCTGTTAAAACAGTTCCACAGTACAAAGTGGTGGGGTGAAAAACAAGTGGTACACAGCTTTGGTAGTGCACACACACACACCTGCCTTCCTATCCCCACCAGCATAGATAGAATTACTATGACAGAAAGTTTTGTTTGTTTGGGTTTTATTACTGGACGAGATGATACAGCCCTGATAGAGCTTCATCTGCTCTTAGATGTTAAAGCACAGGTGTAGCAGAAGTGTTGTTTGGAATGATATCTCAGTTAGCATGACTATAATGGTGCTAATTGTTTTAAGCATGAATAACTGATGTGTTCTTTTACATGTAATTTTGAACAGCTGGGATGGCAAAGGTGGGGGGAGGGGGAGATTTTAAGTGTTGGTTTTCTTTCTTCTGTTTTTTCCTTAGGTTCAACATGCAGGCATTTTGATTTAAATAAAAAGAAACTTTTTCATCAGAGACAGAAGTTGTGAATTATTTTCACTGTTCCTTAACAGTGGTTTCTTACGTGGTTTTTTTTTTCCACCAATGACTCGGTAATCTACATTGGTTCCACTTTTTGCTACCCATGAAAATGCACTGTGACTTCAAGTATTTGTAGACCGTATTATTTATGTGACTCAAGTTGCACTTGACTGAAATGAACTTTCTGTATAAAGCAGCATAAAATGTTTCTCTAAGGTTTGAGGCTTTAGAAAAAAAAATTACTTACGTAAAGTGTCCAGCATGTTTAAAGTGGTTCTATTTATCAGGAAATATTTTGTGTTTAAAACAGGCTTATTAAATGCAGTAACTAACCACAAACTTAGTAGTTCTGTTCAGAGTTTATTCAGGTTTTTAGGACAGGTTGCTCTTCTGTAAGTACTTTAATCATGTCTTGTATGAGGAAAAGCACCTTTAGTGCGTTTTCTTCTGTGTTGGAAATCATCTAGTTGAGAATATATTTTTGTTTTCATTCTAAAGAAGAGACTTTATAGTAAGTGCTGATTTAGCACTTAGTAGATCCTCTCATTCCAGGTATTAAAATAATAAAAGTAAAAATCTTCTGGGTTTTGAAAAACATAATCATAAGGGGAAAATACCTGCAACAGTTGACTGCTTAATGATCTTAAAATTTATTTAGTATTTTGAGCCCTGAGATATCCCACAGAAAGGTATATTTATGCAGTAGGGCTTCTTTTTTTATTATTTGTAGTACAAGTAGAATTGTACCAGCATATTAAGATACTTCTGCCTGGGGAAGAATGTGTTTCTCTCCAACTAGGGCAGGAAAACCTAAAATTAAAAGCATTGCTTTGCATATTTCTGAAAGTTACTGGAAATAATAACATTCTAAGACAGGTAAAAGACAACATCCTACTTTGAGAAAAAGTGGCTTAGTTTTTAAGTTCACACTAGAATAGAATCTTTTATATCTTTCTAGACTCTCTTCAGGATTTTTGAAGTGCTACTAGCATGAACTTCAAACAAGAAGTAGCTTTGACTTGCCTCAGAAGTATGTAGTAGCAAAGAAAAAAAACCAACAAACTCGTGATTTAAAGTTTTTTGTGGGACCAGAGCTCCAGTGATAACTCTTGTCCTGAGTAGTCCCAGAGAATGAACTAATAATTATGTGATAGTTTTGGGTTTTTTTAATTTGGTTGTTGCATTGCTGTATTGTATTGAATCAATGTAGAAAGATCACACTTGACATACACACTGAAAACTGGTTAAATTCCAGGGACAGGAGACTCCCCTAAGATAAAAAGCAACTTGTGTCCTGCAAAGGTGCATTTAATTCTCTACAACTTTCATGTTTCTGGGCAGAAAAAGCAATTCAGAAAAATAACTTTTTCTTTTCTTTCCATTTTTTTTGGATGACTCAAAGGGCACACAGAATTGTTATATTGCTTGCTTCCTTTTTTCTGTAAATGTTGAATATTCACAGAATCATTAAATAGTGTTGGATAGTTAATCTTTGGTCTTTAATGTGTGCATTAGATGACTGTGGCCTAATGATGATTGGGCATGCTTCTCTTACTACATCATTTTATATTGATTGTAAAGGCAGATATTTCAAAAGAATAAGGGGAAAAAATTTTCTCTAGTTTATTTCAATGCTAATGTATTTTTGTACTGAAGTATTATCATTCATCACTTTTTATTTCCTATTTTCTAGTTGAAGCTTTATATCAAACCACTTACCCAGAATATCTCCAGTACATTTACCTAGTGGCTCCAATATCTCTGATGATGCTAAACCCCCTGGGGTTTATCTTCTGTGAAATCCAGAAGTGGAGGGATAATCGCACTGTGTCACAAAGCAAAATCAAAATAGTGGGCCTAGCACTTCTTCGAGTTTTGCAGAACCCAATTGTGTTCATGGTCTTCATAGGAATTGCCTCAAACTTTATTCTTGGCCAGAAAATTCCTGAATACCTTGAAAACTTCCTTGATGGACTGGGCAGTTCATTTTCTGGCTCTGCACTTTTTTACCTTGGACTAACTATGGTGGGACAAACTAAAAAACTGACAAAGAGTATGTTTGTTACACTGATCCTTCTCATCACAGCTAAACTGTAAGTTCTGTTTATGTACTTTCATAATTTTGTTTTGTAGATGTTTTAAGCAGATGTTTTTTATCTCAAAGTCATTATAGTGGTAATACATTTCACTTCCAGTATTTTGAGTGGGTGCTTCCCAAAGCAAAGAACAAAAATCAGGGATGCTACAGCTTCCTTGACTGCCTGCAAGCTATCTGTTGTCACAAACTGGCTGTTTGGGGAATTACTAGCTTAAAATAAATAATTAAATAGTAAGACAAGAGTGATTTGGGTTTTGAACCAGCTCCATGGCAGATTTTGTAAGACAAAAATGGGTTTCAGTGTGACCACTTTGTTCTACTGGTGTTAACGTTAAGTAGCCTGCATAAGGCTTCTATAGCGAGTCTGTGTGAGAGCTGGGGTATTGATAAAGGTGAACAAAACAGTGTTCATGCAGGGAGTTATTTTGCTGGCCAAAACATTCATAATGGGATAGTGAAGCTTGAGCCCTTGTTTTATTTCAGATGGCTTACAGAAGGTGGTCTAAGTTTCAAAGTTGCAGACTGAAAGTATAGCTAATATTGCTTTAACAGTCGATAAATGAGGGGGGGTTATATATTTTACCTTTCTGAATCTGAAAATGTCTACTGAATCAGGGAATATGCTTATATTCCAGAGTTTGTTGTCATTTATACCATTTTTTGTGAATTGGGTTGTTTTCATTTAATTGGTAAGCTAAAATCTTTGGCCAGCTGGTAACTGTTATGGTAATAGTAAAGGCAACCATTCAAAGTCATATCAGTACTTTGCTTTTTATAAATAGTATTCAAACAAGCCTTTCATTTCTTTTTCTTCCATCTTCTGATTAAAGAAGAGTCTGTTGCTATAGCTTTAGCATTTGTTTTCAATTCTTTTTCTCCTTTCTTTTCAGACTTATGATGCCATTTCTCTGTAGGGAAATGGTGGAACTCTTTGACAAGAGTGACAACGTCGTCAACCATACCAGTTTATCAAACTATGCATTTCTTTATGGAGTTTTTCCAGCAGCACCTGGTGTCGCAATATTTGCAAGTCAATTTAATATGGAAGTGGGAATTGTATGTAATTAGCTTTTCCCAATTATGTACTAATTCTGAGTAGGCTTAATGTATTTGCTTTTCTGTAGTACAGACTCCTTAAATTCACTTGTACTCCCTAGATCTCAAGTATTAATTATATTTCAGATTATTAATTATGCAAAGTACTATTTCCTGATGTCTCAAATGTATTTGTAGTACACATTTGTAAATAAGTCCTCATACTTCTCTGATTCATGACTGTAGCAGGAGCCAAGATAAATCTAAACCTGAAGACCTTGTATTTCTATTGGGAGCTTGTAGGGTTTTGAGTTTGCTGTTTTGTTGATTTTTTTTTTCTCAAAGATCTTATTTTTGAGCTACTGTTTTTGTAGGGAAAAAAAAAACAAACAAAAAATATGTTGCTGACTTTAGTAAGAGCAGTGTCAGATTAATATGGAAAATGTATGGAAGAACTTATGCTTTAACTGATTCTGTTGCCCTTCAGTTAAATCTTGCAATAGAAATGCATTTTACTTTGCTTTTTATAGGAGAAGGTATCAATTATCTTTTCAACCTGAAATAGAACTTCAGCTGCTTCCTTTCTTCTTCTTAAAGTTACATTAAAACATTGCCATTGACTTCCATGGCTTTTAATGTTAGCTATTTTCAGTTTGTTTAGTTGTTGGGTTTTTAATTAATAGAAGGGGGGGAAAAAGAGGACACTACAAATAAACCTTGCAACAAAAAATTTTGTGCCCAGCAAAATCAGGGAGTCTCTTTAAAACAGGTCTGTAGTGTGAGTAGCAATTCATGCTTCCATCACTGTGCAAATTCTAGAAAGCAGAAAGATGATGAGAAGCCAAACCAGAAATTACTTAAATGTAAATATGTATGCCAGTTTCTTCTGAATCAGTGCATATTAGTATTTGCAGAACTGTATATTTTCTTATTTATTTATGGTGTGACTATTTGCATCCAAAAATAAATTTTGACATTGTAAATCCACCCCTAGGCTGCATTTGATACCCATTATAAAGTATTTGTAATAGGCAACTCTCTATTCCTACTATTTCAGAAGCTTGTTAATATTTTCAGCTTAACTGGCTTCATAAAACTGATACTTTCTCCCTCAAATTCTAATTAATTTGTTCTAGAAACAACTCAGTGATTTGTTAAAAGTCTATGTTTAATGTAAAGGTACAGTTTTTCCAGTGGTTATATTCCTGAAAGCAGATTATTTAGCTTGACACCTGATTAACTCTGTTCTTGCTTCTATTTGACTTTTTGCAGATTACCTCAGGCATGGTGATAAGCACTTTTGTGTCTGCACCTATTATGTATGTTTCTGCATGGCTGCTGACAATTCCATCTATGGACCCCAACCCACTGGCATCTGCACTCCAAAATGTTAGCTTTGACATAAGTATTGTCAGTCTTATTTCTCTGGTAAGTACTTGCCAGTGAATTGAAATACTAATGCTTGCTGTCGAGCTGGGTAGCATTAGTACAGAAGCAGCAAATCAAGTCATGATGGGACTCACATTTCCTCATACCCTGTTGCAGAAGGATGAGGAAGGAGTGAAAAAAATCTTGATTTAGCTGTGGGTCAGCTGGAAGGCTACGCTGTAGAGAAAGATGGGTAAGTGAATTAGAACACTAGTGCAGGGCTTAAGACTTCGTCCTTTTAATTGTGGAGGCTTGTGTTGTTGAGGGTTTTTTGAACAACAGGGTGTGGGGGAATAACAGTACGAGTTAGTCCACAGAGAGTAATTACATCTAGATAGGTGAGGTGCTTGTGTATCACAGTAATGGAAGCTGTGTACAAACTTCAGCTGCAGAAACATCAGTGAATATATATTTCACGAAGTATTAATGAGTGTTAATGACAACGTTTGACTTGGAAGTTTTCATTTAGTTTTATCAAATTCCTTTCCCAGAAATTCTGTGCTTAAAGAATGGGTTGATAATGCAGAAGTCAAATGTGAATTGTATTTTGGCTTTGTAGGCACTGCAGAACAGTGCTTATTCTTTTTTTTCTTTTTTAAAATAAAACCATCTATGTTGGAGCAGCTTGGAATTTTCTTAAGTTATTTCACTGAAATCTCCTTGTCTTGAAAATGTGCATCAAAGGAAGCCACAAGTGAATGCTGCCTCTTGCTGTCACAGATAATTTTGGAAGATTCAGGGTAAGGGATAGGAGGTTTAAATTCTAAATTGCCAGGCTACTCTGTTGTCATTTATGTCCTGGGGACCGACCAGGCTTCTAGGCACTAGAGGCGAGTCATTGCTGCTTCCCAGAAATATTTCACCATTATGAGAATGCAAAGATTACTTTTTATATTTTTTTTTTCTGCCCTGACCATAGCTGCTGAGGCATCAGGACTGGCAGCGCAGATACTGTGGAGCTGACTACAGCAGTCATGTTGCTAATAAACTTTTAAAGATTTGTTGTGCATTTAATTTCACCATGGTCTGCTAGGATACCGACCTTGTTCTTTGGGGGTGTGTTTTACTCCTAATGTTTTTATCTTGTACATTACAGATCTGGTCTCTTACTGTTATTCTTTTGAGTAAGAAATACAAACAGCTTCCTCATATGATTACAACAAATCTCCTTGTTTCTCAGGTCAGTAGTAAGAAGAATGCTTTTGTGTGAGTTATGTGGGGTTTTCTTAAACTCTTATATATGGAGGACAGGGAATCTAATGGGCGACTTGTCAAAACTATATCTCTGCTTTAAAATACACACTTGAAAAAGATGAGAGTTGATGCTGGTGGTACACTTCTTAAACAGAACTACAAGAAATCAGAATGGAGAGTGGCTTCTAAAATATACTTTCAGTTATTGCCTGTTTAGTGCTCTTCTGTGTAAGTGTGTGCCAAACTGATGTCAGCAATGCCAGGATCAGCAGCAGCGTATGTTTGACTCCATGGTGACCTGATTCAAGGAGCTAAATAGAAAACTAATTCACATGCTGGTTTAGTTCCCTGAAATGGCTTGCTGAGGGATCTGATGGGTGCCAGTGCCGATGCAAGGAAGGCGTGTGGGAATACATGGCTGGTAGCTGGGAAGGGCAAAGTGAGAAATCTGTGGATTAATTTTATTTGTTATTTAAGCTCAGAAAAAAAATACAGAGTGTGCGTTCTTCCTTTCCTCAAAGGAAGCTGCTGTTAAATTCAGGGAAAGCAGCCTGTGCTTGCAGTGTCTCTGTGTGGTAGTGCTTGCTGAAGTGTTCCGTAGGTTAAAAAAAACTAATAGAAATCACCAAACAAACATACGTGTAGTAAACTCCCTGAGGTACAAGCATGGATCACATTTGGGAAAAAGTCATGCATGAGAGTCACAGGTGCTTCTCATCTGTAACAACAAAGTTAGTTTCCATCTGAGAAAACAAACAACAAAACTATTGAATTACTGTTTCATATTTCAGCCTATTTTTTCATATGCCTTCAATACTTAACCTCTCACATACACGGTATCATTGGGTGAAAACTTGCATAGTTACTCACTGAACAAACATCTGCTCACCTCAGCTTCATGTCCAAAGGATTTCAGATAAATGTTTTGTACTTAACAAAAGCTTTGCCTTCTACTCATTGTAAGATATATAAAGATGGTTAGTTCTCCTTTGTCTGATTTGCCTTACTCCCATTTTACCTGAGTTATATAATTGCTATCAAAAAATCCCCCTCCTGATAGGGTACCATGGTCAGTGACATAATGGTAATACTGACTTTACTGCTTTACTGTTATGAAAACTGTGCAACTTACAGAGTTTCAAAGCTTATTGTAGATATATTACGCTGTGTTCAGTTTTTCTTGTCATCCTGCTTACCCATTTAAGTGATGGCCTCTTACCTTTCCTTCCAGTTTATTGCTTGCATTGGAATGGTTGCATGGAATTTCATTGTTAAAGAGGAGGACATTACTCTGCAGATCCTAGTATTTATATTCCTCTACAGCTCACTTTATAGCACCTACCTGTGGACAGGTATGATTTTTCTAGACAGAACCGAAGTACTGTAATAAAAGATTAATGTTTTTAAATAATTTTACTATATTATTCAGAGTTGCATGTAGTTCTACAAATACACAGACTGCCCCGTGGTCATGATGACAGCGTTGCCTTGCATCTGAGGAGATACACTCCAAAGAATTGTAAAGGCGACATGAGTTTTTAAATCTATGGGGCAAAGCAATTGGAAGGAAAACCCTGGATTCCCAAGTAGTAGGTCACTAATCTGCAGGGGGAAATGAGAAAACAAAAAAGAACAAGGGCAACAGGGTTGGTGAGGGGCTTGGAGCACAAGCCCTATGAGGAAAGATTGAGGGAGCTGAGGTTGCTTAGCCTGGAGAGGAGGAGACTCAGGGGTGACCTTATTGCTCTCTACAACTACCTGAAGGGGGGTTGTAGTGAGGCAGAGGTTGGTTTCTTCTTCCAGGCAACCAGTACCAGAACAAGAGGGCACAGTCTCAGGCTGCATCAGGGGAGGTTTAGGCTGGAGGTTAGGAGGAAGTTTTACACAGAGAGAGTGATTGCCCATTGGAATGGGCTGCCTGAGGAGGTGGTGGGGTCGCTGTCACTGGGGGTGTTCAGGGCGAGGCTTGACAGGATGCTTGGTTGCATGGTTTAGTTGATTGGGTAGTGTTGGATGATAGGTTGGACATGAAGATCTCGAAGGCCTCTTCCAACCTGGTTTATTCTATTCTATTCTAACCTGAGGCTTCATTTGAGGTTTATGGTACAATATGTATTTAGCAAGGGTCTTGCCATTCTAGTATGTTCTTAAGATGTTTTCTGTGTGCTTGTGAACCTTTCTAAGCATCCAGAAATGAATGTTTAATATAAAATATCCTGAAATTTCTTCAGTGTTTCATTATTAGTATGATTTTTAATGACAATAGGTATCTCTATTTTACTTCATTAGGCTACAACTAGAAAAACAATTTTTGTCTATTTGAAGGTCTGAGAAGAATATCTTAGCTATTGAGTAGGTCACATCATAGAGTTTCTAGATTTTGTATTTATTGGCTCCTTTTTAATAATAAACAAGATATTTGTTTTGGGTTTTGTAGGTTTTCTGTCTTTCTCTTTGTTTCTGCTGAGGAAGAGAGAAACAGTAAAGATTCCCGTTGGGTTCATTATCGTAGCTGGATGGGGGTAAGTTAAGTCAGACGTTTCCATGTAAAATTGGTGGTAGCATACTAAATATGTTACTTTGTTCATACTTTGGTCTTTCAGAATTCCAACACTTCTGGTGGGAATCTTGCTAATTTTTGGTGAATGTAACAACACTAGTATTGACTCTGCCTTTTTCTATGGAAAATATCAGGTATGAACGTCATCCGTCCTCATCACTTCAGACTTCTTCCGTATCTAGTACCTTATTGAGAACTTGTGTTTTCTGTTTGCTTTGTATGTAAGTAGCTTTCAGTGGAAGTAAAGTCTTCCATAACAGTAGTATTACTATAGAATACTTACAGAATGATACAAAAATATATTTCTGTAATGAACCATTAGGAAAACTTGTTTGAACAACAATAACTTTCACAGGTATGCAACTATGACTAAGAAAAAGAGGGATAGGCTTCCCAGAGAAAAGGCTTAGGAGTGGTAATGCAGATCCCTTTTTCTGGTGACTAATTTGTAGTTTTGCTTGATAATTATCTACAGTTGTTATTATCCATTAGCTAATTAATGGCTTCTGGTCTGTGACAGATAGGATCTACATTACCTGTGTAGCATTAAGTGCTTGCACTGTGGGAGACTTCTCTGCACAATAAGGGGTTGAAGTCCCTGAGCCTGAACTATCGTTTTTACCAATAAATAGTTCGTCTTACCAAAGAATGTTCTAGCATAGGTGTTTGTCACATTTTCCTTCTGTCTTTCTTACAGATGTAGAGGCCATGAGTCTCTTGGGATTATGCATGTGGCACTTTCACAAGTATTAGATTGCTTCAGAATATTGGTGGCAGATCATTAGTAGGCTAAGTAATAGGATGCTCCTCATTGATGAGAATGGAAATTGAGCTGTGTCAGAGGGTGACAAAGACACATTCCTCTTTGGAATTAAAAGGTAGCTGAACTTAAACTCGAGCACTAATGATTCTGAGGTGAAAGATGATGATGGAATGTTTTTGGATTGCATGGGAGTAAGGGTCCCCACTTAAAAACCCAACCATGCAAAAGCAAAGAAACAAAACCAAACAAAACCACCACCAAAACAAAACAAACAAATAAAAAACCCCAAGTGCCTTAGTTACTCAGGCAAGGAAAATTAGTCACATGCATTGATTGCTCCTTCAGTGCCACAAGATGCAAGAGCAGTGAACACAGAAAACTGTTCTATTCAGATACATGTTAGAGTATTTTGGAAAACACAGACGTTAGACTGTTTTCTTCTATTTTGTATTCACATGTTATTTTCTTTGCTCTCTTAACAGATAATTACCACAGCAGTGATTCTTTTCATCAGTATATTGATGTCAGGTATCTCACTTATGTGCATGAACAGAAGTAGGGAAGAGTCAAGCTATGAGGTGTTGAACCCATATTCACCACGTAGCCAAGTGGAGGAAGTTGAAGTAGGAGGGAGTGAAGGGAATCAGGTTTCAGCCACTGTTCCTCAGTCTTCTGCAGCATCTTCTGCACAGAATTCTCCAGAGTCTCCTGCACAGCTACCTGCTGAAAGAGGTAGACAAAATGGATTTATAAAAAACGAAATGGCTTGGGATACAATAAAACAATGTTCAAAATTGAATTCTGACCTGGGAAGAATGGTTGTTTACACCTTCAAGTGTTATATCTAGTGTAACTACCTGAGGATTTAGTTTATGTTTCTAAGGAAATTGATGGTTATCACTGTAAGGGTAGGGGAAGTGAATAGGAAAAAAATACGTATATGGTTTCTATGTAAGCCGTGGTATCTTGATAAGAATGAGATAAATGCAGTTTGCTGGGCATGTTAGATTGCTTACCAAATAAACTGTCACTCTGAGAATTAATTGTATGCCAGCAGCATTGCTTCTCAATGTGTTTCTAATCCTTCTTGTCTGTATGTAGCCTTTTTGATCACTCTAACTGAAACTTCTTGTGTGCCTTCTATGTTTCTATATTCAGCACACTGGAAAAATTGTCTGCCTTCTCCTTTTGGGTTATTTTTTGGCATTGTAGTTAAAGCTGTATAGACTATATAGACTGCTGGGTGCTGCACTTTTGCCACAGCACCCCCATGCAGAGCTACAGGCTGGGGTCAGAGTGGCTGGAGAGCTGCCAAACAGAGAGGGACCTGGGGGTACTGATTGACAGCTGCCTAAACATGAGCCAGCAGTGTGCCCAGGTGGCCAAGAAGGCCAATGGCATCCTGGCCTGCATTAGGAATAGTGTGGCCAGCAGGAGCAGGGAAGTCATTATGCCCCTGTACTCTGCATTGGTTAGGCCACACCTTGAGTCCTGTGTCCAGTTCTGGGCCCCTCAGTTTAAGAAGGACATCGAGACACTTGAAGGTGTCCAGAGAAGGGCAACAAGGCTGGTGAGAGGCCTTGAGCACAAGCCCTATGAGGAGCAGCTGAGGGAGCTGGGATTGTTTAGCCTGGAGAAGAGGAGGATCAGGGGTGACCTCATTGCCCTCTCCAACTACCTGAAAGGTGGTTGTAGCCAGGAAGGGGTTGGTCTCTTCTCCCAGGCAACCAGCACCAGAACAAGGGGACATAGTCTCAAGCTGCGCCAGGGGAGGTTTAGACTCGAGGTAAGGAAAAAGTTCTTCACTGAGCGAGTCATTCATCATTGGAATGGGCTGCCTAGGGAGATGGTGGAGTCACCGTCCCTGGAGGTGTTCAGGAGGAGATTGGACGTGGCACTTGGTGCCATGGTCTAGTCATGTGGTCTGTGGTGACAGGTTGGACTCAATGATCCTCGAAGTCTCTTCCAACCTTAGTTATACTGTGATACTGTGATATTGTTATATTTGGAAAATAAATTATGGTAGTGAAGGAAGCTAACTGTCCTATTATCCTGTATATGCCTAATAGGTTGCTGTTCTTGTCAGACAATAAATGGTGAATTATCCTGTGCTGGAGAAAGCAAAGTGTCAAATTCTGTTGAAAGCAAAGTTCCTCCAATTGAAACAGGTAAAGCAGTAGTGTCTGTAGCCCTCACAAAGAAACTGTCTGTTGTTCTCTCAACTCTACTTGCATACTTGAATTTAATATGAAATATAAATTATTAGGCAATATGTTAGGTGTTGGTTCTCTTCTGCCTGATAGTCATTAGGAATCATGTACTGCTCAAGATAGACAATTGTTTTTTAATTGTTTTGGGTTTTTACCACTAAATTACTTTAACAAGTCCTTCTGAACAGTCAAACTTTATCTGTCTGTCACTGCCTTGTTTGGATACTGAGAAGTTGAATGCATAACCCTACTTTACTTCAAGTTTTCCTCTTAAACGTACTTTTTTACATTCTCATATTCACATCGTGTGTCTTCTGAAAAGGCCTTCAAAGCCTTTGTTGTAATCATGCGCAGGTTTTAAATGAGAAACCTGAATGAGATCTGGAGGAGCAAGCGCTTACTGCAGATTAGATCAAATGCCCATGCTGCTCTACTATTCACGTCTAGAGGGGAGAGATGAAGAAAATTGACTAAAGGGGCATTTAGGAGTCACTAAAATAGAAAAAATGCATCAAAGTGATGGAAAACTGCATGGTCAGCCCATTCTCATTGTATGTCACTTTCAGTAACCAAAGATAGCTGCAGGGCAACCTTTCTCTTTTTCCTATTTTCTTGTTTTGTTTTTGGTTTGTTTTGGTGTTGTGTTTTTTGTTTTGTTTTGTTTTCTTTCTTTGTTTCAGCTTTACAAGGAAGTTCATATCCTTACACTTTGCTTGGATGCAAAATTTCACACTGAAGCATAGTTCTGTCTCCTCTCATATGCCTCCTCACAAAATGCTAGCTCTCCACCCACTGCCAACTATTTTATCTATTAGGTAATTCAGACAAGCATCATAAGAATGTCTTCCAATGATAGAAGGCAGATAGTTTAATTTTCTTTATCCTAAAAGATAAGATAGAAAATAACTTCTGATACTGAGTGGAAATTGTTTTCAACCCTCTGAGTGAACACTTCAGAACTGTAAATCAGTAAAAGCAAATAGTAATAGATACCTTGTGTAACTTTGGCGGCAATAATTACTAATCCTCAACTGCTATGACAGGTATCTGATGCAAATTCTTATGTATGTGCTTGCCAGGAAGTTTTTCACTGCCATCTAGAGGAAGATACTCAGAATTCCTTTGACTCTGTAGCTGGAAGACAAGCAACCATTCTCTTACGTGTATTTGGTTCTTTTGATTGAGAAAATGATGACAGTGTTCTGGTGTACCATGTTAAAATACAGTCATAGAACTGAAATAATCATGGTTCATGGTCTGATCTAGAGCTCTACATCACTACAATACAGTGGTGCTGATGGTATATTTGAAATATTTGTTCCAGAAATGAATTAGGAGTTTTAAATCTGTTCTGAGAAATGGCTATTTTTAAATTATTTCTATTAGTGTTTTCTAAATACTTACCATGATTCAAGTTTGCATAAAACCTTTGATAGAAGTGTTCTGTTGCAAAACTGTCTTCGTTTGAGGTATTGTTTCGTTCAAGAATAAATACCTGGACAGGTTATTATCAAAGCTAATATTAAATTGTGTGTGTGTGTCTTCAGTACAGATACTCACAGGGTAATTTAACTCAGGAAGTTACATTAAAGAGTTTGTTCATGGAGTTTGTAAGTCAGAAACCTAATGAAAAATTTTGGTTTGTCTTTCAGCTGATCAGTGTGTGAATCGTTGCAGTGCTCAAACCTGTGTATTGGCTCAGGAAGAACAGCTTCTACAGACTGGAGACAAACAGTTGGCCAGACATGTGCTGCTGTGCTTACTTCTTGTTGTTGGCTTGTTTGCTGTAAATACTTTTTTTTTCTCTCTCCGTATTGTTCAAGTCATTAAGCTAGAATGATTTTCAGGAAAGCTATATAGGCAGTCCAGTAAAACTCTTCCAATTACTCATATAACAATTCATTAAATAAATTAGAGGCCTTATTTTTGTCTCTTACTGGAAGAAGAATGTAATGAAATTATTTTTTCAGTGCCACACCATAAACTAAAGGCAAGTTAAGATTATATTAGTGAGCATGCCATACTGGAGAACCCTAAAGGGAAACAAAAAAAAGTGGAATTGTATCTTTTGGCAGCAAATTCATCACTACTGCCCCTCTTCCCATTTTTCTTGAAAGCTAGTCTTCTGTAGAAAATAATTTTTAAAAAAGGAGGAATTCTGCTTCTCAAGGAGACTACACAAATTGTTCCATCTGGTCATACTTATATTTGGAACTGATTTTGTTGGTTTGTTGTTTCCAAGCATCATTATTAATGATAGTTGTGAAGGTGGCTGCTTCTGTGCAAGAGTGTGAAATACCAGAATCTAATGCAGTAGGCATATAATTTGAATTTTCAACTGTGGCAAAGATGAGAAGCATCTTTCTCTGTTTGAATGTAATGCTCAAAGTTGAGCTTCTTGTGGATGACAGTAGTGGAAGGGGTTTTTATTTGGCTCAAACGTTTTATTGCAAAGGACAGTGTAGCACAGCTGTGTAGTGTAGTAGCTACTGCTATGAAGTTACAAAAAGAAACATGTATTTCCTATAACAAATATTTCATGCTAGTTTTTAATATTTTTAAAACATCTGTTATATATAAGAGGTGTTGCAAATGTTAACCTTTATTTCAGTTGTACCCAAATGATTACATAGATACCGTGAAACAAGACCAATTATATGTAAGAATTGGCCTTTACAGCCAAAGATGTTAACTTTGGAGGATTTTTAACTTTTGTCAAGCATCTAAAATAGCAGAGGTGGCATGTGCTTCAGCTTAATACAATCTTAACTATGCAGAAAATATGTAGAAAGTACTGGACTCAGTTAAACAGGTCTAAAAACAAATACTGCAAATCTATCTGGGTTAATATTGCCTGTGCTAGGTTGAATCCCTAAGTATGCTTAAGGCAAGTGCCTTTTGTCAACATGTAGAGAGGCAGGATCTCTACACTGGTATGTTTTGCATTATTGTGTTTTAAAACAAACGAGCTCTTCTCCCTCCCTTCTTATTTGTCTTTATCTGAATAATTTGTTAAGATGGTGAAAAGCATGCAGGAATCTATTGGCATGTGAAGAGTGAGAAAGTGCTTTTGATTTTTATAATCAGGTCAGGTTTATGGATTTTATTTTGGGGGGCTTTTTGTTGTTTTTTTTCTTAACAGAATCTTTCCAGTTGTTTGTGGTGGCTATTCAACCAGGAGCCTGGAAGGCTGTATGTGGAATTGCAGTTCTTCTGTGCCGTGTTTAATTTTGGTCAGGTTTGTATCAACATTTGTTCTGAAAATGAGTTTGTTAGTGGATGTCACAGCAGATGCTGTCACAAGCACTCTTAAGTTCAAGTCCTCAAACAACGCTGAAGTTGCCAGATACTTGGTTTGCCTTTTTATGTCAAGCCTTTTCTTTTGCTATAAGCCTTTAAGTCATTATCTCTTCAGTTTCAGTTTCAGTACCATTAAAAGCTGACAGAGGTATGATTGTTCCAGCTGTGCATGGCCAATTTCAGTGCAAACTGACACAGGGTAGCTTAACTGATCTATGAAGGTGAAAGCAAGACAGTGTTGGTACACACACCAGAGATCCATGGACAAGTGTGCCTACAAGATACACTGCAGTATCAAGCAATGATACTAGTTTGGAGGCAAAAGCTGCACAGAAAAATGAATGAACTAGAGAACATTCTAGCATTCAAATTACACTGCCAGTTATTTTCTTGACAGTAACAAAGACAAGTTTAAGTAACTGGCTCTGTAAGGATAGCCAGTTATCTTAACATGTCAGTGTCACAGCATTAGGTTTAGCAAACTGTTTCTTAAAGAGTTTCTTTGATGGGCTATTAGGGATTAATCTGCCTTTTTAAGGCCAAAATGAAAAATCAAAGCAGAAACAAATGTGATTTGAATGTTACCTAGGGAGACAGAGTTTTTATGTGTGTTTTTTGCAATGAGTTTTTAACGTTTTGTTCCTGTTCATTAGGAACCAAAGTTTGCTTAATGTCGCCTTTTCTATATTTTTTCCTCCAGGGTTTCATTTGCTTTGGTATTTTTGGCTTAGATAAGCATTTAATCATTCTACCATTCAAGCGAAGGTAAGCAGAATCTTTACACTTAACACCTACAACTGTCATTATTAGCAATAATAATTTTTAAGGGTACTGAGTGTTTAGCCTATTGCATTTAATTTCCTAGTTGCTCACTCTTGAAATTTATTTTCTTTCCTAGTTTTGGGGAGCTAATTGCAGTTCACTGTGCCTGATCTTTTACTGCTGTTCTAATGACACTCCCAAAGACAAAAATCCCTATAGACAAAGTCTTTGGCAAATGATGATGAAGTGTGCGACTGGATCAGAGAGATGATGGATCGTCAGAAATAATTTCAGATAATAAATTAAAGCTTAGATGTGAATGATGAAGCAGCTTCTGTCATCACTGTTTTACAGTCCTATGTTCATAATCTCATGCAAGTACTTTGTGTAGATAGGCACTTTCACTGTGCAGGCATAAGCCCTCCAAAGCCATCTTTAATTTAGAGCTGGCTGGCTGTGGTGTGAATCCAGCAACTAAAGCTGGCCCCCAACTACTCTGTTTTTCCTATTTCCTGAGCCTAGAACAAAACTACTCAGTGTACAAAGGTCATATAGGTGTGTTAGGACGATTGTATATAAAGTATTGGGCACAAAATGAGTAAAACAGTTGTGATGAGCTTCCCAGTTTAATGAGTTCTGTTCTATTATTTGCTGTTTGATTAAAAATGCCTCTGGTTAATTTACTGGTTTTAATTTTTTTTCCCCTTCTTTTTAAGACTGGAATTTTTCTGGGGAGGAAGAGAAGCAGCAGGGCACAGCGATCCCTCTGTACCTGAGGAAATAAGGATGACCTGTCAACAGTTTGTTCGTTATCATAGAGATCACTGTGTCAAAAGTATTGTCAGAGGCAGAAGGTAAGGTTCTTCCCTGCACATACAACCTGTTGCAAAGGTCATAGCTCACCTATGGAAATAATTACATGCAGTTTAGTCTGCCTGTGGGCAATTTCTGTTGTGGAGTGTTCAAGCCTTAAAGTAAGGATGAAGAATTTAGCAGTAGCAGAGCAATGTTTCTAGTCTTACACTGAAACACAGGTGTGAACGTTATCACATTATCCCATCTAGCTTTTATACAAATTATTAAAAGTTTTATGTGTTTAAGGCATTACTCCAGCATTTAGCTGGAGTTCAGGAGAGAAAAATCTTTCCAAAGAAAGTTATATGGTGATGTCTGTAACAGGGTGCATGTGTCTGTGAGTCTGGTCACACCTGAAAAAGTTTGTTTTGTTTTGAGATTAAGGTGTCAGTATTTACGTGGCTGAATGTTTATTAATCAATAGCTTTACAGGTGGCAAAATCATTGTAACTGATGTCAGTGTATTCAGAAGTAATTTTACAACCTTTACACCTTTGGGGTTCATACAATTTCTTCTGCTTATTCCTTCTGTGAGACCTAAACCTCAATTTAGGAGAATAGCAAAGGTTTCAGAGGCAAATTATGACACTAAAATCAAAGATCATTCATTCAGGTATTGTACATGGATGAGAGGAGAAGCACAAACAGAAGTAACAGAAACAAGAAAAATATTCTGCCTTTATTTTAATATTTACTGTATGAAATGTAGACGTGAAGAAATGTTCTAACAGGACGCATCTATTTTTCTTGTCATGTGAGCTTTTAAGCAGAATTAGTTTGGCAGGATGGAGCGGTCTTTTAATGGTCAGGTAGTCCAAAACCATATCCCAGATGTGGTTTTGACAACGTTGTGATTGCATTCAGTCCCCTTAGAATTCAATAATGTTCCTTAGGAAATAGAATAGTGAAGTTATCTACTTAGGAAAAATTAATTGCAGCAGTTCAAAGTCTTGCTTTTTTTCATGCCGGACAGAAAAGATGTGTTTGAAATAGGACAGGTTTTACAGCTGTGTTTCCCATGCATCTGCTGCTGTTGTGCTTTCCTGGACTTTGAGATGTTCATTTGGTTGTTTTGTGGGGTTTGTTAATCACATATCCACCAAAGGATACACAAAAACGTGGCATCTGTTGCTTTGCTGCTTTAATGTTTGTGCAGAACTAGTTTCATGTCTTATTTCTCCTTGTGAGTTGAAAGAAAGCATTTATCCATTTAAAATACTCATCTAACTTCTATCCTCTTTGATTTAAACATACTGTAACTGAGAACTTGCAATCATGGATTTTAATTTATTTTAATTTTTTGCTTCTCTGCTAATAGATGTTAACCCTTGCTCTGTGTTACTGCTACTTTTAAGTTAAAAAAAAAAATAGTAGTAGTAATAGTTTGGGTTTTGCTGTCTTGTGTAGCTGTTAATCATCTTCAGAAACACGGTGCTTGAGTTCCATAGAGCAGATCTTAGATACCCAGAAACATTCATTGCTACAGGTAAACTTATGAATGGTATTTTTACTGCAACTGGGTAGGTGTTAGTGGCATTGCCTCATAAATATGTAAAAGAAAATTAGTTTAGTCTTGTAATGGTTTTGTTTATTCTTAGTACTGCCCATGTGGTAAATATTTAACTGGGTGTTCAAGTGAAGTGTTTTTTTTGCTTACACTGTATGTAAGCAGTTAGTGTCTGTCTAAAGCTATAGAGAAATTATAAAACAGAATTAAAGTGTGCATTGGGTCCCTGTTGCTGCGGGAGTGCTGTACTCGAACCAGGTACTTTGTTGCAGAAATAACTGTCCAGGAAACAGAATTACATTGTGTGTCTCTTTAGGAAAATTGTTAGTTGTGCTCACTGATGTTTACTTCATATTCACACAAGCCTAAAATAACTTTGTACCTGCTTTTTGCTCCTCATTGAAGTGTCTGTACAAAAAGGTAGTGAACATTTGCATGTCCCTAATACACAAGACTTGCAAATGCTCTTCTAACATGCTCTTACCTATCATCATGTCTTTCCTTGTTTCCTGCTGTTTTTCCTTGCCTTTCCCTATCGTGCAGTGATGGTACCAGATTTACAGAACATGTGGGTGAATCATTCCTTTGACATACAGGTGTGGTGCAAAGATCTCCACTGGCATCTTCTTTGGCTGTGACCTGGTGAACTGGCTCATTCAAGTTGGCCTCGCCTCTGACCGTGGTGAAGCCGTGATGTATGGAGACAGACTGATGAAAGGAGGCGTCATCCAGCATATCACAAACGAGTTTGAATTTCGGGATGAATATTTGTATTACCGCTTTATTCCGAAGAGATCAGTTCCAGTTGAGAGTCATTGACTTGAGCATGTAGACAGAGGACAGGCAATTAGGGGTGAGTCTGACCACCTCGTCTGCCTTCACCACTGGAATTGGCAGTATTTCAGTCCTGGGGCTCCCCAAGAGTTGTGCTATTTTCTCTTTTAAAGTTAAGAGATGTGGTTCTACTTGAGTCTAACCTGAATGAAATGGTAGCAACTGATATTTGCTGAGTGTTCCAACCCAAATGCAACAAGAACAAAGTAAGATGCTCTGCATCTAGAGCATTTTTTTTTCAATTTTGAACAAAACACATAGTAAAATGTGTGTCGCTGTCATATTAGAGAGGCATTATAACAGCAGCTTTAGCGACTGGTGCCACAAGTTAAAACAAACCAACCAAACAAAACATGAATGGGAGAGATTTTTCATGTTACTCTATTTTCTCCGTATTTTAGTGTGATAAAATAGCAAGGTTTATGGTCAGGCTTTCTCCTAACTTCATGGAAGATTTCTTCCATCATACCCGTTTTTACTACTCTACTCCTATCTAGCCCCAGAAAACTTTTCTAGCTGTTTACACCTCAGGCCAGGTGGTTAACTTCTTCCTTAAAGATAAAATCCTCTATTTGTAAAATCAGAATTGTTGTGAAGGTGATTCTGATGTGAGGTAATACTGAGTGGAAGAAATTATAGTTTTGTACAAACTTACCAAATTTTAAAACTGTGTAAAAATATCCACCACTTCCCCACGTTAGGAAAAAAAGTCCCATATAATGGAATTTCATATCAAATTGTTGTTTCTGATGTTTTGCCTTATGGTGGCAGTAACAGCTTTGTCAAGAGTAGATCTTTTAATTTATTATTTTTTTTCCCTTCTGAAATTAGCTATTCCAGTTTAATTCAGAAGGGCCAGCCTTAAATAAAGATGTTCTGGATGCCTTGACTTGTGCAGGTATCCCAGACAAAGTAAATTATCAAATCATAAAGCTTTTTAACTTAAATATTTACATCTGTTATATAAAGAATCCAAACTGAACATCCAAGTTAGGGTTTAGAGTAGCTAGAGAACCTAAATTTTTGGTATTGGATGCCTAGCACAGATTTCTAGTATCCTCCTATGATGATTAAATACCTACTCTGATGTCATTCAGATTCCTGTGCACTGAAGGCCGAAACTGTGTCTTCTGCAGTGTTTTGGAAAAGGTAAAAGACAAACTGTAGCATCTGATAGCCATTATACTGTCTTTTTAAAACTGCAAGAACAGCATTTATATACCTATAGAAAAATTTTATATGGTGAGGGAAAGGAAAATACTTGCTCAAGCATATGAATAATTCTTCTCATCCTCTTTTTGAAAGTCCCTGCCTTTTTTTTTTTAAGTACACAGATTTGCACTGCTTATGCATCTAATTTGTATTAAGAATTGAAAGTGATTTTAGCAGCCTAAACTACTGTTCAAGAAAAAATTGTTTTATGGTACTTATAACTCCATGCAAGGCTTATGTTGGAAAAATAATTCCTTTACTGTCAGTCTTACTGCACTCCTGCAGTGCACACAGAACCAACTGTATCCTACCACTTACCTATGCTACATGAGCTGACATATTGTAATGTTTTCCAGCAACAAAATAATTGACAGCTGTATCTGGCTGTGATAACAAAGGAAATCAATAGAGTATTTCCATTGCAACTGCTTAAGATGGCTACATCAAATATTGTGGAATAATTGGGTAAATGTGACTTAAGAGCAGAAGCCATGAGTATGTCGGGCTTCTAAGTACTGTAAATTCTCAATAAATCTGTTACTTGATTTCAGAGTTCTGAGCTTTGATGTGATGTGAAGGTCTGAGAGGGTTATGTGTGCATGTCAAGATTTACAACAAATGTGTTTTCCTGAAAGATTTGTTGAAGTGGCTTTCGGGTTTCTGACTGGGTATTTCTTAAATCCACCCTTTTCGTCTAACAGACTAGACAGACCTTTTTAGGGATGTTTCACATTGTCATATACTTACCAAATACTGGGGGGGTTAATTCTTCAGATGTTCAAGAAGTTGATCTTAGGTCAGTTTTATGGTCCTATGCATAGCCTTTGTTTGTGCACCTTTGTCTTTCTTATTTTCATCTTGAAAGTCCTGCCCCTGCTTCCCTTTTTATTATGGCTGTGCCGTTTCCTAGCTTTGAACACAATGTATCTGTTTTAAGTAAGAAACAGCTCAAAATGTTTGCTTAGGGAAGGTTCCCTGTTACAAGGGTGATGAAGAGAACATCTTTAATTTACAGCAGACACCGTTATACTAACTGTTACAATGTTGTGACTGCTAGTAACATACCTGTTAGTCTGATGATGGTAAATAAGGAATTAAATACAGGACTACATATAAATTACTAGTGTCCTGGTTTTAACTCAGCTCACAGCTGAGCACTAGCAGTCCAGTTACAACAGTGGCTCAACTCTCAGGTACATGGGCATCCACACGGTGTACTTTGTCCACCAAGTTCTTGCCTGAGCAGCAATATCTTGCCACAGTTCAGCTGGCCAGATGGGTTTCCATCTGCACTTCCAGTTGTTTGCCTTCCATTGGTGTAGCCACCCCCACAAAGTATTTGCCACTGTCCAGGAGTATCAAGATAGAGCATTGGCCATTTTTCTCACTCAGCAGTACCTAAAACCAGTTGGATGGCTTTCACCTCTGCAAACTGACTTGATTCACCTTCTCCCTCAGCAGCTTCTGCAGCCCCTCGTGGGATGCCACACAGTAGCCTTCCACCTTTGGTGCTTTCCCACAGTGCAGCAGCCCCATCAGTGAAGAGAGCCTATTGCTCTTCATTATCTGGCAGTTTGTTGCATGGGGGAGCCTCCTCAGCACCTGTCTCTCCAGTTGTTGAATTAATTTGTAAATAGGGCTCAGGGAATCCTAACTGGTGCAATATTGCTGCCAGTGCACCATTACAATGGTAATTGGCAGCTGCTGATCTTCAACATTTAGCAGCCTCACCACAAAAGGGTCCTCTGAGAGGTGAAACAAAGTGGTCGGCCATTTTCTTTCCTCTATTCCTAAGGTGGCTATACCAAATGCCCACCAGTATCCTTTTGGATCCTTGAAATACCCTCTCCTAAGATAGTCTATACCACAGATGCACAGGGCCCCTGGGCCTGTCTCGATGGGGTCTTTGTGCCATTTATTCCTGATTAGACTCACCTCAGCTTCTAACACACTCAGCTGCTGGGTTTCCCGTCACACCAGAAATGCAGACGTATTCCACCCCCTCGTAGTTTGAATCACAGGATGTTAGAGGTTAGAGAGGACCTCTGAAGATCATCAAGTCCAACCTCCCTGCCAGAGCAGGACCATAGAATCTAGCACAGGTTGCTCAGGAGTGCATCTAGACGGGTCTTGAAAGTCTCCAGAGGAGACTCCACAACCTCTCCGGGGAGCCAGAGAGGCATCAGGGTTTGATGGCATCAGAGAACATTGTGTCAACTAAAGCTTTATACTCTTGGTTTTGATGTGCTAGGCCATCTGATCCACACAGCCTAACAGAGCCAATTTTCCCTCTCCTCTACTTGATTAGAGGCAGGGGCCCTCTAATCTTGATAAGAATCACTTGCATATTGTAAGAATGCCTTGGAGACCCCTTGAAGAGGATCAGAAGCAGTATCAATCTGTCTGCTCACTTTGTGTGAGATTTTCCACTGAAAACTGGGGCAGCATTGTTTTGAGAAGGGTTTCCTTGCAGTTCAGACTCCTGCAGCTAGAGCTGAAGTGGACTTCCCATGTCACTTCTTCACATTTTCATTCTGGTCACGTAAGTTAAAACCAGAGGATACACTGTGGTATGTGCTTCCCAGATTCTCTCTCTTGCTTGCTTTCTAATAGCTGAAATATTAGACTGCACATGCGGGGAATAGGATTTGTTTGACCCTTCAGGACAGTGCCTCCATGGCTGAAACACAGGCCCGTGCATTAGAAGAGAGACATCCCTCATACTGCTGAAGCAGGGTAACCACAAGAAATCCCAAGATGTGAGTGTGGTGCCCCCCATCTTGTCCTTCATCCCTCCTAGTGGGGCCAGTCAGCTTAAACCAATACAACTAGGTACTTCAGGAAACCCAAGAATAGACTTCTAAGTACTTTAGAAAGCAACTCTTTATTTCTGATAGATATTTGCTGCCATCAAGGATCACTAGCAAGTTTTAAAATTGACCATTTGAAGTGTGTCAGCAGTTGATCTAGTGATATGTGAATTTTTGGTGGTTACAAACAGCTTTGCTTTAAAGATGTGGTCAGCAGTGCAATGAGTTCTTTTATGTTGAAGGTAGGTTAGTGTGGGATAAATCTCAGTTACCCTTTAAGTTATAGTTCCATGAAAACATCCACTGAACAAATAATTCTGGAGGAGTCTCCAGTGAAAAAGTGGATCGTCTTTTCTAGCATTAATCTCAAATTAATTGTGATAACAAACAAGGGGCAATAGAAACTCTTAATTTTTCTAGGTAGCAATCTTAGTGCACTTTTTTTTGTAGAAAAAAATAATGATCCTTTGTAAATCTCTAGATCTTTTAAAATAAGCTGCAAGATGTATGCAGAGACATGCAAGGGTTGCCCTCTAGAGGACATACAGATTTATGGGTTTTTAATATGTGATGGGAGAGGTATTTATTCCTCCTGTTCTCATCTTCATTTCCTGTTTTTACACTAAATGTGTTCTAGGAGGATGAAATGCCAGGAAAAAATGGTACCACAGTATCTGGTACTCTTCTGGTGATCACTTGATCTATCTCCACACATCACACTTCTACTTTGTATCCTGTAGACCAGTGAATAAACACAGCACAGACACTAGAGTAAGAGAATACTACAATTCTACCAGTATGCTTAGCCTGGTTAATTGCCACCCCATGATTAAGTGGCCAAGAAATTCACTTAAAGGCTGCCCTGAAGGTCACTGCTTTCACTCCTGTGTAACTTCAGTTTGCACTAATGTTTTGCTATGCCACCTGTAAACTTGACTCATACCTTGGTTTCCTGCAGAGTTTTACCTGGCATTTATTAATGCTTTGCAGTTACCAGAGAGCTAGTTTTGAGCAAGCTATTTCCTTACTACGTCTGCAAACCGCATTGTGTGTGTATATATATATATATATATATATATATATATATATATATATATATATATACACACACCCTTTGCCTATACTTTACCAGTGGAGAGTGGAAATAAACTAGCTTATAAAATGACATAACTTCATGTGTATAACCCCATCTTTAACACTGAGGTAATTCTAGAAACTGATTAAATATAGAATACCCATCAAATAATGCTCTTTCTGTGGACATGCTATCATGTCAGGTACTGCCACGGTAGCTCCAATTCTCCATTTCATGTTCCAAGTTCTTTCCTGATGGCTGCAGAAATACTATGTTTTGGATTTGTTTTTCACTTCCAGTTACACTTTTTACCCTGTTTGATTGTGTAGTAAAGACAGAATTTTCTTTCTTTGTTGCCACGGATAATAATATTACTGTCACATATTGATCATTACTTTTAAAAGGATCAGAGTGGAAGAGTTTCTGGCAGGGCAAAATGTTTGATTAACTCCATAATCTAGTACTTTTTTGGCAAGGTAAGTTGTGATTAAAAGGCACTATACAAAGTGGAAAAAAAAAGGTTAAGTCCTTTTAGGTGTCCTGCTGAGTACATGAATATACTTGTGTACCCCAACCTCCTCCTTAGTTGCCCACATTTTAAAAGTAACAATTCAAGAGCCATTAAAAAACTCACAGACAATGTGATAAGGTGTATTGCAGAATTAATTTCACAATAACATTGCATGAATAAGTTAATTTATTTTTTATATCAGGGTGGGGAAAACAGGGAAGTGCAAATTGTATGGTAACTCGCAGGATGCTTGCACTGTTGAATTCCATGTAATTAGATTTCACAACAGATCACAGTAAAATTGTAACCAATTTTTTTACTGTACCTCTAACTTCAGAGAAGGGCCACAAGAATGATCAAAGGACTGGAAGACTTGCCATATGAGGAAAGACTGAGAGAACTGGGTTTGCCCAGCCTTGACAAGGCTTAGGGGAGTCTTTATTACCATGTACCTGCACATAAAGAGTGGCTATCAACAGGATGGAGACTCCCGTCTTACAAGTTACTCCTGAGGAGATTTCTGGTGGACTCCAGAAGAAAATTTTCCACCATGAGAAGAGTTAGGCATTGGAATAATCTTCCAAAAGAAGTAGTAGATTCCCCTATATTAGAAAGTTTTAAGATTTGGCTTGAAAGGGTGCTGGGCCATCTCATTTAAACTATACTGTTACCTAGGAAGGTTGGGCCAGATGATCCTTGGGGTCCCTTCCAACCTGACATTGTGTGATTGTGTGATTCTGTAACTCTTAGTGTCATTTTATACTGAAGGAGCAGAAGGCTCATATACAAAACATATCTCAGAATGGTTTTGTCAAACAGCTGCATATCAGTCTTGCTTGACTTGTATATCCCTTCCTTTTAATTCAGTGTAAGTAATAGGGTCTACATTTTACGAAGTCCTTCAATGTCACCATTTAAATTCAGGCAATGTGAACTTCTGCTACAATTGACTATAAAAGCTACATGTGAACACTACAACTGAGTTATCCAACCCTCAGTTGTGTTCTTCATTCAAAGATGGAGCTGTTCCACAATTTAATCAAGCCATTGCATTCTAAGTGCATCTGCTGTTGACAAAATCAATCCCTGCTGACAGCTTTATGTCACAGACAGACAAAGCAAGTGCCTAGCTCTTAAAAGCCTTTTCAATGTTGCTTCATACAACCAAGAGCTGTTTGGCCTGAATATGAAGCTGCATCTTTTTAAACTGTTCATACTAAATGGTACATTGAAAATAGAATGTAATCTATATAGCCACTTCAGTAAAAAACTGATCGTAAAACTGATTTTTACTATATTCAAATAGCAAGTTTAGCTATATATTTTGAGTTCTTCTTCTACACACTGTGGAAAAAGGTTAACCACTTGGTTAGTGTCGAGACAGCCGTTTTGCAGGATTGATTCCATTTCACTGATCTTCTGTTTCTCCAATTCCTGTATGTCTTTCAGCAGCTTTTTACCTTGGTCCTGCAAAAAGAAACATCTGCATTTCACTAAAAAATATACAGAGTTATGTAGCATTCACCCTAACAAAATTCTGTTCCACTGTCCTTATTTTAACCTCTAATAGTTTCTAGGATACAAACTTGGTTTTGTAGAAGTTAGTATCATGACAGGTTTTTTTTAGAGATCTTTCCTAACATCTTGCACTCATTCCATCTCTAGGTATTTATGCTACCAAAATTTAACTGAGCATATGCCTTATTTTTTAGAATGTGGATCTGTAAATAGAGGAACAGGTACTGTTAAAAGTAAGTAACTACCTCTCTACTTCACCTTTGTGTCCAGCTATCTTTGTGATCTTGTTTCCTTTCCTGTCCCTACTAAGCAATGATAAAAGGCACGTCTCCTTACTGCCTCAGACCAGAGTTCTGAAGGGTTTTAAGTACTCTTATCAGGAGTTGTGTATTTGCCTGTGGCTGCTCAAGCATTTCCCCATTATCTGACTGGCACAGAGGTATATGTAGCCTGCTGCACTACAAGAGCACTACAGATGTTGGGCCTGGGAGTACAGCAAAGTGCTAGTTGCAAATTTTAGTGTTTGAAACATGTGCCAGCCAGATGCTGAAACAATGGGCTTCTGCTGCACTGCACTGTTCTCTGCAATTCATCACAGGGCATTAAATAGTATCACATTAACAAAATGTGAGCAAGGAGCTTATGTAAACCACCTGCTTGCATTGAAATCTAATTTAATCAACGTACCTGGACAGTTTCCATAACTACAGCAGCACTTTCATGTTTTTTATAGAGCTCATGTCTTCGATCTGGCTTATTCTGAAAACGTGGCTGCTTCTTAACTGGATCATCATGACCAAATGTAGGGGAGCTAGTTTTCAATAACTGAGTAATACTGGGCACAAAAATGAAAGGCTTGAATACAGACCTAGGAGAAAACAGAAGATCTTTACTGATAGGGTTTTTTTTAATTAAGACAGTAGATTGCTGTTATTTCCTCCCATTCTTCTAATTCCTTGTTTTAAGTCAGTGTCATGGCAGTATTTCACTAAATAGACAGCATTACTGTACATAATGTTCTTCCTACTTTTTGAATATATTTCTGGGGGAAGTTAGAAAAACAAACAAGCGAGAAAACCAAACCAACCAACAAAACAAAACAAAAGGAATAATTAGACAAATTGCAGATATTTGCAACTTTTTATCCCAATTACTTCTTGTTATATCACCTTGCAGGATCTGGAGTTCCAGTAAAGAAGTGAACACATGGCATATTAGGCTGCTGAGGCAATATGGACACCATGCTTCCAGTTGTCATAAATCCACCTTCCATATTAATGCCACTCTCTTTGTCACGGAGAATTTCCATCATTGTTTCACAAGTGATGGATCCTATTTAAGATACAATACAGTTATTTACACACAGCACTGCTTATGATACCAACTAACTGGCATGTTCTCTACAACTGGCTGCTTTTTCCTTTGAAAGGCAAGACCAATTTTGGTTTATCCATGTTGGCAGAAGAAAAGAAACATCTTAACAGCATACCTCAGTGTGTAACACACTTTAAAATGTTATTGTTTTCCCCAGAGTATTTATTTCAAAGAGTAGGTGATAATGAGCTCTAACATTTATGACTTGGAAAAGAAGGGAGATGATGACACATGATGTTTCCCAGAAGGGTAAAATACATATGGCTAGCGAATGGCTGTCCACACAGTAACTTTTCAGATGAAAATAAGTAGCTTGGATTAAAGGCTGAGCTTTATAAGCACTGTGTGGAAGTTAAAATTAATCACTGTAGTAATTTTTTGTGTTTGTGTTAGTGTTAATACCACTACGTTGCTTTGGAAATGTAAAAGAACAAAAACTGTGCATGGATTTTATGTGTACCTCTGGAAATGTAACACCAAGGCTGTCACCTTTTCCTTTATTATTTTTTTCCCTTTTTTACATTTTATTTTAATCATCTGACCTTCCAAAGCACTTAGACTTCAAGTTGACAATCGAAAGGATGCCGTGGAGAAACATGTTCTACACTTGAAATCAACACAAACTACAGTAGTACTTCCATTTGTAAAGAAGTCTTCATCAACTACCCATGTGAGGTATAGTACCAAATGTCTCTAAGAATTCTTTCTTCTCAGGTGGAACAAAGCCTTTTCCACATACGTCTCTGCATCTATTGTGTGTCACGTAGTGTCCAAATGATACCACTGTTCATGTATCTGTACAGTGCTTAAATCCTGTCATGGTATCACCAAGCAATCCAATATTCTAACAGACAGCACCTGTGTTTTTCTTTTCAAACCTGGTATACCACTTGAGTGTATACTTATGGCAGAAAAATATAATTCACTCTTTTTTTTTTTAACTTGAAGGTATAATCTACCATTTAATCTTCTAGTATTTTACTCAGTGAAGTTCTAATTGCATAAAGATCCTTCTTTGAAACTGCTTTGCTGTTTACTCTTACAGACTCACTCTGTTGCCAAGTCAGATGGTCTCCAATATTATTTTTTCATACACAATTCAGATTGCCTGTAGACAGCCATGCAGCACCACATTTCAGCAAGGAAACACGTAAATATTTCCACAGTTGCCCGGGAAAATCAGACAACTAACAAAATCAGCCATCAAGTTGAATCAAGGAAATTAAAAGAAGCAACAGTCAGTTTGTCAACTGCAAGTGGGCAGCTTGTCCAGCAGGAAAGGTCTTACAAATTTTCCACTAGACTTCTTTATAATTTTGTATTCCTGAAATACGTTCCCTGGTTTTTTTAAATCTAAATAATGTTTATCTAAAAATGGTCTTTGTGTGGTAGGCAGCCTGGAAAAAAATCTTTAATGCCACTGAGAAAGAAAGCTGAGAAGGTTAGACTGATTAAGAAACCAATGATTTTACTGATGCTGCAAATCAAATAGCTTTTAGCTAGGGCACCTATTTAACTGACACCACATGAAGCTGATAGCCTGAACACCTAGTGTTCAAATGGTTCAGGTAAATGTCTGAAAATGGGGACTTAGAATGAAAACAATGACAGAATCTCAGCATTTTTATAATACAAGTAAATACAGGTATTATGAAAATGCTTGCTGTACTCAGAACCTGCAGTTCCCAAAATGAATGCAGGATTTACATGATCACTGGAGCAGGATAGCAAAAGGTAAGTCATTCTGAGGCATTTACTAAATGCTAAACCTGATCTGGCAGACCTCACCCAAATAAATAGAAAGAGGGGTGCAATGTAATTTTGGTTTAATAATTTCAAATGAGCAAGTCAATACAGATGGAGCAAAAACCTGCCAGGTGGACACAGATTAACTTCTTTCTATAGAGGTCTGAAAAATAAGTAAGTCAGCGATTTGGAGCATCTGCTTAGAGTGCAGAAAATTATGGTGCTCTGTTCTTGGTGTGTTTTGTTAGAATCCACAAAGTTAGAGGAGCACTTATGGTGGAACTACAAAGACTTAAAAACAATCTGTGCTTTTGTGGTCTTAGACCTATATGAATGGTACCAAACTGAAGTTACTCATAAGGTTAGGTTTGTGGCTGCAAACCACCGTAAGTCTGTTTTAGTCTTCAGGGGGGGTTTTCTTTGAGGTACAGTAATAATGCATAGCCTATCAAAGTGTGTCACAGCAGATCATAGCAAGTATTTAGTAGTGTGGCCATAATGTGACCTCTTGGTGTTTTTACTGTAGCTGTGTGTTTGATATTTGACTCGGTTTAATTTTTCCTCATCAACAAACTGGAAAAGAATTCAAGTTCAATGTTTCTCCTATAGGTAAGAAGTCACTCTACCAAGTTCTTGTTCACCAAATCATTTGAATGATTGCCCACATCAGATGTCTACTAATTTATGGTTTAAGTTAACATAGCTTAAAACATAGTTTAAAAACATATATAAAACAAAAAAAAATACCTTTGTGTTTGTTCAGAAGTTTATAGCCTTCACAGTATCGACCTCTGGATGTGGTCATTCTGGCAGTATTTACATAAGAGTATGTGGCAGCAAAATCAAATTCCTTTTCTCCATCCCACCAGCCCTTGCTTTTGGCATATTCCTTCAGTTCTGGATGTCCTTTGTCAATCTTGGTTGTGATAGAGAGCTGGTTGGAAATATTCCGCACGCCCCCTGTTTTTAAGGTGAGGAAAGAATGTATCTGAAATACATCAAATGATTTTTCTTGGTACTTCGTTTACAATTAGTTTATTAAAGCCAGTGATGCACTTGAAGAGTTTCCTACAAGATCTGGGAGTCCTGTGGCTTATTATTGGCCTTCTCTCCCTAGCTATAATGCATCATTCAGATTGAAATTTCACTGCCACTCAGTTCTGACTCATTTACTTCTATTGCCAACATCATATTTCAAGTCTGTGAATTATTCCTATCTTTAGTATTTTTAATCTTGGGCCTCCAAAGATATAGCTTGTCCCTCTGAGGCCACTGGAATAATCATCGATTTCAGGACTCAATGCACTTGACCTTGTCATCAGATGAAACTGTGATCAGTTGCCATCAAGTCTTAAAAACATTTCATACTGCTGTCATTCTCATGCTGACCTCTGTTTTCCAAGTGCAGAAGTGGTCATTTCTGAATCTGGAAATGACTCAGCCCCCCTGTGAAACTGCTAGCCACTCCACACTGACACCCTAGGAAGCAGTCTGCTTGTACATGTACATAACTGGGAGCTAGTTTGATGCCTTGAAGTGGTAAATGAAAAGTGGAGAACTGCTAGTTGTCATTGCATTTCAATTATTTAAAACAAAGAACACCATCCATACCTTCTACTTTTTCTGCTGCCCAGTATTTTCCTGATGTCTCCAGCACCCATGCTTCCTTTCTGTCAGCTATCAAAAAACTATTGTAGTATGTAAATGCCATGTGGCTCTCCATGCAGTTTCCTCCCTGTCCATACTTTTCTAGCAAATCAACTATGACAGCAAGAGCCTTTTCAGCTGTGTCCGCTCTCTCCAGTCCAAGCCTAAAACAAAAGGAAGATGTTATCTTTAGAACTATAAACTTTGCATGCAACTCTTCAGCCTGAGTATTTGAATTAACTTGGAATGCTGTTTCTATATATACCTGCTGCTTGTATGATCTGGTAAGAGAAAGAAGCAAGTCACCTAAAGAGCTTGTTCAAGGTGGGCCCCTCTGTGTCCTTGACATGATGAGAAACAACCAAATGGAAATACAGAAAGGCAGGGAGAGGGCTCCTAAGAAATGCCTGCAAGTCCTGTGTGGGTATTGGAACTGGGGGAAACAGTCCAGGAAGAACTGACTGGCTACTGCAGGTTAATGAGATTTACATTGTACCCAGTAAGGCACACACAAGAAACTGCCATGATTTCTATAGATGCATGGCTACACCTGAAACTTAAAAAGACATGTTTGAAAGATAGGGGAAATCGGAGATGAGTACAGAGCCTACAAAAAAGGCCAAAAATCTAGTTCCTGAAGTCCAGTTGCACTCTTTTTGAGTCATGTTTCAGTTTGGTATAAACCTTGTAGAGAGAAAAACGTATGATCTCCTTGACAGATTCTGTTCTAGCACCTGATACCTCTCATGGATTCTCAGCTCCTGGTGGAGACCTAGTGGCCCATGCCAAGAAACGCTTCATTTTAACTACGGTTAGAAGAGCAGAAGACACAGGTGTGTCTTCTGAAAGTGAAAGCATGTATTTCCCCATATAGCTCAAAACTAATGTTTCAAAATTCCATTCTGAATTCAGTACCAGTTACCAAAACAGCTTGTGCAAACCTTACGAGGTCCATGCCGAGAAGAGCTTCATCCTCGCAGATCTCCTCTCTCCCCCACACCGCTTCGTTCCCGATACACACGCCATGCTCGTTGGCGCCCATCTCTGCCCCCCAGAGCCAGGAGGGGCGGCTCAGGACCACGGCGTGGGTCTGTTCGACCTGCTCGATGGTGATGTAGGTGCACTGCAAAGAGACAGAACACACAACAAATCACCTTTCAAGTCAGGGCTGCGGCGAGTATTCCCCTTCATTAATCGTCCAAATCGCAGGCTAAAAATACAAAGGAAATAGGATAGAAGAGGTTGGGGTTTTCGCCTTCTCCAGAAGGCCTTGTCGTGCTCCCGCGCCCTCACCTCCAGCGCTGCACCGGGCGGGTACGCGGCGGCCGGGAAGTAGACGACCTCCTGCACCTCGTCCGCCGGCCGGTCCGAATTCTTTCCGAAGATGACACGACCAGCCGCCGCGGCAGGCGGCAGCGCCACAAAGGTGTCGCAGGAGCGGGGCGGCATCTGGGGGAGCATGCTGGCGACGACAGGGACTCCGCAGACCCGGCGGTGACAGCGACGGCGAGGCGGGGCTGAGCGGCTGCGTGGCCGCGCCCCGGCAGGAAGGGCCTCCCGCCGACCCGGAAGGCCCGGCAGGAGCAGCCGGTTAGGGGTTCGTGTCGGCGCTGTGGGTTGGTGCTTGTGTTCTCGTTGCCATCATGGGGAAGTCGTTCGCCAACTTCATGTGCAAGAAAGATTTCCATCCCGCCTCCAAGTCCAACATCAAAAAAGTGAGAGAAGCTAGGGTTCGGGGCTGGTGGGGGGAGCCTGTGGGGCCCTTGCTAGGCGGCTGGGCTGGGGCAGGGTGCCGCCGCCGCGTCGGGCGGGGGGTCGCTTGGCCAGCCAGGCCGCATCAGCCGCGCACAGAGAGGGCTTGGAAGGCTGGGACATGGCCGGTCAGTATCCCATGGGGAATGGTGTGCTCCTGGCATTGCAACGGTGTGAATAAGGGCATATCGGCCTTCCTATAGTGGCACCGGCCTTGGGGCAAGGGGGAAGGAAGAGGCAGGAAAAAAAGTTAATACATACTTGGAGCTTCAAGCTTACTTGCTCGCAGGTCTGCATAACTAGTGCCTTTTCCTGCCTCCAGCTTTCCAACACCTGGTTCCCTGGATAAATAGGTGCCGTATGCTGTCCTGGTAAACACTCACCTGTCACGGTGTGCTCATGTTCTCCCAATATTTCATACCTGCTTGACCTGGTTCCAGGGCTCTCTTCTTCAGAGAGCAGAGCGCTTATTCTTTCAGGAGTTCCCAAGAGAACCTGGTCTGATGAACCTTAAGTGAGGAAGTATTGCTGTGAAGAAAGTGGCACAACGAGGGTGTTTTCTGAGCCAACTTTTCCCTTTGAACTAGTAAACTTTCTTAGGTTTTGTCAGTTCTCAAATGTTGTTGGAGTTGTGGCTTACCAAAATTACTGCTTGTTTGGAGTTCATTTGTTGAAATGCTGTACAGAAATACTGTGTTTTGCATGATTAAAATGGGAATTTTCCATTGTTTTGTATTCTTAATAGATTAAGCAAGTTAAGTATTTTCTGTATTTATTTAAAATGGAAACTTATATGTTTTAACTAGGTATGGATGGCAGAACAGAAAATATCATACGATAAGAAGAAACAAGAAGAACTAATGCAACAATATTTGAAAGAACAGGAATCTTACGATAATAGGTGAGAACTGGCATAAAACCACACACTTCTTCCTACTGTCTCTTGTTTTCATGACAATAAAGGATGTGGTATTGTGAGTTACTTGACATGCTGTCTCACTTGGGCCAGAGTTGAAGAGTGACTCATAAATTGCTGTCTGATTAAGCAGAGGAAAAGGAGATTCTTTAAAGTGGCTTGAGTGTATCTTCCGATTCATTTGCAAATACGTTGCACAGAACAGCAGGTAACTTGTGTAACAATGGATTCAGATCACACAGAACTCTGTTTCATGATTCTGTGGAATCAGTTACGTTGCAGTTGTGTGATTTGGGGTACACCATGGAGCATGCAGAAGTATTGATCGATCTCTCAGAGGGTTTTTTGTAGTCAAATATTTTTACTCAAGAAATGAAAACATTGACAGTTACTATAACAATTTCCTGCTGCACTTTTGTTTTTAAATGGTACAAATGTGACTGTTCTGTGTGTGATGCCCTAAACTCTGTCCTTTTTGTTTAGATTACTTATGGGTGATGAGCGTGTCAAGAACGGTCTTAATTTCATGTATGAGGCCCCGCCTGGAGCAAAGAAAGGTACCACGGTTTCCCAGTCGTGAGCAGACTGTACTGCAAAGCTAAAAACCATCTGAAGAAATAAGCAAAATGGGGTTTATTTTAAAATAATACATTCCTAGTGAGGTAATGCTGAAAAGCATGAGTTCTAGTTCTTCCCGTGGGCACGTGCAGACATATATAGCATATAATAATTTGGATCTCGCAAAACTTTAATATCTTCAAGAATGGTTGGGTTTGTTGTTTTTAACTAAGAGTTGAATGGGAAGGGGAAAAACAGTTGAAATATCTTTCCTATGGATAGCAGAAAGTCTGTCCTTGACCAAAGATTTCTTTAGCCAATTATAAAGCTATCAGATGAGGAGCACTAGGCCTTGGCCAAGGTGATGACTTGGACTACACAAACTTGTATTTTGGTCTGGTTCTCCTTTTTAGAAACAGCAGTGTCGGTTTTGCTTAGGAATTCTGCCCATAATTCAGCTTGGTGCTTGTCAAGCATAGGAAATACCAAAGCAGGAACTTAGTGGACATTTTAGAAATAAATACTTAGGAACCTCTAGTCAAAAGTGCTGGGTTACCTGACTTCAATGGGTCTATGACTGTATTTAGTAGATTCATAAAGGAAGTTAGTGATTACCTGGTGGATACTCAGTCACTTAATTTTAGCGAAATCTGGAACTAAGAACACATATTTCCTTTAAAAGGAAACATTCTCTTTTAAAGGAATCTTTCCTATTTGCCAGAAAGCCCTTGGAAATGCTTGGGTGGGCTCATTCTTGTAGACAAATTTTGCCATTACTTAACTTCAAATGGTCTTAAAGTAATCCCTTAAGCTTAGAGCAAAATGCTGCCTTAAACTAGTGATTTTTACTTACATAGAAACCTTTCAACTTCTCCCCCCCCCCCCCCCCCCCAATCAGATTAATAGATTTTTAAAAGATTACTCTGGTTTTACAGAATTTGTAACCATATTCTGGAGGCTGATTATAAAGTGTCCTCTATTTAAATAAATTCACTTGTATTGTCATATCCAATGTAAACCATAAAATGTTTTGTCTCCAGCGTTAGACACATCAGCTGCATTTTACATGTGTAATTAATGTATTATTTCTTTTCTTTCCATGATTTCTCAAAATTCAGAGGAAACTAAAGAGGTATTTCATTACATCATTTCTTTGTTTTCTTCTTATATAACATGTATTATAGAAAAAAACAAAATCAAACCTAACGTGCTTTCTGTTCTCTAGCAAGACGGAGAGACTGAATACAAATTTGAATGGCAAAAAGTCGCCCCTCGAGAGAAGTAAGATATCTGGATTTTAGACAAATATTTTATTTTGTTCCTTCTTGATTACCTTTTATATAATTTTCTGTTGTGTTTTTTTGTTTGTTTGTTTGTTTTGTGGTTTTTTTTGTTTGTTTTGCTCCTGTTTTCTTTTAGAGCGGGTCACTTGTATCTACTCCTGTCATGTCCTGGCAGTTAAAACCTGTAAAACTGGAACCGTTTCCTTGATCTTTTTTGGAAACACATCAAAACTAATGTTTACTGGAAGTGTGTTTCTGAAATGGATACATACTTTATAATAAAAAGTACTTTGATGTATGGTGATGTTGGGTTTCTTTTAGTAGTGAATGAGTATTTGTTTTCTTTTGTGTTTGTGTAACAGGTATGCTAAGGATGATATGAATATCAGGGATCAGCCATTTGGTATCCAGGCAAGTTACATAAATTTCACTCTGTGGATGTCTTTGGTATATTTCAAATATTCTCTAACTGCAGAACATTCACATGGACTCTCTTTATTTTGTCATCTGTTTGTCAGTGAGTTTAAGAGCTTCTCTTATGCCTAATAACATAGACATTTCTGTAAATGTTAAGCTGCACTGTTAACTAAATTATGTCAATTTTTTTATTTGTTTTTTACCATTTTAGGTGCGGAACGTGAGATGCATTAAATGCCACAAATGGGGCCATGTCAACACCGACCGAGAATGTCCCTTGTTCGGCCTGTCTGGAATTAATGCTAGTTCAGTCTCCAGTGATGGATCAGGTAGGCAGTGAATATATTGTAAAGGTTCCGGTTAGATATTTTGAGGGAGCCCCTCGCACTTAGTTTTAGAAGGTTTAAGTTTATCACATAGATGAAAGAGTTGATGAAATGGGGAGAATTATTCTTTAATCCAAATGTAGGATCTGCAATTTCAAGTTGATGATTTCAAATGACAGGAACCTAATTTTCTAATTAGTAACACATTTAAAAGAGATTCCATAATGACTGTTGCTTTAATTCTATCTGTGGCAAAAAATGAGAAGCTGCAATAAGATTGTTTATATCAGAATGGCAACATTTTTGTCACCAAAAGAAACAAAAAAGGGTTCTCAAAGACTTCCAGTTCAGATTCAGGCAGACTGCTTAGAAAAGCTAGAATGTACCAGTGTATCTTTGTTAATCACTTGGTAAAGGAGGAGAGGTTTGGATTTTTTATATATGTACTGTGCTTCTGTAAGTGGCCAAGCAGTTTAAACATAGATTTCCAAATTCCTGGGTTCTTTTTAGCTGTCTTTGTGTTGCATCATGAATTACAGGGGTGTTTTCTTCCATTAGCTTTCCTGCTACTTGAAGTCACACAGCAGTTAATGTTAGATGAGGCTTTAAAGAAGTGGAGATAAATGTTCAAATCAGATAATTTTTACCTACAGTATTTTGCTTTCTGTAATTTGACTCAAGTTTGTAACACTTTTAAGATTCTTTAAATTGTGGCACATTAAAGAAACACCTGGTAACATGGGTGAATCTTCAGCCTTGCTGTACTGCGCTGCAAGATCGTGTGCTGTGTTGCACACTTGATAACATCTGGGATTTTTCTCTCTTTCCTCAGGTTATCTATTTTATGCAACAGTTCTTAGTCTTATTACATATTTAACCCGCTTTTCAGAATTAGGTCACCTAGATATGTCATTTCTTTGAGATGAGGGCTGGAAGACCGCATTGAAAGGAAGTAGTGTCACTTACACTCCTCTGCTTTTAGGCACTGATGATTATACCATTGCATTACCCATCCTATAATTGACATTCTCAGCCTTTCTATTCAGAAGGTTATAATGCTAAGTCATTTTTTTTGCCTCGTTCCTACCGTAGAAGAAGATATGATTGGAGCATTCGACAGTAGTAGAATTTTATATTATGTAGCTCTTGCATGTCAGATACACTTTTGTGCTGCAGAATCCCCCCCACTTCTGCCCAGTTCAAAATGTGTGTAAATTTAAGGAGTGTTTGGCTGTGAAAATGGGAAGTATTCTTACATGGTTGCAAACACTTGAAAGTGGGCTCCCTGTTTTTCATAACAGTGTATACAGACACTGTGCAGAGTGGATGTAAGACTAACTAGTTGTTTCAAACCTAACTGATCTACCTGTCTAGGTTTAGGCAACATTTGACTGCTGTGGGCATTCCCTAGTCATCTGTTATCCAGATAGCTTTCTAAAAGGTCTTTGTAAACCTAAACCACACATGGTGAATTTTGCATGAAAGAAGGTACTTGGGTGTTCTCAGGCTGCGCCAGTGCCCTCTCACTTTCAGCTCTGGAACTTAGTGTGCTATTCTGAGCGTAGCTGTTTTTTATAGGCTGAGGAAGGATCTCAAGGAGCAGGAGTGGGGTGACAGATCAGGATTTGTATATATAATTTGTAAGACACTGCTCTTGGGTTTAAATAGTCAGCTGTAATGATACTGCTTTTTTCGAGGAAATTGTGTAAAAACACTGCAGGTAAAGCTTAACATAATTTTGAATTCTTGATTTAATAGCAAATACAAGGCTTGTAGGAAGTGGTAATATCATTAATTAGGTCGTCAGATAAGAGGTTGTCTGCTTTTTGTAACCTCAGGAATACAATCCTTTCATCAACTTTTCTAAAACTTCATCTGATTTAATAGCAAGCTAAATTGTACTCCTTTGACAACTTATGGAAATTCCATGTATGTAAATGAAGAACTACAGTTAAGTGAGAAGGCAAGTTATTGAAATCACTGATTCTCTTAAGGCTCATAATTCATCCCTGTGCTGTGTTAAAGCTTACCTCACACTTTTTTCCTTTTTTTTTTTTTTTTAACTAAACCCTGACACCAGTCCTCTTTTCTGGAATGAGAGTGAGTAATTATCTTTGCATTTCTGAGAGTTCTACCCCGTTGTTACAGTGCTACAAATCTCCAGTTCTGTAAAAAGAACCTACACTGAGGGTAAAACAGTATTGTTACATTTTCTAACAAGACTCTGCCACGTTAAAAAGACATTCTATCGTGTTCCAATTAACACCCCCCAAACACAGAATCATGTCTTGTTTCTCTTTACTGCTTTTTTGCTGCCTCTCATCACTTCTACTAAATGCTTGGTTACTAACCCTAATGCTGACTTGCTATCTACATTCTTCTGATCTTTATAATGCATCTCCTCAAGCTCTTCTTCTGCCCCCTTCTCTTTATCAGTAATTGCATACACTCCTAAACTAATTGCTTTTACGTTTCGAGACTAAAATCCTAATCCTGCAGGTATGGCAGTTGGCACACCGTTCTTATTTGAATTGTCTAAAATTGCAGAATATACTTCTTTGGAAGGGACAGGGACTTTTTATTATATCACTTTCTTGTGAAACCTTTCTGTCTGTCATGATCTCATGATGAGGTTTAAAAAAAAAAAAATGAAACGCACATGAATTGCTTCCCACTCACCCCCACGCACCCCTGCCATGTGTCGCAAAGAAGTGTCTCCTCATGCTTAGGAAACCGGTAAAAAAAACAGACACAGTACTCCAGGTGGGGCCTCACCAGGGCAGAATAGAGAGCATGCTGGCCATGCTCTTCTTTCCAATTACCTCAGAATACCAATGACTGCCTTGGCTACGAAGGCACATTGCTGGCTTGTGGTGAACTTGTTATCTATGAGGCCTTCCAGGTTCTTCCCTGCAGAGCTGCTTGCCAGTAGATCAGCCCCTAGCCTGTACTGGTGTAGGGGGTTATTATTCCCCAGATGTAGGATTCTACTCTTGCCTTTGTTGAACTTCATGAGGTTCCCCTCTGCACAACTCTCCAGCCTGTTAAGTCTCACTGAATGGCAATACACATTGTGGTGTGTCAGCCACTCCTCCCAGTTCAGTATCAGCAGCAAACTTGCAGAGAGTACACTCTGTCCCTTCATCCAGGTCATTGATGAAGATATTGAACAAGACTGGACCCACTACTGACCCACTGAGAACACCACTAGCTACAGGCCTCCAACTAGACCCTGCACAGTTGATCACAACCCTTTGTGCTCTGTTATTCAGCCTGTTCTCAATCCACCTAATTGTCTCACCCAGACATGTCAATAGTCTAAAGAGTTTATTATGGTAGCACAAAAAAACTACAAAACCAGTTAGCTTCTCTGGTCTGAACATCAAGAAAAAATTTCAGAAGCTTTCTGTTCCTAAAATGCAGAAGAAAATACACACCCTGAAAAAATAGGAATGTCAGTGATAGTGAGTGATTGCTTACAGTGTACAGCAAGAATGTGGTGTTTGGGTGTTTTTTTTCTACTTTTTGTTTTAATAGCTGAATGTGTAAAAATGTTTGCAGCCTAGCTCCCAAAGAGTTGAAAATGTTGGACTAATTAATCAGAACAGATAATACTTCAAAGGGTCAGGAAGTAATTCTATATGTAGTATATATGCATCTTTGAAAGCTTGTTCCCAGTTTATATATCAGGAAATCAAAATGCAAATATTGTCTCATGGCAGGGTACCATCTGAGAGTTGCAGATGTAATAAGGAGTAAAGGTGAAACCAGAATAAAATGTTAGGCAGTACATGAGACTCCAGTTTGTGAAATTAACTGTATTAGCAGGACCAAATACAGGCTAGAAATACTTGGAACTTTTATTTTTAAAGGCAAATCTTTGAAATTTTTTTATAAAGTCTTTGAGAACTCTGCTTTAAAGTTATTTTCTTGGTAGAACTTTATTTCCTTTAATTTTCAGTCCTTTCATTCTAACAAAAGACGATCTTTCATCCTTTTCTTGCAAACTGAACTGAACAATTTTTTTCTAGGCGGTGCGTGGTAGTTGCACTACCTAAATTTAGGTTAGGATTCTTCAAGCTTTGGAAATGCTTTGTCAGAGCACACCATGCATCAGCACAGTGCTGGAGGAAGCTAGTCCATGCACTGTAAAGTATCCTTGCTGGTAATGCAATCAGTGCTTGTGAACCATTGACCTCATGGTTCTGAATCTGATACTCTACAGACATTGTCATTGCTAATTTCTGAAGAAGTAGCTTTTAAGAAGTGGTCTGGCTTCCCTGTAGGAGGCTTTTAACATGCTTTGTCCTTCTGTACCTTGTTTTCTTATGCTTTAGAGAAGCACGCTTAGCACACAAGAAGACAGATGACTTTGTTGTGTTCCCTGCTGTCTCCACGCATTTATTCGAATGTGTTTCTATCCTGAGAGAAGTACAACTGCTCTGCTGTAAAGGACTGAAACATACAAGTGTAGGAACTACAGGAGAAGTTTATTATATACTTATCAGACTCGTGACTGAATTCCATCATATAACAACTTTGAAGTCTTTACAAATCCCTGCTGTAGAAGGGTAACTGCTCTCAGATTGTTGCAAAACAGTTGATTAATGTGGAAACGGTGGTTTAACCCCTGTATGCAGCTCAGACACACATTTTCATCTTTCTGCTTATTCAAAAGAACCTTTTGAGAGGAAATGAGGGTAAAAAAAAAATGTTTTATTAGGATAACCAAATTATTGAGTTAAAATCAGCAAGAGCAGCCTTTCCTCATCATTCCTATTCTTCCTTCAAAACACTGGGCCTTCAAAGGTCCTAGTTGAATGGTGGCTTCAATTTAACGCAAGTCCAAGGTGTCTTTTTTTTTTTTCAGTGCCCAAATTGATGAGTTTCAGTGGAATATAGACTCCTTATTTGAGTGAAAAAAAAACCAAAACCAAAGTACTGCAGATGCCTACTTCAAGAGCACTTGACACAGGTTCAGTTTGTGTTTTGTTCTAATTTTTTTGTGCTTCAGAAAGAGCAACCCAAAATGTCTTATTTATGCTCTCTTTGTTCAGCCTCAGAGGAAATGTTTGAGTTCAGACAAATGAAAATGAAACTGCTATATCTGATTTAGCTGCATTGAGACTTGACAGGGTGCTTGGTTGCATGGTTTAGTTGGTTGGGTGGTGTTGGATGGTAGGTTGGACACGGTGATCTTGAAGGTCTCTTCCAACCTGGTCTGGTCTGGTCTATTCTATTCTATTCTATTCTATTCTATTCTATTCTATTCTATTCTATTCTATTCTATTCTATTCTATTCTATTCTCTAAAGTTCCTACTCTGTGTCTCTGTGAAGAAAAAGCAGAGTTTTTGATTGCCTACATTTTATTATTTTTTTCCCGTTATAAAATAACCACCAATCCAGGCTTTTCCTTTCCCCTAAATTCTGTAAGTCGTGATTCTCTTGTTTCAGCACAAGGGTACTTGTCTTTGAATCTTACGTGAGGACTACACTGTAATCTTCCTCTTTGCACATAAACTGACTGACTGTTGCTGTTTTAGACCCAATGTTGAGTATGATGTGTGCAAAGGCAGGTTATGGACTTCAGTTTACTCTGGTGGAACTGCTGCAAAGCAAAAGCATGTCGGTAGCACAGAGCTGTGTTCTGTGAGAAGAAAACTGCTGCTTTTCTAGAGCTGACATACACTGAAGTGCTTCAGCAAACCAAAATAATTGCAATCAGTACCTTAACTTAGGCATGTTGGTTTGGTTATTTTGCTTCTGGGGCCATTTTACTAATCTAGCTGGTAGTTCATACCCCAAAAAAACCTAATAATCTTACCATTTAAAAAGCGCCTATTGAATAATATCTCACCAGTGAATAGAGATTATTTTTGCAATAAGGCAATTTCAGTGGATGTGGTTATCATGGGATAATCACACCCCTGGGGTATGGTCTTGCCTGTAATCTCCCAGGAGTGTAATTATTTCATGATAACTGCACCCCCTGGTGTTGCATTATTTCCATTATGAAATTCTTAGTTTTAGATATAAAGTAACTTACTTTGATCACTGGAAACTGCAAAGTAGCGTTAGAATGTTCCAGCTGTGAGGCTTACAGAGACCAACTTATAAGATTTACTTCTTTTCAAAGATAAATTAGGCAATCAAAATGCTTCTTTGGGCTAAACTGATTTACAGGTTTTGGGGTTTTTACTGATAAAATCCTAACTTTCAAAGTTCAGATGAGATGAAAATACCAGCTATGGTTCCGAGTTTACATGCTGCTCTGTATATATGCATGTGTGTAATAGGTCACTGCATCTAAAAGTTTTCTTGTTCTTTATAATCCTTTTTTTATTATTACTCAGCAGCATCTGTTGATTGGTTGTTTTTTTAAATGAAGCCTGAAAAGCCTTTAACTTTATTAGAACAGGTTTTCTGTGCAAAATGTTTAGAAGTAATATTGTTACTTTGCTTTAAAATTACCTGCACCTTTCTTGGTCTGGTAAAGTTAGGACAAGCTAAACACCTTTTTTTTTTTCCTTCCTCTTTTTCTTTTTTTTTCTTTTTTTCTTTTTTTTTAATTTCCTGAAAACAATCTTATTTTGCTTGCTGAGGGTTGGAGGACAGAATTGCTAAAAAGCCATGAAACCTTGTGACTTTTACCATGGGTTTTTTGAGAACAAATAACCTGCTAGTAATCTGTTACTGTCTTAGGAAGAAAGGTATTGCTATCTTATGAAGTAAGGCTAGTGTTTCAAATAAGGAGGAAATCTTGTGAATGGTGTAGTTAGAAGTGGGATGGTAAGATTAAAACAGGTTCTTACGTTCTTGGTCTATGAAACCAAAGCCAGGAAAGATCTGGGCATCCTCCTCTGCTGTGGACTGCTTTAAATGTTTTACAGCCAAGTGGCTCCATATATGATCTGTCCAGTGAAATTACTGAGAAGACAGTAATGTAAGGTGGTGGAAATGCATGCTGTGGAACATTCAGATACATAATGGTAAAAATATAACAGAGGAACATATGTGTATGTCTCTCTGTCTACATATATCTAATACCTTATGGTCTGTGACGATAAAGAAACTCTCGGTCTGTCTATGCAAATGTAGCCTTCTATAGATTCATTATCAGCTCACAGTTTGTGCTTTTCTCTTCACCTGCATGCACCTAATCTTATTGTGGTTGTGGTTTCCATTAGTTTATCACTTAGCATCTTCAACTGATCTCTAGCTTTTGGGTGAAACTCCTTTCCATAGTAAACACTGAAATTGCCAGTCATATGGAGGAGCAAAACAGGATCTCTGTATCTCCTACTTTCTGTCTATACCTTGCTGAATATTTGTATAAATGGTCATCTACAGAAACAGTGTGTGAAACTTTCCTCTATGATCTGTAGCTGATACCTTTGATTGTGGACAGTAGGAACCTTAAGTAAATCTTCATATAGTTTAAGAACTGACACATTTTAGAATAATCCTCTTTTTTTGTTTCAGAAGCCTCTGTATTTGATGTGAGTGCATAAAATACAGCTTCCTATTAGAAGTCTTGTGCTTGCCATTTAAGCAATAAATATGGCTTCCTATAGTTTGTTTCCAAACAAAACAATACAATCATTCTGTGATTTCATGAAAATACATAACTGCAGCCACTACCTAAGTACAACTGGCTGTTGTCATTTCCCTTGTCACAGGTAGGAATGGTGGTTACACTCTTACAGCTTCTCATCTCTTTGCTTCTCATATGTATTCCACCATAAAAATCTATGTAAAACTTAATTGATTGCAAAGAATCATTCAGTTTGCTGATCTGAATGGGTGACTGTAGTGAAGGCTTTTATCAATAAATTGTGCAGATCCTGTCAAGACAGTCAACATGAGGAGAGAGAAGTAAAACTAATCATTTTGGTGATACTGGCAATCATAACATTATGGTCTGTCCTTACTGCCGCTGGAACTGTTGCAGACAAAAGTATTTAATCACAGTCGTTGTGAAAAAGGTTTTAGCATTCTGTTCTCTAATATTGGGTAATTTGAAAAATGGGTTTGACATTTTAATGGAGGCCTGCTAGATGGTGTGCTACAGTGGGCATTGTTCTCTTAAGAGGAGTCCTGTGCCCGTGCCTCTTGGAGGAAATATTCTGGCAGCAACAATGTTACGTACACTCTGCATTTGTAGCTTCAAGAGAGGTAGAGAGAGAATTGAAAATTAATTGCAGCTATAGGTTTCTCTTGCTTCTGGGATGGGGGTGGGGGTAGTGATGCAGAGTGGGAGAACTTGCTGTAAGTTAAGTATTTAAGTAATTGAAATTCTGAATTGTGTTTCCTCCCCTGGATTTTTATAGAGACAGAACTGAATCTGTTAAATTGATCTCAGTTAAGTGTGACAAGAAATGGGTGTGTGCTTTGTTACTGGGGGGGGAAAAAAGTACTTTGTAGAAATTCCAGTATGATATCCTTCTGCAGTTGAGTATAGGCTTCAGAAAAAATCTATTTACAAATCTTCTGTTTATTTAGTGGTACAAGTATTACAAAGATGCACCAACAACTGTCGAGCAAAGGCTGCACTCAGGTTGTGGTTTGTGAGACTAAAATCCTTCTTTTTACACCTCACTGAGGGGTTCAAGTTTCCAGATTTTGTGCCCTCTTTGAGTCAACAGAGTTGTCTAGATTTTTTTTCCTTAAGTGGTATCTTAAACAGAAGATAACAGAGAGAATTAGTGCAGCAAGAACTTCTGTGGGAAGTAAAAAGCAGGAAAACACTGTCATCTATTTGCTTGACAACACTGTTGCTTAAGAATTACAAATATTTTTTAAATCCTTTGAGGGGTCTTTAACTATGGGGCCTCTTTTGTGCAAGCCCTTAATATCATTTTGGGTACCTGTAGAAAACTTAGCAAGTTGACAGTTTTAAAAAGCATGGTATTGGCATGCAATTAATTCCACTATATGGTAAAAACCTTTTCTGAGACTATGAATTAAAGCAGGTAAATCTTTTTGTTTTAAACAAATGTCATCTGGAAAGGTTTTAAAGGGTTTTTTCTTTTCTTTTTTACCCTATTAAAATATAAATTCCAGAAAATAAGCTTGACAATTATATTCAAAAATAGCAAGGTACTGTGTTTGACTTGTTTCAAACACACTTTGCTGATGGCAGAATGCTGAGAGACTAGTTGTCAGAAGTTGTAGCAATCAGCTATTTTTACAGGATTCCTGTATCTAACATTCTGTCAGCTCACGACATAGTGTCATCTAGATGTTCTCACTTGCATGAGATCACACAGGTAGCTTCTTAAACTGTCTCACAAGTCCATAAGGAATTAATACATTGAGGATATTGTTTTTCATAGTAGACAAAAGGGGGGTTTGTACCTTACATAGGAGTGATTTTTTTACAAGTCAATGAATGCTGTTGAGAATACTTAGCTAACGTCAGCTCTCCAGATTTTTAGCCCGTTGAGAGGCTCTCAGCTCACTCGAAACATCTCTTTGACAGTTTATGGCTAACCAGAAAAAGTATAGTTAACAGGTATACAAGTGATGACCTAGTTGTGGTCATAAACCAAAGACAGGCTGAAAAAATTTACCTCTTTGGCTTATCAGGTGAACCAAGTTTGATCAGTCCTCTGGGCATAGTCATGTCTCCAACAAATAGGACTCCACAATCAGTTAACACCAAACAAAGGAAGAGGCTCTCTACCAGCTGCCATACTGATACCTCCAAGATAAAGCTTTAGCTCATAGACAGGAAGCCAAGGACAATTCTGAGAAGCTGTGTTTGTCAAACCTCAGTTTAGTACTAAAGTATAAATCAAAAGCAGTCTATTGAGGCATGTATGGGAAAAGAAAGTCACCAAGATTTTGATTCCTTTGATTCCAAGCAAAGGAATTCAGTTATGAGAATAAATATTTTCTAGACTCTCCTTGTTGTGTTGCAGAAAGTAGATGGTAATAGACATTTGCTATTAGGCTGTGCAGACATTGTTAAATATAATGTCTTAATTTAACTCCTCAGCTTGGTCCTGTAACCAGATAGAAAACAGTCAATTTAGACTGCCTAGATCAGATACTGCTAACTGTGGTTTGGCATCGGTACCTGAACAAAGGTGATGATACAGTCTTGCTATCACTGAGCAGCAGAAGTTCAGAGGCAGAGCAGAGGCATCAGCACTTCAGAAAAAAAACAAGAGCAAGTTCACCTGTGGCATCCTCTCAAAAATGCTGATGCTTTTAAAACCGTAAAGATCAAACGCTGCAAGAGAGTCCTCCATAATCAACTGTAGAGGACAGCATGCTTGTGTCGTACCTGGCTGTGGTTTGCCAGAAGGGTTGTGAAGCAGAACTGTGTTTTGATCCTACTTTCATTGATTGGGGGGGTGTGTGTGTCTTGTTTTTTTCTAAAACCTTTAATGACAGTAAAAATAATGTACCTAATAAAGCTTCGTGGCGATCTTGCATCTCCTCACAAATCAGGCTGAACCTATGTTACTGTTTCCCTCACCACAGTTATAGAGACACAAAACAGAAATAATATATGTTAGCTGTTGGAATGTGCTGCCCAGGGAGGTGGTGGAGTCACCATCCCTGGAGGTGTTCAAGAGGGGATTGGACGTGGCACTTGGTGCCATGGTTTAGTAGTCATGAGGTCTTGGGTGACAGGTTGGACTTGATGATCTTTGAGGTCTCTTCCAACCTTATTGATTCTATGATTCTATTTCATTAAAGATTCTCAAGGTTCTGTGGGTGCATTTGATGTAGCTTGTATATATCCATATAACAGGAATAGCAGTGATTTGTTAACTGTTCTTGTCATGGTAATACCACATTGCAAAAAAATACTGCAGATGGAGCTATAAATGTCTCCTTGATGTCATTAAGAATATAGAAGCCACATAAATTTGTTTTTAGCCTGGCTTGCTTTCCTTACAAGTTTACCTTGGGGTTTTTTTGGTTTGTGATTTCACCTCCAAAAAGCATACAGAAGCTAACTCAAAAATTTGTGTGTTAGATCCCAGCTTGAGCAGCCACTCTGACAGATCTCTTGTTCACTTGTATAGATAATAAGAATAGAATAGATCAGGTTGGAAGAGACCTTCAAGATCATTGCGTCCAACTCATCAACCAATCCAACCCACCTAAACAACTAGACCATGGCACCAAGCACCCTATCAAGTCTCCTCCTGAACACCTCCAATGATCATAACTCCACCACCTCCCCAGGCAGCCCATTCCAATGGGCAATCACTGTCTCTGTACAGAACTTCTTCCTAACATCCAACCTAAACCACCCCTGGTGCAGCCTGAGACTGTGTCCTCTTGTTCTGGTACTGGCTGCCTGGGAGAAGAGACCAACCTCCGCCTGTCTACAACCTCCCTTCAAGTAGTTGTAGGGAGCAATAAGGTCACCCTTGAGTCTCCTTCCCTCCAGGCTAAGCAACCCCAGCTCCCTCAGTCTCTCCTCATAGGGCTTGTGTTCCAAACCCCTCACCAACTTCGTTGCCCTTCTCTGGACTCGCTCCAGCAAGTCAACATCCTTCCTAAATCTGTGTGTAAACAGCACAACTGACCTCCATTGGGCACGAGTGTACAAAAATCAATAGTACTGTGCAGTCATTATATTCTTACGCAAAAGAGGATGTTATTTTGCTTACATCGTTGCCTGAAAGGTTTGTATCTAGAAAGTAATTTTGAACTGTGCTTTTGAAGGCCTCTCTGGTCTCTATTCTGCCTGTAATCCTCGTGTGGAACCACAAACTTAAGATTTTTGCCTTTGTCTTTTTGCAGATCTCCTTTATTTACATTGTATTCCTCTATTTATGTAATCATGCTAGTAGGAGCTATTAGGTATCTAATATGCATCAAAATGTGTGCAATGCTGAGACATGGAAGGGGGATAGCTGCCAAATTAGTTCAGTTACATTGTTGAGCATTGGTTCTTCCTGCCTATGAGTAACAGGGACTCCAAGCTTCAACCTGGCCACATTTTTTTGCTTCTTTGGTGTGATGAAATTGTTTTTCATAATTCTGCACATTGTCTCCATTCAGCTTCCTCATACAGGGCTTGATTAGGTTTAACATTTGATGGAACTATGTGGCTTGTTTGTATGGCCTTTTCAAATCAAGACTTTAGCTGGTACCAAATTCTCTTGTCAGGTTTCTTTCTAGCGTTGGTTTCTATTCCAGCAGAATAGATTTGGGCAAGCAGAGAAGGGTTTTAAATTTGAAATAGGTGAAAATACAGACACTGGAACCCATTGACATCCATTAACTATCAGTGAGCTTACAAATGCACTGTAACATATAAAAGCCACTTTAAGTAAAAATAAGGGTGGGGGGGATAACCTCTTACTTATAAGAAATGTAAACTTAAGGAAATACTAAAAGGTATCATTCTAGGAAATTCTTTTCGCCTGGCAAAACAAGGAACTTGTGAAAAAGTCAGTAATGCAAGGGCTCTTTCAAGCATTCTCAAAGTTTTATCTTATTCCTTCCTGCTTTACATATGGTCTTGTTTCTGTAAGCAGTGCATTACAGATAAATCAGGAAAATGTTGAAGTTACATCTTCCTTTGAGAAAGTGCTATTTTATTTTCCATAGTAAAAATCTTCTTTACTTTCCATAGTTTTCTGTGTTAAAAATGTATGAGTTTTGTCCACCTCCACAACTAAAAAACTCTTGAAATCACAAAGCAGAATCAGTATGTTTCATAAAACTGGTTAATCTTATAATTTACACTTAACTTTTCTGCAGTAATAGTAATTGTGTGCTCCATGCTCTAATTTACCTTCTTCTAACTCTAGATTTGCCTTATATAGCAGTGCTAATTCATGGACAGTAAAGTTAGTGAATGAACTGGTAAGGAAATGTACTGAAAGTGACCTAAAAAGAATGTATATTTAGGGTAAAGAAAAAGTATCTAATCAGACAAGTATATGAGGGTTTGATGATCACAAGTATTCAATTAAATCAAAAGAGGGTTTATAAATTATGCAGTCAGCTCTGAATGATCCAAACTGCATCCTGTGCTCTGCTCCTTGTTAGACGTTGACAAAGGAAGATAGCATGTGCCTGATCCCAAGCACCTACTCTAATGCAATATATTGTGCATTTTTTGAGCTGATAAAACAGAAGTCAGGAGGTAACAGTCTAGTGACCTGGCATATGTGGGGGTCCCTAAATAAGTAAGGTCACAGATCATTTTTTTTCTGTTTATTTATTTTCCATACATATACTGAGTTTCTAATAATGTTTACTGTCTATGTTTAGTTTCCAAAATGTGAAAAATGGCTTTATTTTAGGAAGGAGGAGGCACCTGAAAGTCTTATTTAATGTGCTTTCTTTAGGTTTCCTGTGCTTTTTTTTTTCTTAGTATAATAAAAATATATTGGTAGACTTACCTAAATATATTGTTTTCAACATGACAAAGTTACATAAGAGAATCCCCTTGTACTTAAAGAAAAATGCAATTATTTTCTATGCTGAATCTCCAGACTGCTGTTTTAGAAAATCATATCTGATTATTTGCTCAGCAGAAGATTATTGAGTTGATTTAGCTGTGATTTTACTTAACAAAGCTTCAGCTGAATTCCTACTGTGGAGTCCAAAAAAGGTAGAGAGATATAAATGATACATTCAAACTGTGATTTTTGTGAACAGGGCCATCAATGCACCCCTCGGAGCTAATAGCGGAGATGAGAAACAGTGGGTTTGCACTGAAACAAAATGTACTGGGGAGAAACTTGACCGCAAATGATCCATCACAGGTAATGATCTTTTTACCAGTAAGCTGAAAATGTCTATAAATCTAAATGTGATTGCTTGTGAATTGCTACTTAATGTTTTCAAATATGCATATCCATAGGAAAGCCGAATAGCTCTACCACTAGAAAAATGCCCCAAAACTTGGTGTTTTCCAGCTTTGTTTTAGTCAGAATGGTGAATCGTAAATTGCTTCTTTTAAAACCACATAAAATAAATTAAATCCCTCCTCTGGGTGACTAGAAATTGAATTTTCATAAAGGGGACGGTCAGGGGTTTTTTTTCCATATGCCTCTGATGCAGTGCTAGCCTTTGGATGAAATTTGAGGAAGCGTGCACAAATAATTGTTGCCAGGAATGCTGTATCTGAAGATTTTTATACTTGATTAACTATTGTTACATTTATTATTTCTGGGAGTTCAAATGTTTAATTGTCTTTACTTAGACTGCGCAGGGTACGTTTCATAAATACGTGAAGTGAAAAACTCCTTGAGTGAGCCACCGTGAAATAACCTTTGTTTGTATGGCAGGATAATCAAACCATTAGTAGAGAGGGGATGACAGCCCTCAGACAGAGAAACCCTGAGTAAATAAGTTCATTGCACCTCCATAGATGGATGCATCTTTGCGTTTAAAAGAGCTGTGCACCCCAGAAAAACACGGCGTATGGGCACTGTTGAATGAACCGCCGTGTGTTTGGTTTATGTTAGGTGTGGTCGGGGTTTCTGGGAAGAACTTTCTAATTTTATTTCTTCTTTACCCTCCTGAGTGTGGCTGAAATTAAAAAGATCACAGTGGAGAACTGTAGTGTACCAGATGCACATAATTTGAAGAATTCAGGGTCTTCAAAGTAGCTATGCTTTGCTGATTGCGTTACTGTATGTAGATTATGTGATTGCTGTATTTTGCATTGCTGGAACACTTTATGAACATTTAAAGACTAATAACACAACGGTGAAGTAGATGTGTTAATACCCATTTTCCTAATGACTAAACCGAGACAGAAAAGTAATTTGCTTAAATTACTCTGGGTTTGAGCAGGACTAGCATCTTACCTATTCATCCAAGCATGATAACAATGGAGTGACTTATCCTGGGGAATCATGTGGGCTCACTGCAAAATTGGCTGGTTTTTGTTAACTATTTCAGAAATGTTTCTGTCCCTAGCAGTGATTTTTTTTTTCTTGTATTACTAATAACTCTGGTTGTATAACCCCCACATTCTAACGCCTACTCAGCTTTGAGACAAAAGGCGGGCAGGGGGTGGGGGGAAATGTTCACTTTTTAGCAAGTTTGCTGCTCTTTCCAAAGTCTCAGGCTGACTTAGTAATACAAATATATTTGTGTCTGTGCAAATGTAAGGTACATAGAGGCATCACTTTTAATACAGAAATCTGAATGAGAAGATTTTATATAAGAATTTAATGTCTTACCCACATTTTGCTAGGAATTTGTTGCAAGTGAAGGAGATGACGACCCAGAAGTTGAATTTTTAAAATCACTGTCAACTAAACAAAAACAGAAACTTCTAAGGTAAGTGTGGTACCCAGTGAAAGACACCTGCGTTGCAAGTAATTCCAACTCCATGATTGTCCCTGTAACTCTGCTATACCATTGAAGAACTTAGCTCCATTAGCACAGAAGAAAACCATCTCATTTTTGACACATACTTCTCCACAAATAGCACTATACAGCATGTGTTTCTAATTGGGTTGTTTTGTTTTAGTCTGACCATTATAATCTAGTTGTGATGCCTTTGCACTGGGGCTCATAGCTGGAATATTCAAATAAGAAATCATTGCCTCACTGCAGATGCTGTCCATTAGTAGTTTACTATCTTTTCCCAGGATTAAAAATTCCATGTTGTTGCTTACTGGTTTACAACTGGGCAAAGTTTATTACCTTCTCTGGTGCAGCTAAACTGATCCTGAGTTTGCACCCTAGGGCAGAGGTTGACCCAGCTCCGTACTGCTTTTGTATCCAAGTTTTACAGTTTGCTGCTCCAGCAAAGGAACCTCCCCAAAACTACTGGGTTTGGAGTTCTAATACAAAGTTAATCAGGTTTTCATTCCTTGTTTCTGTCCTACTAGTTTCACATGTCAAGTGGCTTACTTTTTTTCCCCCTCTGTTAATTTGCAATGTGATCTTTAAATAACCTGAAAATGTTTAAAATGCAAAATATTAACTACTGCCTGGTAGATCCTATCCAGGTGTCTCTAGTTTAAATGGCCTTTTTTGGTTAAAAGGCTTTCTGTGTATGAGGAGTGGAAAGAGGGGACAAAGGTGAATGGCTAAGCCAGGTACATGAGTAGGTAGGTACTTAGGTATTTGCATAAATAATTCTCTGAAGAGTTGGCATATTTTGTATTCCTTTTAAGAAAGGAAAATGTATGTAGTATCAGTAATGTAAAACAGTGTTTTGTTTGAACTTCTGCTGGCCCAGCACAAGGAAATTACAATTATTTATGTTTCAAAAGTTGGAAGTTCAGTAAATATTTGGGTCCTTTAGACTTTATTGGTCTTTTTTTTATCAGTTTTCTTTTTAATGCACTGAAAGTAGTTTCACTATTCAGTCATTGATGTTTTGAGAATAAACAGAAAGCAAAATAAAAGCTAGGTGAAAGCAGTCAAACATCAGTGGATGCATGTGCGTGATGTGGTATTGTATTTATGCCTAGAAAATGTAAATTTCTAGATGTGACAGAAGAGGTTATTGAAAATATCTGTAATATTTGCCTAAAGAACTTGGAGACATAGGCTTTAGAGTCTGTTTCTATCGTTAATAGAAAACTCATGCTAATTGCTTCTTTTCATTTTCGAAAATCTCTTAAAAAAAACTACAAACAAAAGCAGCAAAGAGTTTTCCAAGGTCTCCAGAGCAGGCTGGCAAGGAAACAAAAACACTACTGAGTGTATTTATTTCTAGTTACAAGGTCAAGTTTGACATACCTTACTTACATTGTTTAATACTAATGAAGTAAAAAATAATGTTCTTCCTGTTTTGAGGGAGCAGCTGTGGATTACAGGAGGATTCTTATTATGGTTAAAGTCAAGTTAGAAGTTTAAAAGTAATCCTTTGCTGAAGATGTTTTTATGGAAAATAGTGTATTGACTGTGTAGTTCTTCAGAAGTAGTGAACTTTAAAAGACAATTACTGTAATTTAAAATGTCCTAACACGTCTGTTTGTGCTGCTCTTCTGTTTTGAAAATAAAAGGAAGTTGGATCGTCTGGAGAAGAAAAAGAAAAAGAAAGACAAAAAGAAGAAAAAGCAGCAAAAGAAAAAAAGCAAAAGTAAACACAAGAAACATAAGATGAGATCCTCTTCCTCATCCTCCAGTGAGACTTCAGTAAGCAGCAGTGATAGCGAGACTGACAGCAGAGATAAAGCAGCACAAAAGAAGATGTATTCTAAGAAAAGAAAAAAAGACAAGTTTTCAGAGGCTAGCAGCAGCAGCGATTCAGAAGGAAAGGCAAAGATGAGGAAGGGAAAACTTTATGAAGATCTCTCCAGTAGTCACAGTAACAAGGACAAAGATAGGGAGCAGTACAGACTTTTAAAGCAAGATAGTTCTGCAGAGAACAACAAACGGAGCTCCTGTGAGGGGGAAAGAAAGTCCAAAAGCACACACCATAGCACCATCAAGAGAGAGACTGAAAGAAAGGAGAGGGATAGTAGAAGCCAAAGCATGGATGAGAGGAGCAGGAGAAGCCCTTGCACAAGTCACAGCAGTTCCAGGCAAAGGCGAAGAAGAAAAAGTCTGAGTCAAAGCCCTGGTGAAGAGCAGCATGGGAAAAATGAAACCAGAAGCCCCAGCACAGATGTGCACAGAGAGAAGAAGAAATGTAGAGAGAGCTATGGGGACAAGTGCAGTAAAGTGGAATGCAGAGTAAGGAGCAGACGCAGTAGAAGCAGAAGCAGAGAGAGGAAAAAAAACAGATAGTAGAGCGGACAGGTGCAAATAAGAATGTCTCCATTTTTTGATGAATACCTTTAACAAGGGCTCAATTACATATTGCTGTTCATTTTCCAATCTCTGTAACTAGCATTTCCTACATGAAGCCAACAGCATCATTTCTGTAATGTTGGAATATTTGTAAATTAGGTATAAATGTTAGGGTATTTTTCATACTATATAAATATACTTGCTGGGAAATACATCTTCTATACGTGCAGTAATTCATTGACCTGATTTCAGGATTTGAAAATAGAGCAGTATGTGATATTCTTGGTTTTGTCATGATGATTTCTGTTTAGATGTGACTATGAGAAGAAGAGGAGAATAATTTGGGAAGAGTCCTGGGATATGTGAAATGCTAACAAATGTCTGAGGGAGTTCTGGATAAAATCACCACTTCATGTATCAAAACAGTGTATTGTAGAGGGCTGGGGGGGGGGGAGGGGGGTATCCTGAAGCATTTTTTCTTAAAAGTTCCCTGGAAGAGATCAATTTCATGAGTTAAAACAACAGAGAGACATAGTTCATGTAAGTGTGTAGCCAACATTTTTTGACCACCTGCAGTGTACAGCTTGGTCAGGGCTGTCTAAACATCTTGAACCCCTGTTGGTATATGTCAGTACAATGTCAAGTTATTGTTCGATAATCTTTCAGGACATAAAAAAGAGTATTTACTGCCTCAGCTGTTTGGGTGTTTCATTGTTTGTAGTAGAAATTTAATGTAAATAGGCATCCTTTTGTTTTCATGAAACAAACCTTTTGGATTTTTAAATGATTGTCACTTTCTGCACACATTGTAATGAATATGAACTTCCATAATAAAATACCTTATTATTTAAAACCAGTAAGAAGCGCCTTCTCCGGAGTTGTGGATCAGTGCAAATGCACAAGGCAACACTTGTCAAGGTCTTTATTGCAAAGGAAATGCCTCTGCCATTTCAGGTTGGCAAATGGAAGTGCATTGCGTAGAACAGTGAAAAGGCATCACCTAACTCCGTATTCTGGCAAGCAGCTTGCTTTCCCTTCTCTCTCACAAGACAAATGGGACCGCCTTTTATTACTTCTGCTTCTTAAAATGGTTAACTCTGAAGTTTTTCTGTGTCACAAGGAGTATAATATATGGTGGCAGTGACCTAGCTTATCCTTTAAGTACGTGTGAATGAGTTTGAAAGGGTGAGCCATTAAGAGATGTCACCTTTTAAATGCGTTTGCATTAGGTTGCTCCAGGCATTCTTGCTGAAGTAGTTTGGAGTTAAAGGGTCTGCACGATTCAGTAGAGTCAGAGCCTATGTACCTGTGAAAACTCCGGTTTGGAAAAAACAGGAGGGGACAGCCACAATGTATGAACAATGTAAACAAAACCTCTTGTGTAGGTTTTATTACCCCTCTGTGCCAGAGAGGACACAGTAATGTGATCGAAAAGGTACAGTTTGGTAGAACATTTTCATGTTAAGTGCAGCATGAAAGATTAAGTATGGGGAAGTGCCTCTACTCCAAAAAAATGTCCCTTGCTTACAAGTCTGATGGTTCTGTGGCACAGGGATCTGGCCACCCAGTGTCTTGCCAACTGCAGTGCAACTGACTTCTACCTGCAGAAGGACAACTCAACATCTATGTTTTATTCATTTGCATGTAAGCATATGCTGCATCCCTCTTACCTTTTTGCATAGCCAAAGACTGGCACGTGGCACGGGTTCATTGTGATGGATGGCCATTGTGAATGGAAATTACACCAGAAGAATAGTAAGATTTTGGATCTGTCTCAAAGACTACCTGGTGAAGACCTTTGAAAGAAAACACTCATTCTTGCGATGCCTTTCCTGAATTCAGCACAGCCCTGACAGCCTTGGATAAGGCTGTTGCAGCTTTTGAGGAAGAGGCTCACTTACTCTCAGTAACCTAGGCCAGTTTGTAGCCCGTTACCGGTACGAGGAGCGTACCAGGGCGTTCTACAAGGAAGCCGGGAAGGGGGTGAACCTCCTTCACCTGGCCCTGGCAACGCTGCACCGTAAAACACGGTGGGTTCAAAATGCAATTAAAAGAAGAAAAGAGTAAGGGTGACTGGGGATGTTTCCGCAGCTTTCCCCCACATGATGCGGGACCCGGGTGAAAGCCCTCACACCGGCGGCCGCTGAGGAGCGGCGTTGCCGGGAGCGCCTCGGCAGGCCCGGTCCCAGCCCGGGACGCCACCGCGCTGGGCCCTCAGCAGGCCTGCTCGGAAGCAGGGCCCCTGTAGGAGGTGCTGTCGCTTCACGGATGGCGGTAAGAGATTATTTTTTTTTTTTTCTTTCCCCAAGACGCGGGATAGGGCTAAGCCTCTGGCGCATGGCGACGCCGGACGGCCCGGGTAGCAAGCACCGTGAAGTGGTTCCCCCAGTCTCGCGGAGAGGGACTGGGCCCGGCGGCGCAGTCCTTCATCGCACATGGGGATAGGGCTCCCCGGGGCCGGAGCGGGAAAAGCTGGGGCTGAGAACGAACCGAGGTCTCCCCACGTCGGGCGGCTTCAAAGACCGTGGGCCCAGCAGGCTGGGGCAATGTGAGGGCGGCGGCGGGACGAAGCAGTTTCCTGCCGAGCGCTCCCGGGAAGTGAGCGGTGAAAGCCTCCCCGGAGGAGGGGGGTCCCGAACCGCGCTTCAGCTCTGCCACCCTGGGGAAATGATCACTTAAAATTAACGCTGAACCGTAAATTATTACTGTTCTGAAAGTAAATAAACAGGTGACTTCCAGATCAGGTTCCTGCTTGGATCGTTACAATAAATATCCCTGAAGGAAGCTCTCTATTTATGTTGTCATTGATTAATTCTCGCTACCTCATTTGATTTCGATTTAGAACGATTTGATTCTAATTTAATTAGCATGTAATTTGGATGTACATAATTACTGTAATTATGACATTCAGGTAAGGCAGCTTTAGGCTGAAAGGCAATTTCAAATTTTCTAGCAACCTACTTTGTACTAGGAAACGGACAAGGACTTCGCGCCCTGCCATCCAAGTAGCAATTAGCACATCTCGGAAATAGGCACTGCCGCGGGTTTGTGTTAAAACAGCGGCGCGAAGGCGGCGGCGGAGCCTCGCCCGGTGCCTGCCGGCGGGTGCCCTCCGGGAGCCGCTCCCGGACCCCCCGGACGGCCGCAGGTGCGGGGGCGGCCCGCAGAGCCGAGCGGTGGGCGGGGAGCGGTGACCCACCCCCGGCGGGGTGCCAGCGGCAGTTGTTAAGGACTCACCCGCCCCGTCAGGTGCTGGTCCCGGAGGAGTTGCAGAGGCGAGCTGACTGCCACACCGGACCCCCGTCTCCCTTCAGGTGGGTGTGCGTTGCAGCCACGGGCCCACCCCATCCCTGCCGTCTCCCACCAGAAAGTTCATCCCAGCCAACTTGCCCGCCTGGCCTCTTCCAGCGGTCCGGCCCCACCACTCCCACCCCGCTCCAGCCGCCACACTCTTCCCGCGCTCCCACCCAGTTCTAGCTGCGGCCCGGCCCGCGGAGCGCCGGCAACCCCACGGCGGGCTCCGGCCGCACCCCGGAGCCCGGCGCGGGCCTCTAGATGGCGCCCAGGAGCCGCAGTGCGGCCCCGGGCCGGGGCAGGGCGGGCGCAATCCACAGCCGCGGTGCTCGGGCGCTGCTTCCTGCTGTTTTTAACGTGTTAAGAATGCTGTTCCTGGAGGAAATTTGTAGCTAAATTATTCTCACTTAAAATAAACACTTAGAGGACCAATTACCCGAAGGGGCGGGATCTCAGCGAGATTCCCTTTAGAGGGGTGGGAGAAGATCTTGGCGAACACTTAATGACTACAAATAAATTACAGCTCCCGCAGATAAAGTTTCCATTTGCATTGGAAGACGCAATTCAGAAACTGTCCGAACGCGGGATCGGGTGTCTATGTATTATATCATTAGAACAAAAACATTAACGTTCCCTTTTAAGTGCAAAACGAGCCGTTAGGGCTGTAATTCGCCGCGGGGGTCAGGGGACACACTTCCTGCGGACCGGGGCCTCGGCGGTCGAATGACATGTACTAAATCATTGCTCCTGGCATTTTACCTTTTCCCGTCGGTCGGTGGTTGCTGTCGATGTCCGGGTTTTAGGCGCGTTTTAACGGGCATAAAGCTGTCGTCCGCGAGGTGTGGGAGCGGAAACTGCAGAATGGAGTCGTAAATGGTAGCTGGGCTCATCTCACAGGCAAGCCCGGAACGAGCGGGACAAGGCGGCGGGAGGCCGGCTTTGCCCACCGTCTCCCTCCCTGCCCAGAGCCCAGGAAGGCATCTGTCTCGTTCCCGGTGCTGTTCAGCTCGGGTCAGCGTCTTCCCACTATTGAGGGAACCTGCTGTACTACAGGTTCAGAGAGTGAAAACAGATTTATTTTTCGTTTCTCGACTGTTCTTCAGTCTTTCTTTGTGTAAAAGTTCTCCAGACCATATAATTGTCACCAACACGTACGGAAGAATAGTGTAACTTATTTTTAAAAAGGCGACATGCTTTCTATTTTCCTGATTAAACGAACCATCTCTGAGGCCCAGAGCTGCTCCCCTCTTCGTTTCTGGGGAGTCTGTAAGTGATGGACGTTTTCTGACCCGAAGGGGCAAAGGCAATGCAAAGAGGTCCTTGATCAGTGAGCTGAGAATTGTAACCCCGGCCTAGCAGAAACTGGACCTGGATGGTTTCCTTTGATGTGTTTTATTATAAATCGAAAACAAAGATGACTCTTGCCCAGCACCCTGCGAGAGTACATTCCTCTGCACCCCCGGCACCCCCCGACAAGGAAGGGGAGTCGCCTTCAGCCGCCCGGATAGCCAGACCGTTCTTTCTTTTGCCTTCGCCCTAGCACGTCTCCCTTGCCCGTTCCCCTCGCTCATCCTCCCCTGCTCAGCCTGCTCCCGCCGGGAAACTTGTCGGCACCCTCGCGTCGCCGGGACGGGAGGAAAGGCCAGAAATTTTTCAAAACGGCTGTCGGGTGTGGGGGGGTGCTGCCGGCAGCCCCATGCGAGATGCATCTCCAAAGAAGCTCCCGTCCCTCCGCCCGCGGAAGGGCCCGCCGGGCTCCCACCGCCACCCTGGGGCAGGGGCAGTGTCAGCGCTGCCCCATCGCTTTTGTGCATCAGAGGCATGGAGGAGGTGGGATGCCGTTGTTAGTATTCACGGCAGATGTATTTCCTTTAACGCGACGTCTTTATTCCAGTTGGTGGCCAGCAGCAGAATCCGTTTCACGGTGTTATTTGCATTCCCTGTTTTATGGAGGATTAAAATATTTGTATTCCTCCAATCTGCACCCGGCAGACTAAATTAATTTTTTTTTCTTTCTTTTTACTTTTTTTTTTTTTTAATAACACAATTATCTCATTTAACAATTTGCCTTTAAAAAAAAAATCCTGTGGCTGTTAGGTTGGTGGTCAGGAGACAAAGGGAGTGAAAATAATTTTCATTTCAATAATTGCCTTCTGGTCAATTTAACTGTGCCTTATTTTGAAAGAGCCTGTCTAAATGAGATTCCTGTCCCAAATGTGTTCCCAGGCCTTAGCCCAGCCTTTAATTATTCCTGAGTTTTTTTTCTTCAGAATAAGACGCTGCACTGAGTAATCACAAAGAAGTCAGAGAGCATCCTTGAACCTTTTCAATAGCAGAGCCACTGATATTCAAATAACATGCAAGGACCATTTGACTGCATGGGGACATAAGCATTTCCAATTCACTATTTGCATAGATCAACTGTCTTTGAAAAGGAAAGGAGCAGTTGTCTTCCATAACATTAAAAAGCCTAGTTATCAAATCAAGTGCTTAGTTTGGGGCTTTTAAAACGTTTACATTTTATCTCAGGTTGCCCTTTACCGTTTGACATGCAAATTTGGTGCAGTTAATTTGGACAATTAAAAAGATCTTCAAGGGAGCTTTGTCACCGAGAATATTCGGAGTTTTCCCCGTGGACCAGCTGAGATAAAGTTGGCCAGAACAAATGATGTCTAGGAGATTAATTAGATATTTGATAAGACATGAATCCCTAATAAGGGAATACAAGGCACAGGGGGCTGATGTGTGCTCTAAGTCAAAATTAATAACATTTAACAAGATTTTCATTTAGGCATGAAATGTCTTTTCCGGAGTATTGACTCTGGCGATTTATTCCCCAGAGATCACCTCCCAGCCCAGGCAGCCTTGTGGCGCTAAAGGCTTTTTAAATTCAATAAATAGTTCTTCAGCACACTTTGCTTTCACTCGCTTTTAGGGACAGTTTAGCCAAAGACACTTAGACTCTACTTGACTCCCAGATGGTGTAACGGAGCTCGGACCCGGGTTTGATTTACCTTTTGGTTTATTCCTAAATAAAAAATAATAATTTAAAAAAAAAAATAAATCAACAAACACAAGCCCGTTTAAAAGAGCAAGCGGCGCGCTCTAGCGCGCCGGGCTCGGGGACTAGTTTCTTCTCTCCCTGCTGTCGCTGCCGGACGTATTTTTAAATCACAGTCACTGAAAGGAGGATGGGCAGGGGAGTGTGAGGGGTACCACTAAAATCCCGACACTTCCGAGGGCTAGGCAGGGGGGGAACGGGGTAAGGGGCACGAAGAACAACAAACCCGTGAGTATATTGTTCAGAGTCCTTTAATAATACCAAAATGAAAATATGTCAAGATTTTTTCCATACAGATAAACGCATTTAATTTCTTTAAGAGACCTTAACTTACGTGTGTTTGAGTGAATGTTAACTCAACATTTTAAATATCTTTTACATATATACTGACTTCCACAAAGTGCATCAGAAATTTAAAATTAAAAAAAAAAAAAAAAAGAAAAAAAAAAGGAAGAGAACCAAACCCCCAAAATCTCCCTGAATTTCAGGAATTCAACAATTTAAAAAAAAAAAAATCCCCTGCCCCCCCTTAGATCAACATTTACAAGAAAAATAAGCGAACACGATCTGGTTTTCTTTTTTTGACCCCTATTTATACAGATGTTTATGAGATACAGAGGAACCGTCTCGAACTTGAAGTTTGATTTCTCACCTTACGCCTCTTAAGATGCTTTCCTTTCAACAGAAAGAGAAAAAAGAAACGGAAGAAAGTGTCACTCGGTACCTACCGGGCGGGACGGGACGGGGAGGCTGAGCCTGGCCGCGCCTCTCCGGCCACGCCGCCCGCCCCGGCTGCGGCCCCGGCGCCGTCCGCGGCGGGGCGGGCCGCGTCCCTCCAGCTGGCCTGGGGCAGAGTCCGGGCAGCCCCGAGGGCTCCCTGGCGGCGCGGGGCCGGGCCGTGGCGGGGACCAGGCGGCGCTGCCCCTAGGAGTCGCCGGGCCCCGCAGTAGGTTCCTTGCCCGGTCCACGGGCGGCGGCGCCCACCCCCTCGTGCAGGATGAGGTCGGGGGACTCGGAGCGCGGCGTCTCCAAGTTGCTGGCGTCCGTGTCGCTGTCGCTGCCCTTTTTGCCCCCGCCGCCCCCGTTGTGCGTTTTGATGTGTTTGCTCAGGTGGTCGCTGCGCATAAAGCGCTTGTTGCAGACGGGACAGGCGAAGCGCTTTTCGCCCGTGTGAGTCCGCAGGTGCCGCTGCAGCTCGTCGGAGCGGGTGAAGCGCTTCCCGCAGAAGAGCCAGTTGCAGACGAAGGGCCGTTCGCCCGTGTGCCAGCGCAGGTGTGCTTTCAGGTGCGAGGTCTTGCCGTACACCTTGCCGCAGCCAGGGATGTGGCAGCTGTGTAGCCCTTTGCGCCGCAGACTTGCCCCCGCTGGCCCCAGCCTCTCGGCCTCCTGGCAGTTGGGGCAGTCGCAGGTGGCGCGGCCCGAGTAGCGACGGGCGGAGCGGGCCGAGCCGCCCCCGGCGGCGGCAGCAGCGGCACCCGAGATCATGGCGCTGGCCGCCGCCACCGCCGCGCTAGAGTCCGTGTAGGATGGCAGCACGGGCTTGAAGCCCTCCTGGGTGAGCAGGTGCTGGCTGGTGGAGAGCAGGTGCGAAGCGGCTGTAGAGCCCAGGCCGGTGGAGCTGAAGGCCGAGTGGGTGAGGGAACTGAAGTCGGGGTTATAGGTGCCCAGTTGGGAGTGCAGCGAGGCCTGGGGGGCGCCCGAGTGCAGCGAGCTCTGCAGCCCCCCCGCCGGGTTCTGCACTTCCAGCCAGGAGCCTGGGTTGGTGTGCACGTCCCACCAGGAGGAGGCCGCCCCGTTGGCCACCTCGCCCGCCGAGAGCGTGGAGTGGAAGCCCGACTTGTACCAGGACTCGTAGGGGTGCGCCATGCCCACCCGCGGATAGAGGCTCTCTGCTGCCGAGCTGTGCACTTTGGAGATGAAGGCCGACTGCCCGCCAGGCTCCTGCGGGGACACGCCCGCCGCCGCAGAGTTGGAGAAGAGGCCGCTGTAGTCACTGCTGAAGGCCGACGACGTGGGCGAGGTGGAGGCCAGGCAGAAGGCGCTGTTGGCTGTGCCCGTGCCGCTGGCCAGTCCGCTGGAGCCTCTGCTCGTGGCAACCGTGAAGCCCGAGAGGCTTGAGCCCAGGTTGCAGCTGGAGGTGGAGCGTTTCCAGGGGTGGAAGCCCCCTTTGGCGAAGGCGCTGGACTCGGGCAGGGTGGTCAGGGGGCTGGTGTTGCCGATCTTGTTGCAGGTGGCGGCCAGCATGGCCAGCGGAGTCGTTCCAAATCGCGGCTCTTCCTGCGGGAGAGACAAAGCCGGCCCGTCAGCCTCACCCCTACCGCCTCGCCAAGCTTCCGTGGGGACGCGGCAGTGCGGGTGGAACCGCGGCGCGACGACCGGCACCAGTGAAAAGTTTTCTCTTTTATTTTGGAGGAAGGCTCTATCCCTGCCCTGCTCGGCGCAACTCGTTTCCTGCTGGGGATCGGTCTCGGCGCCCAAGGGATTTAGATTGGAAACAGATCCCGGCGGGAACGAGCGACACGCGTGTTCCGAGAAGGCGGGTCGGGATGCCCCGCGCTGTGCCTAGCTGCCCAAGCATACCACCATGAAACAAAAAATCCCGTGGGAGCCACCGTGCATGAGCGGCAGAAAAAAATGCGACGGCAGAAAGGGAAGCAGGGTGCGGAGCCTGCGACCCGACAGATGCCACTCGCAAAAAAACCCCAACAAAACAACAAACAAAAAACCCCACACCAACCAAAAACAAAACCCCCAAAAACACCACACACAAAAAAACAAACACCACGTAGCCGTTCAAGTTAAAACCAATACTAACTAGAAAACAAAAGAAAATGCAAGCAGCCCGACTTCTCTCTGGCTAAGCGAATGTTCGGACTAAACTATGCGAACGACCCGATGGGAAACCCGTATTGAAATCCCCCGGGACGGAACGGGGTTATTTCTCGCCCGTGGGTCAGCGCGATTTGCACGGGGGACAGATGCAAAGCAGCGGCAGAAGCAACAGTTTTTGTCCCGAGAGTAGCGAAGGTGCCACCGCAAAGCCTCAAGACAGAGCACAGTGCCGACTTACCCCAAGAATAGACGTAGCCATAGCACGTCCCTGGGCTGAGCGCTGGGGTAGAGGGGACGGCGCTCGGTGTGCGCCCCGCGCTGCCCAGCGGCGCTACGGACACTCCAGCTCGGCAGGGCTAAACTCTGCCTAAGTGCGGGCAGCGCCCGCTTTGAAGTACCGCTGGCGGCGGCGCTCACCCAATGAGGGCGCGGGCGGAGCGGGCCGAAGCGGGCCGCCAGCCAATCAGGCTGCGCGGAGGTGCCGGCGTCGGGGCGCGGAGCGCGTGCCAGTCAGCGCGCGGGGAGAAAACTCCCCGCTCCGGACTGCGGCGATTGCGCTGCAATTAACCGCGGACCCCCAGTGGCCCGCCGGGTTGTGACTCCCGCCGTGAGGGGCCGGGAGACCTGCGGCCGGGGTGACGCTGCTCTGGCACCGTCTGGCTGTAGGAGGACCGGGGACAGCCGCAAAGGGCAGGAGGCGAGACCGGGGTCAGCGCCGGCGGAGGGCTGGTGTCACTCCTGACGCCACACCGCTGTCGCCTTAAACTGTGCAGGAGGTGTTAGATTCCCCGCTGCTTATTCAGTCACCTGCGATCCTGGCGTCTAGTAACCCGTACCTGCACTGCTTTTATTCAACAGGCCCTTCATAGGCCGTTGGGCAGCTCCGTGTCGGATACAAATAACTTAACAGCGCCCTAATGGCGTTTTATGAAAATATGTTAATTCTGGGGTTTGCTTTGCTAAATACTTGGAGTGATTTCAGGCACAACGTATTTGTTACTTTCACTGCAAAAGGAACGGAGATGGCTTTTTAGATACATAAAACGCAAAAAAAAAATTTCCAAAGGCAGGGAACCGATAGGCATCCCTTTGCTCTCTTACTGGGGCGGGAGTGGGGACGAGCGGCATATGACATCCTGTGACTTAAGAGAGAGGATTTTAATTTTCAGAGTAATACCCGGCAAAATACTTTGAAAGTCAATTTCACAGCCTGCATCTCGGTTTCCAAGCCTCATATACCCCTGTGGAATAGTGCTGCTAATGGCAGAAGGCTTGCTTCCTCTTCGCAATGCTAGGGCGCTGCTGGAATAAGCCTCCCCAGCACTTGCCTGTGGCCTCTGCACTCTGCACACTCCACACGCCCAGTGAGCGACAGACACTTTACCTGCTCTCTGCATGTGCGAAATGTAAGTCCAAACCTCGGCTCCTCAGTGTCTTGCAAGCTAGTCCCTTTGATTTGTTATTATTAGAGGCTTCTTAAAGTAATTGGCTAGAACTTGCCCGTTCTGTGTCCGCGGAAGATCAATAGGCGTGCAACTTTTCATCATTGCTATCGTCTTTCTAGGGCTGTGAGTAGGGCTTTTCCCTCCGCTTCTGCCGTCCCTAGCGCGACTGGGTACAATTCTGAAACAGAAATACGAGTGCACTCAAGCAACGCCGGGTGCTTGCTCTGCATTTGAGTATTTCCTCCTCTGTGCCGCCTCAGCCCTCCTGTGTAAAGCCTTCTAGCAGATGCAAAACAGGCATCGCTAAGGAGCAAGATGGAGAAACCGCAAATTTGGGAGGATTTCGCTTTTCTTTACCTGTTTTGATGGTTTTGTTTGTTTGTTTTTCTCTTTTTTTTTGTCTTTTTTTTTTTTTTTTTTTAGTTTTTTCTTTCTTTCCCCCTCCCCCTCTCCCTCCCCCCCGTGACTAAATAAGGCGGGCATTGCATTTTGTTGTGCATTATGTTTTGCAATCTGCAGGACGCCTGCCACGCTAGGGAAGGATATCCCTGGAGATTATCTTTTATTTAAACGTCTAAGGCTATTTTCAAAGGACTCTCGCCTTTTTTGTCGGCGCGTATTAAACAGACTCGGGCAGTAGAATCAAATACTGTTCTGCACTTAATTCTTTCCACATTGACTCGCAGCCAGCACAGGGGTCCGGGGAGTGCCCTGCAAAGCCTTTCTGCGAAGGGTCTGCTTGGAACAGATCATAAGCGGCGGCTTTACCCGGGGGGGCTGTAGCTCTCGGCGGGTGGAGGCGATTGAAAGGCGGTAGTGGGGGGAGCGATGCAACCCCCGCGGGCGAGGCGAGTAGTCCGACAGGGGCACCCGGGAGCAATCGCCCAACAGGTGACTCCCTCCTTCCTTCCTTCTCCCCTCCTTCCTTCCTCCGGGGGGACCCCACTCCTTCCCAGGAGCCTGCCGAGGTAGTCGTCAAGTGGGAGAGAGGTGCTTCTGGCCAACCCTGGGTCGGCGGGGGGAGAGGGTCTTTCCCCTCTCCTTGGGAAAAGTCATCAATAAATCAGGACTGGAAGGCAGATGGCGAGCGTGACGTTTAAAAATGTTGCCTTCACACGAGCAAGTAAAGGCATCCACTGCCCGCGGGCGCTGAGCAGTGGAGCGGGGTCTCTGCGGTGGCTGCAGGCGGGCGGATGGCTCTGCCTGGCGTCCGGTCCTCGCCCCCTCTGTACGTGGAGAAGTAACTAAAATCCGCAGGCACGAGGAAGGCGGTGGGAAGGCTGAGCGAATGGCGGCGAAAGGGGGAACGCTGCTCGAATCTTTAGGGGGTCAAGTATTTTCTGACAGATTTTTTCATACTCCAAAAATCGAGTTTTTAAACAAAGATCAATGTGTTATGCTAAAGTGTTGAGCTGACTGTTAAAACATTTGGGGGGATAATGACAATGTAACAAAGGCCTGGTTTGGAGTGAATCATCACCCTTTTAAAAGTTAAAGCAATTTTCAGGAGAATAGCTTTCAGCAAACGCTTTACATTATTCAAAACGGCCAAATAATGCTCTATTATAGCGCCTGAATGCTGCCAGTCAGCCCATAAGTGCAATTTGTGCAAAGGCTCGGTGCCTTATCTCCACTTCTTTATAAAGAGGTGAATATAAAACAATTTCTTCCAAACCCAGACAGAGAGCACGAAAATTGCTTCCCTTTCTGCAATCAGGGCAATTTAACTGGAGTGCAATTAGCACTATTAAATGTCGATTCTGCATAAACAAATCTGACTAAGAAGCGAAAGTGGGGTGAGAACCTCATATAAACTGAAACTGATTTTTTAAAATTATGTATCCGGGTCTTTTACAATTGATTCGTGACGTTTCCATCTTGGAATATATTTACATTGTAAATACATTATGGTTAAATCAACATACATCTTAAAAAAAAAAAAATCTCAATATGAATACTAATAAAGAAGAATAGCCTAATTAAATGCAACAGTTCACTTGCTTTGAACAATATTGTTTCCCATCTTCCCTTTACACTTGTCTTTTGATCTGTGGCACTACTAAAGTTGCAGTCTTCAGGAGGTAAAGCTGGGAAACAATTCGTTCATTAAAGCTGATTGGGAGGCTCCTAGGTTCTTATTCAAGAGCATCAGATGAAATGGCTCTTCTGTTCAAACAGAGCTCTGGGAAAGAGCTGCCAAATATTTTCCAAATAAATCGATTTAACAGCAGTTAAATGTAAGGTTGTTGTACAATTTGCTCTGAATCCTAGGAGGGACACGGACTTTTACACGTGGATGTTGCAGGTGGGAAAGGGGCAAACCCTTCCAAGTTCAAGAGAAACAGCCTCATTTTCTGCCAAACAGAAGAGACGTGGGCAGGAAACAGGCAAACTGTTCATCGCCGAGATAAATAATTGCGTCCTGACAGATTTGTTCTTTTTTTTTTTTTCTCTCTCTCTCTTTTTTTTTTTTTTTTTTTTAAGCAACAGGACTTCCGTGCGAATCCCCCTCCCCTCCTCTCTCTCAATTACACTTTTCATTTACGTGATCTAGAAACCACCATTGATTATCAGAGTAACGCAGAGGGGGACCTGGTGATAAATTAATAACTTCAGTTAAGAAAAGGCTTCCCCACTATTCAGCCCAAGAGTAGATATTAAAAGGGGGAAGGATATATAGAGATGGCGTTAAAATACAGACCTTGGTGCCTGTTGAGTCCACTGAATTCTTTCTGCTGTAGGGTTTTTCATTTGTGGGTAAAGATGAAGTGCAGCTTTTGATTAGAAGGAAATCTTTTATAGTTAATAAAAAGGGAATGAGCACCGGGATCAAACAGATCGTGGAAATTAAATGAAAATTATGGCCTTCTCCAACGATTTCTGCTGGAGCCTTCATGCAATGTTTGTTACATAATGTACCCCCGTTCCCCTGCCCCCTGCACAGAGCTCGAGGTGGAGCATCAGGCTGGGCTTTTTCATCTTTTCCTCGGTCTTTAAGGTGACACTATTCAGGGCGACCCATATTACTCGGCGTTTAAAAAAATCTGCACGGTAGTTTTAGAAATTCTGTTGTCTAGTGAACGCAGTCAAAAACCTGTTTGTGGAGCTAATTGTCTTCCGCTAAATTTATTTGGACCATGTATTTTAAACCTCTCTTGTTCTGTTTATCTCAGCCGAAGACACGTTAACAATTCAAGGAAAGACTAGTTTCAAATGAAAGAAGGTGACTGCAGACTGTATGATTATTTTAATTACTGCACTTATTGGAAGATCATTCAACAGCATCATAGGTTTGTTTTCTGCCTTGGTAGAAAAGTCTGGGGAACATTGTCTGGGGAACATTGTACGAGGCTTTTATGCCTTGGTTCACATGCTTTCCGGTACTGTTATGATATGTAGGGTAGGCATGATAAACTCAGACTACAGCAGGTTTGCAAATCAGCTTGTGCTAGCGTTCACGAAGCTTCCTTAAAATGAAGGTGTTTCTAAACAGGAGTTTAATTAGCAAGCGGATGGACCCACGTTCACAGAGCGTAAAACCACCCTTTCACACGAATCTATTAAAGCAGCTCTGATGACTCGGTAATTGGGTCTGTGCTTTAAGCCGAGGAGCTGCGGGCTCAGCGTTAGCTGGGCAGTCTCCGGCAGCTGTCCCGCCCCGACAGGTCCTGCCCGCCCGACTCCCGCCGCCGCCGTGGGGCTGCCTGAGGACGAAGGTGAGCAGCAGCTGTGTGCGGGGAGCCAGGGCAGCGGGCACGTGCCGTGCCGTGCCGTGCCGTGCCACGACATCCTCACCACAGCAGACTCCCCTCCCCGCGTTCCTCCTAATGTCCCGCTCCTGACTCCGTCCAAGCTTTTTTATCGCATTTTCAGCCAGGCATGACTCAGGACGTTGGTTGTGATTAAGCAAGCTGTCTGTCTCCAGATAGAGATACATGGGAGCGCAATAGGCAGGGTGATTGACATCACAAAATTCTCTTCGGTCCACAATGACCAATAAATTCTCCTGCAGGTTTCCCCCGTTAATGAATTGATAGTTTGGAAGAGCAAAATACACTGGACTCTCCATTCTTATGTTATCCTCTGCCTCTTGCCCCTGTCCTGGGATTAGGGTGAGGAAAGACTGGGAACTGTTCATCGGGCTGCGTCTGTGTTCTGTAATTACTGGAGCTCAGTGAATTTCAGCTCAGATCATGAACCATTTCACGTTCAAATGCAAGCTTGCAGTACTTTCCTAGTGGCAATTAGGAGCCTATTACAAGCCATTAGATTGATCAATGTACCTTAAACAATGTGAATGATTTATATGGCAAAGAAATAAACCTTCTTACATCCATTGTACTGTTCCAGCCACCAACCTGGCCCTGCATCTCCATTCATCACAGCTTTAAACAACAAAAGTGATTTATTTAGAAAACTTACATGCAAAGAAACAGGCTCAATTCCTTCATTTGGAAGGGTATCCGAGCTTTATCTGTCTTTATTGTCAAGTGGTTTAGGCTGGAGGAATTCAGGCATATGGGAGGAGGAGGGGAGGGGTGGATTTGCTGGTTTCCAAGCAGTTTAATTCACCTTGTACCTGAATGAAGGAAACAAAGTGACTTCTGACTGCTTCCTGAACAAGCCCCTAATCTGTTGTGCATATGCAACACAAGGAGGAGAGCAGTGCTTTACAGGTGTGTTTATCAAAGTGTTTGTATAGCTTTTTGTAGCTACCCAAAGTCTTTTAATGCCTTTATGGACACAACCACAAACCCTGGAAGTTCAGTAGCTATGGAGTGGACAGAGGGCTGGGATGTGCTAGAAGGTAGAGGAAGGGGATATCTGCAGCCTTCTTTACCGTGGATAGTTATTCTAACCATTCTACAATGGAAAAAAAACCAACCAAAATATCAGCTGCTATCAAAGCCAGAGCAGCTGCCTTGTGGGCCTTGGGTGTATCTGTATTTGCCTCCTTTCCAAAAATCCAGAGAACCAGTTGGGAAATCACTCCCAGGTCCTTGCAGCCTCAAAGTGAGGGGCTGGAAGAACATGGTGGCTTTGTGCTTGCTTTGATTATGCTTTGTAATTTGTTCAATGACATGCCTCTGTTTCTTGCATTTTCCTTACCTTTTTGTTAACCTTTTTAACCTTACTACTTAGCACTGCAACGTTAATGTGTTCTTTATGGCTACAAGGTGACAGAACCTTTGGCTTGGCATTAAACAGTTCTAACATGTTCTGAATTAAAACTACTGAGTAAAAAGTCCATACATGTAAGCTAACTTAGCTACTCTTTAAAGTGGGATAATGGCAGCAGTGTAACTGGTGATGATGTTTGTTAGGAAAAGCCCCCTAACACTTGTAAGTCTGGAAATTTGTTTTGAGATATGAGGCAGAATGCTATTAATTCAGGATCCCAATTATCATTTGTATTTCAGCAACAATCTGGTCTATTATTTCTGTATGCTGGTCTCTAGAAATTGCTACAGTGCTTGTCAAAAGTCACCATTTTATCATGTAATTTTTTGCAAGGAGGTAAGCACACAGTGCATCAATATTGGTACATAGAAAAGAAACAAGGGATGGGTGTCAAGTCCTATCAAGAGATACAACTCTTCTATTCCAAAGTGTGGGCACAGCTGCTTCAGAATTTGATTTTCCAAGTTGTCCGTATGGGATTGAGACTCTTCACTTATTTCTCTAGTTATCAGCTGGTTGCTTTCTTGATAAAAAGGGATTAGTAACATTCAATGTCTATCATGTAAACTGAGCAATAGGAGTAAAGAGCTCTCTTCCTCCTTCCCTATATGAGATCCTATAATGACAGGAGGAGTGTTTCCACTGAGCATGTCACATACTGAGCCAAATTCTTCCTTTTCTTTTAGACCCTACTCCATCAAGAACAGTGTGAACTGCTTATCTTAAACTTGTTCTTTCTCATAGAGGAGACCAGAAAATAGCGTAAAAGGAGAAGACCTCTTGCAAAGGTTTTCTTGAGATTGGGCATCTAGTTACACTGTGCTTGTAAACATTTTTCCTTTTCCAGATCATTGCCTTTGTCACTTCACCCAGGAGAATTGCTGGGCCAGTTGTCTCAGGACAGGTTCTGTCCTTCCTCTACTTTAAGTATCTCTACAAAAGCTGTCTACTTTAAGGGCTTTCTGCAAGCCTTAGCCTACATGAGTATACATTCTTGTATAAAAAGCAGCCTATGCTTTCTAACTTGCTGCTTTAGGCACTTACCTTCCATATGGGTTGCGTTGCCCTTTATCAGTAGTCTTACTGTGATCGAATGAACTTTTACTAATCTCTGCATTTATTAAGGTAAATAGTTGCTGCTTTTAATTAGTATGGAGGGCCACACCAATGCAGTTCAAAGTACTTAAGTCAACTGTAAAGAGTTCAATGTGTGTATAATTACAGAGGACATCAACTATTCACTCCAGTCTTATTCAGAGTCTCTTTAGGGACAGACCTCTTCCTTTTCCATGGTCCCACTCTCACCTTCCTTACTTCTTACCACTCTGCAAAGCAGGCAAGAGGAATGCAGTGGAGGCTAAGCAAGCATCAGCCTTGCTGAATTGCAGGCTGCTTAGTGGGTTTAAACTGCTAAGTGACTAGAAGCACTTGGATACAATATAACACCTTCTTATTAAAAAAAAAAAAAAAGAGAGAGAGAGAAAAAGGGGAAAAAGATTGATTGCATCTTGGCCTTTGTATTAAATGAGCTGTTATCTGCAGAAGCTGAAATAATGCATACAGTCGCTTTAAGGAAAGTAGGTTTCCTTTGTGAACATACCTATTATTTCAATAGTACTTAAGAACTATTTCAGTAGTGGCCAGATTGTTGCTTACTAAAATACATTTGAATTGAGTATGTATATATCAAGGTTGGTGGTGTGAGTTTTTGTTTTGTTTTGTTTTTTTAATAATTTTAGTTTTAATTATTCCTGAGGTTCTCATTAAATGGACCATTTGTAAAGGACAGATTAAATGAAAATGGCTTTAAGAAAAATAGAGCTGGAAATTATTCTGGCCTTTCTGACCTAGAAGTGGTGAGCAATAGATACTGGACATGTCTGACATTTTAGGTATTCTCTCACAGTTTCAGACCTTTGTACAGATGGACTCCATCTGGGACAACCCAGCAGTCAACTTTTTGTTACCTTAATGTAAATGAGAAGACTTCAGCTGTCTTAAGCAATCTAGGCAGACAACACCGAAGGAAAAATGAAACTCGTGCGAGCGCAATGCTAAGAAAAGAATGTCTATTATCCACAATAATGCTCCTAACATTTTCTAAACAGCTATTACCTGTGTCTGTCCATAATTGTCCTTGTTACGGTAACAGAGCAATCTTTCTTTCGGAACACTTACAGAAATCTCTCTCCGCTGACTTTTCCAAATGTAAACAACCTATATAGCATTTTATAATGTAAAACAAATGTGGTAAGGTAGGTCCCACATTAAAGAATCAGTTTGACTGGAGTGTCTGAAATGCTAGAGGGATTTTTGGGTGGGTTAGAAAATGCCACCATTTGCATTCAGTTTTCAAGTGCAGTCCTGTCAGTGTCAGTAGGGCCTATATAGCATGTTGTGGCTGAATTTGGGTGGTCATACAGAACAGATGGATCACTCTCATTTGCAAAGTGATGCAAGGTAAGTTGTTGTGGATTTCTGATATCTAATATTTCTCATGGCTCTTTTTTTTTCCACACAAAAATGACTAATTTTCAGTCTTGACACTAACAAACATTTGTCTACTTAAAAACCAACACAACTATAAAATTCCCAGTTACACTAAAACAACCAGAAGTCAACATCTGTATCACCCTGCCCTCCCCTTCATAGTCCTGTTAGATAAACTGTGTTAGTTAATCTCATTAAAACAGTACTCTCTGTAAACAAACTGTTAAGCACCTCAGGAGGACTGAAAACAGTGAAACAGAATGCAAAGTTTCAGATTTCTAAGTTTCCTCTCTGCATTAAGAGATAGGATGTTCACAATTCCTATGCAGTGGTTACACAGTGTAACTTGATCCTATATTATGCACTTTGGAGGAAATTTTGCAAAGCACCTAAGCTGGTTCAGCTTGAGACAAGTACCACAAAAATATGTGCCATTTGTTGAGGCTTTTTTGTAAACATGATAGCTGAAAGCACAGATCTCAGAGGAAGAGCTGGCAGTATCCACCATCTTTTTCATATTATCACTGTACTTACATCAGTATGTAAAATGAAGTTGCCAGACCTTTCAGTCATTAGCCAAGTTGTTAAGCAGTAACTGCAAGAGACACTTTTTCTGAGTGAGCTGATTCAAAGTAAGACGTTGAGGTTAGTGAATGTAGAAACTTGTGCTCATTTAGACAAAATGTTCTGAAAAATTGTAAACCACAAAATACAGTTGCAGGCTTTGGAATGAGGTGTTGCTGCATTCTGCTTTAAGTCTGGAGTGTTTCAGAATCCTGTTTTGCCAGCAGTTGGGAAGGTGCTGATTCTCAGACCACAGAGAAGCAGTACTACACTTTTCCAGGGTGTAGCTTTGGTCTCCACAAAGAGACTGGCTATATCCCATGAAGCAACAAGAGTGCAGGAACACCTCTTTGTGTCAAAAGTGTGGACTAGAAATTGTATAAAATGTGGGTTTATTGCCGTGTGAGGGAGGGACTCAGCTGATACGGCATTGGATGTTCTGGTAACGCTTAAAAATCTGTGGTATTGGGTGTTTTGCACATGGTGTCTTACCTGAGCATGCACACTTGCACCTGCATAAGGAATAAGGAGGGTATCTACGTAAAAAAATCTGCTTAAAAAGAAAACCAAATAGTCAAACTAGCAGCTTGGTAGTTTGATATTCGATTGCCTTTTGTTACAGTATTTTTCAAATAGCTGTTACCATAACAACATAACATATTTTTCTTTTAATATTTTTAGCTGTTTGGAAGAAAAAAATATTCTTGCCAGACTCCTTCCATAATAGCTTCCATTAACTGCAGTGACTTCTACTGGAGAGACCAGTGCTGATGTCTCCTGCTGTCAGAAGTCACTCAAATCTAACAGATATTTTGTTTTATAAGGACAATTTGTTTATAAAACATGTGGTTTGTTGTTTTGTTTTGTTTTGTTTTTGACTCCAAAGAGCAAGTATCAGTTAGGATGGGATGTATAACTGATCATTTGCACTTGATACCTGTCAGCAGAATGTGCCCCACCCTTGAAAAAATGAGATCAGACTGAACCATAAAGATTCTCCTTTAATACAGCAATAGGGTGCCAAATACCAAGAGACAGATTATGTGAGTGTGTATATATGTAACACACACACACACATATATATATATATATCTAACAACAACAAATGAGAAAAAGAGGAAAAAAAGGATACAAATCTTTTAGGAGACCAGTATTTTCTTCTGTATTCTACAGTATGTATTTTTTTAAGCTCTTAAGGTAAATGCTGTAGATGAGTGTGGTTTATCACAATAAACTAAAAGTTACTATAAAAGCAATTGTAAAAAAGTGAAAGGAAATAAATCCACTTTAAACACTGATGCTGCCCCAGAAACAATGGCAATTTTATTTTGGATTCAAGTAATTTGCATGACTAAGAAATAATAACTTTTCCAAGCCCTCCACACACTTGACAGTGGAAAACATGTCCAGATCATTATGTTTAATCATTTGTCTGCTAATACCATCTTATTTCTGGAAACAGGGACAAAACTACTTATTTTTGCCAGCTTTATTTTATAATCGGCTTTTTCTAATTTCATAATCAGCTATAATCATCATGTTTTAGCCTAAACAGTTTGATTTTTTTTTCAAGCTGTTAACACAGAATAAGAAAAGGTTCCATGAATTACTTCAATGTTGTTACCTAAAATTTTTCAGAGAAGAAAATTTAACTGTGTTGATTGTCAGGATCAAATGACCAGCAGCTAGCCAACCAGTTCTGGCATGCTACTTTTCTAGGGAAGGTATGCAAGTGTGTATATCCATATATATGCACATGTGCCCATGTTTTCTTTGTACTAGCTAAAAAGATGAATTTCAAATCCTTAAAAGTAAAAAATTGTTGCTAAACAATGTACTTTAATTTCCATATTATTTCCCATAAATCTGCATTCACAAGAGTAGTTTAAATAAATTCTTGAGAGGCTATTTCTGATTTGCAGAAGCATAAATGACATTGTAAACCAAAGTGGTTATCTGGTCATAAGGCTTCAGTGAGACTACTGCATAAGAATGAAAATTCTGTTTACTCTAGAAAGGTATCAAACATTTCAGTGAACCTGAAAACAGCAGTGTTGAAAACAGCATCACAAATCCTGTCACTCCATTTAAAATTCAGACTAGATAGCAATTTTTCCCTGTGTAGTTCAAACTTTTTATAAGGTGTAGCTGTTCGGTAAGGAAATTTTTTTCTTCCATGTTTTGGTGTATTTAAAAGCACACACACATTGCTGTATTTCCACTTTTAAGACTGCAGCAGGTCCAGTATTAGACTGTCGGTTGGAGTATATTTTTCCAGTTTAGCAACAGAGCTATGTGGGGGTTGATCTATCAGTCTTTGGTCACATATTCCTTGATGTAAAAAGGTGAAAGTGGTACTACAGATGCCTGCAATTTGCTTGGTAATATTAAGAATGTTCATCCACATGCAACTGTCCACTAGAATTTATTTGCTGCAGTGAGGTTACTCAGTCTGAGGTAATTTCATGCAGGCAACAAATCTGCTGTTTTGAAATCATGTCAGACACTACATGCCTGCCTTTCTTTCTTTTCTTTTCTTTTCTTTTTTTTTTTTAAATGCCACATACCAGCTGTTTGTGCATGTAAACAATGTTAAGGAGATGTTTTAAATTTAGTTACAACTCTTCTGCATGCACAGCACTCTGCTGTAACTAGGACTGAGAAGACATAGTTTAAACAAATGGAGCTTTCATACCCTGCCCTTGTGTGACTAGTTATTGTTGGTTGCTCTAGGACTCATAACTACTGAGAGGACTTCTGCAGAGGTCACTATGTGAACTTCTGAGCATGGTCTATAATCTTGCTTAATAATTACATCAACTGTGACAGTTTAATTCAGGGTAGGTATCCAAAACTATTTCTGAAATTAGTAATAGACATGCTTTATAGCTTACGCATGTCAGAAGTTATAAGACAAGACTCATCATGGAACTTAACTATTTTAACATGACTTTTAAAAAGTCCAATGATTTAAAACAATTACATAACATTTTTTCTTTCTCACTTCTAAAACAAAAAAATGTTTCATTGCATTTACAAAGTTGATGTAGTTTAGTGACCTCTACTAAAGGCTGTTTCTTTGAAATGTTCTCTGAAGAGAGCTTCAAGGCAGCTGAGTGTATCGGATTGTGATTTTGTAAGGTTTTGATGCTAGAAAACTATTTAACAAACAGCTCCAGAATATTTAGATTTTTATTAATAACACACAGTGCTGTGGTCTTTAAATAATATAAAGTATGAAATCTAACATGTGGCAGAAGAGTATGTGTTCCACATGGTTAGGAGAATAGGAATAGGGGCATACCAGTATCTGAGCAGGGGGGAGATAGTTATACAAAGCAATTAAAATATTCTTTAGGAATATATTAAACTGTTGTCTCTACTTGTGCCAAAAACTTTTCCTCAAACTTTGTAGTTGGAAAGGATGATTCTTGAGCAATGTAGGGAGTTCTGCTTACCATTGCTTTGTTCTTCAAATGTCCACATTGTATACGAGTCTGTAGAACCCTGGATTTGGTTAACACTGACTTCCCAGCAGACAGTTTAGGAATAGTAAGTGTATTAGCACAGTAATATATGAATACTAGTAAACTCAGGGAAATTAGTTGTGTGTAGCCATCCTGATGAGCAACGCTCACAGCAAAATCAGCCATGAGGCCTCAGAGTCACTGACTGAAGTTAAGTTCCTATATAGTTTCACAATTTTCTCAAATACTGAAATTTTACTGATTACAGAAGCTTTACTCAGCCAAAAGATGTTTCAGTCTAAGGAACTAAAGTACTGAGGTATTTGCAATCCTCCCAGTGAAAGGACTTGAACTAATGTTAAGAGGCACTGAACTCGCCTACGCTGAAGAACTAATTTAAAAATCCCACCTCATCTATACCCTAATTACTATTATTTTAGCACCACATCTGATCTCATAGTAATTATATATTAGCTGTGTATATAGATAAACTCTAGGAGGAGATATGATGTTTGCATACAAGTATTTATTTTATTAAGTTAAAAAGGGGAAAAGAGCTACCCAACCCCAGCATCATATGTCTACACCTCATTTACATATACATATTTTGAATTCCAAAACCCAAAAAACCACATAGAACTTTAATTTATATTTTAGGACAAGACACAGGGGAAAGAAAAGCCAAATTTAACAAAATAATAATTTGTTTATGACAGAAGCAAAATGCAAACTAATCAGCTATTTGCTGTGAATACATTCATGTTGTGAATATACAGGTTGTCATTTAACATGACAGTGCAATGCTGAAACTGTCCAGATGTAACACTGTCAGAAGATGAGGTGTAGCTGTAGCTCTTACTGGTTTCAACTTGTTTGTTTAGAATAGAAAGAATTAACCAGGTTGGAAAAGACCTTTGAGATCACCGAGTACAACCTATCATCCAACACTATTTAATCAACTAAACCATGGCACCAAGCGCCCCATCCAGTCTCTTCCTAAACACCTCCAGTGATGGTGACTCCACCACCTCCCTGGGCAGCACATTCCAATAGTCGATCACTCTTTCTATGAAGAACTTCTTCCAAACATCCAGCCTAAACCTCTCCTGGTGCAGCTTGAGACTGTGTCCTCTTGTGCCAGTTGCCTGGGAGAAGAGACCAACCCCCACCTGGCTACAACCTCCCTTCAGGTAGCTGTAGATAGCAATAAGGTCCCCTCTGAGCCTCCTCTTCTCCAGGCTAAGCAACCCCAGCTCCCTCAGCCTCTTCTCATAGGGCTTGTACTCCAAACCTGGTGAGGACCAGCTTTGTTGCCCTTCTCTGGACACGTTCCAGCAATTCAACATCTTTATTAAACTAACATATTTGTGAGCAGTTTCACGTTCCATCTATCAGTTTGAAGAAAATCCCTCTAAACACAGTGATGGGTTTGGTTATACTACAAATATGATTTCAGCAGTGCACTACTATCTAAACCACTTTAGTGATTCTGTCTTCAAATCAACATAGCCATGACTGTTTGAAAACACAAAGAAAAGAGCTCATTCAACAGGCCCTCTTAACTTTATCTAGCCCACATTAGCGATTTGTTTAACTGTAAGCACTTTTGGGTTGGTACTGCTAAATCGTAAGGATTACTTTGTAGTTGTTGGCATCAAAATTAAAACTAGTGTCCATTGATATCTTTTTCAGAAGAGTTCAGGCTACATGTTGTGAAAACAAAAATGTAAATAATAAAAGCCATCTTGATACCTAACCAAAGTATTACCTAATGACTGGAATCTAACCTCAGAATCAATTGCAGAACTTTTTAAGTGTTCATTCATCCCATCACAGAGGTAATAAAATAAAGAATTTTAGTAGAACAATGTTATAAGCAGGAATGGGACAATTTTTTATGATTCAGGGGTTTGAAACTTTAGATTGCTATCTTTAGTCACAGCTAAACAAAAGATGGTCTCTCAGCTTTCTTAAGCACCAACACATTTTACTGAGTATCCCCAGGAGACAGTTTTTTAGGGCTTTTTAAAATCAAGATTTCTCCCCTTCCCCAGGTACTTTCCCTGTCTGTACATGCACATACCTACCACAACTCACAAGCTATCACAATTTTGCATTTCAAATATAAGTAGGGTGGTATTTCTCCAATCAATAATTCTGTAATGTACATACTGAAAAAGGGGGAAAGACTGTAAAGCTTTAAGATATCAAGTATTTTGAAAATGCTTAACTCTTGCAGTGTCCAGGAATTACAGGAATATAAAACTGCAGCACTGAAGCGGCTGACAAAATGCTTTTTCCTAGTGGGCTCTTTGTCAGGTAAGGGAAAACTAATCAAAGCCTGAGGCAGCCTCCTCATTTCTTCTGAGATATTGGAGCATTGGTTTTCCACCTGACAGGCTGACTTAACTGATGAGGCTCTGCAGCCAAAGCCTTCCTACAGCATGTGATTTACAGAGCTGGCTCTAAGCAAATTTAAGTTAAGCTATTTGTATCCGTGTCACTTTGGATGTGTCTTGTTTTGTGAGCAATTAAAACAACAGCTCACATTTCATATGCTTTAGATATTACTGTTTGTGGTTCTCTCAAAGTTTAAACATTTTGAATGCCACAGACCACTTCAGTAAGCTTGCAGCGTAAATGGAGGCTTCTGCTGAGCAGCTGATAGGGGAACGCACACTTTCATGAAAAGTGTGTCTAAAAGCAGGGAATTACTATAAACCTCCTGGTTTGATGTACGCTTGCTGAAATATTACAGGAGTAGCTTGAGTATCCTGCAGCTTCTGCTTCTCACCTGTAGCTTCAGCCTGGTGTTTATAAATTTATTGAAGGTTGAAATTTTAAAAGAGGAGTTATCAGCTCTCCTTAGAGATGCCCCCCCCCCCAAAAAAAAAAAGTTTTGCCTTTCTTCCCTCCTTCAAAATGCTGCACACTCTTAGTCACAGTCAAAGTCACAGCTTGGGGAGATTTTTTGCATTTTGTGGTGGTTGAACATTCAGTGCATACATAGTTATTCAACCTACTCTAGTCATGAGGTCTGTGGTGACAGGTTGGACTCGATGATCTTTGAGGTCTCTTCCAACCTTAGTGATACTGAAAGAGAGAAAATAAAAGAAGTAAAACTACTTTCAAACTATTTTATAAACAATCTTAGTGTGTAGTATGTAATACTACATTATGCACTAGATAATCTTGACATGAAACTGACCTCAGAAGAAAGAAAAAGACCCCAACTGTTTATCAGCTCAACAGAAGGCATTCAAGCAAGTGTAACAGTGCTAGATAAAGAGGCCAGATTGGGGTTTCAATTGCTTTATTCCTCTCTTAGCTTTGAGAGGTGGGCACTGAATTGTGACTGCTCTGTCATTGTGTACAATCTAGACAAACAATATGGTGGGTTTGTGTTTTTGTTTTGTTTTTTATCAAGTGCTTTAGAAATCTGTCTATTAAAGGTATTTTTTTTGTGGCTAGCGCAGCTGATGACCTGATATAACTTCAGCTTCAGTGTTGTCAAGATCATCTAACCCCTCATGTTATCACAGCAGTGAGATTAATACTGGTAGTAGTGACCATCATCTCTTTTCCTGACTGAATACTGTTAGGCATTTTGTGCTCAACAGTACACCTCTCCAGAGAAGTGGGAATCTTGACCTCAAAAGACTCCTGAGATAAATCCTGGTATTTCTGTGTCATCTAATTCCAATGATACACCAACTACTGAGGAAAAAAAAGTAAATCCAGAAATGATAATACAAATAGAAGGAGAAACTTGAATTCACCTTTGTCTTAAATCAAGAGAATTCTTACTCTGCCTGGCAGATTAGATGAGTTTGCTAATGTTGCTGCTTCTGTTGCTAATTGCTTTGAGTATATCACTCATGAGATGAAAGTGAGCTGACAGGAGATCTCCAGTGTTGCTAATAGCTCAAAAATGTGTAGAAGATGTAGAGAGAACATTATTAGTGATTTCCTACAAGAAAGTGTGAGTTGGTAATGCATTGAGATTTGCATTGGGGTGGACCTTCAATGACTCAAAATCATACTTGATTGTTGAATGCCTTTAAAAATAGCCTGTGCTTCTGTGGGGATCGTGCAGAAAGCGTTAATCAACACCAAAAGTATCACAGATAATTGCACTGAAAATGTCTGTCTAATATATGCTTGGATCACATGGATTTCTGTTGTAGTTTGGGTTTTTTTGGGGGTAATGATTATTATTAATTTTGTGCACCCTTTTCTCTTTTGTGTATTTTAATTACAGTTTTGATTTGAAAGCAAGGCATGGCTTTGTTTTGCACTTTGTGTAAATAAAGTAAAATATTTCATCATGAAATTTCATCCTCGAATCTGCTGAATTAGAAAAAACAAGTTGGGTACATTTGAAACCTTTTGTAACTTTCTGGCTGAAGTACCTGTTGGGATCAATAAGGTTAGTGGTCAAATACTATTTTTTCACTTCTCTGAAACAAAGAATTGTTGCAACTGCAACTTGCAGTTTCTGACTGTGTTTTCAGTCTAAGAACAGAGAGGCAATTATTAAAGTTATTATTCAATGATGGACTGAAACTTGCATTTGAGAAGTGACTTCATGACTTATCCTAAATAAAATCAAAGGAGAAATAACTTTACCTGGAAGTAAAAAAAAAAAAAATAGCAATATTGTTCTCAACCATCTACTTAGTAAAATTTGGTAGAAATTGACTTGAATTGGGCATTGAAGCAGAGGTACCACTAAAACCGTGACTGATTCTATGAAGTCTTCTCCCACTTTGCGCTGCACAAAAATCTCTATCTTCTCATTAGTATGGCTGGACACAGTCCTGTAAGTGATCATCTAGATCTTTTTTTTCCAGAGGTTGTTAATGGTCTAAATGGGTCTGTCAGACTATATACCAGTTATACTTCAGCATTAGCCAAAAATAATGACACCTCATTGTTACTGAACGAACATAATACAGCTATTCAAACCTGGCCACCTACCTATGTATTCCAACCTACCAAACACTGAGTGAGGAAAAAACTGGAGTGGTGGGATCATCATTTGGCAGATACATATAATAAATTAGTGATTTTTCCCAAGGCTTTTCACCGAACCAGCAGTGCAGCCAAGTAGCTGCCACTGAGGCACCAAGCTCACGTTTTAAGGGAATGTGGTAAGAAGAAATAATTAATACAAACATTAAACAGTCACTAATTCTTTGAAAGATAAAATGAATGGGATACGTAGACTGAATGGGATATGTAAGCATTCTCAGCTGTATGTTTCCGGCTCAATCAAGGCAGCAAGGTAAGCAGTCTCAGTTACTGAAAACTGCTTGGCTCAGGGCTCTCAGAGAAGTGTTAAAGGCACTGCAGCCTCTGCCCACCCACCAGGGCATTGATTGCCTGTGCTTGGGGCAGCTCTGATGCAGTGCAGGGGTGTGACCTGGGATTGGGCTGCTGTGAATTGAGCTCTGAGACAGTGTCACTGGAGGTGTGTTATCTGTTCTCAAGAGCTGCATTTACACTCAAGTGTGAGGTTGTAGGTGTGCCTGCCCCTAGTTCTGTGACATTTTGTCAAAGTCCCATGATCTAATCTCCATCCCATTTTTATTTGGCTACCTGGGTTGACCACAGACCTCTTTGTCACTAGAGCTTTTCTAGCACTGCTAGACGTTTTGTTGATCCTAGTTACTGTTACCAAACTTGCTTTAGTCTTCCTGCTGAAGTGTTGTGGGGATGCTGCTCCAGCTGGCCTAGATGGCATGCTGAGTGCATGTCTGGTGTTCTGCTGGTGGCTCACCTGCTCCAGGACACCAGCTGCTCTGGTGGGAAGTAGATTTTGCTCCCTTGGAGAAATAAAGGAATTTGAAGTCTTGTAACTCATATGGAAGAGAACAGGGTCCATAGGGATATTTTTTTTCCTCCTCTTCTTTTTTTCTAATTAAAACTGAAAGATCCATTTATTTTGGTGAGGAAGACTAAAATATTTTTGGAAACAAAGGTTTACTTCTGCACACCATTCCAGATCTTTGAGACCTTTGAGATTTCCATCTGTCATCCCAAATAAAACACTAGTTAACAGAGGATGGGGGAAAAAATGCAAAATGAAAGTGCTAATGTCACTGACTTATTTGGTTAGTGTTTTGTAATTAACTTTCCCCCCCTTTACAATCATTATATTTTTATCCCTATTTTTCACTTCCTTTTAGATTTCCATTGTTCAGATCAGTGAACTGACATTCATTGGGATTCTAACTCCAATGTTTTTACGCTCTTGGTTTCTGTCATGTATTTGCTATAACGCAAATGTAACTAGTTAGTACTGAAGTATAACTTTTAATTTATAACATTTTTGCAGATTTTTTAACGCATTTATTCTGATTACTTGTTTATTATGATACAGTGCTTCATATTAGTACCCTGCCTTATTTTAAAAAAGATTCTGAAATCTGTTAATATATCCTGCATGTAAAAGCCTAATAAGAATCCTATTATTTCCATAGCATAGTGGTATTGCTGTAAACATCACACAGTGATTATGATTTCACTGTTTTATTTGAAGATGTGCAGTACTAATACTTATTCCTCAACTTCAGTATCATTTTAGAACCACTATCCTGAGAAGTAGATAATGTTAGAAAGAAGGTGAATTATCAATGCAGAGTGGCATAGCCATCAATAGGCTAGAAAATATACTTTTAAAATCATGCTTTTACAAACATGGCACAGAGTCTGCTGCAGCACTGCATGCTCTAAAAGCTGCAAATATATTTTAGAAAACACTGATGAAGCCATTACTGCTCCATCCATTTGTTCATAGTATATATCATTATTCAAGAAATTTAAGAACTGTAATGATGGAAAATCACACGGAAAGAAAAGAAAAGGAACATGGACTTTGTCAGAAACAAGGGCTACATTTTTATTCAAGAGGCCCATAATGACGGAAAATCACAGTGAAAGGCAGAGACGAAACAGGGATCCCATAAAGGACTGACACACCACAGTGGCACAAGTAGCAGAACAGTCATAGCAAGTGGATAAAAATAAAAACAAAATTAACTAGAGGAGAGCTGGACTCAGGGATGAAGCACAAACCAGAAACAAATCACAGAAAATGCTGAAGATTAATTTCAAAGAATCTGCCGAGAATGAGTGGAGAGACAAGTTGCATCAATATTAATGAAGCTGAAATAGAACTCCAAATGACCACGAGTATAAATTGGCACACAAAGCATTTTCTTTTAAATAGATTGGAGATTGGATCACGAGACCTTCACGAAAATGAACAGAATCCACAAAAGAAGTTATTATGGGAAATGTGATAAACAATCACAACATAAATCTTAGAAAAGAACTACAGAAATACTAATTACTAGCACATTTATTTCTAAACAATGCTTTATAGATTACATATTCAGGAAAATAAGAGGAAAAGATTATTTTCTAATACCAAATGATCTATAAACTTCTTAAGGAGATCTTATATAACCTCAGGTATTGGTCTTCCATTTTTTCAAGCAGTCTAAGAGAGCTAGGCACCCAAAATCCTTAGCAATATATTCCACTTCAAGTTCATATATTGTGCAAGGAAATATTATTGCTCACCTTGAAGTGAAAAAATAAAAAATCTGTTATATACAGGTTGGCAGTCAGAACTTTCTGCAGGCATGAGATAAACTTTTCTTCCCAAATTATTTGAGCTACCCACTCACATTAGACAGCCAGGACTACAGGCTGTGGAGCTGTCAGTTTCTCATGTTCTTGACATCAAACATTTCTGCCCCACCAGCTGATAACTGTATTTGCTTCTTGGCAGATAGCCTATGGTTTTAAACAAGGGGTCACAGTTTAAGAGCCTGATTTGTCAAAAAAGACCAGCACAAATGTGTAATTTCTTAGGAGATGTTTTCAGGAGTCCTGTAAATTGTAACTGGCATGTCAAACATTATAAGGTCTTCCTTGGCAAGAAGGTAGAGGGAGTGAGTACCTTTTCCCAATACAGATAACTCTTCCCTGTGAAAATTCCTTGTGACAGGCAAAATTTCAGTGTTCCAGAGAGACAATCAATTGCTCTGTTTCACTTGCATAACAAATTAAACTACTAGAGGTTTTGCATCTAAACCGAGAGTCGCCACATGTTGTTCCTCCGTCTCATAACAGGTCACTGATGTTATTTCAGTGCCTTCCTAAAGCTTATGAGCAGCAGCTTGCTCCACTTCAGGGTTCTTGCTGTCTGTAAATGCACCTTTGCATTGTAGTAAAGATGTAATGATCTAAGTAAAGCTACCAAGAGGAATAAAAATACTTCGTAAGCCAGAGGTGTGGACTACATTTGGCAGAACAGCTATTTGCAGCAGGCCACGCTCTCATGTTTTGTCAGGGTGGCAATAATTAAATAGTGGCAGCCCACAGTTAAACTCTGGTTGAAAATGCCTATGCAGAAATTATTTGGGTTCTGAAGTCCCTATTAATGAAACTTGTATCCAAGCATCCATGCTGTTAAGTCATGCTTTGATTTTACCCACAGAAACATTAGGATTGTGAGGCAGCAGGATTTCTGTAACTATGTTTTATTTCTTAACATGGTGATAGTAAACTTCACCTCTTGATAAATAATTCCTTGGGGTTTGGTTACAGGATTTAATTATTTCCAGAACTTCTCTGCAGAGGTGTTCTCAAGCAGACAGCTGATCAGTGAGCACTTCAGGTGTGCCTTCTTCTGTCCTGCTGTCTGCATCCTCCGTCCCAGTAACCAGCAGGGTGGGACAGTGATCTCTTCTTATTCCTGATGTGAATGCAATTCTCATTTTGGGAAAATAGGGCTTCTCTCTCCAGCACTGAATAAAATGAAATCCAAACATTTTTCATAGACCACTAGCAATTTTTTGGTCCTTTCATGTCCTAAGGTTTTCATATACAGGCAAAAAAAAAGCTCTCATGTTCGAATGGTCCTAGCATCTTTGAAGCCTAGAAAAAGCCTTGTATTGCCCACTCCATGATCAGTCTCAATTGAAGATATTTTTTTATCTGGTTTTATTAGTAGCAATCATAGAAGTGTTTTTATTTTAGACTGGTACTGGATTTTACATTGTCATTTTGCTAAGCTACTGAAAATTTCAAAGTAGGCTTGTAATTTTTGAGATAAAATCTCATTAATTCGCAGGTAACTTCTCATACTGCAGTATCTCTTGGCTTTCTCTCTCCTTCTGTGAGTGAATCTTTCTCTACTCTCAGTATGAAAAAGCTCAGTATTCCTGTTAGTTATTCTTCTGAGATTTATATACCTTTAGTTATGAAATTCAGCTAAAATTTCCAGACTCATTATCTAGAAATATTATTAATGTGTCAGATCATTCTGCATTACATGCCTCTAGATTAACAAAGTCTGGGATATTGCAGAAAGGGGTGAGATGTTTTATGCCACTACAACAGTCCTGAACAACTTTGGAGCAGCATTAACCTGTCACCACTCTTAAAACAAGGATAGTTAGTACAATACAAAAGCATGGAAATGAGTAAATATAAATGCAAAGTATATTATGAATTTAAGCATATAAAGAATGGTATAAGGTTAGATTTTTCTCTGGAACTTGATGCATCCACTGTTAAAAGAACAAATCTTATTGACGCTAACAAACATTTTAAAATACTCTATTAAAGCACAGTTTAGCTTGGTGATGACTACTTTTAAACTTCACAGAACTCAGTGAACACCATCTAGTTTGGACTGTGTCCTTGAGTAATGTTTCGTTTTAGTGCTGAGTGTATTTATTACTGGGAGCCATCCAGTTCCCTCCAAGTGGCAAAGACCCAAGCAATTCAGGAGCGGTGGTGTGCAAGAGCGGCTGTGTTATTCTCACCCCCTGGGTCGCACTGAACATTGCCTGGTCACAGCGAGGATCAGGGGCTCTGTCTTTATT